>NC_141013.1:36349961-37049961 GCF_052327205.1 Somniosus microcephalus
CTCCCTCCCTCCCCCCTCTCCTCTCCCCTCTCCAGCGCCTCAGGGCTGGCCGGTGCGCGGCCTAGCGCGTGAGGCCCGGCCCGACTTACCTTAGCTCAGGTCCCGCTCCGGGCCGCCGCCGACGTTCACACGCTCGCTGTCTCCCACCCCGCCAGCCTTTACCAAGATGGCGACGATGGCTACGCTCGGCTCAGTCCCGCCCCGCCAGCCTTTACCAAGATGGCGGCGATCGCGGGCCACTGGTTTGGAATCGGGCCCAGCAGGACGGGCGGTGCATAGCTCGGGCGTGGCTGGCGAGGAGAGGCCGAGGCTTCGAGGCCTGAGGCCTGCAGACAGTTCATCCGCCGTCGAGGGGGGAAAGCCCGAGTCCCCTTTGCAAAAGGATTGTTTTTTTCTTTTAAAACCAACTTTTTTTTTGCTGGAAATCTATATTTCAAAATAAACACACAGAAAGTGGGAAAAATAAATGAATAGTTAGGAATCAAGATGGCGGCCACTCACCTCAGCTCAGAAGGATTAGGCCCGCCCACACACGCAATGAAACGTCCCCCGTGACGCACCGATTGGTCAACCATCAGGTCAATCAACTGTAGGATTGGTCAACCATCACGTCACTCAACGCTATCCCCTGTAGGATGGCCCGCCCACACACACAATGAACCCCCCCCCCCGTGATGCACCGATTGGTCAACCATCACGTCACGCAACGCTAATGAGCGGAATTTTGCCATTTTTTGAAACTTTTTTGGATACTGTCGGAACAATTTTTG
Organism: Somniosus microcephalus; assembly: GCF_052327205.1. NCBI lineage: Eukaryota > Metazoa > Chordata > Chondrichthyes > Squaliformes > Somniosidae > Somniosus > Somniosus microcephalus. Next base: position 36,350,732 of record NC_141013.1, read on the forward strand.
TCTGACCAAAAAGTAAATACACCTATGACCATTCCAGAATCATAAGCTTTCTTTTGATGTTACACATGTGTAGGTACGCTCTATAACTTTTGAGTGTATAGAGGACAGACAGACAGACAGACAGACAGACAGACGGAAGGACAGACAGAAGAGCTATTTTATATATATAGACAGATAGTAGATATATATAGATGAAGATGAAGAAACTCATCAATTTAAACATGTTTCCCACAAAGAAGCAGATATTCTATTTATAAAACAGAAAATGGTGGAAATACAGAGCACGACAGTCAGCATCTGAAAAGAGAAAAGAGAGAGCACCACTGTGAGTGGAGAATTTTCATCAGAACTCACAATGGATCTCCACCCTAGATCTGCTGTGCATTTCCAGCATTTTTTGTTTCATTATAAATTTCCAGCTCCTTTATGGTGAGTGAATGGAGTTGAGGTACAGATCAACCAGGATCTCATTGAATGGCAGAGAACACCCGAGGGGCTGAATGGCCTCCTTCTGTTCCCAATGTTCCTCTCTTCCTGTAAGAGTTTTTTTGCTGGGGTGGACGCAGATGGAAATAAGGTAGGAAGGTAGTCGGGTGGGGGGGGGTTACGGGTGATAAAATGAATGGTCAGAGATGGCCTTGTCAGTGATGGAGACCATGCAAACAGTCAGGCCAGGAGAGATGGCAAAGTAGAGGGGTGGACGTGATGGGTAATGGTGTTTAAAGGACGACAGGAAGGCAGTAAAATCAGAGGAGAAAGGGCAAAGGGAGCTGAGATGGAGATTGAAATGATCGAGGATGAGGAGTTACTGAGTGCAGAGGCTGAAGGAGGAAAGCAGGGAGGATATGTGGGTGAGAAATCAGGGGTGGTGGGCAACAGACAACAAGGGCTTTAAAGGAGACAGGAGTGGAATAAATTTCACAATGGACCGCTCTGATGTCACAATGGACTGCTCTGATGTCAGAACGGGAAAAATACAGCAAAGTGCTACAAACTGTGCATTTCTGCATGAGATGGATGTTGTGACAGAGATAAACTGTCTCAGGCTAAAATCACAAATGGACATCCTTCTTAACAAGCTCCACCAACAGATTTGTGTTTCGCTGGAGTCCACTGATGATCTTGCTGTGAAGAAGCAGACTGAGAACCTTTGCTCTTTCAGAGTTCTGGCTCCAGCTTATGCAGACAAAATGGTGGAATTTCTCCCATCTCAGTTAGAGAATGCTGACCAACGAATGAGAGTAGGAACACTGACTGTACTGAAGCACCTCATCACATCGGTCTCATCGCACTTGGAGAGGAAGAAGGCTCAAATTGTGGCTGCAATAAAACCAGTCTTTCTCCACAAGTGCAGCAATCAGGAGAAGAAGCTCATTGCCCAGGTAATATGTGTCATGGCCGAGCAAGGTTACCTTGAGCCCGAGGGAGGAAAGGCAAAGGTGCAATTCCTCATCCAACAGTGTGCGGCACCCGTTGGTTCAGGGACCCTGGCATCACCCAATCATCAGCCAGATCCAGTAACGGATGAAGAATTAGTCATACTGTGTAAAAGAGTGATGTGTTTGATCACAACTGCACCGAAGATGGAGGATGTCCTTTGGCCATCCTTACTGGAGTTTGTCACTGTGACCCAGTACACCAATGCTTTAACAATAATCTGCAGTTGTTCAGCCCACATTGGGAAAAAGAAACTGCGAGCCAGTAGAGAAAGCTTTTCCCTTACTTACAATGAAGATGCCAATCTTCCTAAAGCCCAGGCACTGCTGACCCGGCTCCTCGCTGTGTCTTGTTGCCCATATCAGGGAGGAGGCCGAGGAGCTGCGGCACTGAGTCTACTGAAAGTCCTGAGACTCAATGTCCACTCACAATCAGTGAGGTGGTGGGAAGACGAGTTGGCCCCATTAGTTGACCATTTACTGGAAAATTCCCAGGAGTCTCTGTCCCAATCGGAATGGGAGAATAAATTATTGGCGGTCTTGTGCCTAGCTTTAAATACCATTAATGACGAGGAGTGGACATGTCAGCTCGTTGACGAAATAATAAAACAACTCAACACCAACCATCACTCCCCACAAGAGAAGGGCTTTCTATATAAATCTCTTGCGTCAGTGCTCCGCCAGACCCGCACTAGGAATGTAAGGGAGGACCTTCACCAAATATTACTGAGTGTGCAGCACAGTGAGAGTGCGGAGCGAGAGGGAGCAGCCCTCGCCATCGGTTTCTGTGCCATGGCACATTTTGATGATAAGCTCAGTAGCCTGGAGGAGTTTACTAACGCCAACAGATTTAGGGTCAAGGATGATGAATCGGATAAAGTCAAGAGCACACTGGTTCTGTGCTACGGGAACATGGCGGTCTGCGTACCTGACGAACTGCTCTTCACAATCGAGAGCCACATTCTGCCAGCTCTTAGTCATTTAATAACAAGTGGGCAGGGGATAAAGGCTGAATCCCGGGATCTCACACTAAAGCTCAGCCTAATACAGACCGTGACTCAGATAGCCAGATCCCTATATAGAAATCGCTGGAGACTTCCCAACAGCTTTATTAGAAACAGGGTGCTGCTGACATACATGCAGGATGTTATCGAGGCCGAGCCACCAGATCAGCTGCAGAGCCCTGTTCGATGGTTTGCAATGGACGCCTGCACGCATCTCGTGAAACTACACAGTGAATCAATGCAAGCTGACACCAGCCAATTGATTCAAAGCTGCCTGATCAGTACATAAGAACATAAGAACATAAGAAATAGGAGCAGGAGTAGGCCAATCGGCCCCTCGAGCCTGCTCCGCCATTCAATAAGATCATGGCTGATCTGATCCTAACCGCCAATCTACTATCACAGAACCATCTCCTGAATCTAACAGAATTAGACACACGAAATAGGAGCAGGATCAGGCTACACGGCCCCTGGGCCCGCTCCGCTACCCACAGGGCCATGACCGATCCGAACCTAGACTCATGTCCAAATTCCTGCCCGCTCCCCGTAACCCTTAATTCCCTTTACTTCTAGGAAACTGTCTATTTCTGTTTTAAATTTATGTAATGATGTAGCTTCTACAGCTTTTTGGGGCAGCATATTCCATGGACCTACCACCCTCTGAGTGAAGTAGTTCCTCCTCATCTCAGTTTTGAAAGAGCAGCCCCTTATTCTAAGACTATGCCCCCTAGAATAAGGGGCTGCTCTTTCAAAACTGGCTTGGTACCTCCAGACCTGAACAATGACGAGGACACAAATGATAATACAAAGGAGATGGCCACGCTTTATACCCAAACCACAGATTCTCTGCAAAATCTGCTGAAGCAAGTATTACTTCAGGACCTGTCCCCTCAAGGACTTGAGGCTGTTTTCAAACATGTAGAAGCCTGGATCAGTTCAACAAAAGACCATGAACGAGAGAGAGCCATGGAAATGACCTTGGAGCTTCTAAAACTTTACTGGAGGAAGCTCAATGTTAGTAAGATAGTGCCTGGTAATAACACGGGGACTCTGATTGGGCGACTGATGCCGCATTGTGCAGACCCATCGCTTCCCGTTCGACAGATGGCCCTGGAATCTTTGTATTTAATCCTGGCCATTCATTTGCCGTGTGAAGGCACCAATCTAGTTCAGCAAACGGAGCAGTTAGAGGGACTGGAAAGAGTCAGAGACCAGCTCGTTAACCCTGACAATTCAGTTCTCTTTAACGCATGCTCTCATCACAGAGGTCATTGATATGCCTATCAATTAGTCCAATAAAAGGCGACGAGTTAAGAACGTAACTGAAGGTTTTTATTGGCTAAATAACAGAGCCCACCCTCGTGGGTGATCCGATCCAACAGGGAGGAATACTAGCCAGTCAGCTACCTTTATACCTGGGCAGGTAATGGGCGGAGTCGGAGGTGGTCAGCCCAGGTATAACAGTGCGACAAGAGGCGACCTCGTGTAGTGATGTGACAGTGAGAACAGTGAGAACAATATACAGTGATAACTATAACAGTGGTTTACCACATTCACCCCTTGTTTAGATTAGAGTCCGGCGGGGTGAAGTGTATTACCAGCTCTGGTATGTCAGTCTGTCCGGAGGCTTCGTTAGCCTCTCCGATCGTCGCAGCGGCGGTGTTACATTATCCGGTGTTAAAGCTGGTGTCTGCGTAGTCGGCAAAGGCTCGTGGGGTTCCGGCATGCCGTCTACCTCGGCTGGACTCGGGGGGTTGGGAGGGGGGGGTGAGGGTGCGAGGTCTCGTAAGGAGACAGTGTCCTCCCGTCCGTCTGGGTAAGCCACATAGGCGTACTGGGGGTTGGCGTGCAGGAGGTTCACCTTCTCGACCAGGGGGTCCGTTTTATGGGCCCTCACGTGCTTTCGCAGCAAGACGGGTCCCGGAGAGGTCAGCCAGGTTGGTAGGGTGGTTCCCGTAGTCGACTTCCTGGGGAAGACAAACATTCGAGCATGGGGGGTGGTGTTAATGGCAGTGCAAAGTAGTGACCGGATGGAGTGCAGCGCAATCGGGAGGACCTCTTGCCAGCGGGAGGTTGGGAGGCCCTTAGACTTTAAGGCTAAGAGGGTGGCCTTCCATACCGTCGCGTTCTCTCTTTCCACCTGGCCGTTCCCTCGGGGGTTGTAGCTGGTGGTCCTGCTTGCTGCAATACCCCTCTCCAATAGGAACTGACGGAGTTCCTCGCTCATGAAGGAGGCGCCCCGGTCACTATGTATATAGTTCGGGAACCCGAACAAGGCGAAGAGTTTGTTCAGGCATTTAATGACCGTGTTACTGGTCATGTCTGGGCAGGGGAAGGCAAAGGGGAAACGGGAGTACTCATCAACGATGTTGAGGAAGTACACATTACGGTCGGATGACGGTAGGGGCCCCTTGAAGTCGATGCTCAGACGCTCGAAGGGGCGGGTGGCCTTGATCAGGCTTGCTCTGTCCGGCTTATAGAAGTGCGGTTTGCACTCAGCACAGATCTGGCAGTTCCTGGTCATGGTCCTGACCTCCTCGATGGAGTATGGCAGGTTGCGGGCCTTAATGAAATGGTAGAGTCTGGTGACTCCGGGGTGGCAGAGGTCATTGTGGAGGGTCTGAAGTCTATCACTTTGCGCGCTGGCGCATGTAATGCGTGAAAGAGCATCAGGGGGGTCGTTCAGTTTACCGGGCCGGTACAAGATCTCATAATCATAGGTGGAAAGCTCGATTCTCCACCTCAAGATTTTGTCGTTCTTGATCTTGCCCCTCAGCTTGTTATTAAACATGAAGGCAACCGAGCGTTGGTCGGTGAGGAGGGTAAATCGTTTGCCTGCCAAGTAGTGCCTCCAGCGCCGTACTGCCTCCACAATTGCCTGGGCTTCCTTCTCGACCGACGAGTGTCGGGTCTCGGGGCCCTGTAGGGTCCTTGAGAAGAAGGCTACCGGCCTACCCTCCTGGTTAAGGGTAGCGGCCAGGGCGAAGTCGGATGCATCGCTCTCCACTTGGAAGGGGATTGACTCATCCACTGCGTGCATTGTGGCCTTGGCTATGTCTCCCTTAATGAGGGAGAAGGCCGCGCACGCCTCTTCCGTGAGGGGGAAGGATGTGGTTTTCAGGAGGGGTCTGGCTTTGTCCGCATAATTGGGTACCCATTGGGCATAGTAGGCGAAAAGCCCCAGGGTTCTCCTAAGTGCTTTTGGACAGTGGGGGAGGGGTAGCTCCATGAGGGGGCGCATTCTTTCGGGGTCGGGGCCGATGACTCCGTTCTCTACTACACAGCCAAGGATGGCAAGGCGCGCTGTGTTAAACACGCATTTCTCCTTATTGTAGGTGAGGTTCAGCCGTTGGGCCGTACGGAGGAATTTCTCCAGATTCACGTCATGGTCCTGCCGGTTGTGGCCGCAGATGGTGACGTTATCGAGATAGGGGAAAGTGGCCTGTAGTCCGTTCTGGTCAACCACCCGGTCCATCTCCCGTTGGAAAACCGAGACCCCGTTGGTGACACCAAAGGGGACCCTAAGGAATTGGTAGAGGCGGCCATTCGCCTCGAAGGCGGTGTACTGGCTGTCCTCCGGGCTGATGGGGAGTTGGTGGTAGGCCGACTTGAGGTCGATGGTCGAGAATACGCGGTATTGTGCAATCTCATTGACCATGTCCGATATGCGGGGGAGGGGGTATGCGTCCAGCTGGGTGTATCTGTTTATGGTCTGGCTGTAGTCGATAACCAGGCGATTTTTGTCGCCGGTCTTGACTACCACCACCTGGGCACGCCAGGGGCTGCTGCTCCCCTCAATAATGCCCTCTTTCAGGAGTCGCTGCACCTCAGAGCTAATGAAGGCTCTGTCCCCAGCGCTGTACCGCCTGCTCTTAGTAGCGACAGGTTTGCAGTCGGGGGTGAGGTTAGCGAACAGGGAAGGTGGCGGTACCTTGAGGGTGGATAGGCTGCAGGTGTTACGCGGTGGGCGGTTTAACTTTCGCTGGTTGTCGACTGTGAGTGGGGGGAGGGGTCCACCGTATGCTAGGGTTACACTTTGGAGGTGGGATTGGAAGTCCAGCCCTAGTATGACGGCAGCGCACAGCTGGGGGAGTACGAGGAGTTTAAAATTTTTATACTCTGTCCCTTTAACCGACAATGTCACGACACAGTAGCCGCTGATGTCTGTGGCGTGCGACCTCGATGCCATCGAGATGCGGCTGCGCGTTGGCAGGACGGGGAGGGAGTAGTGGCTCACCGTGTCTGGGTGGATGAAGCTCTCCGTGCTTCCGCTGTCGAACAGGCAGGTCGTGGCGTGGCCGTTGACTTTGATGTCCATCATTGAGCTGGCCAGGTGGTGCGGGCGGGCTTGATCCAGGGTCACGGAAGCTAGGGTGTAGATGAGCGCGTCGTTGTCATGACAAGATGGCGGCGAAGATGGCGGCCCCCGTAGTTCACATGAGGCTCTGTTTAAATCGTTTGCCCCGCACAAAGATGGCCGCCCCTGCTGTTCCCATGAGGCTCTGCAGGCTTCGGCTGCCCCGCACAAAGATGGCCGCCCCTGGTTTTCCCATGAGGCTCTGCAGGCTTCGGCTGCCCCGCACAAAGATGGCCGCCCCTGGTTTTCCCATGAGGCTCTGCAGGCTTCGGCTGCCCCGCACAAAGATGGCCGCCCCCAGGGTTCGCATGAGGCACTGCTGGCTTCTGAGGATTTGCTTCTGCAGGCCTTGGAGAAGTGGCCTTTCTTGAGGCAGGTTTTGCAGGTCGAGTTTTTGGCTGGGCAGCACGACCTCGGATGCTTCTCCTGGCCGCAAAAGAAGCAGCCAGCGGCCCGATCGGGGTTGCCTGATGTCGGGGCCGGTACCGGGGCTAGCGGGCCCGGTCGGATCCGTGATGCAGACGCTGAGGTAGGTCCCGGGGGCAGCGCTGTGAAGGGTGGTGGGGTGGGGGTCGGGCCCGAGTCCCAGGGTCGCGAATAGTACCTGGCAAACGCTTCCTGGTCTTGCTGGGTGGCCTCTAGGGTGAGGGCGAGGGCTTCGGCCTTGTCCAGGTCTATGTCCTTAGCTTCAAGCAGTCTTTGCCGTGTGTAGTCGGAACGTAGGCCTCTCACCAAGGCGTCGCGGACATTGTCTTCCATGTTCGCAGTAGCCGTCACCGCTTTAAAGTCACAGTTCCTGCCGAGTTGTCTCAGCGCTCGTGAAAATTCAGCTATCGATTCTCCTGGCTGTTGCTGGCGAGATCTTAAGAGATGCCTAGTGTACATGTAGTTTACCGGGCTCCGGTACTGCTGTTTCAGTAGGTTGATGGCGTCGTCGTACGTAGTCATGTCCTGGATGAGTGTATATACTCTCGGGCTCGCTTGGGCTTTCAGGACTCTTAGTTTGGATCTCTGAGGGACGACGGCTTCCTCCAGGTACGATTCGAAGCAGTCCAGCCAGTGTTTGAAGTCGTTGGCTGAGTTTGGTGCCTGTGGGTTTAGATCCAGGTATGGTGGTTTCAAGGCTTGCAGCCAAGCCGGCTGGTGTGGCCCGTTGTCTGGAGGCTGCTGTTGCTGTGCTGCTGGGTGAGCTCCTTGCTGTTGCTGTTCATTATCAGACATCTTTAAAATTTAGTCAATAAAATTGATATGCCTATCAATTAGTCCAATAAAAGGCGACGAGTTAAGAACGTAACTGAAGGTTTTTATTGGCTAAATAACAGAGCCCACCCTCGTGGGTGATCCGATCCAACAGGGAGGAATACTAGCCAGTCAGCTACCTTTATACCTGGGCAGGTAATGGGCGGAGTCGGAGGTGGTCAGCCCAGGTATAACAGTGCGACAAGAGGCGACCTCGTGTAGTGATGTGACAGTGAGAACAGTGAGAACAATATACAGTGATAACTATAACAGTGGTTTACCACAGTCATTTCCAAATGTTTGCCCCATGACCAGCTGGGCAACTTACTCTTCATGGTCTTCAAAGGACTGTCCAACCAACAGCCCAGCTGTTCCAATGCAGCCGCTGTTCTCATTCAAACCACGATTAAACTACAAGGCAGTGAACTTGGGGACCAGGTCTCGGAGATAATTGACGCGCTGAGACTAGAATTGCAATCAATTCCTTACGAGCAGGTGAGACTTTCAGTTCTGCGTAGTGTAGCCATTCTGGCCTCACACAACACAGCAACAGTTGTGTCCTGTCTCCTCACCTACCCCCTCCCTTTGGACAAGTACGTCAGTGACATGTGGCGTTCACTGGCTGAGGACACAGAATGTGCTATGAGAACAATGGGAGAGCTGCTGGACACACTGAAAAAGCAGTTGCCCTTTGGGATGAGCAGAACCTGTCCCGGCAGTGAGAAGGTGCCAGCGTATTCAACCCTTGAATCCCTGGCTGCCGTCTGTGGGCTGCGACAGATGATCACTAATCCCGAGTCGGTAAAGGCGGTGACTGCATTATTCACGCAGTTATTCAGCGCCCTGCTGATTCATTGCAACTCTTCCATTCACGTTTCTCTGCTCAATAGTTTTGCTCCTGGTGATAAATTCAACCAGAGACCATTCTCAGCTGCGTCTGAAACACCTAAATGTAGAGATCTGTGTGAGGACACTAAAGGACCTGCTGGCTCGGACAAACAATAGAGAAGTAACTACTTACATGGTGAACAGTGGAGGATGGGACCAGATGAAGAACCTTCGCATATTTGACAAGGGGGTTGTCTTGCTGGCCAGAGCCATGGTGCGATTTGCTGGCATCAGCCTGCCTGGCATTGTGGAAGAGCTGGCAGCTCAGATCCATACCCTCCAAGAGTGTCAGGCAGTCACCGTGGCTTCCTTCTTTGGAGAGCTATTAAAATCTCCACTGGTTTCACATCTGCAGCTCACAGACACTCTGGTCAGCACATTGCTAAGGTGTTTCCCTGATGCTTGTCCAGTTGCCCAGTTGCTGTGTGTCAGGGGCCTGGGCAACATTACAATTGGAGCCCATCACTGGTCTCACCAAGTGATGGGCACAATGCTGAGTCTGCTGGGGACCAAGGAGACCCAAGGGGAAGTGCTAACGTTTGAGGTGCTGTCGTGCCTCTCCAAGAACATAACGAAATTGAGAGAGAGCACCATCCAACCCTTTGTAAAGCAAATCCTCACCAGCATTCAACCACTGTTTGATGCCGAGTGTGATCTAATGCGGGCTGAAGCGATCAGCATGTTGGGGAACTTGACCAAATGTGGAATCGGAGGTTCCAGATCCTTCTTCTACCGAATGATCCATTCCAACCTTGTACGTTTGTTGCTGCACCTGGATGGAAAGAGTGAGGAGGTGACCAGGTCTTGCAGTTCAACACTGCAACTGGTTGTCCCCCTCATTGGATCTGCGAGGCTTCCTCATTAATCAAGAACTATCTAGGGGAGCCTAAGGGGAACTACATGGATCTCCTAAGGAACCTTTCACAACAGTTGGTTGAAGATTTCCCCAACAGGATCACTTCCTATGCCATGGATTGCCAATCCTTCCTCCACAACCCCCAGGAGCAGCTCCGAGCACAGGCAGCAGCCTTTTCAACTTTACTTCTCCAGCAGTCAGAACGTGCCCGATCGCCCGCAGGCTCACCTGGTGGAACAGCTGCCCGAGGAACTGCTGCTGTCGCCGTCAGAATGAAGCCTAAACACACAGGCCCCGATCGTCCTCCACCTCCTCGTCTTTGCATCAAACTGATCAATTTTCCAACATGAATTGTAAATATGTAAATTCATGATTTGTAAATAAATAGATTTCCTGTTGTTGCAACTGTCAGTCGATCTTCAAATGGTGCAGGTTCCACGGCTGTGTGACTGGAAGAGTGTAAACACACACACAAACACACACCCTCACACACGCACACACTGACACACACACACCCTCACACACACACACACTCACCCTCACACACACCCCCACACACACCCTCACACACACATTCACACACACACCCTCACACACACTCACACACACTCCCTCACACACACATTCACACACACACCCTCACACACACACTCACACACACACCCTCACACACACACTCACACACACTCCCTCACACACACACCCTCACACACACACTCACACATACACCCTCACACACACATTCACACACACACCCTCACACACACACTCACACACACACACACTCACACACACACACACTGACACACACACACTCACACATACACACACTCACCCTCACACACACCCTCACACACACACCCTCACCCTCACACTCACACACCCTCACCCTCACACTCACACAAACACACTCACACACACTCACACTTATACTCATACTCTCTCACACACACACACACTCACTCTCACACACACACACTCACCCTCACTCTCACACACACACACACCCTCTCCCTCACACACACCCTCACACATACACACCCTCACCCTCATACACACCCTCACCCTCACCCTCACACACACACACACACCCTCACAGTAGCCACTTTGATCCGAAACCCAGCACATGTAGGTTGTCTAAAACCCACCTTTATGATGCTGTCCTCTTTTTTGGTTGTAGCTTTCATGACCTTTTTAGCCAACCCCCTCAGATGCCTACTCATGGAGGTGTTGGAATATAGGACCAGGCTGTCTATTCACCTGCAGTGGATATTTGGAGGTCAATTTGCATTGGGAGACAGTGTTCCATCTATAGCTCCTTACTGGGCCATTGCCTCCTTCGGAAGACCTCTTCTGAGACATCATCAAGGAAGCAGCATAGTCTGTAGACTCTGGTAGAAGGGTATCTCCTAGTTGGTCTTCTCCTTTGGTGTAGCCTTATCCTGCATCCTATCTTGTTTCCTCGTCCTCCTGCTCCTGTTCTGCCTCCATCATAAGGGCATATATGGACATGCCCAAAGTAAACTCCCCACCGTGAGGGCTCCATGACAGATGTGTGGGAAGCAAGAGACTTCCCTGCCTGAAAGACCGCTCACAGAATCCTTTCATAGTTACATGACCGTGAAAAGATTACTGCAATCACCTCCGCCAAAGCTGGCGTTAGGAACATAGGAACAGGAGTAGGCCATTCAGCCCCTTGAGCCTGTTCTGCCGCCATTCAATGAGATCATGGCTGATCATGCCTAACAAAAATCTATCAATCTCAGTTTTGAAATTTTCAATTGACCCCCAGCCTCAACTGCTTTTTGGGGAGACAAAGTTCAGACAAAGTCTGTGGACATTCAAAGCCTGTGAAGTCAACAACATTTTGGTTTGACAGATCATGCAGATAACTCACTCCTCTTTTCTACGTCGGGTGCAATTCTGGTGTGAATGTCAGAATGGCTGGGACAGCAGCTTTGGCCCTCACCGTCCTGCTATCTGCATACGTGCAGCACCTGGGGAAAGGTGCATCTCCCTCCAGCAGCCAATTCTACCGCAATTTAGCCGGTGTTTCAGAACAGGTGTAACTGTGGCGCCTCTGATCTACAGCCCAAGTTTTGTCCCCCAACACCAGAATTACAGTGCTTTTGTGCCAAAACAACCTCAGGATTTGGGCCCGATACCATCTCTGATCACCAGCCGGCTTGATACAAATGCCTATATATTACAGGACGCTCCCTGTCGGCTATGTGGGGCCTGTTCAAACTTTAACTTCTGAAGTAAAATCAAAGGTGAAACCTCAAATTAGCGACATTTAAATAAGTTTAACAGCTTGGTGCTACGATAATATTCTTATGCTGCAGCTTGTGACAGCTTACTTCAGTTAACAGGTATAAAACGCTGTGCAATATGCTTTAAATTAGTTCGTTGGGTTAGAATAATGTGAGTAAATTTCTGAAGGTTTAGAAAAGTTACATACTTCACACAAACAGAATAGTTCAGGAGCTGAATTAATATTTCATATATCCAAAGCATGACATGAATTTGGTTTGAGAGGGAAAGTGTTATTAAGAATGAGTAGCACATATTAACGGTTATATAGGCTCAGAGAACATTGGTTGTCAATGAAGAAAACAAACTGCAGAACTGGGGAATAAAACTGGTTTCTACAGAACACTGGCTCCTGATCTATCAGTTTCGATATGGTGCTCATGAATTTAAAAGACCCTAGGAGAACCATCTCCATTCAAGGAAGTGAGCAGTGTTTAAATAGACGGAGTAGAACATGGACATTTGTGTGGCATATCAAATACAGAAAACAAAATAAAGCAGCGAAAAGAATAGGTTCAAAGCCAATAGACAAAAATCTCAAGATTATTCATCGGAAAGAGAATTTATGACTTCACACCTTGTGCTTGGTTCCCTGTGCTCATAATGACCACAAAACCCACAGCTAGATTGGGTGAGAACCATAAATTTGAAGTCAACAACAAGAACAACAACTTGTATTTATATAGCACCTTTAACGTAGTAAAACGTCCCAAGGCGCTGCACAGGAGCGATAGAAGACAAAAGAATTTGACCCGGAGTCACATAAGGATAAATTAGGGCAGGTGACCAAAAGCTTGGTCAAAGCAGTAGGTTTTAAGGAGCGTCTTATGTGAAGGAATAAGCAATATACCTATTCAGAAAAATACACCATTCTATAAAAGAATTCTGACTTTATTAAAACATGACAAACTGGGCTTGAAAATCTAAAAACCTAACAATGGAGAAGCTGTAAACAGCATACAGGCTATTGAGATAAGATAAGTTGTTGACACTGAATCAATAGCCTTGTTGAAACAGGAGGTTGGAGGTTCCTGAAAGTCTGAAACCTTGGAAAGAACACAATGGTTATACCCTGTTAAGGTGTCTTAAACCAACACTTCGGAAAGAATCACAGAAAATTAAAGAAACATATGCCTTCGTAAAAATGACATCAAATGAAACACGGGAGACACGCGTCTGTGTTACAACTAGTTGAGGTAACTAAGAAGACAAAGGTGCACCCAGTTGAGGTGTTTTTAATTTACACGTCATAAAAAGACACGAATAGAAGGCCTTGGTAAGAATGACATCAAATAGATGCACCTGCTCCACACCATTCTTTATGATAAGCTTCGAACACCTAAGGGTAGAGACATAATTCTTAATGCTACAAGCTGATCTAACTGTAAAAATAGCAGGGGTCAACAGAAAAATGACTAGAGATAATTAGCTTACATCAGCAGAAAACTTCAAAGGAAATACCATGGAGAAAGGGTATAAAAATTGAACTTTCAAATGGGATGATAGATCCGCTGTAAAGGGGCAAAGCGATTCTCAGGCTTCAGGGGCAAGCTCTGTAAGACTTCAACTCTTTGGGCTGGATTTTCATTCAGAAGTCGGGAAGGAGGCGGGACTACAACTTTCGTGGTTTTAGTCCCGCCTCCATCGAGATGCGGCCAATCCACGCGATTTTCCCTTGATTGACCTTGTTGAGCCCACCCAGCAGGCTCAGCAGGCCAATTAAGGGCCACCCGGCAACAGGTGACGTCACAGACTGAAATTTCATCTGTCAAGACGTGCTGACAGATGAAATATCAGTGTTTCACAACTGTTTGAAGCTGTCAAACACTGACAGTCTTACTTCTAACCTGAGTCCTTCTACGCAGACTCAGTTAGAACTCTCGCCGGCACTTAAAGCTGCTCACGGCCAATCTGCTTTCAGTGCCAGCTGAATGCTGGACTCCCGAAGCCGAGAGGAAGAAAGGCTGTAAAGGTAAAAACAGGTAATTTAAACTTCTTTACACACTTTAGACACACCAAACACACTTACCTTTGCACTCATGCACCCGTCACTCACCTGAACACCGACATCTCGACCCCTCCAAGTCCTTCAGCCCGACAGCCCGCCTGCTCTAACCTGGCGTGATTTGGAGCCGTCGGGAATCCCACACGACACCCCTCAAAATAGGGATTAGGCTAAAAACTGCCTGTTAACAAACTGTTAACAGGCAGTTAATTTGCACTAATCCCTTCCCGCCTCGGGTCAGCGGGTCCCAGTGCGGGGCGGGTACCCGCCTCCTTTGAAACTTACGTGGAGGCGGGTTTTGGGCGGCATGGTGTCGGGACCCCCGAATTCAGGATTTTTGCCCCCCGCATGCCTAAAAGCCCACCCCACGGCACACAAAAAATCAACCCCTTTGTATCTCGGGGATCAAGGTATAGTATTTGATTTTGGTGGATATCCTGGAATAAACTAAGAACTGTAAAACTAGAGAAGTTAAGATTTGAGAATAAGGATCTCTGATAATAGTACAGGAAACTTTGTGCTATCCGGCACCAACGGGACCGAGCTGCTGCCATTCCCTCAAAACTGCCGTACACTCCAGAGTTAATGTTGAAAGATACGGAGATTCTTATCTCTGTATCTGACAACAAACACTGTTGCTTAGCAACAGCTTCTAAACACTCGGGTGTGGCTGCAAGCGTCTGTAGCTGAAGCTGTTACTATAGCTACAGACCTTGCAGAGCTTGACTGTTCAAATAAAGCAAAGAAAAGAAACGAAAAGAATAAAAAACGGCTCCTGATTTTTGCCGGTGGCTCCAGCTTGCCGGATGGTTCACCTCCGGATAACTCAAAGTTTCCTATATTGTAAAAGCTTTTTGTATTTGGAACTGTTAATGTTGCAATTGAATCACCAACTGTAAATTACATGTCGGTTCTTTAATAAATCTATATATTTTTAGAATTGTCTCACATAATACTTCTGTATCAAACTCACAAACTCAATCTCTGAACACTCTTTGGTGAGGAGTTGCAGAATTCTGATGGAGATTTCTGGACCCTCATAATATCCGGAAGGTTACAGTCTAGCTAAACTTATTAAAAGTGCTATCTGGAGGACGGTAACATCTTCAGGTTGTTCCTTTCCTTCAGGGAGAGATAGTCTGGAACTTTAGACCCAATTAAGCATCTTTAGGATTCGGCTACCTCAAACTTTAGTTGAAAGTGAACGTCTGGGGAATACGCCTGATCCGGGATAGCTCTAAAGGGTCTAGGTCGAGTAATAATCCTTTCACTTAAAGGAGGAAAGCGAGTTAGAGAGGCGGAGAGGTTTAGGCAGGGAATTCCAGAGCTTAGGGCCCAGGCAGCAGAAGGCACGGCCACCAAAGGTTGAGCGATTATAATCAGGGATCAAGAGGGCAGAATTAGAGGAGCGCAGATATCTCGGGGGGTTGTGGGGCTGAAGGAGATTACAGAGATAGGGTGGGGTGAAGCCATGGAGGGATTTGAAAACAAGGATGAGAGTTTTGAAATCGAGGCGTTGCTTAACCAGGAGCCAATGTAGGTCAGCGAGCACAGGGGTGATGGGAAAACAAAACAGATTCTTGTTTAAAGCACATCATGACGAAGAAAAATTGGGCTGGATTGGCCATATCTTTGCTAATGCTCCTGTCCAGTTACCATGCACAGTGGAATGATTATTCTGTGGTAAGCCCACTTCTGACACAACGCATTTTCCAGTGTTGATTACACAGCACTGCAATGCATTATCACACAATGATTAAAACACCAATTGACCCAATTACTACTGGGGGGATTGGATTAAAACAAAACAAACTTATTTTCTGAAATAACAACAGAAAATGCTGGAAAAACTCAGCAGGTCAGGCAACATCTGTGGCGAGAAATTTGAGTTGACGTTTCGGGTCGAAACCCTCCTTCAAAACTGGAAAGAAAAGAAAATAGATCGAAGGCAGGGCTGCGATTGAACAAAAGAAGTAAAAGAGACAATAAAAGGTATTCGAAACCAGACGAGATGGTAATAGGCCAGTGGAGACAAAAGACAGCTGAGATTAGGTGTGAAGTGTACTGGCAGGTAAGAGACAGCTGCCAGGTGGGAGAGAGAAAAAAAAGGAAAGGAGGGGGGGGGGAAAGGAAAACCATCTCATCTGGTTTCGAATACCTTTTATTGTCTCTTTTACTTCTTTTGTTCGATCGCAGCCCTGCCTTCGATCTATTTTCTTTTCTTTCCAGTTTTGAAGAAGGGTTTCGACCCGAAACGTCAACTCTAATTTCTCTCCACGGATGTTGCCTGGCCTGCTGAGTTTTTCCAGCATTTTCTGTTGTTATTTCGGATTTCCAGCATCTGCAGTATTTTGCTATCAAACTTATTTTCTGCTTCAACTACCATAATCCACAAAAGTACAAATCTCCATTAAAATAGGTTAAATACTGTTTGCATATAATGGCCCCTTTAGCCATGTTAATGAGGAGCACAGATGCCTCATTTGAATGGAATGCTAATTTTGGCAATAGTGTTTTAAAGAGCTAGAGAGAACAAAGGAACAAGGAGGAGAATTTGGATGATGGTCTTTTCAGAAATACGAATAGGCATTTGGCAAAGAGCAAACTATTTTCTATTGATAGCGACTGCGTTTTTACTTCAACAAGGGCAATCTCAGTGATGTATACATGCCTGGCCTGGGATCCCGGGCTTTGATTTTCTCTGCATTAATTGCAACTGAAGCCTATAGTAGTTTTCCTCTTGTACACAACTGCCTTCTTCTAGACTACAGGGAGCCATTACACAGCCTCTCATGGTTCACTCTGCCTAATTGCATTCAGGTCCTCAGGGATGCACTGTAAATAATGGCTTTAATATACATAGGGGGAAAAATTCAGCATCGCCCCGTTTGGGGGCGACATTATCGGCCGTGCGCAAAGTTTAGTGCCTGGCACTAATTATCGCCTCCGACAGCAAACTTGGCTTTTATCGCCCCTGGAGGTGATTGGAGCGCTAAATCAGGCGCTGCACACCTGTCTTAATGCGCAAAGGCCGAGGAGTGAGGCGCTACCTCAGAGCGCTGGCGAGGCAAGGAAGGGCAAATCAAAATGAACCTGCAAAGTGCTGCTCAGTACTCAAAACTCCTTCACAGTGTTGAATCTCTCCAGAAGTCTCTCTCTCTCTCTCTCTCTCTGTCTGCGTGGTGCAAAAATGTCACCGACAAAAAAAGGCAGGAAGCGGTCGCCTTTAAATAGCGCTCCCCTAGTCCCTTTCTGACAGCATAACGCTCCCCTCAACCTGTCGTTGCTAGCGGCAGGCGGTAAGGCAGGGGGCGCCACTCAATATATGGTCCGGGGCGCTAACGGGGCGTTGCGCACTCGACTGACGTCACAATCTGCCGGCGCAGGAGATCGTGGCGGTAGTGTTTAGCGCTGCTGCAAAATGTCTAGTTAATTTCGCGAGCGGCGCAAACATCGCCGCGCCCGGGCGCTAGGTGCTTTGCGCCCCAAGTGCCGCCCTCTTAAGGCGCTAACAGGAGGTGCAAACAACTGAATTTTTCCCCCATAATTTCTTTAAAGATTACGACCTGTGGGTAGCAATCGAATAAAGGTTGCATGTATAGCTGGCTTTCCCAGGGTTCTGAATACAGTGAACTGCATGCAAGCAGTGACTGCCCACCAACACGAATGTACACTGTGTTCTGACGAAAGGTCTTCGACCTGAAACGTTAACTCTGTTTCTCTCTCCACCGATGCTGCCTGGCCTGCTGAGTTTTTCCAGCGTTTCCTGTTGTTAACACGAATGTAGTTGTATTAGGCAAAACGCTGTCCATTCTATGGCCATACAGGTGGTTTACCATGCACAAATTATAATAACCCACGTAAATGCCAACCAACCACGTCAGTTCAACATTTGATTTACTCTGTTGCAATCTGCTGTGCCCAGGATAGGTAGAACAGCTGACACACTACATGGATTGATTGTGATTATGGATTTAGAAAGGAGCCTCTATTCATGCCACAATCTACAAACTCCAGCAGTACAACAAGATTCACAAGGCCAGTAACTGAACCATTGTTCAGGAAAGGGTGTAAGGATAATTCTAGTAACTGCAGGCCGGTCAGTTTAACATCAGTGGTGGGTAAAGTTTTAGAAACAATAATCAAGGAAAAAATTAACGGGTACTTGGAGAGGTTTAAGCTAATTAAGGAGAGTCAACACAGATTTGTAAAAGGCAGATCGTGTTTGGCTAATTTAACTAAATGTTTTGATGAAGTAACAGGGAGGATCGATGAAGGGAATGCAATGGATGTTGTCTATATGGATTTTAGTAAGGCATTTGACAAAGTACCACATAGAAGGCTGGTTAACAAAATTGAGGCTCATGGAATAGGTGGGTCAGTGGCAGCTTGGATAAGGAATTGGCTTAAGGACAGAAAACAGCGAGTTGTGGTAAATGGCTGCTTTTCAAACTGGAGCTTGGTAGACAGTGGTGTTCCCCAAGGGTCAGTGCTGGGGCCACTGCTTTTTTTGATATATATAAATGACCTGGATATTGGAATATAGCATAGAATTTCTAAATTTGCCGATGACATCAAACTTGGGGGTGAGGCAAACGGTGATGATTGTATCAATCGACTGCAACAGGACATAAAAAGGCTAGCAGAATGGGCAGACAAGTGGCAGATGGAATTTAATACAGAGAAGTGTGAAGTGATGCATTTTGGCAGAAGGAACAGGGAGAGGCAATATACACTTAATGGCACAGTTTTAAAGAGTGTGCAGGAACAGTGCGACCTGGGAGTTAATGTGCATAGGTCCCTGAAGATGGCAGGAAATATTGAGAGAGTGATTAGCAAAGCATATGGGATCTTGGGTTTTATAAATAGAGGTATTGAGTACAAAAGTAGAGAAGTAATGCTTAACCTTTATAAAGCGCTGGTTAGGCCACAACTGGACTACTGCGTCCAGTTCTGGTCACCACACTTTAGGAAGGATGTGAAGGCCCTTGAGAGGGTGCGGAGGAGATTTACCAGAATGGTTCCGGGGATGGGGGATCTTAGCTACAAGGACAGGTTGGAGAAGCTGAATTTGTTTTCATTAGAGCAAAGGAGGTTGAGGGGTGATTTGATAGAGGTGTACAAGATTATGACGGGTTTGGATAGGCTAGACGGGGAAAGGCTATTCCCACAAGTTGATGGTACAAGGACTAGGGGACACAGATTTAAGGTTTTGGGCAAGAGATACAGGGGGGATGTGAGGAAAAACTTTTTAAAGCAGCGAGTGGTGAGCACCTGGAACTTGCTGCCGACGGCAGTGGTGGAAGTGGAGACACTCAGGCCTCGATTTTAACTGACCCGTGGAGTCGGGATTGGAGGCGTGCGGGGGGTTAAAGTCCCAAATTCAGGGGTCCCGACACCATCCCGCCCCAAACCCGCCTCCATGTAAGTTTCAAAGGAGGCGGGTACCCGCCCCGTACTGGGACCCGCCTACCCGAGGCGGGAAGGGATTAGTGACAATTAACTGCCTGTTAACAGGTAGTTAACTGGCACTTTTTACCTAATCCCTATTTTAAAGCTTGAAGTGTGGGATTCCCGACGGCTCCAAACCACGCCAAGTTAGAAGAGTCGGGCCGTCGGGTTGAAGGACTTGGAGGGGTCGAGATGTCGGTGTTCAGGTGAGTGATGGGTGCATGAGTGCAAAGGTAAGTGTGCTTGGTGTGTCTAAAGTGTGTAAAGAAGTTTAAATTACCTGTACTTACCGTTTCAGCCTTCCTTCCTCTAGGTTTCGGGAGTCCATCATCTCACCGGCACAGAAAGCAGAATGGCTGCAAACTGTCAAAAGTGACAGCCTGCAGCTTCCTGTGCCGGAGAGATTTCTAACTGAGTCTGTGGAGAAGGACTCAGGTTAGAAGTAAGACTGTCAGTGTTTGACAGCTTCAAACAGCTGTGAAACACTGATATTTCATCTGTCAAAACACTTTACAGATGAAATTTCAGTCTGTGATGTCACCTGTTGCCAGATGGCCCTTAATTGGCCTGCTGAGCCCGCTGGGCGGGCTCAACAAGGTCAATCAAGTTAAAATCGCGTGGATTGGCTGCATCTCGATGGAGGCGGGACTACAACCCCGAAAGTTGTAGTCCTGCCTCCTTCCCGACTTCTGAGTGAAAATCACCCCCTCAATGTTTTCAAGGGGAGACTGCATAGGCACTTGAGGGAAATAAACTTGCCGGGTTACGGGGATAGAGCGGGGGAATGGGACTGACTGGATTGCTCTACAGAGAAATAGTTTCACACTATCTACCTTATCAGTTCCCCTTAATATATTGAAAACTTTGGTCAAATCACCCCTTAACCTTCTAAATTCCAGGGAATACAACCCTAGTTTGTATAATCTATCCTCATAATTGAACTCTTGGGGCTGGATTTTCATTGAGGTGGCGTGTCTCCACTCACACCTCCACGGCCCAATGGAAATCCTGCCCTTAGAGTCTAGGTATCATTCTGGTAAACCTACGCTGGACTCCCTCCAAGGCCGATATATCCTACCTGAGGTGTGGTGCCCAGAACTGCTGACAGTACAGTTGACACCCTGCTTCTCATTCAATACAATACAATACAAATCGCTTTATTGGCATGATAAGGTACATCTTATGTTGCCAAAGCATCAAAATACATTTATGGTTGAACACATAAACGCGGTTCCATTCATACAGTGTATAAACAGGTATATCCCTGAGTTTATAAATATATTTTCGCCTTGTTTATATATACTCTTGTCTTAGTTTACTGGTTGTCCCTCTGTTCATGGCAAGCTGTAACATAGTGTGCCGCCAGTGTTACACAGCTTCTCTCCTCCCCCAGTAGGAATGGGAGTTTTTGGTTGTCAGTCAGATTTCTGAATTCAGGGCATATTTGTGAGAATTTTTGATAGAAATTCTCTCTGATGCCCTGATATTTTCCACAGGCTGTGAGGAAGTGCATCTCTGTCTCAACTACTCCCTGACTGCAGTGAGAGCATATCCTGTCTTCTCTTGGCAGCCTGGTCTGCCTGTGTCTGCCTTTTTCGATCGCTAGGCTATGTTCGCTAAGTCTGTACCTTGTCAAGGTTCTTCTCAGTTTGTTATCCTTTACCATGGTCAGGTAATCAGCTATGTTGTATTGTCTGTTTAGGGCCAAGTAGCAATTGAGTTTGCTTTGGGTTTTTGTTGTTTCTGCCCAATATGACAGATATTTTTCCTTTTGCTTAGCGACGATTGTGTTGGGTCGAATTCTTTGTGTTGAAGTCAACCATCTAAATCATATTAAGAACAAAGGACAAAGGAAATTTCAGGCTGACTATAGAAAGTTCAGGCTGAATATAGAAAGTTCAGAGGGGAAGTGAAAAAGAAAATAAGAGGGGCAAAGAGAGAGCATGAGAATAGATTGGCAGCTAACATAAAAGGGAATTCAAAAGTCTTCTATAGGCATATAAATAATAAACAGGTAGTAAGAGGAGGGGTGGGGCAGTTTCGGGACCAAAAAGGAGACCTACGCATGGAAGCAGAGGGCATGGCTGAGGTACTCAATGAGTGCTTTGCATCGGACTGTACCAAGGAAGAAGATGCTGCCAAAGTCATAGTGAAAGAGGAGGTAGTGGAGATACTGGATGAGATAAAAATTGATAAAGAGGAGGTACTAGAAAGGCTGTCTGTACTTAAAGTTGATAAGTCACCAGGACCAGATGGGATGCATCCCAGGATGCTAAGGGAAGTTAAGGAGGAAATCGCATAGGTACTGGCCATAATCTTCCAATCCTCCTTAGATATGGGGGTGGTGCCAGAGGACTGGAGAATTGCAAATATTACACCCTTGTTCAAAAAAGGGTGTAAGGATAAACCCAGCAACTACAGGCATACGGGATCCTGGGCTTCATAAATAGAGGCATAGGGGGTGATTTTAGCTCAGGTGCGGGATGGTGTCATGTTATCCGAATTTCGTGTTTCCCACACGAATCTAAATGGATGTGGGAGATTGATGCAATTTTAACTCAATTGGCCAATTGATTTCCAACGTGTGCGAAGCCTTTGCAAAGGGATTTTTCATGACTGAAAGTCGCCTCTGATGACGTCATTATTGCAGCTGCATTTAAGGTCTGCAACAAGCCTTGCTTCTTCTGCAGACTGCCAACCTTTTGCCCTTTCATGCTACAGGGACCTGGAGGCAGAATGACCATCGAGAGACCGAGGTCTGCTCCCAGGTTTGATGATGTGGCCCTGCAAGCTTTAGTTGAGGGAGCAAGAGCTCATAAAAAGGTGCTCGTCCCTTCTTCAGGGAGGAAGAAGCCTCCCCAGCAGACCAAGGCTGTGTGGATCCAGGTGGCAGAGGAGGTCAATTCATTATCAGTACCCCGCAGAACCTGGATTCAGTGCAGGAAGAGATTTCAAGACCTTCTGCACACTGGAAAAGCGAGTATGGATTTCCCATCACCCTCAATCTGAACCCCATTGCCTTTCCTCACCAGCACTCAGCTTTAGCGATCTCTTCCTCTACATCCCACTTGACACTGACATTCATGCACCCTTATCCATTCCCTTTCTCTCTATGGTCACATTCACATCACTATTCGACTATGCAGCCCTCACACTCCCCATCACTGTGATGCTTTGAACACAACTGACAACACACAGGGAGGGCCCTTGGTCTTGCCACCTCACTCCATCTTTGTCTCCTTCTAAGTATCTATACTATGGAATCTCTACCCTCACTCCTTCATTCTCACTCAACCTCCACTTGTCTCCCTCATTGCAGGAAAAGAGAGCTCACAATAAGCGAGAAAGAGCGAGGACAGGAGGAGGGCCACCCTCACTAGCCCACCTCACCCCCTGGAAGGAGACAGTCCTGGAGATTGTAGGAGTGGAGGAAGATGCGCAAGTGGGGGATGGACAGACGGGTGCAACACAGCAAGCTGGTGACAGAATAGTTTTCCATCTCTCTCATTGACATTGCATGAGTCGCTAATAATGATTCTGAAGTTCTAACAGGTGGACTAATGATCATCTGCAATATGCAATGTGCATGTAACCTTGGCATCACATCTCTGACTCTTTCCTTTACTCCCACACAGGACCATCGCAAGCAGCCATCCCCACTAGCCAGGAGGAACAGCCTGAGCATCCAGACTCCTCAGAGGAAGCTGCAACCTCACACTCACACCTCGGTGGGACCTTCGGGACATAGAGTAGTGTTGTCACCTGGTGTATCACAGCTCACAAGTGAGCATCAGCAGATAGTGGAGACAGGGACAGCAGTGGAGAGTGCTAGTCAGAGGACGCAGGACTCTGCCAGCTCGACTCAGCTGCATGTCGACCCTCTGCCTCTGGGTCCATCCATAAGATCAGCGGTGCTGGAACTCCAGGAACAGATGCAGGAGTCTCTGACAGGTTTTGTCTCCAGGGTCGATGCGAGTGTGGAGCGAATAGAGGAGTCCATAGCGAACATGAGCAGAGCCTTTGTGGAGTCATTGGCGCATCGACGCATCACCATGGAAAGGATGGCAACCTCCATGGAGGAGATAAGTCGCCAGAGTGCAGAAAACATGGTGAGTGTTCATAATAGTGTGACATCTCTGGAGGAGCGATGGTCATCTATTGAACAGAGAAACCAGACCTTCATGGAAGTCCTTCTGAGTAGGACTGCCAGTGCAGAAATGGGTCCCCATGGCCCCCTGATGTGCAGAAAGGTGCTCTCAAGCCACTTCCAAGCGCTGGCCCCTTCTGGCCTGTGCAGCTTCATAGAAACATAGAAACATAGAAGGTAGGAGCAGGAGTAGGCCATTCGGCCCCTCGAGCCTGCTCCGCCATTCAATGCGATCATGGCTGATCATCCAAGTTCAGTACCCGGTCCCTGCTTTCTCCCCATACCCCTTGATCCCTTTAGCCTTAAGAAATATATCCAACTCCTTCTTGAATATATTTAATGTATTGGCCTCTACTGCCTTCTGTGGTAGAGAATTCCACAGGTTCACCACTCTCTGGGTGAAGAAATTCCTCCTCATTTCTGTCCTAAATGGCCTACCCCTTATCCTTAGACTGTGGCCCCTGGTTCTGGACTCCCCGGCCATCAGGAACATCCTTCCTGCATCTAGTCTGTCCAGTCCTGTCAGAATTTTATAAGTTTCAATGAGATCCCCTCTCATTCTTCTAAACTCCAGCGAGTACAAGCCCAATCGACCCAATCTCTCCTCATACGTCATTCCTGCCATCCCAGGTATCAGTCTGCTGAATCTTCGCTGAACTCCTTCCATGGCAAGAACATCCTTCCTCAGATAAGGCAACAAAAACTGCACACAATACTCAAGATGTGGTCTCGCCAAGGCCCTGTATAACTGCAGCAAGACTTCCTTGTTTTTATACTCCATCCCCCTTGCAATAAAAGCCAAGATTCCATTGGCCTTCCTGATCACCTGCTGCACCTGCATACTAACTTTTTGTGTTTCATGCACCAGGACCCCCGATCCCTTTGTACTGTAGCACTTTGCAGTTTCTCTCCATTTAGATAATAACTTGCTCTTTGATTTTTTCTGCCAAAGTGCATAACCTCACTCTTTCCAATATTATATTCCATCTGCCAAATCTCTGCCCACTCACTTAGCCTGTCTATGTCCTTTTGCAGGTTTTTTATGTCCTCCTCACTCACTGCTTTCCCTCCCATCTTTGTATCGTCGGCAAACTTGGATATGTTGCACTCGGTCCCTTCCTCCAAATCGTTAATATAGATTGTAAAGAGTTGGGGTCCCAGCACTGAACCCTGCGGAACACCACTAGTTACTAATTGCCAGCCCGAGAACGAACCATTTATCCCAACTCTTTGTTTTCTGTTAGATAGCCAATCTTCCACCCATGCCAGTATATTACCCCCAATCCCGTGATTTTTTATCTTGATCAGTAATCTTTTGTGTGGAACCTTGTCAAATGCCTTTTGGAAGTCCAAATACACTACATCCACTGGTTCCCCTTTATCCACCCTGTATGTTACGTCCTCAAAGAATTTGAGCAAATTTGTCAAACATGACTTCCCCTTCATAAAACCATACTGACTCTGTCCTATTAAATTATGTTTATCCAAATGCTCTGTTACTGTTTCCTTAATAATGGACTCCAACATTTTGCCAACCACAGATGTTAGGCTAACTGGTCTATAGTTTCCAGCTTTTTGTCTACTTCCCTTCTTAAATAAGGGTGTTACATTAGCAGTTTTCCAATCTGCCGGTACCTTTCCTGAGTCCAGGGAGTTTTGGAAAATAATCACCAATGCATCCACAATCCCTACCGCCACTTCTCTCAAGACCCTAGGATGTAGGCCATCAGGTCCGAGGAATTTATGCGCCTTAAGTCCCATTATTTTACCGAGTACCATCTCCTTAGTGATTTTAATTGTGTTTAGCTCCTCCCCCGCCCGCCCCCATTGCCCCCTGTTTGTCCAGTGTTGGGATATTTTTAGTGTCCTCTACTGTAAAGGCTGATACAAAATATTTGTTCAGCGTCTTTGCCATCTCCATGTTCCCCACCACTAGTTTCCCGGTCTCATCCTCTAAGGGACCAACGTTCACTTTAGCCACCCTTTTTCTTTTTATATAGCTGTAGAAACTCTTGCTATCTGTTTTTATATTTTTTGCTAGTTTACTTTCATAATCTATCTTCCCTTTCTTAATTAATCTTTTAGTTATTGTTTGCTGGCTTTTAAATGCTTCCCAATCTTCTATCCTCCCATGAGATTTGGCTACTTTATATGCCCTTGTTTTCAGTCGGATACTATCCTTTATTACTTTACTAAGCCACGGATGGCTGTCTTTTCTTTTACTCCCCTTTTTCCTCAGTGGAATATATTTATCTTGAAAGATGTGAAATATCTCCTTGAATGTAGACCACTGCTCTTGTACCATCTTACACTTTAATCTGTTTTCCCAGTCCACTTTAGTCAATTCTACTCTCATACCTTCATAGTCTCCTTTATTTAAGCTCAGTACACTGGTTTGAGATCCAACTCTCTCACCCTCAAACTGAATTTGGAATTCAACCATATTATGGTCACTCATTCCAAGGGGATCCTTTACTAGGACATTTTTTATTAATCCTGTCTCATTACACAGGACCAGATCTAAGATTGCCTGCCCCCTTGTTGGTTCAGTTACATACTGCTCAAGGAACCCATCCCTAATACACTCTATGAACTCTTCCTCAAGGCTGCCATGCCCAATTTGATTAGTCCAGTCAATATGAAAGTTAAAATCCCCCATGATTATAGCTGTTCCCTTATTACAAGCCCCAACTATTTCCTGATTTATACTCCGACCAACAGAGTTGCAACTGTTAGGAGGCCTATAGACTACACCCACTAATGACATTTTCCCCTTATTATTCCTTATCTCCACCCAAACTGTTTCACTATCCTGATCCTTTGACCCAATATCATTTCTGACTATTGCAGTGATTCCATCCTTGATTAACATAGCAACCCCACCTCCCTTCCTTCCTGTCTGTCCTTCCTAATTGTCAAATATCCTTGTATGTGGTGTATTTGAAAGTCCAAATACACCACATCCACTGGTTCTCCCTTATCTATTTTACCAGTTACATCCTCAAAAAATTCCAGTAGATTAGTCAAGCACGATTTACCTTTTGTAAATCCATGTTGACTTTTACCGATCCTGTCACTGTTTTCCAAGTGCTCTGCTATTACATCTTTTATAATGGACTCTAGCATTTTCCCCACTACCGATGTCAGGCTTACCGGTCTGTAATTCCCCGTTTTCTCTCTACCACCTTTTTTGAATAGTGGGTTAACATTAGCTACCCTCCAATCCATGGGTACTGTTCCAGATTCCATCAAATGTTGGAAGATGATCAGCAATGTGGGTGAGCAGCAGCCTGGCGCTCCTGTTGGTGCTGCTGTTGTTTCTGGTTCTGCTGGTGCCACGGCTGGTGCTCGTGCTCCTCTAATGCCCAGAAAGGAAGGAAATAAATGGCTCCCATGCTTCTGGTATATGCCTCCATTGAGGAAGTGCTGAGTGAAGGTGGCGAGAGGTTTTTCCCCAGGAGGTCACACTGGAGATGGGTGTGAGGCTCCAAACTTCCACAGCTGTGGTTAAGCCTTCTAAAAGTTGCCCCAGACCTGAGACCACTAAGTCCTGCCACCTGCAAATCATGGCTGTTCAAATCTCCTCTTTAATGGTTTACCTGCAGTTGATATTCACCAATGCAATAGTGCTCCCGCCAGGTTTCACATTTGTGATTCCCACTGGGCGTGTTTTACGTGGGAAAAGGGTTAACGTTGCAAGGGCCTGTTAAAATAGGATTATAGAGGCCATTTAGTGGCAATTAAGGGGCTTAAAGACCAGTCCCGCCTGTTGGATGCGGGACAGAGTCGGGACCATCAGACACGCCTGAGTTAAAATTGCTCAGAGTCGGGAACCAGGTGGGGGGGGCCGCCCACCATTTTTTGCGATTTTAACCCCCACCCGCCTCATGGCCCAATGAAAATCGAGGCCATAGAATACAAAAGCAAGGAAGTTATGATGAACCTCTATAAAATACAGGTTCGGCCTCAACTGGAGTATTGTGTCCAATTCTGGGCACCGCACTTTAGGAAGGATGCGAAGGCCTTAGAGAGGGTGCAGAAAAGATGTACTGGATGGTTCCAGGGATGAGAGACTTCAGTTATGTGGATAGTCTAGAGAAGCTGGGGTTGTTCTCCCTAGAGCAGAGAAGATTGTGAGGAGATTTGATAGAGGTGTTCAAAATCATGAGGGGTTTAGACAGAATAGATAGAGAGAAACTGTTCCCATTGGCAGAAGGGTCGTGAACCAGAGGACACAGATTTAAGGTTATTGGCAGCACGGTGGCATAGTGGTTAGCAATGTTGCCTCACAGCGCCAGGGACCCGGGTTCGAATCCGGCCTCGGGCGACTGTCTGTGTGGAGTTTGCACATTCTCCCCGTGTTTGCGTGGGTTTCCTCCGGGTGCTCCGGTTTCCTCCCACAGTCCAAAGATGTGCGGGTTAGGTTGATTGGCTATGATAAATTGACCCTTAGTGTTAGGGGGATTAAATACATGGAGTTATGGGGATAGGGTGGGATATGTGTTGGTGTAGGGGTTACGGGGATCGGGTGGGATATGTGTCGGTGCAGGCTCGATGGGCCGAAATGGCCTCTATCTGCACTGTGGGGTTTCTGTGATTCTGTGAACCAAAGGCGACATGAGGAAAAACTTTTTTATGCAGCGAGTGGTGAGGATCTAGAATGCACTGTCTGAAAGGGTGGTGGAGGCAAATTCAATCACGGCTTTCAAAAGGGAATTGGATAAGTACCTGAAGGAAAAAAATTTGCAGGGCTACAGATAAAGGGCGGGGGAGTGGGATTAGCTGAAGTGTCCTTGCAGAGAGCCAGCACGTGTTCGACGGGCCGAATGGCCTCCTTCTGTGCTGTAACCATTCTATAATTCAATGACATCTAAGAGGTTATTTGGCTGCATTTCAGACAGAGGCTCAGAGCAACCATCTTAGTTTTCAATGAAATTCATAGGCCTAGAAATTCGGTTGGTTGCGCCAGCGATTAGCGCCTAAAGAGCCCGAGATTTGGGGCGTTACCCAATTTTCGGACATGCGCAGTGATCCTAGCGCATTCGGCCATATTGAGTAGCCTGTTCGCGCCGGCACTAAGTCTTTGCGCCCGCCCGCTCGCGGGCGCAGCCAGATCATGACGTCATTTCATTGTGCAACACCTTTTTGGCGCCCCGTACCGGAAATTCAGTGGCGCCCCCCCTCCGTTTCGCCTGGCGCTATTAGTGACAGTTGGATGGAACGTTACCAGGTCCATCTCATACTCGGGGGGCGCTCTTTAAAGGGGACAGCACTACTATAAAACCGGCAGCCATTTGGCCTGACCATTCTGCTCGCTGCTGGAGAGAGTTGCAGACCTTCAGTGGCAAAGACTTGTTGTTATTGAGCCAGAGGAGCCTTGGGACCTTCAGCCCTGTTCAGAGCAGTTGGATCCAGAAAGCTGACTGCGTCTTATTCGTCGGACAGAATAATGGGAGCTGCTTTGGAGGGGCACGTTATCCTTGCTGAACAGCTGGCAGGGGCACAGAGACGGAGGGAGAGGGATGGGATTGGCCAGAAGGAGGAGGGCCAATGGACGCCGCCAAATCCGACCATACGCTGCCAGGGTTTTCAGGCAGCAGGTCTCCTACCTTACCATGTCGGAGGAGCAGTGTCTGCGACGCCTGAGATTTGGTAAGGATGTTGTCTCTGAGCTGTGCTACCTGCTTGCTGGGGATCTGCAGCCGCGGATACGGTACAGGACCTCTCTGTTGGTGGCCGTGAAAGTCACTGTTGCGCTCAACTTTTACGCCAGCGGATCGTTTCAGGCAGCAGCTGGGGACATATCTAATATCTCTCAATTTGCAGTGCATTGCTGCATCCGGCAAGTTACAGCTGCCCTCTACAAAAGGAGGCGCAATTTCATCATCTTCCCTCTGACCCTGGAGCAGCAGGGGGAGCGTGCACAGGGCTTCACGGCTATTGCGGACTTCCCCATTGATTGTACACAAGTGGCTTTGCGGGCACCATTGCAGAATCCGGAGGAGTTTGTATTGATTTGTATGTGGGTTCAATGACGACACATTCATGAAAGAGAATGACTTTTTATCTAAAGTATGTTCAACTCAGTTAACAGCATTTACAGGAGACACCATCTTACAGATCCATCTAAAACAAAACTAAAACTAAATTCAACTGCTTGTCTCTCACATGCCCTCTGCTGGTCAGGCATAAATAATCAATACATGCAAATATGCTGGTAAGGCATCATAATCAAACAGGCAAATACCATCACTATTTGCTGATATCATTACATCTCCCTTTCTTAAAACAAAAGTATTTTACTTTTATCTAACAACATGTTTTCTTTGTATTACTCCGCATTTTAACTGTAACACTTAATGAACTTACATTATCATTATCATGATCAAGGTTTTTTAACCTTGTTTTGTGTGTTCACATGAAATATGTAAATACCTAGAACTTGAGAGAATAAGATAACATTACTTCCTTCTATAACAAGAGTCCTTAAATTTGCTCAATGAATCTCTCAGGAGGCTTCACGCATCTTGAGGATTTTCTGATTGATTGTCCTTGAATCTGAGTTGTTGCCTCAGATGATGATTTCTCAGCTGTGTGATCAGGTTGTTCAACAGTATCAGTCTTTTGACTTGCTGTGTGATCAGGTTGTTCAACAGTATCAGTCTTTTGACTTGCTGTGGCTGGTCCCATGAGAAGATCTTGACGATTTCTTCGCAGAACAGCACCCTCATCTGTCTGAATGGTGTATGATCTTGGTTGAACTTCACTCAGGACAGTTCCCTTCTGAGTCCATATGTTTGTTTTGTCTTTGAACCTTACTTGGTCACCAGTGTGGAGTTCAGGTAGGTTTTGTGTTCCTCTGTCATCGTAGTACTTTTGCTTTTCTTTCTGTTGTTCTTTGAACTTCCTCACTTTCTCCCCCTCTTTTGTTTTCAGGAGGTTCTCCGGGATGGGTAGGTTTGACCTTAGCAGACATCCCATAAGGAGTTGGGCTGGTGACATACCACACTCGAGCGGCGTTGTGCGGTATACAAGCATGCTCTGGTAGAAGTCAGTTCCACTGTCTTTTGCCTTGTACATCAGTCTTTTCACTGTCTGGACCGATTTTTCCACTAGTCCATTGGACTGTGGAAAGTGAGGACTTGACGTTGTGTGGACAACGTCCCACTCTTTGGCAAAGTGTCGGAAACTTGCATTGTAAAACTGGGGTCCGTTGTCTGTGAAGACCTCGCTTGCCACGCCATGTCTGGAGAATATGGCTTTCATACATCTTATCACAGCATCTGCAGTGGTGGTGTACAATCTACAAACCTCTGGATACAGGGAGTAATAATCTGTGACTACAAGATAGTCCTTCCCTTGACATACGAATAGGTCAGCGCCTACCTTCTGGTAAGGTCTGTCTGGCGCTGGGTGTGGCTTTAGTGGTTCTACCGGATTGCTTGCTCGATATTTCAGGCATATTGTGCAGTTTGACACCTCATTTGTCACATCTTGGTTGATTCGTGGCCAGTACACCACCTCTCGTGCTCTTTTCTTACACTTTTCAATTCCCAGATGTCCTCCATGGATCCTTTGTAGCATCTCTTTTCTCAGACTCTTTGGGATAACTATTTTACTTCCTTTATAGATGATGTCTTCGACCACTGATAGTTCCGCCCTGCAGTTCCAGTAATCTGCCATGTCAGGTGAGCAGTCTTGCTTTATGTTGGGCCATCCATCCAAGATGCTTTTCCTCAGTTGTCTCATTGTTTCATCTTTGTTTGTCTCAGTCTTTATGAGCTCCATTTTTGCATCTGCTATGGGCAGTGCACTTGTGATCATGTCCACGTAGGCGTTCACTTTTTCATCCATTGTGGTGTTTGCGGGCTCACTTGGGTCAACAGCTCTGGACAACGTGTCTGCTGTATACATCAGCTTACCCGGTGTGTACGCAACATTCAGTGTATAGCGTTGCAGCCTGATCATCATTCTTTGTATTCTAAGCGGACAGCTATTTAGTGGCTTTTGGAACAATGCAATCAAGGGCTTATGGTCAGTCTCTACACTGATTGCTTGTCCTGCCACAAACTGGTGAAATCTTTCACAGGCGTATGTGATGCTGAGCAGCTCCTTTTCTATTTGAGCATATCGCGTCTCCGCATCTGTCATTGAGCGCGATGCATATGCAATAGGTTGCCAGTAGTCATATTTTTGCAGAAGAACGGCACCGAGCCAACTCTGTGATGCATCTGATGATATCTTGATGGGTCTCGCTGGGTCATAAAACCTCAGAACTGGTTCCTCTGTGAGCAGTTTCTTTAGATCGCTCCATGACTTCTCATGCTCATGATTCCATTCCCATTCTATGTTCTTTTCAGTTAGTCTTCTCAGTGGCGCCATCTTTTCTGAGAGGTTGGATATGAATTTACCCATGTAGTTGATCATTCCATTAAACCTCTGCACGTCCTTTTTGCATTGTGGCTTTGGCATATTCTCGATGGCGGACACCTTTCTGGGATCTGGTCTGATGCCCTCACTGCTAAGGATATCACCCACGAATGTCAGTTCTGTCACCCCGAGCTGGCATTTCTCTCTATTCAGCTTCAGGTTTGTTTTCCTTGTTGCTTCCAGCACTTTTTTCAGTCTCTCGTCATGCTCAGTTCTCGTGGTTCCCCATACTATGATGTCATCCATTGATGTATCAACTCCCTCCAGGTGCTCATAGATCATATGGATAGTTTTGTAATACACTTCAGGAGCTGAGGCAATGCCAAATGGTAACCTTAGGAATCTGTATCTGCCAAATGGACTGTTGAACGTGCACAGTCTTGAACTTGCTTCGTCCAGTTTCATCTGCCAAAATCCTGATGATGCATCTAACTTGCTGAAATACTTTGCATTTTCAAACTGTGCCATGATTTCCTCACGTGTATGAAGCTTGAAGTGCTCTCTCTTTATTGCTCTGTTTAGAGCTCTTGGATCCAGGCAAGTTCTGAGCTTTCCATTCTTTTTGTCCACAACGACGAGGGAACTCACCCACTCAGTTGGTTCATCTATCTTCTGAATCACGTTCAGGCTTTCCATCCTGTCCAACTCTGCCTTCAGTTGCTTTTGAAGAGCAAACGGAACTTTTCTGCATGGATGTATGACCGTTGGTATACTTTTATCTACTCTGATCGTGTGTTCTCCTGGAAGGCAGCCTAGACCCTTAAATAGGTCGTTGTACTCTTTCATGAGTTCATCATAGACTGTCTCTCCTTCGCTTTCCACAACGAGGACTCTCTTTACCAGGTTCAGTCTCTCACAGGCTTTTAAACCTAGTATGGCTTGCACATCCTTTGGCACCACGATTAATGCTAGCGTGTGCTCTCTGTCCTTGTGTGTTACTTTGACAATGCATCTTCCTTTCACTGGTATATCAGTACCTGAGTATCCTGTCACTTTCACTTTTATTCCATGTATCTTTGGTCTGGGTCTAATTTTCTTAAAATCAGTCTCTGATACCACATTAACTTGTGCTCCAGTATCCAATTTAAATGGAATATGTATGTCATTCACTTTTAGTGTCAACATCCAGTCTCTTTTTTCTTCTTTGTTTTCAGACACAACATCTACATTGAACTCCTCTATCTCGCTTTCATCTACTGCATGGACCTTGCTTTGTTGCGCTTGGTTCTTGCAGCAACGGGCATAATGGTTGTTTTTGTTGCAACTATTGCATGTTTTACCATATGCTGGACACTTTCTTGGTGGATGCTGTGTACGGCATCGACTACATGACTTTCGATTGCCCCTTTCATTTTTGTTTGCTGGCCACGCCTCTTTTTTCACATTGGCGCTCTTTTTGTTAAACGGTTTGTGTCCGTTCTTTCTCACTTGCAGTTACTGTCACTGAACAGCTCCTTTGCCTGCAACTTCACAGTCTCTGTAGCCCTACACAGTGCTATGGCTTTTCCCAGGTCTAGATCTTGCTCTCTTAGCAGTCTTTCCCTTAGACCATTATTCGGAATACCACACACCAGTCTGTCTTTTATCAGCGAGTCTGTCAGTCCCCCAAATTCACATGTTTTGCTTCGGTTTCTCAGTTCAGTCACATACTGATCAATAGTCTCTCCCGTTTTCTGTACACATGTGAATATTCTGTGCCTCTCAAACGTCACGTTACGTTTAGGTATGCAGTAGGCCTCAAACAGTTCCATTATTTTATCTAGCTTCATTTTGTCTCCATCAGCAGCGAATGTGAAGTTATTATACACCTCCAACGCTTCATCACCCACGACATGTAAGAACAGTGACGATTTCTTTTTATCACTTTTCTCGTCAGCTCCGATTGCCACTAAATACAACTCCAAACGTTGTTTGAATCTCCTCCAATTTTCAGCCACATTACCTGTCAACTGAAGCTTCGCCGGTGGGTGTAATCCTACCATTTTTTCACTTCGTTAGCTATTCTCCAATGGTAAGTAACGATATTCTCTTTTGGCTTGCTAATATGTGGAGAGCTGATTTCGCTGGATAGCTTGCTTGCCACTATCTCGTCGAGTTGCTAACTTCCGATTTTTCCTCTTCATCTCTTTCAATCACTTCTGACACCATGTATTGGTTTCTATGTGGGTTCAATGACGACACATTCATGAAAGAGAATGACTTTTTATCTAAAGTATGTTCAACTCAGTTAACAGCATTTACAGGAGACACCATCTTACAGATCCATCTAAAACGAAACTAAAACTAAACTCAACTGCTTGTCTCTCACATGCCCTCTGCTGGTCAGGCATAAATAATCAATACATGCAAATATGCTGGTAAGGCATCATAATCAAACAGGCAAATACCATCACTATTTGCTGATATCATTACAGAGTTCCGTAACTGTAAGGGCTTCCACTCCCTTAATGTGCAGCTGGTCTGTGATCACCGGCAGATGATCATGGCGGTGAACGCACAATTCCCTGGCAGCAGCCATGAAGCCTTCATCCTGCGGCCGACCTCAGTGGCTGACCTTTTTGAGGCCCCGGCTCACCCACGAGGCTGGCTTCTGGGCGACAAGGGCTATCCTCTCTGCCCATGGCTCATGACCCCGCTCCGTTTGCCCACCACTCCGGCAGAAGAGCTTTACAACAGCAGCCATCAGGCCACCAGGAACATTGTGGAGCACACAATTGGTGTGCTGAAGCAGTGTTTCCGCTGTCTAGACCATTCAGGGGGCGCCCTACAGTACTCGCCGGAGCATGTGGCGCACATCGTTGTTGTCTGCTGCATGCTCCACAACCTGGCCATTCGACACACCCAGCCAATGCCATCTGACCCTCAAGGTCCAGCAGAGCAGGCGGACGAGGAGGTGGAGGAGGAGGAGGAGGAGCATGCGGGCGAGGAGGATCAGGAGGAGGAGGAGGAGGAAGATGGGAGGGCTCCAGAAACTGGAAGGGCCGTTCGTCAGAGGCTCATAAGGACTCAGTTCTAGGCCCCTCGGACGGAATGGTGGCTGTGAATCGAACAGCGCCCTTCGGTTCGCTGTAAGCCTATGAAGGCATCGATGATTGTAAATAGTGTACAGCTCGATTGTAAATAAAAAGTTTTCTTTATTTTCAAACAAGTGCTTCCTTCCAGCATGACAACGTAATGGCAACAGAAATCATAACTAACAAACTAACAGATAACTGTGTGGCAACCCAGTGAAACTAACCAAACCATAACAAACAAACACAACAGGTGTGGACTGCCTTAAAACCGGAAAAAGAGACGTCTTAGCACCTCCCTCTACTGGTGACCCCTTGATGGAGACCGACTCCTCTTACGAGGTCGGCCCCTTCCCTCCCTGCAGCTCCTCCGTAATTGTACCCCAATGGCTGGGTCAAGGCTGGGGGACGCCTGCTGAGTGTCTGGAGGCACTGAAGCCCCTGAGGGACGGCCTGGCCGACCTCTGGGCTTGGAGGTCCCGCAAGCAGGCTGCTCCAACTGGGCATGTCTGCGAGCAGTGTGCCGCACAGGTGGTGGCAGCTGCTCTGCTGACGTGCCAGAGTTGGCATCAGGACTGGTCACATGCAGAGAGAGGACACCTGCACCGTGGTCGGCCGACACACTGGCAC
The DNA here is from genome assembly GCF_052327205.1 of Somniosus microcephalus. NCBI lineage: Eukaryota > Metazoa > Chordata > Chondrichthyes > Squaliformes > Somniosidae > Somniosus > Somniosus microcephalus. The sequence goes on from NC_141013.1 coordinate 36,386,499, forward strand.
TCTGACGGTGCCGCACCGGATCATCCGCCGCTATCAACTGCTCCACAGATTCATGGCCTGCTGTGGTGCTGCAAGGGCCTGGGGTGATCCTGCCTGATGCAGCTACGGTGGCAGCAGTGAGTGTTCGCGTGGCCTCAATCTGCGTGTGGACGAGGCCAGCAAGTGACTGCCTGGCAGCAGTGAGGACCTGCGTGGCAGGTGCCAGTGCTTCGGAGAAGCCATGAACAGTCCTTTCCACTGCTTCGGACAAGCCCTGGACAGACCTTTCCATTGCTGCCCTGAAGCCCTGGACAGACCTTTCCATTGCTGCCCCGAAGCCCTGGACAGTCCTTTCCATTGCTGCCCCAAAGTCCACCACACTCTTTGCCAGAGTGTCGATGGACTCAGGCATCCTCCCCACTGCAGCCATAAGCTCAGTGTGCCTGAGCCGGGCCTGGGCGCTCATTTCTGCAAGGCTACGCACCTCCTCTGCACTCTGTGCAGCAGTCATGGTGGCCTGCCTCGCCCTCCGTGGAGACGGCCCCCGAGCGTCCCTACCCCCCGCGCGTTGCTGCAGGCCGCTGGTCCCTGCAACTGGCTCCCCATCAGAGCCGCCCCTCCCCTCAAGGGAACTACTATCCCCAGTCTCCACATGCGGTGGCTCCCCTGAGGCTGGCACGGATGGTCCGGCTTCCTCCTGGTCATCGCCTCCGGAGGCACTTGCACTGGCAGCTTGAGGGGCCGGCTCCTGAGCTGGTGATGCAGCATCTGAAAGCAGGGAGGTTGAAGAGTGGCTTTAGCAAAAGGACAGTTTGGCAGCAAGGGATGCAACAGTGCGGCAGTGCTATGACATGGGTCCACATTGAGAAAGCATGCTGGCGGGAGAAACAACTGAAAGGTGACAGCTGTAATAGTTGAGAAACTTATCATCACTGTGGACAATGGGGTCGGCAGCTGCAGTGGTGACAGGACCACTCAGACGTCCTCCCACAATCTGGTGGACTCTCTCCTCGAGATCCGTCAGAGGCTCCACTTGAGGACGGCCTCCTCCGGTGCAAAGCTGCTCCTTTCGATTCCGCGCCAGCTTGGCCTGCAGGGCAAAGGACGGGAAGTGATGTTACATGATGCCCTGAGTTATCATCTCATGCCCCCCATGGTGGAAGAGCCCTTACATGATGCCCTGAGTGATGTTCTCATGCCCCCCATGGTGGAAGAGCCCTTACATGATGCCCTGAGTGATGTTCTCATGCCCCCCATGGTGGAAGAGCCCTTACATGATGCCCTGAGTGATGCTCTCATGCCCCCCATGGTGGAAGAGCCCTTACATGATGCCCTGAGTCAAATGTGGATGTGTGTGACCAGAAAGGGCCATGGGTGCTTGCTGACAGATGGCCATTGGAGTATCGCGCACCCTGTAGCCATAAAGTCAGGTGCTCATGGAGGGATGCATAAGTTTACATTAACTCCACTCACCCTGACGACCCAAGTGAGGTCATTGAATTTCTTCCGGCACTGGACAGGGCTCCTGGTCGCCATGCTGCTGGAGTTGACCCTCTGAGAAACATCCCTCCAAGCTCGTCGGTAGTCCTTATGATTAGGCCTCCTGCCATTGTCTGGGTAGAGGACATCTTGCCGGTGTGCCACTGCGGACACCAATTCCTCCAGAGACTCAGTGCTGAAGCGCTCTGCTCTCTGCCTCACCCTCTCCATAGGATCCAAGTTTGTTGTGCCAGAGAAGGGCCTGCGCCAATTTGCAGGCCTACAAGGCGCAGAGTGTGGATGCTGGAGCTGCCTGACCCACCCCTTTAAGAGCTGGCCGGCGCCGGGAAGTCTCGTGGTCATCGGTTATTGAGAGCACCTGCGCTGCGCCCGCCCGCCCCGATATTGAGTAGCGCCGGCATGTTAGCGCCTTAGGTGCCCCGTGTAATGCCTGATTTCGCGCCTCAATCACCTTTGGGGCGCTGCAACCCAATATCGCACGAGGTGTCGATAAGTTGCGCCTGGCTATAAAATTTGCACTCCGCCAATTCTAATGCCCCAAGCGGGGCTATACCCAATTTCTAGGCCATAGAATTTAAACTCGTGCTGCACTACCACTGCTTTTAAAAGGAAAAAGATATACAAGCCTAACTGGACAAGAAATATTTTTCTTGCCACACTGACCATTGCCTCTTCTGGATTCAAGCGTGTGATATTTTGCTCAGGGCAATTGGAAATAAAGGTAATCATGCAGGGTGACAATGCCTGGGAATTAAACATACCAGGTTATTTAACGATCAGGAAGGACAGGCAGGAAGGAAGGGGAGGTGGGGTGACTATGTTAATAAAGGAAGGAATCACTGTAATATAGAGAAATGATATTGGGTCAAAAGATCAGGATAATGAAACAGTTTGGGTGGAGATAAGGAATAATAAGGGGAAAAAAACACTAGTGGGCATAGTCTATAGGCCTCCGAACAGTTGCAACTCTGTTGGACAGAGTATCAATCAGGAAATAGTTGAGGCTTGTAATAAGGGAACATCTATAATTATGGGGGATTTTAACTATCATATTAATTGGACAAATCAAATTGGGCAGGGCTGCCTTGAGGATGAGTTCATTGAGTGTATTAGGGATGGGTTTCTTGAGCAGTATGTAACTGAACCGACCAGGGGACAAGCAACCTCAGATCTGGTCCTGTGTAATGAGACAGGATTAATTAAAAATGTCCTAGTAAAGGATCCCCTTGGAATGAGTGACCATAACATGGTTGAATTCCATAGTCAATTAGAGGGTGAGAAGGTTGGATCTCAAACAAGCGTGCTAAGCTTGAATAAAGGAGATTATGAAGGTATGAGAGCGGAATTGAGTAGAGTGGATTGGGGAAATAGATTAAAGGGTAAGACGATACATGATCAGTGGTGTACATTTAAGGAGTTATTTTACAACTTCCAAAAAATATATATTCCACTGAGAAGAAAAGGGTGTAAAAGAAAAGACAGCCATCCGTGGCTAAGTAAAGAAATTAAGGATAGTATTCGACTAAAAACAAGGGCATATAAGGTAGCCAAATCTAGTGGGAGGATAGAGGATTGGGAAAACTTTAAAAGACAGCAAAAAATAACAAAAAGATTAATTAAGAAAGGGAAGATAGATTATGAAAGTAAATTAGCAAAAAATATAAAAACAGATAGTAAGAGTTTTTATAGTTATATAAAAAGAAAAAGGGTGGCTAAAGTAAATGTTGGTCCCTTAGAGGATGAGACCGGGAAATTAATGGTGGGAAATATGGAGATGGCAAAAACACTGAATGAATATTTTGTATCAGTCTTTACAGTAGAGGACACTAAGAATATCCCAACACTGGACAAACAGGGGGCGATAGGGGGGGAGGAGCTAAACACGATCAAAATCACTAAGGAAGTGGTACTCGGTAAAATAATGGGACTCAAGGCGGATAAATCACCTGGACCGGATGGCTTACATCCTAGGGTCTTGAGGGAAGTGGCGGTAGGGATTGTGGATGCATTGGTAATAATTTTCCAAAACACCCTGGACTCGGCAAAGGTCCCGGCAGACTGGAAAACTGCTAATGTAACACCCTTATTTAAAAAGGGCAGTAGACAGAAGGCTGGAAACTATAGACCGGTTAGCCTAACATCTGTGGTAGGTAAAATTTTGGAGTCCATTATTAAGGAGACAGTAACAGGACATTTGGATAATCATAATTTAATAGGACAAAGTCAGCATGGTTTTATGAAGGGGAAGTCATGTTTGACAAATTTGCTGGAGTTCTTTGAGGAAGTAACATATAGGGTGGATAAAGGGGAACCAGTGGACGTAGTGTATTTAGACTCCCAAAAGGCATTTGACAAGGTGCCACACAAAAGATTATTGCTTAAGATAAAAAATCATGGGATTGGGGGTAATATTCTGGCATGGATAGAGGATTGGCTATCTAACAGAAGGCAGAGAGTTGGGATAAATGGTTCATTCTCAGACTGGCAATCAGTAACTAGTGGTGTTCCGCAGGGGTCAGTGCTGGGTCCCCAGCTCTTTACAATCTATATTAACGATTTGGAGGAGGGGACCGAGTGTAATATATCAAAGTTTGCAGATGATACTAAGATGGGGGGGAAAGTAGTGAGTGAGGAGGACATAAAAAACCTTCAAGGGGACATAGACAGGCAGAGATTTGGCAGATGGAATACAATACTGGAAAGTGTGAGGTTATGCACTTTGGCAGGAAAAATCATAGAGCAAGTTATCTTAATGGCAAGAAACTGGAAAGTACTGAAGTACAAAGGGATCGGGGGTCCTGGTGCACGAAACTCAAAAGGTTAGTATACAGGTACAGCAAGTGATTAAGAAGGCCAATGGAATGTTGGCTTTCATTGCTAGGGGGATAGAATATAAAAATAGGGAGGTATTGCTTCAGTTGTACAAGGTATTGGTGAGACTGCACCTGGAATACTGCATACAGTTTTGGTGTCCATACTTAAGAAAAGACATACTTGCTCTCGAGTCAGTACAAAGAAGGTTCACTCAGTTAATCCCGGGGATGAGGGGATGGACATGTGAGGAGAGGTTGAGTAGATTGGGACTCTACTCATTGGAGTTCAGAAGAATGAGAGGCGATCTTATTGAAACATATAAGATTGTGAAGGGGTTGGATCGGGTGGATGCGGGGAGGATGTTCCCGATGATGGGTGAAACTAGAACTAGGGGGCATAGTCTTAGAATAAGGGGCTGCTCTTTCAAAACTGAGATGAGGAGGAACTACTTCACTCAGAGAGTGGTAGGTCCATGGAATATGCTGCCCCAAAAAGCTGTAGAAGCTACATCATTACAAAAATTTAAAACAGAAATAGACAGTTTCCTAGAAGTAAAGGGAATTAAGGGTTACGGGGAGCGGGCAGGAATTTGGACATGAGTCTAGGTTCGGATCGGCCCTGGCCCTGTGGGTAGCGGAGCGGGCCCAGGGGCCGTGTAGCCTGATCCTGCTCCTATTTCGTGTGTCTAATTCTGTTAGATTCAGGAGATGGTTCTTTGATAGTAGATTGGTGGTTAGGATCAGATCAGCCATGATCTTATTGAATGGCGGAGCAGGCTCGAGGGGCCGATTGGCCTACTCCTGCTCCTATTTCTTATGTTCTTATGTTCTTATGTTCATATCGTCCACCAAGTATGATGGAGTTTGCAAAATATTTTGAAGATCACATAACAACAATGGCAAAGTTCAGTGCCAACCATAAACTGAGTGTTTTTTTAAAGGAATACCCAACTCAACATATAGGCCCTGATATTAAAGGTGAGTGGCTTACAGTGCACGTGAGCCCCGAAGTGGATGGCAAACCCGGGGACTTGAAGGTCTGGCCAATCTTAACAGCTGGGCCTTATTGCCACAATTTTCTTGCTGACCCGCCCAAAGCGGGCCAGATCCACTGCCCGAGCGGGAATTCGGCGGCAGGAGGCCGCAGCCGGGGCCTAAGGTAAATGGTGAGGTATGTAGTGAGGGGAGCTCTGGACACGGTTGGGGATATGGGGGAGAACCCGGGGCAAGGGAGGCCCAAGGCTTCCTCGTGAGGTCCGAAGGAGCCTCTCCTGGCCCACAAAGAAACCTAGAATTAAATTGAATTACTTACCTGCCTCGGCCTCTTCTGGCCCACGATCCACCTCCTGGCGGGTCTGGTCTGACGAGGAAGCTGTTGCTGCTTCCCCGTGGCTCAGTCCTCCAACTAAAATTGCGGATCGGGTCCAGATGACATCATCAGGCCCCGACTGACATAATTAACGCCGGACCCCACTTCCCTCCTGCGTGTGTCCCACTCGTCTGCTCAAAAGAGCGGGTTAACATCGGGACACTGCGGGAAGGCTGCGGGATCAGAGGGTGTAAGTGACTGCCCTCATTTTAACTGCCCCCCCCACCCCCGCACCCGGTTTCTGCCAGTCAGGGGCTGTTAAAATCGGGCCCCATGGGGTCTCAGCAGTGAACACATCTTGCGCAATGGTTCTAAACTAGGACAGATTCTGGTTTTAATATGCCAAAAGCAACCATCATCAGTCCAGATTAGCAGAATGAAAATCCACTTGCTTCACAACATATCATTTGTTTGATAATCTCATAACCTTGGATGGGATTTTTCCAATGTACTGCATATGTGGAAAAATTAAAGCAGTAACTTGATTCAAGCTCCGACAACATCTATACCTAGGATCGCTACTTTGTAGTTTTTGCAGACATGTAATGCTTGAAGTCCAGTCAGTCTTAATACCAACCATACCTTTAACAACACTGAGATCATGTTTTGGCTTACAGCTTATGTGCAAAATTACTTCAAGCAGCAAAGGCTAGAGTTCTTACCTTATAATTTGGGTCGTACAGTCAGTCTTTTTGGCGTAAACTCCACTGTCGAAGGTACTTGATGAGCTTCCATTTATACTTTAGTGCAGAATGTTGGCTGTGGTACGTAAAACCAAACATGTGGCACTTGTTTAAAACCCATCATGTTGTTCATGGCAAGAAAAGCCTATATTTCATCGAAGTTGGAAGTGTGGTGCGTGCCGGACACGCAGTCCAGGTCCAGCTTTGTTCAGCAGAAATCTGGACCCTTGCAGGTTCAGATGCACCTTTAAAACAACAAAAAAAAGGTTGGTTTACAGTTATGGTAAGCAGGGCTAATGAGATACAAATCTGATGCGACAGAGGCTGCTATTTGCATAAGCTACTAAAGTAATTTTGATTTGACTCATACATTGAATGGTTAACTAGTTGAAATACAAATAAATATTACAGATATTGTGGTTGTTTGAAGTCTGAATGTGGTAGACCATGGGTCAAGCTTGGTGTTTAGATAGGAGGTAGTAACCATCCTCAACATGAGCACCCAACTGTGTTGTGGAAACAGGATGGGAAAAAGAGAAAAAAGTTTTGAGAGGCAAAGACTTATTGAGGCTTATCGTGAAGACATGGAATTATAAAGTTGGTAAGGAGCCAGGTGGAAGGGACAGGATTGGACAAAGTCAGCATGGATTTACAAAAGGTAAATCGTGCTTGACTAATCTACTGGAATTTTTTGAGGATGTAACTGGTAGAATAGATAAGGGAGAACCAGTGGATGTGGTGTATTTGGACTTTTAGAAGGCTTTCGATAAGGTCCCGCATAAGAGATTAGCGTGTAAAGTTAAGGCACATGGGATTGGGGGTAAGGTACTGCCTTGGATAGAGAACTGGTTGGCAGATAGGAAGCAAAGAGTTGGAATAAACGGCTCTTTTTCCGAGTGACAGGCAGTGACTAGTGGGGTACCGCAGAGATCAGTCCTAGGACCCCAGCTATTCACAATATATATAAATGATCTAGACGAGGGAACTAGATGTAATATCTCCAAGTTTGCAGACGACACAAAGCTGGGTGGGCGTGTGTGCTGTGAGGAGGATGCCAAGAAACTCCAGGATGATTTGGACAGGATGGGTGATTGGGCAGAAGCATGGCAGATGCAGTATAATGTGGATAAATGCGAGGTTATCCACTTTGGTGGCAAAAACAGGAAGGCAGATTATTATCTGAATGGCAATAGATTGGGAGAAGGGGAAGTGCAACGAGACCTGGGTGTCCTTGTGCACCAGTTGCTGAAGGTAAGCATGCAGGTGCAGCAGGCGGTTAAGAAGGCAAATGGTATGTTGGCCTTCATAGCGAGAGGGTTCGAGTACAAGAACAAGGATGTCTTGCTGCAGTTGTACAGTGCCTTGGTGAGACCACACCTTGAGTATTGTGTGCAGTTTTGGTTGCCTTATCTGAGGAAGGATGTTCTTGCCATGGAGGGAGTGCAGCGAAGATTCACCAGACTGATACCTGGGATGGCAGGAATTACGTATGAGGAGAGATTGGGTCGATTGGGCTTATACTCTCTGGAGTTTAGAAGAATCAGAGGGGATCTCATTGAAACTTATAAAATTCTAACAGGACTAGACAGACTGGATGCAGGAAGGATGTTCCCGATGGCCGGGGAGTCCAGAACCAGAGGTCACAGTCTAAGGATAAGGAGTAAGCCATTTAGGACAGAGATGAGGAGGAATTTCTTCACACAGCGAGTGGTGAACCTGTGGAATTCTCTACCACAGAAGGCAGTGGAGGCCAATTCATTAAATATATTCAAGAAGGAGTTAGATATATTTCTTAAGGCTAAAGGGATCAAGGGATATGGGGAGAAAGCAGGGACAGGGTGCTGAAATTGGATGATCAGCCATGATCTCATTGAATGGCGGAGCAGGCTCGAGGGGCCGAATGGCCTGCTCCTGCTCCTATCTTCTATGTTTCTATGTAAATAAACAATGATGGGTATATACTGAGATATAAGATGAGAGGCAGCAGTAAGGTGGAAAGACCGGGTCAGCACAGCAGTGAAATGAGATAGAAAGTGTAGCCTGCAAAATCAGCACACTTGCACTTTAGCAATAAGAAATGGTTAAGGGCAGACGGGAAAATAACACATAATAAATAGATTTTCTCTTATATCAAACACTTGGTGATACTGGATTTTCTTGTAATTGGGCTGACCAGTCCAATCGCGATCAATGTCACTTGCAAAGCCATCTCCATGTCTCGGTGCACTCACTCACCCTGTAGAAATGTTCTTCCGAACTGGCCATTTTATTTCGGTTTGAAGAGTTATCCGTTTCGGTGGTTTGTCGAGCACAAAGGTCCTGAAAACACATGGGTCACAAGCCCAGCTGTAGTGCCAGGATCATGGGCACCAGTGCCCTCTGGTGCTGACCCAGCTGGAGCTGGTGGCATTCGTGGGAGGGCAGCTCAACAAAGAAAAGAAAGAAAGACTTGCACTTATATAGCGCCTTTCATAAGAACATAAGCAACAGGAGCAGGAGTCGGCCAATCGGCCCCTCGAGCCTGCTCCGCCATTCAATAAGATCATGGCTGATCCAATCTTGGCCTGAACACCACTTTCCCGCTCTCTCTCCACACCCCTCGACTCCCTCGTAGTTTAAATATCTGTCAATCTCCGCCTTGAATATATTCACTGACTCCGCCTCCACAGCTCTCTGGGGTAGAGAATTCCAAAGATTCACGACCCTCTGAGAGAAGAAATTCCTCCTCATCTCCGTCTTAAATGGATGACCTCTTATCCTGAAACTATGCCCCCTCGTTCTAGATTCCCCCACGAGGGGAAACATCCTCTCAGCATCCACCCTGTCAATCCCCCTCAGAATCTTATATGTTTCAATAAGATCACCTCTCATTCTTCTAAACTCCAATGAGTATAGGCCCAACCTGCTCAACCTTTCCTCATATGTCAACCCCTTCATCCCAGGAATCAACCTAGTGAACCTTCTCTGCACTGCCTCCAATGCAAGTATATCCTCCCTTAAATATGGAGACCAAAACTGTACGCAGTGCTCCAGGTGCGGTCTCACCAGCGCCCTGTAAAGTTGCATCAAAACTTCCCTACTTTTATACTCCATACCCCTCGCAATAAAGGCCAACATTCCATTTGCCTTCCTAATTACTTGCTGTACCTGCACGCTAACTTTTTGTGTTTCATGTACGAGGACCCCCAGATCCCTTTGTACCGCAGCATTCTGTAGTCTCTCTCCATTTAAATAATAATTTGCTTTTTCATTCTTCCTTCCAAAGTGGATAACCTCACATTTTCCCACATTATACTCCATCTGCCAAATTTTTGCCCACTCACTTAACCTATCTGTATCCCTTTGCACACTCTTTGTGTCCTCCTCAAAGCTTGCTAACCCACGTATCTTTGTATCATCAGCAAATTTGGCTACAGTACACTCAGTCCCTTCATCCAAGTCATTAATATAGATTGTAAATAGTTGAGGCCCCAGCACTGATCCCTGTGGCACCATACTAGTTACTGAATGCCAACTGGAAAATGACCCATTTATCCCAACTCTCTGTTTTCTGTTAGTTAGCCAATCCCCTATCGATGCCAATATATTACCCCAACCCTGTGCGCTCTTATCTTGTGCAGTAACCTTTTATGTGGCACCTTATCGAATGCCTTCTGGAAATCCAAATACACCACATCTACTGGTTCCCCTTTAACCACCCTGTTTGTTACATCCTCAAAAAACTCTAGCAAATTTGTCAAACATGATTTCCCTTTCATAAAACCATGTTGACTCTGCTTGATTGTCTTATGATTTTCTAAATGTCCTGCTATTACCTCCTTAATAATGGATTCCAGCATTTTCCCAATGACAGATGTTAGGCTAACTGGCTTATAGTTTCCTGCTTTCTGTCTCCCTCCTTTCTTGAATAGTGGCGTTACATTTGCGGTTTTCCAATCCGCTTGGACCTCTCCAGAATCCAGGAAATGTTGATAGATTACAACCAACGCATCCACTATCTCTGCAGTCACTTCTTTTAAGACTCTAGGATGCAGGCCATCAGGTCCAGGGAACTTGTCGGCCCTTAGCCCCATTAGTTTGCCTATTACTTTTTCTCTAGTGATAGAGATTGGTTTAAGTTCCTCCCTCCCTATAGCCCCTTGATTATTATTATTGGGATGTTTTTCGTGTCTTCTACCCTGAAGACCGATCCAAAATAATTGTTTAGAGTCTCTGCCATTTCTCTATTTCCCATTATTAATTCCCCAGTCTCATCCTTTAAAGGACCAATGTTTACTTTAGCTACTCTCTTCCTTTTTATATACCTGTAGAAGCTCTTACTGTCTGTTTTTATATTAGTTGCTACAACCTTTCACAACCTCAGGACGTCCCTAAGCGCCTTACAGACAATGAAGTAGTTTTGAAAGTCACGGTTGTAATACAGGGAAAGCTCAGTTGCTCAGTGTTAATGGGTGTCTGCACCACATCCCCCGTGCTGCCAGAAACTCTGTCAGCTGACAGTCATGGAGAGGGGAATGCCCATCCCCCTCACGGAGGCCCCATTCAGTTTCCCCCTGTGCCACACCCCCACTCCCAGCCCCCTGTGTAAGGTATCCAATCCCAGCGTTTAAAAAAAAAACTTTCCTGCCTCTTTGGGGGCCCAGACTGCTTCCTCCTAGCCTGTATCCCACCCCTGTTGAGGCCCACTTCTGCCCTTCTGAAGGCTGGGGGCACTTGCCTTCAGCTTTACACTGGATTCTCCATGGATCAAGGAGGCTGGAACTCCCAGAATGGGGACACCCTGCTTCCAGCCCTGCCACCTCTATGTCAGTGTGCTTGTAAAGGGCAGGCGGGGGGGGGGGGCTGCACCCCTGACAATGCCAAGCAGCAAACCTCAATTCAGGTTGGGACCCAGAATATCTGGGACCCGGCCTTTTTCTGAGCTATTCTGCCACAACTCTCGCTGGAGTTACAGCAAAACTTCGACAGAACAGCCAAGGAAATTTGGACCCAACATGTCTAATGCTGTGCGGGCATCAAACCCTATTTACCCCTCAAAATACCTTCTTTTTTGATTTCTGTGTACCGCTCTCGCAGTATTACTGTTGAACTTTTAGTTCTAGAAGTGACTATATGATCTCAATGCCTTATTTTCAGCGGGGTCGTGTATTTGCTCAAGCAACCAATTCACCTTACACCTGCTGAATATATTTTGCTGACACCATTTAGTGATTTGTTACATTTTTGGGGGACGTTTTACATGTTTTGCTGCATTTTAATCTTAGGGGAAATATTTTATGCAGATTTTTTTCCAAAAAATTACTTGCACTCGTAATTATTCCCTCCTATTAATTAACCCTTCTAATGTGCTAATAGAGTCTTACTGAGTTCTAATTTACACTTGGAAATTTTGCTTCGATTGCAACTTGTCGCCTCCTCCCGATGCACAAATGCTGCGTTGGTAACTTCAAAATGCAATATAGATGCACCACCTCCCCGGTAAGATCAATGTGCGAACATCCTGGACTATACTCCCCCCGCAATACACACTCACACACTACATTGAGCTGCAATCAACACAGAGGTTACATAGCTGGCTGCTGTCAGAATTATTGGGAAGCTAACTCCAGGCACATTTTGAAAATAGCTGTTGCAACATTCTTGGACAGTTAACGCATAACGTGGACAGTTTCCAATAATGTTGTGTCAGACATTAACAGCTGGTCAACAAAAATTCAGTTGAGACATTTCATGGAGCCTACAGATGATCCATTACAGCAACATTTATATAGAGCCCCTCATGCTTTTTTTATTCATTCATGAGATATGGGCGTTGCTGGCAAGGCCAACATATATTGCCCATCCCTAATTGCCCTTGAGAAGGTGGTGGTGAGCCGTCTTCTTCGACCGCTGCAGTCCGTGTGGTGAAGCTACTCCCACAGTGGTGTTAGGGAGGGAGTTCCAGGATTTTGACCCAGCAACGATGAATGAACAGTGATATATTTCCAAGTCAGGATGGTGTGTGACTTGGAGGGGGACTTGGAGGTGGTGGTGTTCCTATGTGTCTGCTGCCCTTGTCCTTCTAGGTGGAAGAGGTCATGGGTTTGAGAGGTGCAGTTGAAGAAGCCTTGGCGAGTTGCTGCAGTGGATCTTGTAGATGGTACACACTGCAGCCACGGTACGCCGGTGGTGGAGGGAGTGAATGTGTAAGGTGGTGGATGGGGTGCCAATCAAGTGAGCTGCTTTGTCCTGGATGGTGTCGAGCTTCTTGAGTGTTAGTTGGAGCTGCACTCATCCAGTACTGCACTGAAGTGTCAGCCTAGATTTTGTGATCAAGTTTCTGGAGAGGGGTTTGAACCCATAACCTTCTGACTCAGAGGCAAGAGTGCTACCCACTGAGCCACGGTTGAATAGCACTCTCGAGGTTGCCCACCACCAGGTTCAGCTAGAACAGGCAGCAAGGGAGATTGATGGAATTGGAGCTAGTGGGTCATATGTGCTGATGAGAGCTGAATCAGATGGCTTCAGATTTACAGATGCTAAACTCTAGGAAATTTGGACTCATTCAGGACTTGGATGTCAGATAACCAATCAAAGAGTACACCAGCAGTCAACAGTGATGCTGGACAGCTAGTGTTATGTGTTGGCATACATGAGAAGCCCGACTCTATGCTCACAATGTGTTGCCAAGATTAGAGCAGGAGAGTACCAAGAATGGAGCAGGGCATGTTGAAGGTAACCAGGTGGACACAGAAGGAGAAACTATTTGAGAAGATAAGGCTGTATTGGTATAGGTAGGAGTGCAAACACAAGACACGTGGTGGAGAATGAAATGGCTAATCGTGTCAAAAGGAGCAGAGATCGAGGAGGAATAGCAAAACATGGTCTGAGTCATACAGCATGCCTTATCAAACAGGGGGGCTGTGCTTTATTATGTTGACCAGAGCTCGACGTTGTGAGGTTCTTGGAGCCCAGATTAGAGGCACTTGAACAGAGAATGGGAAAAGGGGCAAGTCCCTATCGTTAGCCAAGAGTGAAAGCAGTAAGAGGAAAGGATTACAAGAAGGCTCATAAATGAAAGAGGAATATAGACACCTAAAAGTGTTTTTATACAGAAAATTCTAACAATACATAGCAATTTTGTATTAAAATATTAAGACAATATCTAGATTGTATAGCGGCTTTTTAAAACAACAGTCTTAATTATTTTATAAACATATTCATGTATTAATGCTACTGAAAGGACCTATGATTTTTATAAATTAAAACGACACTATTGATTTGTGTATATTTGAAGTACATTTTTTTCAAGCCTACTTAACTCTGCATATGCATCAATATTAATTTATATTGAATTATTCTATAGTGTCAACTAATTACATTCTCCCTTAAAAGAAAACATTAATGTTGCTCTATAATCAGTATTTATCATCAGAGTCAAATAATCCAGTCCGGGACCGATATGTCATGTCTTTAAAATGCTAGTATAACTGAACGTCTGATTGTTCGATGAAACTCAAAGCCAGGCCATTAAAGTGGCATTAGTGCCCTGTCTAAATATTAATTTACTGGCACTCTTAATGTTTGGAGCAATTGTGTTGACATTTTAATTTCTGCAAATAACAAATACTGTAGTATTTAACCATCTCCTTCACTGAACTATAATTCTGCATCAATTAAACATCTCTGTGAAGGTAAGCACAAGGAGCTTTGTTGCAGGGATTCTAATACTGAATGCTAAGTCAATATCCAATGCACTTTTCAGCTTTTAACAACATCATCCACTCATGACTTATAATTAGATTATTTTCTATAGATTCCTAATACTGAATATTATAAAGGAGAATTAAACAAACAAAACGCATTTCCCCATTCTTTTCAACAATTGATTGAAACACTGTAGTTATTTAGTGTAAATTTAGTGTTCCAGTCCTTAGTGCATCAAATCTTTAATGTAGATTAACTGTTTGATAATTTAAAAGCACAGCCTGTAAAACAAAGCACTATATCCTTGTACTAAATGTGAACTGTGTTGACAGTCTTAATATAATAATTGTTTTACCAACATTGTAATGTCTAAATGCATTTGGAATAATACAGTAACTGTGACAACTGCTGAACTGTAAACAGAGCTCACTCTTTGAACACTATAAACAAGCTCTCCCATTTCCTGTAATCAATTTATACTATGATTGATAAATTTTTCATTCGTATGGCTCTTAGATTTTTTTCAGTACCTAAGTATAAAATATTGATGAGCTACAAAGACAAATTACTACCTTGTGGAATCATTTTCATTCCTTGAATTATGAGCATCTTCCAAACACTGAGAGTGGAGCCGAGTTTAACTGGTTTCCATGAAACCACGTGCTACGTGTTACATACGAACAATGACGGACAGGCAACAACCCTCTGGTCCACCCAGCCTGTCTCACACAATGATGATACCTTGTGCATCACAATATATACACGCCCCACCCCAGCCCACCCAAAGACCATGTCATCTCCTGGGAGAGGCGAGAAAGCAGAAAAAAACCCAGGCCATTTTGGGGGAAATAAATCTGGGAAATTCCTCTCCGACCGCCCTAGGTGATCGACTCTAGTCCAGGAGATCACCCTGGCCCTGAATTCCTAGCAGTACTTACCTTTTGTAAGAGGTGCTCTCCACCCCAGCTAGAAACAGGTCCAGCTCTCGCTTGAAGAAATTCAGTGAAGCGGCGTCCACCGTCCGAGTCAACAGCTTGTTCCAGAGGTCCACTAGTCTCTGGGAAAAGAACCACCTCCTGACATCGAACCTAGATCTGTCCTTAAACAACTTAAAATTGTGACCCTGGTCCTCCCTAGCCTATTTAATTGGAACAAACTGTCAACTTGAACACAATCTATTTCCTTCACCTTAAAATCTCGATCCCTAAGTCTATGCTTCTCTAAAGTGTAGAGTCCCAACTCTTTTAGCCTATCTTGATAATTAAGATGCTTTAGACCGGAAATTAATCTATTGGCCCTCCCCTGCACCCTTTCCAAAGCCTCAATATCACCCACTATGTGAGGAGACCAAAACTAGACACAATATTCCAAGTGAGGCCTGACCATGGTATTGTACAAGGATAAAATAGTATGCCTTGTCTTATAATCAATTGCACTATGAATGTACCCAACATTATATTCAATCTCGCTATCGCTTCACAGCATTGGCCATGAACCTTTAGAGATCTATGCACTAGAAGGCCCAGATCTTTTTCTTTCTCCACCTTCTTTAATGCTTTTCTCTGTAGGGTGTATGTATGTTGAGCATTCGCCCTGCTCACATGCATAACACTGCACTTTTCCAAATTAAACATCATTTACCAGTCACAAACCCAATTTCCCAACACATCAAGCTCCACCTGAAGCAGTCGAACATAATCTACAGTCCTAACACTCACACAGACCTTAGTATCATCTGCAAATTTGTAGAGCATGTCCCCAACACTTACATCTAGAGCATTAATAAAAATATAATAAAGAGCAACAGTCCCAACACCGGTCCCTGCCGGACACCACTCGCGACCGATCTCCAAACAGAGCCAAATCCATCTATAACTGTTTTCTACCTATGTCCTTCGAGCCAGTTCTCAGTCCAGCTCAATATATTAACACGAATACCAGAGGCTACAACCTATATTGAGAACCCTCTTCTGCGGTACCTTGTCAAAAGCTTTTTGGAAGTCTAAGTGAACAATGTCTACTGGGCTTCCCTCATCCATCATCTTGGCGACTTCTTCAAAAAATATCAAATTTGTAAGGCATGGCCTCTTTTTCATGAAGCCATATTTGGTGTCCCTAATATGTCCCTCTCTATCCAAGTAATCATATATTGCATGCTTAATAATTCCCTCAAGCATCTTTCCTATTACTGATGTCAAACTATTGGACCTATAGTTACCTGGGTCCATCTTGTCACCTTTTTTAAAGATGGGGAATATATTAGCCTCTTTCAAATCTACAGGAACCGTCTCAGAGTACAGTGAGCTATTAAACAACAACAACAAAAACAACAATTTGCTTTTATATAGTGCCTTCAATGTCAAAAAACATCCCAAGGCACTTCACAAGAGCGTTATCAATCCAAATTTGATATGGAGCCATAGAAGGAGATATTAGGATAGATTACTATAAGCTTGGTAAAAGACATAGGGGTCGATTTTGTCGAACCTGTCGGGAAGAAGGCGGGACTTCCCCTTTCGGGTTTCTGACCCGCCTACTTCGAAGTCCGGCCAATCCGCGCGATTTTCCCTTGATTGACCTTGTTGAGCCCGCCCATTGGGCTCAGCAGGCCAATTAAGGGCCACCCGGCAACAGGTGACGTCACAGACTGCAATTTCATCTGTCAAGATTTCTGACAGATGAAATATCAGTGTTTTACAGCTGTTTGAAGCTGTGAAACACTGACAGTCTGAGTTCTAAGATGAGTCCTTCTGCGCAGACTCATTTAGAAATCTCAACAGCACTAAAAGCTGAAGGCTGTCACTTTTCACAGATCGCAGCCGTTCAGCTTTCAGTTCCGGCTGAGTGATGCGCTCCCGACGGCTACAGGAAGAAAGGCTGTTAAGGTAAGTAAAGGTAAGTAAAAGTTCTTTACACACTTTAGACACACCAAACACACTTACCTTTGCACTCATGCACCCATCACTCACCTGAACACCGACATCGCGACCCCTCCAACTCCTTCAACCCGACGGCCCGCCTGCTCTACCTGGCGTGGTTTGGAGCCGTCGGGAATCCCACACAACACCCCTCAAAATAGGGATTAGGCTAAAAACTGCCTGTTAACTACCTGTTAACAGGCAGTTAATTGGCACTAATCCCTTCCCGCCTGGTTTTGGCAGGTCCCAGTGCGGGGCGGGTACCCGCCACCCCTGAAACTTACGTGGGGCGGGATTTTGGGCGGGATGGTGTTGGGACCTCCAAAGTCGGGATTCCCCCCCCCCCCCCCCACCGACACGCCTGAAACCCCGCCTGATGGCTCCCCGAAAATCTGGCCCATAGGTTTTAAGGAGCATCTTATAGGAGGAGAGAGAGGTAGAGAGGCGAAGAGGTTTAGGGAAGGAATTCGAGAGCTTAGGGCCAAGGCAGCCACCAATGATGGAGTGATTAAAATAGGGGTTGTGCAGGATGCCAGAATTGGAGGAGCACGGAGATCTCAAAGGCTTGTGGGGCTGGAGGAGGTTACAGAGAGAAGGAGGGGTGAGGCCATGGAGGGATTTTAAAACAAGGATGAGAATTTTAAAATTGAGGCGTTGCCAGAGCGGGAGCCAGTGTAGGTCAGCAAGTACACGGGCGATGGGTGAACGCAACTTGGTGCGAGTTAAGATATGGGCAGCAGAGTTTTGGATGAGCACAAGTTTATGTAGGGTGGAAGGTGGGAGAACATTGGAATAGTCAAGTCTAGAGGGAACAAAGGCATGGTTGAGGGTTTCAGCAGCAGATGAGCAGAGGCAGGGTCGGAGTCGGGCAATATTACAGAGGTGGAAGTAGGCAGTTTTGGTGATGGAGCAGCTATGTGGTCGGAAACTAATCTCGGGATCAAACACAACACCAAGGCCTAGAAATTCAGTGCCCTTAGCACCGATTTTGCGGCGCTAGAGGGCCTAGCGCTGCAATTGGCGCCGGCGCCTAAATTGCCTGGGGCCCTTCCGCGGCGGTAGACCGGTAGCGCTGCGCCGGCACCGATGACGTCATCGGTGTGCGCAGCGTCCCGGTTGCCGTGGTAACCCGGCCCCAAGCCGAAATTCAGTTGCGGCCGCCTCGCCAGTGGCAGCCGCAACTAAGACTCCGGCAAACGAGTGTTGCCGGAGTCTGCGCCGGCGCTTTAAGGAGGCGCGGCGGCCGGCCGCTTTCCCGCCGGCCGCCTGCCCGCAGCTCCCTCCCCGGACTTCTTCCCCCACCCCCCCCGGAACAGATGCAAGCCCAGCACTTGTCCGAGGTGCCGGGCTCATTTTTGCAGAGATTTGCGCGGGCCGCGGCCGGGTGCAGGCAGCTCCTCCTTAACGGAAGGAGGAGGCCTGCACTTCCCGAGCCTGCCGCACCGCATCGGGCGCCGCAGCGCCGGAATAGCGCCAGTTTTCAGGCGCAAACAGCCTTCAGTAGCGCCGGCAGCCGTTTGGGCGCGGCGCTACTGAATTTTTGGCGCGCACAGCGCGACTTAGCACCGGCGCTAAATTTCCGGCGTTAAGCCTCGGCGCAGCGCAACCTCAATTTCTAGGCCCAAGATTGCTAATAGTCTGGCTCAGCTTCAGACAGTTGCCAGGGAGAGGGATGGAAATGGTCGCCAGGCAACGGAGTTTGTGGTGGGGACGAAAGATAATGGCTTTGGCCTTCCTAATATTTAGTCGGAGGAAATTTCTGCTCATCCAATATTGGACGTCGGACAAGCAGTCTGACAAATCAGAGACAGTGGAGGGGTCAAGGGAGGGGGTGGTGAGATGGACCTGAGTGTCATCAACGTAGATGTGGAACCTGACATTGTGTTTTTGGATGATGTCGCCGAGGGGCAGCAAGTAGATGAGGAATAGAAGGGGGCCAAGGATCCTTGGCGGACACCAGAGGTAACAATGTGGGAATGGGAAGAGAAGCCATTGCAGGTGATGCTCTGGCTATGACTGGACAGGTAAAAATGAAACCAGACAAGGGCAAACCCACCCAGCTGGACAGCTGAAGAGAGGCGTTGGAGGAGGATGGTGTGGTCAACCTTTTTGAAGGCTGTAATAGGTCAAGAAGGGTGAGGAGGGATGGTTTACCATGGTCATAGTTACATAGAATGTGACTTTAATAAGGGCCGTTTCAGAACTGCGGCATGGACGGAAACCTGATTGAAGGGAATCAAACATGGAATTGTGGGAAAGATGGGCTTGGATTTGGGAGGCACACACACCTTTCAGGTAAGTTTGCATTTAAGCTTTTGTACTGGATTTTCTTTGATTTTATTGACGTAGTGGCTTGCTGCAATACATGCTATATGTTTTTTAAGTGTGTAGGGAGTGCTACTGGCCGCTTGCAAGGCCTCGCATGGTACAGGAAAGCCTCTGAGAAGACAGAAAATGCTGCAAATACTGAGCAGGTTTGGCAACATCCGTGGAGAGAGAAACAGAGTTCATGTCTCAGGTCGAGATGTTGCCTGACCAGTTGAGTATTTCCAACATTTTATGCTGTCTTTTCAGATTTACAGCATCCGCTCACAGAGGGAAGAGGAAGAAACAGAAGAGGAAGGAGCCAAAGAGGAGGAAGCGGAAGGAAGGATGCAACCTAGACAGCCCCTTTTTGGCCGGGATATCTGGGATGGAATCATCCGCCTGTGGTCCCAGTGACCACAACCCCAATTCCCCTTTCAACATTAGCCCTACACCTTACATTCCCTCTGTTATTGACCATCACAGTGTCCTTTTGGCCACAATGCTAAAATAAAAGCCACCACAAAGCTATCTTTCCAATCCAACTTTATACGTCTTTCCATTCAATATGACATCAAGAAATTAACTCATCAGATTTATGCATTCCCTTAGTGACTGTCTTGTGTGTGCCTTTGCCTACCCCGTGAAGCCACACAGTACTACCCCAGTGGCTGTAGCATGGCTGGTGGAAGGCTGCTGACTTTCAGTGGGGGACACTGCAAATGGCCTTGCTGGTCGACCTTGGGGAGCTGGTGGCTGGGAGTGTGAAATCGAATGACGGTGTTTCTTCTTCTCTTCTTCACTCTCCTCTCCCTCTTCTTGACCAACCACTGGATGGGCAGGCTGCATTCCTTGGATGTGTGAAATGAGGAAGGCACAAGGGTGGAGTTGTGGTGAGGGGAGGGCGTGAAAGCAAGAGCTGCATGCCAGAAGGAGGATAACATATGAGGATGTGAGCATCTTGTATCCTTTCAGCCCCGCCGCTGTCCAAGGGCTCAGCCATGCCCCTGCCAAGAATGGCCTGCACCGTCTCCTCCAAGGGGATGAGGTGAGGCTGGTAATGGGAGATATGCCTCGTGATTGGTACAGATTGTTGGGAGATGAGTGATGGTTTGGCGGAGTGGGTGGGGTGGGGGGGGGGGGTCAGTCGTGCATTGAGCAGTGCTTGAGGCTAGTGATTCAGTGGGTAGGAGACGGCTTTTGAAGATGCATTCACTGACGTTGACCAGTGGTCTGAAGTCATGGACCGTGATTTTACTTACCTCGGCGGGTCCGTGGCGGGTGATATCGGTGGCAGGTCCTGACCCCGCTGCTGGCTCCATCCCGCTCTGTGAAATGACTTTCCGTTGATAGGGCTTGTTAAGCCTGCCCAGTGCGTGTCCCAGCCAATTAGAGGAAGCGGGTCTGGTGATGTCATTTCATGATGCTTCATCAGCTGGTTTCCTTAAAGGGACCATGGCCACATTTATCTTGACATTTGTGTTGTCAGTGTTCTACAGCATTGAGGTGCTGCAAACACTGACAATCACTGCACAGATGCACAGGGCTGCACCCAGGTTCTCCCATGACTCCCTCCATATGCTTATGGAGGGAGTCACAGCACTCAGGGAGGTCCTCTTCCTTTCCAATAGGTGGATACACCTCCCCAGGAGACCAACACAGCCTGGTTGCACATTGCAGAGGAGGGCACAAGCAGGGATGTGGTCAGGAGGACCTGGGTGCAGTGGCGCCAACCTTTCAGTGATCTCAGTAGATCCCGAAACGTTAGTACAAAGCCACACTCAACCTCATCCTGCTGTGCCTCTCATTACATTCCTATCACTCTGCCTTCCCTACCCTACTCCTGCACATCCTTACTCACACCAACTTTCCTTGCACCTCCACCCATCCCTCTCTCTCTATCTACATTATCAAGTCCCCATCTCATTAGCCACCCCTCACTCTCACCCTCGTCCTAATGCAGCCATACCAACTAACAGCACAGAGGGGTAGCCACTTGGGTGTTTTATCCAATGTTCAAGTAAAGTTTCTGTGAATGTGCTGTCAAACATTGAAACCTTTATTTTCAACACTTTCCATTCTTAGACAGATTTGTGTGCACTTTTGGAAGTGGCTTACTGAGTTGCAGTGAATGGTGAGACCGAACAGTATTCCTTGCAATGGTGGTGAGTGTGAAAGGAATGGCTTGGTCATTGTAGGGATGCTTTATGGTGTTGGTGTGGGGTGGTGCCAATGTGGCGTATCATGTGGCAGCCAGGGTGTACAGTGTCAAGTGAAGTAAATTTGGCCATGGTGAGGCCATCCCTGGCCTCCCAGGCGGCAATGTGCATGGGTGCTGATGCCCTGTGTCCTGAGCAGCATCAGGTGATTGCGGAGAAGGTTGGTGTTGTTGTTGGTGCTGCTGGTGTGCCTGGTGCTGCTGGTGTTGGGGTTGATCATGGTCAGATTCTGAGGACTAAGGTGAAACATATAAATGGTACCCATGTTAATGGGATAGATGGCAGGTGAAGTAGAGATGACAGAAGCAATCTGTCAATGGTGAGAGAGGTTGCTCCAATGAGGTGACACTGGATAGAGAGTTTGCTCCAAACAGTTACAGCCTGCATAAAGCTCAATCTATGTTCCAAATGGAGTAAGCAACAGCTACTGAGCTTGGAAAGTTAACAGTTGTGAGGTGGGAGCTTTTATAGCACATTTCAAGCTGTCAAGTAATCAGCTCATTCAACGGCCATTCAACTCCTGCCTCAGCTTAACAGACATGATCCCCAACCAGCGTGGACCCAGTGGGCAAGCAGTTCAAGAGAAAAGGTAAGCTCAAATGTATTATTAATGATCTGTCAGCAAGGCAATAATCAGCTTATTTGGGTCCCCTGCTGACAGACCCGACATTGGGAAAGGCGCGTGGCTGCGGGGTTGACGGCGGGTTTCTGACCTGCTGTCAAAAAAAGAACACTTTTCCACCTGACCCGCCACCAATCCCGCCTGCTGACCCCCACCACCCCCCGGAAAATTCCGGCCATGAAGCTTCTTTGGGCACTGGAGACAGGTGGTCGGGGGCGACACTGCCGCGGCAGTGACGGCCTCGGTGATGTGATCCCACATCATTCTTTCTGGAAGGCCTCCTGTCCCCTGTGGTTAGAGGAACTCTCTTGCAGTATTGACCCCCTTCACAATGCTGGAGTGCTGCGTGCAAGACCCTGGGTGCCCCTTCTCTGGCTTGCTGAGCTATTTGTGATAGTGCTTTTTCCATTTTTTGAGGTTTGGAAGAGAATTCAGCTTTAAGTGCGGAAGATTCCTAGTTGAGACTTCTTTTTACTGTTAATCTTTTTTTCACTTGATATTAATTTTTATTAGTTCTGAATGCATTGCCCCTTTAATTCATAGCCCTTTTAATTGCCCACAATTCATTGTGAACTCCACAGCCTCACTCCCAGAGGCTGTAAGAAGCTGCAACGCCGCTCCTGGATGGGAACTTCGGGTCGGATGCCTCCACTAATGTCACTAGAAGGACATTACACTGTAAGTTAGCACTGGGCTAAAAATCATTAGCCCCCAGCCCGAATTTATGCCCAGTGGCGCTGCGGCCATTTTCAGTGGCCGTAAACCCGAAACCACAGTAACACTGGCAGGTTTTTGTCGATGTCCAATTTCTAGGCCTATACTCTTAGAACACAAGAACATAAGAACATAAGAAACAGGAGCAAGAGTAGGCCATTCGGCCCCTCGCGCCTGCTCCGCCATTCATTAAGATCATGGCTGATCTGATCTTGGCCTCAACTCCACTTTCCTGCCCGCTCCCCATAACCCTTGACTCCCCTGTAGCTCAAACATCTGTCAATCTCAGCCTTGAATATATTCACTGACTCCGCCTCCACAGCTCTCTGGGGAAGAGAATTCCAAAGATTCACGACCTTCTGAGAGAAGAAATTCCTCCTCATCGCCGTCTTAAATGGGCGACCCCTTATCCTGAAACTATGCCCCCTAGTTCTAGATACCCCCACAAGGGGAAACATCCTCTCAGCATCTACCCTGTCAAGCCCCCTCAGAATCTTACATGTTTCAATAAGATCACCTCTCATTCTTCTAAACTCCAGTGAGTATAGGCCCAACCTGCTCAACCTTTCCTCATAAGACAACCCCTTCATCCCAGAAATCAACCTCGTGAACCTTCTCTGAACTGCCTCCAATGCAAGTATATCCCTCCTTAAATAAGGAGACCAAAACTGTACGCAGTACTCCAGGTGTGGTCTCACCAGCGCCCTGTACAGTTGTAGCAAGACTCCCCTCCTTTTATACTCCATCCCCCTCGCAACAAAGGCCAACATTCCATTTGTCTTACAGATCTCTTGTGGGGGGGGGGTGCAGAACTATGATGTGAGGAGGATGTGTATCATTAGAAGATGAAGAAAGGAAATCCATCTTTCATCTTATTTCCATATTCATTGCACACCGAAGAACCATATCTAAGAACTAGAAGTTACAAGAGTCTAGCTGACCTGCCATAGATTATTTTTAATTAATTCTCGGCATGTGGGCGTTGCTGGTAAGGCTGGCATTTATTACCCATCCCTATTTGTTCTGAGAACCTAGAGTTGCCCTTAGAAGGTGATGGTGGGCCTTCTCCATGAACTGCTGCAATCTGTGAGTGGTTTGATACGACGGAGTGACTTGCTAGGCCATTTCAGAGGGCAGTTAAGAGTCAACCACATTGCTGTGGGACTGGAGTCACAGATAGGCCAGACCGGTTTAGGAGGGTAGATTTCCTTCCCTTAAGGACATTAGTGAACAAGTTGGGTTTGAACAACAATCTGACAGCTTCATGGCCATTTTCACTGGTACCAGCTTTTTATTTTACCAGATTTTTTAAAAATTGAATTCAAATTCAAATTCTCACACTGCCATGGTGGGATTTCAACTCATGTCCTCTGGATACAGTCCATCTTGACTCATCCATCTGGATAGAATCCCCAATCATCCAATTTTTTAAATTAACCCCAGGATTATTGCTTCCACTGCCATACATAAAAATCCATTCCACGTGTTGATCACTCTGTGTCAAGACAAGCTTCCCAATATCAGTGCTATGTTTGCCTTGCTCTAGTTTGACCTTGTGCCCATTGTCCTACTGATATGGTTTCATTTGAAGAGTGTTCTGGATTTACATCATCTACACCTTTTGCTATTTTACATACCTTTATTAGATTATCGCTCATGACACTTTTTGATCCTGAAGAGCACAGATTTCTCTAGTCTTCCCTCATAACTCCGTTTCTGAGGATCAGTATCAAGGCTCTTCTCTGCCCCATTTCCAGTTCTTGAATGTTTTCCTAGTGCCTTTTCTGCATGCCCGATACGAGACTCCCAAATCAAGCGCTCTACTCAGAGCTCCGACACGGCAAGAGAGCCCCAAGTGGGCAGAGGAAACGCTTCAAGGACATCCTCAAAGCCTCCTTGAAAAAGCACAACATCCCCACCAACACCTGGGAATCCCTGGCCCAAGACCGCACAAAGTGGAGGGGAAGCATCCGGGAAGGCGCCGAACACCTTGAGTCTCTTCGCCGGGAGCAAGCGGAAGCCAAGCGCAAGGAGCGCACGTCAACCCAAGCACCCCACCCACCCGCCCCTTCAACCACCATCTGCCCCACCTGTGACAGAGACTGTAGGTCCCGCATTGGACTCATCAGTCACCTGAGAACTCATTTTTAGTGTGGAAGCAAGTCATCCTCGGTTCCCGAGGGACTGCCTAAGAAGAAGAAGAAGAAGTGCCTTGAAGATGAGAACGGGACACAGTACTGCAGGTGTAATTGACTGGTACAATTTAAGCATAAGTTCCTCTAACTTATACTATGCTATTTTGGCTACATACGCCATTCTATTTGCTTTGCTGGTATACAGACATTTTGAGCCCCATGTTTGTCACACATTTGAAATATTGACATATATGTTTTCACTTGGATAATTCCCTTTCCCAATAGATTTAAGCAGAAGCTGTTTTAACCTGTTTGTCACCATTTCAGAGTTAATTTATTTTCTCCTATTCCTTTGTCTCCATCATTGTACAACATTCTACAGTAAAGGAAAGTAGGAAGTCAAGCTGCTTGGACGCTCTTGCTCAAGCTGCTATCTGAGCAGCCACCAAGAAATGAATCAAGGTCAGGTTAATTTGGCCACCAGTTCTTCTCTTGAGCTACAACTTCACCTGTGTTCTAGGTATTCCACAATTTTGTTAATTGCAGCTTTAAACTGTGCCTGACCACTCTGTAGCGTAGCATATTGGAGTATCCGTGTACTGTACACCACATTAGAGCATTTGTACATTGTACACCACACTGGAGAATCTATACACTGTACACCACATTGGAGAATCTATACACTGTACACCACACTGGAGAATCTATACACTGTACACCACACTGGAGAATCTATACACTGTACAACACACCGGAGAATCTATACACTGTATGCCACACTGGAGAATCTATACACTGTACACCACACTGGAGAGCCTCTACACTGTACACCACACTGGAGAATCTATACACTGTACACCACACTGGAGAATCTATACACTGTACACCACACTGGAGAATCTATACACTGTACACCACACTGGACAATCAATACACTGTACACCACATTAGAGCATTTGTACACTGTATACCACACTGGAGAATCTATACACTGTACACCGCACTGGAGAATCTATACACTGTATACCACACTGGAGAATCTATATACTGTACACCACACTGGAGAATCTATACACTGTACACCACACTGGAGAATCTATACACTGTACACCACACTGGACAATCAATACACTGTACACCACATTAGAGCATTTGTACACTGTATACCACACTGGAGAATCTATACACTGTACACCGCACTGGAGAATCTATACACTGTATACCACACTGAAGAATCTATATACTGTACACCACACTGGAGAATCTATACACTGTACACCACACTGGAGAATCTATACACTGTATACCACACTGGAGAATCTATACACTGTATACCACACTTGAGAATCTATACAATGTACACCACACTGGAGAATCTATACACTGTACACCACACTGGACAATCTATACACTGTACACCACACTGGACAATCTATACACAGTATACCACACTGGAGAATCTATACACTGTATACCACACTGGAGAATCTATACACTGTACACCACACTGGAGAATCTATACACTGTACACCACACTGGACAATCAATACACTGTACACCACATTAGAGCATTTGTACACTGTATACCACACTGGAGAATCTATACACTGTACACCGCACTGGAGAATCTATACACTGTATACCACACTGAAGAATCTATATACTGTACACCACACTGGAGAATCTATACACTGTACACCACACTGGAGAATCTATACACTGTATACCACACTGGAGAATCTATACACTGTATACCACACTTGAGAATCTATACAATGTACACCACACTGGAGAATCTATACACTGTACACCACACTGGACAATCTATACACTGTACACCACACTGGACAATCTATACACAGTATACCACACTGGAGAATCTATACACTGTACACCACACTGGAGAATCTATACACTGTACACCACACTGGACAATCTATACACTGTACACCACACTGGACAATCTATACACGGTATACCACACTGGAGAATCTATACAATGTACACCACACTGGACAATCTATACACTGTACACCACACTGGACAATCTATACACTGTACACCACACTGGAGAATCTATACACTGTATACCACACTGGAGAATCTATACACTGTATACCACACTGGAGAATCTATACACTGTATACCACACTTGAGAATCTATACAATGTACACCACACTGGAGAATCTATACACTGTACACCACACTGGAGAATCTATACACTGTATACCACACTGGAGAATCTATACACTGTATACCACACTGGAGAATCTATACACTGTACACCACACTGGAGAATCTATACACTGTATACCACACTGGAGAATCTATACACTGTATACCACACTGGAGAATCTATACACTGTATACCACACTGGAGAATCTATACACTGTATACCACACTGGAGAATCTACACACTGTATACCACACTGGAGAATCTATACACTGTACACCACACTGGAGAATCTATACACTGTACACCACACTGGAGAATCTATACACTGTACACCACACTGGAGAATCTATACGCTGTACACCACACTGGAGAATCTATACACTGTACACCACACTGGACAATCAATACACTGTACACCACATTAGAGCATTTGTACACTGTATACCACACTGGAGAATCTATACACTGTACACCGCACTGGAGAATCTATACACTGTATACCACACTGAAGAATCTATATACTGTACACCACACTGGAGAATCTATACACTGTACACCACACTGGAGAATCTATACACTGTATACCATACTGGAGAATCTATACACTGTATACCACACTTGAGAATCTATACAATGTACACCACACTGGAGAATCTATACACTGTACACCACACTGGACAATCTATACACTGTACACCACACTGGACAATCTATACACAGTATACCACACTGGAGAATCTATACACTGTACACCACACTGGAGAATCTATACACTGTACACCACACTGGAGAATCTATACACTGTACACCACACTGGACAATCTATACACGGTATACCACACTGGAGAATCTATACAATGTACACCACACTGGACAATCTATACACTGTACACCACACTGGACAATCTATACACTGTACACCACACTGGACAATCTATACACTGTATACCACACTGGACAATCTATACACTGTATACCACACTGGAGAATCTATACACTGTATACCACACTTGAGAATCTATACAATGTACACCACACTGGAGAATCTATACACTGTACACCACACTGGAGAATCTATACACTGTATACCACACTGGAGAATCTATACACTGTATACCACACTGGAGAATCTATACACTGTACACCACACTGGAGAATCTATACACTGTATACCACACTGGAGAATCTATACACTGTATACCACACTGGAGAATCTATACACTGTATACCACACTGGAGAATCTATACACTGTACACCACACTGGAGAATCTATACACTGTACACCACACTGGAGAATCTATACACTGTACACCACACTGGAGAATCTATACGCTGTACACCACACTGGGGAATCTATACACTGTACACCACACTGGAGAATCTATACACTGTACACCACACTGGAGAATCTATACACTGTATACCACACTGGAAAATCTATACACTGTACACCACACTGGACAATCTATACACTGTATACCACACTGGAGAATCTATACACTGTATACCACACTGGAGAATCTATACACTGTACACCACACTGGAGAATCTATACACTGTACACCACACTGGACAATCGATACACTGTACACCACACTGGAGAATCTATACACTGTACACCACACTGGAGAATCTATACACTGTACACCACACTGGAGAATTTATACACTGTACACCACACTGGAGAATCTATACACTGTACACCACACTGGAGAATCTATACACTGTACACCACACTGGAGAATCTATACACTGTACACCACACCGGAGAATCTATACACTGTACACCACACCGGAGAATCTATACACTGTACACCACACCGGAGAATCTATACACTGTACACCACACTGGAGAATCTATGCACTGTACACCACACTGGAGAATCTATACACTGTACACCACACTGGAGAATCTATACACTGTACACCACACTGGAGAACCTATACACTGTACACCACACTGGAGAATCTATGCACTGTACACCACACCGGAGAATCTATACACTGTACACCACACTGGAGAATCTATACACTGTACACCACACTGGAGAATCTATACACTGTACACCACACTGGAGAATCTATACACTGTATACCACACTGGAGAATCTATACACTGTACACCACACTGGAGAATCTATACACTGTACACCACACTGGAGAATCTATACACTGTATACCACACTGGAGAATCTATACACTGTACACCACACTGGACAATCTATACGCTGTACACCACACTGGACAATCTATACGCTGTACACCACACTGGAGAATCTATACACTGTACACCACACTGGAGAATCTATACATTGTACACCACACTGGAGAATCTATACATTGTATACCACACTGGAGAATCTATACATTGTACACCACACTGGAGAATCTATACATTGTACACCACACTGGAGAATCTATACGCTGTAAACTTCTTTGAATAATCTATGCACTGTAGACTACATTGGAGAATCTAAGTGCTGTAGACCATATCATTTCGTCTGTAGGGATAGATATCTTCAAACTCAACACAGATTTCAGTAATCCCTGCCTAGTTTTACATATTTTTCAAAAAATGTTCTAGTAAGTTAAAGGTGAGAATACACCATAGTGCAAAGACATTTGAAGAAATACTATACTGTGAGTCATAGAGTCAGAGTCATAATGGCACAGAAGGAGGCCATTCGGCCCATCAAGTCCGTGCCGGCTCTCTGTAGAGCAATCCAGTCAGTCCCATTCCCCCGCTCTCTCCCCGTAGCCCTGCAAGTTTATTTCCCTCAAGTGCCTATCCAGTCTCCCCTTGAAAACATTGAGTGTCTCCGCTTCCACCACTTCCGTCGGCAGCGAGTTCCAGGTCCTCACCACTCGCTGCGTAAAGAAGTTTTTCCTCACATCCCCCTGTATCTCTTGCCCAAAACCTTAAATCTGTGTCCCCTAGTCCTTGTACCATTTCTCCTGGTTATAGAATGATGTACAGACTGCAGTATAACTTAGGTCTGTTGTGCCACTATCTTCAGTTAACTGCACACTTACCGCCTAACTCGGTCTTTTGTTTCCCTTACTTTTTATTTTGTTTTATTTCTCCTGTTTTTCGTTTCTTTCAACAAGAATCAAGTTTGCTCTTTTCAGCATTGTGAGTGCATTTAGTTCAGATATTAAAAGTTGATCAAAATCTTGCAAATGTTTTTATATCAAATGTTTTGGTTAAAATCTCATTTTCATGACATTAAAAATATTCATGTTGGTGACGTGACATAATTGTATAGCTATGATTTTCACTGGAAAAATTTCAATTTTTAAGCAGGGTTTGTCTCCCTCTACAGGTACATATAGTCTGGTCAAGCATGCGGCTTTGGAGAGCTGCTGTCATAAAAAACCTTTAATAGATTTTTGTATTTATATTTATGTGGTATCTTTCTTTCAAAATAATTAGTTATTTGTTTACAAACCTAATATTATCTTTAATAGAATTTTCATTTTAAAAGATAAGGGGGAAAAATTGGGTGGCAGCCATTTTGGGGCGCTAACGTCGCCGGG
The DNA here is from genome assembly GCF_052327205.1 of Somniosus microcephalus. NCBI lineage: Eukaryota > Metazoa > Chordata > Chondrichthyes > Squaliformes > Somniosidae > Somniosus > Somniosus microcephalus. Next base: position 36,417,157 of record NC_141013.1, read on the forward strand.
GCGCTCTTCCGCAGTAAATTTAGTAGTAGCGCCCCAAGCAGGAGATGGGCCACTACTGGAAGCGCCCCACCTCCTGCTTGGGGCGCTACTACTGAAGTTTGCAGCGCTACGTGCTACAGCACCATGCGTGTCGGCACGTAGCGCCGCGTCATTGCAGACCTCCCTCCCCTGATTAAAGGGGAGGGGCCTAGTGCTGCATGCAGCGGGGCCCTGCTGGACCACTGGGGAGCGATCGCGGTCGGCACCCCGAAGAAATAAGAGGAAGGGGGCAGGTGCTGGCAGTCGGCCCAAAAAAAATGGCCACCCGACACCTGCCCTTTAAGTAGCGCTGCCACGGCTGCAAAAATGCCAGCCTGACCCTGTCGGACATATCGTCCAGCGATAGGTCAGGGGGCGCAACCAAAGTTTGTGGGCGGGGCACGAGCAGCGCGTTGCGCATGGCGATGACGCTGAATTTCGCGGGAGGCGTTGGCGGGGCCGCGCCCCATTAACGAGAAGCGCAAACCAACCCAATTTTCCCCCCTTAGCTCTAAGTCCCAGAATTACACTGGTCTTTTTTCTCTGAACCCATCCAACATGTGTCAATGCCTTCTTGAAGATAGGGTGCCCAAAATTGCACACAATGTTCTAAATATCGCTTACAAATCAGTGAGTTAAACTAACTTATCAAACACTCCAAAAGCACATCTGGTACTTGAATCAGCATTACTGATAATAGCTTCATATTGACCAGACACTCACACCCAACTCCTTTTCCTTTACCTCCCTATATCAATGAACAACCCATTCATTACATACATATTTCATGTTTCTTGTTCCTTTATACATTACCTCATACTCGCCTACATAAAAAATACATCTGCCATTCATTGACTACCTATTTAATTGGTCCAAAGTCCTTTGAATGCTATCAATCTCTTTTATATCATTACCAGTTACCAGCAAATGTTACATCAGTGTTCTCCATATGGTGTTAACTACAGTGGAACTAGTAATAATACTTCCGTGGGCAGCCACTGGTAAGCCTTTTTCATTCTTCATCACTTCCTGCCTTCTATTCGCTGGCAATTTTCAATCCAGTCAACTGATCTGCCATTAATTCCAAGAGCTCTCTCTTTGGTTTAGAGCCTTACGTGTGGAACATTAACTACTACCCTCTGAAATCCAGACAGATAAGATCACTCGATTGCTTTTGTCCACTGACTGAATTTCCTCTTCAAAGTTTACCAATGGATTTGTGTAGCAATTGTTTCTAAAACTATGCTGATCCTTATGACCACAGTGCTCCTTAGATGAAGCAATTTCTTCATTGTCGCCTGGCACTTCCGTGGGAGTTCTTCTCATTTTCTGCCGCATCTTCAGGGGAAGATTAGCAGAATCCCCGTAAAAACGACGTAAACGGCTTAAAATGGCAATGTACACTGTTTCTCCTGGGTTTCAGCCAACCTTCCACCAAAGTTAATGTGAAATTGGGAGAACCCCAGTGGAAATTTTACCCTACATCTACCAGTGATTAATATCAAAAACTGTCATTTACAATTTTGACGGGCACATAAAACAGTAAAGCTGAATAATATTTCTATCGTGCGATGATATTTTCCTCATGTCTGACACAAAAGCCAGCTCCGTTTGCCAAGCCCACTCCTATGAGCTGAAGCGAGATCTTGTGCACAAAGTAATCTGGAATAGCATGCCCCGGGGAACATGGACCCATTATGGAACTGGATTACACATAGGATTTCTACAACATGCCCACATCACTTCAGAAGACCATTAATGGCAGTTACACCAGATACTTTTGTAACAGACCAAATAGCCAAACGGCTTTAATTACAAATAGTTATTGAGCGAAGTAAGCATTCACAATGGGTTGTTGAAGTTAGTCCAAATAACACTGCAGCAGCTTCAAACCAGATTTAAAAACTTTAAACATACAAACCTTGTTCCAAAACGATAAAATCTCTCAAAATTCTCACCAGTGATGCAAAGTTTTTCGTGGAATTGGAATTTTCAGAGATTCTTCCACAATGATAAAAGTCTGATACAAACAGTGAGCACCTTCCACCCAATGGGATTTGTGATTCAACAATATTAACTTACATTTGTTGGCTCATTTGGTATCACTGTGGCTCAGAAGGTCGTGGGGTCAAGACCCACTCCAAGAGACTTGATCACAAAATCTAGGCTACCACTCCAGTGCAGTGCTGGGGGAGTGCCGCACTGTCGGAAGGCCGCACTGTCGGAGATGCCGTCTTTCCGTTGAGTTGTTAAACTGAGGCCCTGCCCCCTCAGGTGGACGTAAAAGATCCCACGGCACTATTTCAAAGAAGAGCAGGGCAGCTCTCCCCGGTGACTTAACCAATATATATCCCGCAATCAACATAACAAAAACAGATTATCTGGTCATTATCACATTGCTGTTTGTGGGAGCTTGCTGTGTGCAAATTGGCTGCCGCATTTCCTACATTACAACAGAGACTCCACTTCAAAAGTACTTCATTTTCTGTAAAGCATGTTGGGACATCCTGAGGTTGTGAAAGGTGTGGTAGAAATGTTCTTTATCCCACCGTTAATGTAAAAAGACATTGCAAAGCTCTTCACAGAGGCATAATCAAAAAATGTACAACAAGGCAGAGAAAGGGATATTTGGAGCAGTGACCAAATGCTTGGTAATATGGATGGATTTGAAAGACGGGTCTTAAAGTAGGAGAGTGAGGTAGGGAAGCAAAAGGTTAAGGGATGGAATTCCAGAGCATGGGGCCTAGGCAGCTGAAGGTGCCACTGCCAATGGTGTGGTGAAGGGAGATACACAGGAAGCCAGTCAAAGGAACTGAGAGTTCAGGGGGAAAAGTTACAGGGCTGAATGAGGTTGTAGAGATAGAGAGGAGTGAGGCCAGGAATTGGGATTAAACATGAGGATAAGAATTTTAAATTTGAAGTATTGGGGGACAGACAGTACATGAGGTCGGTGAGGACAGGAGTGATGGGAAGTGATTTGTGATTCAACGTGAGCAGGACTTGGTGCAGAATAAGATATAGGCAGCAGAGCTTTGGATCAGCTACATACCAGCATCTGAACCTCAGTCTGTGCACACTGCGCAAAGAACCACACCGCCACCACTCACCCACCAAACATCTTCACCGACTCAAACTACATCCACATCTCACGCCTTGCCTATAATCACAGCTATTCAACGACGGCAGGCATATCTCCCAAACACATAGCTGGACTCTGACTCACACACATTTGTTTCTCTTGCAGGCCAAGATGGCCCACAACAGGAGGGAGCAGCAGAGAACAGGTGGGGGTGATGAGCAGTTCCAGCAGCTTTCAGACCTTGAGGAGCGAGCGCTGAGAGTCATTGGGCAGCAGGTGGTTGGCGCCATGGCCGTCAGCGACGTCGACCCCGTTGGGGGCAACAACGGTATGTTCATCCCCTCTCCTTCTCTCATCCGACCTCCCCCTCACACCACAAACCTTTCTCATTTTCCAGCTCCTGATACTGTCTGCATTCCTTGCTCCCTTCCTGCCCCCCTGCCCTCACCTTAACGCGAGTCTTGTGCCTTTATGCTTTCAGATAATCAGCAACCAGATGACCAGCCTGTCCCTGAGCCCCGCACTGAGAGTGAGGAAGGAGAAGAGGAGGAGGAGCAAAGCACCGCGTCACTGCGTCTCTCACCCGCAGGCACCACCTCAGATACTGGCACTACGCAATCTTTAGAGGCAGGTTTAGTAGAGGGGTCTGCACTGGGTGAGGCACCGGGGAGGAGCAGTGCTGCAGCAAGGCCAGGGGGAAAGGGTAGCTCGGGAGCCAGCTCCCCAGAGGGTGAGTTCTGCTGCACAGGACTCAGATGAGGACCTCGGTGGGTTGGCGTTCACAAGAAGGGTGATGGGCATGCACACCGAGATGATAGGTGCAATGGCAAGTGTGCCTGAGGGCCTATCAGCAATGGTAAGGAGCGCGGAGGAGTCCGTCTCCAATATTACACAGAGCTCTGCGCACACCATGGAGCCCATCATTTCCACTGTGCAGAGGACAGTAGACTCCCAGAGAGACCGTGCGGATCCAGACCTCATGACATGGGCGATGTGGCAGCTTCCATTGCAGCACAGGCGGAAGCGACACAATGTCTTAGTGCAGTAATGCAGTCAATGGTTGCTGCCATCGAGTCTCAGACTGCTCTCATGCAGTCTCAGCTTGATGCCACGAAAGCTCTGACTGCTGCCATCATCGCTGGGTCCACCACAGTCCACCGGGGATCTCACCGTGTCGCAGCAGGCCAGCAATCTGCGCTCTAGCAGATTGGTAGGGATGCTGAGGTGCTGCCCCAGGGGAGTGGCAGTGGGTCAGTGGAGCAGGAACCTGCTGTCTTCTCTCAGGGTAACAGCATTCCTGCTCCCACCACTGCCACTCCACCATTGCCCTTGTTGCTGCCTGTCATCCAGCCAGCCCAGACTGCCGCCGCCCAGCCTGAGGTGGTGCAATCTACAGCCGGGCCTTCCAGGCCCAGAGCTGGTCGAGGGCGTCCTGCAAGGCCATCTGTAGTCTCTGGCACCGACACTCAACAGCCTTCCACCAGCCCTGCTGCAGCCACTGGGGAGACACTACGTAGGAGCTCTAGATTAGGAAAGGGGACTGTAAAGAGGGGAGGCAAGGGTTTGCACAAGAGTGATTAGTCAATATTGTTGTTGTATATATGTGGTTAATGGTTTTTGATAAATTTTTACTGGAATGTTGCAGATTTGGTGCTGTGTCATATTTCAGTTCTGGGGTTTGATGGAATCACAAAGTGATGGAATGATGGTGACGTGCTCAGCAACCGGAAAGAGGACTCGAAGTCAGTGGAAGCAAAGTCTGATGAGGCGGTCACGGACCGACCTTGCAGAACGCCGATTGAGTGGCTGCCTCCTCTGTCGCTGCTGTTTGTCCTCCTGTTCCTCTTCCTCCTCCTCCTCCTCCTCCTCCTCGTCCTCCTCCTCCTGAGGTGGTCCCGCTATGCCTGGTGGCAATGGCTGCACCCTCATAATGGCCAAGTTGTGCAGCATGCAGCAGACGATGACGAAATCTGACACCCGTTCAGCCGAGTACTGGAGGGCTCCTCCTGAGCGGTCAAGGCAGCGGAGCTGTTGCTAGAGCACTCCGATGGTCTGCTCAATGATGTTCCTGGTGGTAGCATATAATGAGTGCTGGGCACGAGTGTTGGGGTTGCGGACGGGAGTCATGAGCCAGGTGGAGAGCGGATTGCCCTTGCCTCCCAGCAGCCAGCCGCGAGCTTCATGTGGTGGCTGGAACAGATCTGGTGCAGGATGAAGGCATCGTGTCTGCTGCCAGGATAGCAGGCATTGACGGTCAGGATTCACCGTGTGTGGTCGCACACAAACTGCACATTAAGTGAGTGGTAGCCTTTGCGGTTATGGAATCCCTCAGGATTGTTATGAGGTGCCCGCAAAGTGACATGGGTGTAATCAATGGTGCCCTGCACCATGGAGAAGCCCGCTATCCTGGTAAAGCCACATGCATGCTCGTCCTGCTTAGAACATAAGAAATAGGAGCAGGAGTAGGCCATATGGCCCCTTGAGCTTGCTCCTGCTTCTCTGTGGTCATGGGGAAGGAAATATAGTCCCTTCTCCTTCTGTACAGAGCATCTGTGACCTGGTGGATGGAGCAATGGACGGCAAACTGGGAGATGTTGGAGATGTCGCCTGTCGCACACTGCAATGATCCGCTGGTGTAGAAATTAAGGGCGATGGTGACTGTGACTGCCACTGAGAGCCGTGGGGATCCTGATCTGAGGCTCGAGGTATGGCTACAGGAGGTGGCAGTGCTCTGTGGCCATGTCCTTGCTGAAGCAGAGCCTTCACTAGTCCTCAGTGAAATTCATGTAGGAGAACTGCTGCCGGAATACCCTGGGCGGGTAAGGCCTCCTGTTGAGAGCCCTGTTGGCCCTCCTACCTCTGGCCACATTTTGAACTCTTTCTCTGTGCTTCAGTTGCCTCCGACGTTGATGCTGGAGGGCGGGGTCCAGTGCCAGTACAGCCCCCACGAAAGGATCCAAATATTGCACTTTCAAATCTCCCCTCAATGAAACTGAAGAATCTTTATGTGCCAGAACACGCGTTAAAGAGCAAAATGCTTAAATCAGTCAAAAGGACTCTTCGCCGATGTGAAACTAACAACGCAGCATTGTTCGCTGACGAAAACTAAACCGGATGTGGACGTCTTTAAATAGCGCCGCCTCCTCCAGGGAGCATCCGACTGAAAGCCGCCTCCTCTACCTGTCATTGTTAACAGCAGGTGCACAAGCAGGGGTCGAGAGGGAATTTTTCATCCGGGGCACAACCGGGGCGCTGCGCATGGCAATGACGTCACGACCTCTGGGCGCAGGAGAGTGGGGCGCAACGTCTTACCGCCGCCACAAAACTCCCACTGAATTTAGCGGGAGGCGTTGATATCGCCACGCCCCATTAGCGCCCCCCGGAGGCGGCAACGGGAGCCGCAAAGGAGCCCAACTTACAGCCCACATGTGGCCTAGAAATTGGGTTGGGGCGCCAAAGTGGCGCAAAAGTCACCTGAGCGCAGGATTTAGCGCAGCGTTCGAGGCTTCAGCGATCGTCAGATATTCAGTTTCATTGCCCCTCGAGGGACACGGGGCGAGGCTCGAGGCGCTCCGCGTCCCTCTTAGGGCGCTGAAACTGAATATCGCAGCGCAACGTGCCGCACGCTGCGGTACTGCAGGCCTTCCTCCCACTGTTAAGGGGGAGAGGCCTGCAACAGCGCGATCCCCGCTCGCGAGTGCCGGCAAATGAGCCCGGCACCAAGGAGAAGTACCGGGCTCTTGGGAAACAGCCGGCAATGCCGCGGGGGGGGGGGGGGGGCGGTTAGGAGGCCGGGGACGGAGGTGCTGGCAGGCGGCCGCCGAAAAAGACGGCCACCCCGCACCTCCACCTTAACTTGCGCCGCTGCCGACACAGTATGGCCCCGTGAACCGGGCGCGGGTAGCGAATGGCGCAACTGCGCCGTTCGCTACCAAATATCGCGAACGGGGCGCGAATGGGGCACAGCGCACACCGATGACGTCATCGGTGGCGGCGCAGCACAAAAGGCTAACGCCACCATTATCGCCCCAACTCAATATCGCGGGAGGCGCAGCCAGTGGCGCTACAGCCACTGCCTGCCTCTTTAGGCGCTAACAAGTGGCGCTACTCACCCAATTTCTCCCCCACAGTCTTGCGATTTCAACAAGACAAATCACTGATCCGTCACAAAGATATTTCTGGACACCTCTAGTAGTGACTCACTGAAAGTCACATAGTTCTCTTTCTTCCAAATGTTATCCTCCATTGCTTCCTTAAATTCACTAAATGTTACACATAGGAGCAAATACTGAAAGATAATTTACAAGTAAATAAAATGACCTCAGTTGAAACAATAACTGGAAAAGATTGCAGAGATCAAAGACATTTTGTAAATGCATCTATAAAACAAAGTAAAGTGTGCAGGAAATAAAGAGTTAAAGGTACAATGCAGAAGTTTGAATTTGATTTTACTGCACATCATAGTGGCAAAAAAGGGGAAAATTACACAAAACCAACAGGGGGCGCTAGCAGTTTACTGCCAACACAGAAACACGACAGCTTTCAAACAACTAACAAAATCCTCAACGTGTGATTAACAATTCTCATTCAATGCTATGCTAACCATACTCGCGCAATCTTCACTTTGCTCACTTTGTTTTGGGGCTAACAAACCCCCCCTCCCGCCCCCCCAAACCCTTGTGCTATTTTTCTCCTGTGGCTACAGGGAAATGGCGCATCACTGTGTTACATGGGGACGAGCCAGCCGGGGCCACAGTGACAGTTTCCAGAACCACAGAAGGAGGGGTTGACAGGTATAGGTATAGTAACCTAAAGTGGATCGTGTGTCCGTATGAACTACTAAGAATTCGAAACCAGTCTCTGCGTGAGTGGGTTTAGTGAGTGGGAGACTCTCTAAGAAATGTGGAGGAGCTCTGTCTTCCCCAGTCTGAACTTTTTGGAGGGGAACACACAAGTTATGAACATCCATAAATGACAGACAGGAAAAGACTAGCTGGTCCATCAAGCCTCTCCATACAGCCCAGCACATCGCTGCAGGAGACCCTCAGGGCAGTGTCCTAGGCCCAACCATCTTCAGCTGCTTCATCAATGACCTTCCCTCCAACATAAGGTCAGAAGTGGGGATGTTCGCTGATCGTTGCACAGTGTTCAGTTCCATTCGCAGCTCCTCAGATAATGAAGCAGTCCATGCCCACATGCAGCAAGACCTGGACAACATTCAGGCTTGGGCTGATAAGTGGCAAGTAACATTTGCGCTACGCAAGTGCCAGGCAATGACCAACTCCAACAAGCCAGAGTCTCGCCACCTCCCCTTGACATTCAACGGTATTACCATCATCAAATCCCCCACCATAAATATTCTGGGGGTTACCATTTACCAGAAACTTAACTGGACCAGCCACATCAGAGGGTAAGTATTCTGCGGCGAGTGACTCACCTCCTGACTCCCCAAAGCCTTTCCACCATCTACAAGGCACAAGTCAGGAGTGCGTGAGTCGGTTTAGTGAGTGGGAGACTCTCTAAGAAATGTGGAGGAGCTCTGTCTTCCCCAGTCTGAACTTTTTGGAAGGGAACACGTGGGTGAGTGCAGCTCCAACAACGCTCAAGAAACTCAACACCATCCAGGACAAAGCAGCCCGCGTGATTGGCTCCCCATCCACCACCTTAAACATTCACTCCCTTCACCACCATGGCTGTAGTGTGTACCATCGACAAGATGCACTGCAACAGCTCGCTAAGTCTCCTTCGACAGCACCTCCCAAACTGAGCGATGGGTGGGAGCACTGGGCGATGGGTGGGAGCACTGGGCGATGGGTGGGAGCACTGGGCGATGGGTGGGAGCACTGGGCGATGGGTTGGAGCACTGGGTGATGGGTGACAGCACTGGGCGATGGGTGGGAGCACTGGGCGATGGGTGGGAGCACTGGGCGATGGGTGGGAGCACTGGGTGTTGGGTGGGAGCACTGGGCGATGGGTGGGTGCACTGGGCGATGGGTGGGAGCACTGGGCGATGGGTGGGAGCACTGGGCGATGGGTGGGAGCACTGGGCGATGGGTGGGAGCACTGGGCGATGGGTGGGAGCACTGGGCGATGGGTGGGTGCACTGGGCGATGGGTGGGAGCACTGGGCGATGGGTGGGAGCACTGGGCGATGGGTGGGTGCACTGGGCAATGGGTGGGAGCACTGGGCGATGGGTGGGAGCACTGGGCGATGGGTGGGAGCACTGGGCGATGGGTGGGAGCACTGGGCGATGGGTGGGAGCACTGGGGGTTGGGTGGGAGCACTGGGCGATGGGTGGGAGCACTGGGCGATGGGTGGGAGCACTGGGCGATGGGTGGGAGCACTGGGCGATGGGTGGGAGCACTGGGCGATGGGTGGGAGCACTGGGCGATGGGTGGGAGCACTGGGCGATGGGTGGGAGCACTGGGGGTTGGGTGGGAGCACTGGGCGATGGGTGGGTGCACTGGGCGATGGGTGGGAGCACTGGGCGATGGGTGGGAGCACTGGGCGATGGGTGGGAGCACTGGGCAATGGGTGGGAGCACTGGATGTTGGGTGGGAGCACTGGGTGTTGGGTGGGAGCACTGGGCGATGGGTGGGAGCACTGGGCAATGGGTGGGAGCACTGGATGTTGGGTGGGAGCACTGGGTGTTGGGTGGGAGCACTGGGCGATGGGTGGGAGCACTGGGTGTTGGGTGGGAGCACTGGGCGATGGGTGGGAGCACTGGGCAATGGGTGGGAGCACTGGATGTTGGGTGGGAGCACTGGGTGTTGGGTGGGAGCACTGGGTGTTGGGTGGGAGCACTGGATGTTGGGTGGGAGCACTGGATGTTGGGTGGGAGCACTGGGTGTTGGGTGGGAGCACTGGGCGATGGGTGACAGTTGTTTGACAATTTGTGCTGTGGGGTTCCAGTGACAGATTGTGACTTATCTTCATTCAAAGCCATCAGATGTGTTTAACCTTTTTGTATTTTTTTAATATAGAAATTGATCACTTATATATGTCCCTTGGTGAAGCTTTTCCAAACTTGCTCTTTGCCAGCACAGTGTTAGTTACTTTTTATTGAGAAGAATCACGCTTTTTTAAGAAGGATCTGCTTTTTTAAGGCAGATTCACTCCTTCTTTGTGAGGAAATTAGTCAGTTTTATGAAATGAAGTAGAGGTGGGATGGCCCCTGACCAACGGCCTCATCACAAAGTCTAGCTTTTCACCTGAGCTGGAAACCTGGGTAAATGTGATGAGAGCTATTTGCTCGCGTGGAGGGTAAATGCCGACAAAGACTGGTTGAACTGAATGGCCTGTTTCCATGTTGTAACTTCATGTATTTCTATGTTTAAACATATATTTCAAACTGTGGGTTGTGTGGTTGCCTATTGAACTCTTGGGATGTGGTATTTTTGTGAGTGTTTGCAGGGTTGAATTTTTAGTGTTCATACTCAAGCTGATCCAAGGTATGGCCAGGTGGTGGGCGAAGGAAAGTGGGCATGAGGAAAGGTCCAATGAATAGAACCAAAATGCTTTCACCACGTGAAAGAAAGATCAATCCATGCCAGTAGCTGACCCACGCAGTCCATAAGTGGCAACTGCAGGCAAAAGACCGTGGCTGTTACTGAGAATCCATCTGGAGAGCTTCTTGGTACTTTGCAGGTCATTACTGTTCTTACAGTAGTACAGGAAGTGGTTTATCTTGAACTTGTACAAAAAAAATTTCTATAGTTTAACAGATGAGCAGACTCTTGCATGAAGTAGTGTGGCAACTTACTTTTAACACTCACTAACAAGTTATGGTAGTGCAGCAGGGCTCGTCCCCTAAGGCACTCGCAGGGCTTGCACTGTGAGAGGAAAGCATTCATCCAAACTCCTCAAGCAGCCCAGTCATCTAACCAATCAAATTTCCTGCATAAAGACGGGGTATTAAAAATAGATGAGCCAAACGCCTAAGTGTTCCCATAAATTAAACAGGTAGCCCTGATAAAATAGTAAGTAGGTGCAACACGGTCTTTAAGTCTATGATCTGTCATCTGTCACAATATCTCGGTAAAACTATCGAAATGCTGCATAAACCCAGTGAAATATATCAGTGCCTTTAAAGGAGTAAATATCCCAAGGCCTTCAGGGGATTGACAGGGTAGATGCAGAGAGGTTGTTTCCCCTGGCTGGAGTGTCTAGAACTAGGGGCATAATCTCAGGATAAGGGGTCGGCCATTTAAGACTGAGATGAGGAGGAATTTCTTCACTCAGAGGGATGTGAATCTTTGGAATTCTCTGCCCCAGAGGGCTGCGAATGCTGAGTCTTTGAGTATATTCAAGGCTGAGATCGATAGATTTATGGACTCTAGGGGAATCAAGGGATATGGAGATCGGGCGGGAAAGTGAAGTTGAGGTCGATGATTAGCCATGATCTTATTGAATGGCGGAGCAGGCTCGAGGGGCCAAATGGCCTACTCCTGCTCTTATTTCTTATGTTCTTATGTTCTTAAAGACGGGTTGTAGTCCTTGGGAGCAGCTGAAGGAATGATCAAAGAAATAGATTTTGAGAGACTTCTGAAGGTGGACAGAGAAGGAACAGGCAGCAATTTTCGGGAGAGGATTCCAGACTGTAGGACAAAGGCAGCAGAAGACTGTGCTACCAATGGTTGAGTGAGGGAGAAGGGATGCAAAGGAGGCCATAGTTAGAAAAATGGAGGGTGAGCACTGGCATACAGGGCTGGAGGAGATTGCATAGGTGGGTTGGGGCGAGGCCATAGAGGGATTTGTAAACAAGTTCTAAGCATTTTGAATTCAATGTACGGAGAGACAGGGAGCTATTGGAGGCTGTCAAGGACAGGTGTGATGGGGGAGCGAGACAATGCAGGATAGCATGCAGGCCATGGAGTTTGGGTTTAAGCTGGAGAACAAGCTGATTGTACAGTTTTAAGAGGGAGAAGAGGGGAAAGGAACTCAGTAATGTTTTTTCCGATTGTGGAGTTTGATAAATGATTGTACACTGCAAAGTATTTGGAGCTGTGTGCACAGAGTGGCAATGGGAATTTGGTGAGCATGGGAGTTCGGTGCACAGGAGGGAGGAGGTGCTAAGTAATTTAAACCAAGGGGCAAGAGTCAATATATAAATATTCAGAGTAATTAATTAGATCTAAAGGGATTTTTTTAAAGAAAAATGATTGGACAGCTGAGACCCCTTGCCTGCCATGTGGGAACACCAGGACGCTTCATGTGACCTGGATAACCACATGTGCAGGAAGGTGCCTCCACTCGCTCAAACTTGAGCTCAGGATTTTTGAGCTTGAGGAGCGGCTGAAATCACTGCAGGGCATACGGGAGGTTGAGAATTTCCTGGAGCGCACACTCCAGGAGGTGGTCACCCTGCAGCTACAGAGAGTTCAGGAGAATAACAAGCGAGAGTCTTAGCACCTTCCCATGAAAATCAACGGCATTACCATCGCTGAATCCCCACCATCTACATCCTGGGGGGTCATCATTGACCAGAAACTTAACTGGACCAGCCACATAAATACTGTGGCAACAAGAGCAGGTCAGAGGCTGGGTATTCTGCGGCGAGTTTCTCACCTCCTAACTCACCAAAGCCTTTCCACCATCTAAAAGGCACAAGTCAGGAGTGTGATGGACTACTCTCCACTTGCCTGGATGAGTGCAGCTCCAACAACACTCAAGAAGCTCGACACCATCCAGGACAAAGCAGACCGCTGGACTGGCACCCCATCCACCACCTTAAACATTCACTCCCTCCACCACCGGCGTACCGTGGCTGCAGTGTGTACCATCTACAAGATGCACTGCAACAACTCGCCAAAGCTTCTTCGGCAGCACCTCCCAAACCCGCGACCTCTACCACCTAGAAGGACAAGGGCAGCAGGTGCATGGGAACACCAGCACCTGCAAGTTCCCCTCCAAGTCACACACCATCCTGACTTAGAAGTATATCACCGATCCTTCATCGTCGCTGGGTCAAAATCCTGGAACTCCCTCCCTAACAGCACTGTGGGAGCACCTTCACCGCACGGAATGCAGCGGTTCAAGAAGGCAGCTCACCACCACCTTCTCAAGGGCAATTAGGGATGGGCAATAAATGCTGGCCTGGCCAGCGATGCCCAGATCCCATAAGCAAATTTTAAAAAAAGTGGGTGGCCATTTGGCAGGGTAGAAAGAGGCAGACGGTGTAGGAGTCCTCCGGGAGTGTGGAGCTCTCAAACCGGTTTTCAGCGCTGAATACCAGCGAGGGTGACGACATCTTGGGGGAGTGCAGTCTAGACCACATCTACGGCATTGTGGGGCAAATGACTGCACGGGGGGGCACAGCAAAGTGTAGAAATGCAGTGGTCGTAGGGGATTCGATAGTCAAGGGATAGACAAGCATTTCTGCAACCTCCAACGTGAGTCCCACATGGTGTGTTGCCTCCCTGGTGCCAGGGTATAAGACATCACTGAGAGGGTGCAGAACATTTTGAGACGGGGGGGGGGGTGCAGATAGCCAGAAGTTGTGGTCCATGTGGGAACCAATGACATAGGAGAGAAAAGGATTGAGGTCCTGCAGTCAGAGTTTCAGGAGCTAGACAGGAAGTTAAAAAGCAGGACCTCAAATGTTGTAATCTCTGGCTTACTCCCAGTGCCACGCACTAGTGAGTATAGGAATAGTGGGATGAATCAGGTTAACGTGTGGCTGGAGAAATGTTGCAGGAGGGAGGGCTTCAGATTTCTGTGGCATTGGGACCAGTTCTAGGGCAGGAGGAACCCGTTCAAGGTGGATGGGTTGCACTTTAGCAGAACTGGGACCAATGTCCTCACAGGTAGGTTAAGTAGTGCTGTGGGGGAGGGGATGGGCAAGGGGATGGGCACCATGATTGTTCTGCTGCAAGACAAGCCTGGGCTTGTCTTAAGTAGGGCCAGGTATGGGTGGAGCCGACACACCCAATGGGGAGAAAGGGGGTGGTGCACTATATACAATACAAGGTAAAAACACAGGAGCAGGCAATACAAACACAGGAGCAGGCAATACAATATATGTAGTTAAATACAGAGTCTGATGAATGACATATTTCATCACAATGATAAAACAATAGAGAGGAGAAACAAGGTGCACAGAGGACTAGGAGAGGCAAATAGCACTAGAGTAAATAGTTCAGAAATAGGAGGGATCAGGCAGGGGGCAAATGCGAAGCAGTCTAAGATGGGTTTGGGATGTGGTACGTAAATGCACGGAGCATGGTAAATAAGGTTGGTGAGCTGCAGGCACAAGTCACCACATGGAACAATGATATTGTGGCACTAACAGAGACCTGGCTCAAAGCAAGGGAGGATTGGGAGCTTAAATTTCCTGGCTACAAGGTGTTCAGGAAAGATAGGGAAGGAAAAAAAGGAGGGAAGATGGCAATATTGATCCAAAAAACTATTATAGCAGTGAAGGTGATCATGGCCCTGAATTTCTTTGCATCAGGGTCCTTCCAGGCTGGACCAGGTGACATCTGTAACATCTCCCAGTTCGCCGTCCACTGCTGCATAAGAGAGATGACAGACACTCTTTATGGCAGGAGAGGGGACTTCATTGTCTTCTCTGTGACCAGAGAGAAGCAGGCGGAGCATGCACATGGCTTTGCCAGGATAGCGGACTTCTCCATGGTGCAGGGCGCCATTAACTGCATGCACGTGGCTTTGAAGGCACCGCATCTAAATGCTGAGATGTACCGCAACCGCAAAGGTTATCACTTACTGACTGTACAGTTGGTGTGTGACCATGCTCAGCACATCGTGATGGTATCCTGGCAGCAGTCATGATGCTTTTATTCTGCGCCAGTCCGCTGTTCCCTGTCTTTGAGCCAACAAGACAAACCAGAGGGTGGCTACTGGGTGACAAGGGCTATCCACTGACCACCTGGCTCATGCCTCCACTCCGCAATCCAACCACACATAGCAGCATGCGTACAATGAGAGCCATTCTGACACATGGAATCTGATAGAGCAGACCATTGATGTCCTTAAACAATGCTTCTGCTGCCTGGACTGCTCTGGAGGAGCCCTGTAGCACTCACCAGAACGCGTCTCAAGATTCGTCGTGGTTTGCTGCATGCTCCACAAACTCGCTATCATGAGGGCACAGCCCTTGCCACCAGGCATACGTTGACCAGCTGAGGAGGAAGAGGAGGAGGAGGAAGCAGAAGAGGAGGAAGCGGGAGGGAGGAGGCAACCCATACATCCCCTTTCTGCATAGGCTGCCCATGATCGACTCATCCGACTGTGGTACGAGTGAACAATTTCCCATTCAACAACAGCCCCACACCTTCCCTTCCCTCTATTACTGACCATCACAGCGTCCTCTTTGCCAAAATGCTGAAATAAAAACCACCACAAAAGAAACATTCCAATCCAACTTTATCTATCAATCCATCCAATATTACATAACAAAGTGAACCAATCACCCTTGTGCATTCCCTTAGTGCCTGTCTTCAGTGTGCCTTTGCCTGTCCTGGTGCTCCTACGTAGTGCTACCCCAGTGGCTGCAGCATGGCTGGTGGAAGACTGCTGACTTACAGTGGGGGAGACTGCAGACGGCCTTGCAGGATGACCTCGAGCACCTCTGGCCCTAGAAGGCCCGGCTGAGGACTGCCCCACCTCGGCATGGGCGGCAGCAGTCTGGGCTAGCTGGCTGACAGGCAACAGCAAGGGCACTGGCGGAGTGGCAGTGGTGAGAGGACGAATGCTGTCATCCTGAGAGAGGACAGCAGGTTCTTGCTCCACGAAGCCACTGCCACTCCCCTGAGGCGGTGCCTCAGCAATCCTAGCCATCTGTTGGAGGACAGATTGCTGGAATGCTGTGACATCCTGCACTGGTAAACCCAGCCACGATGGCAGCAAGCTGAGCCTGCATGAGAGCAGCAAGCTGAGCTTGTATGACTTCAGTCTGAGCTTCCACTGCAGCACTCAGACGTTGGGTGGCTTCTGCTTGTGCTGCAACGGAAGCTGAGACACCGGCCATCAGACGCTGCATCATGGTTGGGTCCACAAGTGTGCTAATGGATCTGCCCATCACTTCCATGCTGGAAAGCATGGGCTCCAAGTTCTGCGCAATGCCCTGTGCAAGGTTGGTGTCGGACACCTCCATGCTCCTTGACATTGCAGTCAGGCTTTTTGGCAAACCTGCCAATGCACTAAGCATTTCATTGTGCATGCCCTTCTGTAGGCCACCCCATCAAAATCCTCATCTGATTCCAGTGATCTGGAATGCACTGCCTGAAAGGATGGTGGAAGCAGATTTAATAGTAACAGTCAAAAGAGAATTGGATATAAACTTGAAGGGAAAAATTCACAGGGCTATGGGGAAAGCACAGGGCGGTGGGATTAATTGGATAGCTCTACTAAAGAGCCGGCACAGGCACGATGGGCCGAATGGCCTCCTTCTGTGCTGTATCATTCTATGATTCTATTTTCTAATTCTGGAACGATAAACAGCTCGTACAGTAATCTCACTGCGCTCTACTGAACTGTATATACTTACATTTAACAAGTGGCTTCTAATGCAGTGGTGCCACTAGCTGCTGGGCAATGCAGTAGACTGTGCAACGCACATTCCACATCCTCTTGTTCAAAATAATGCGTACTTGTAACAAAATTCACTTTTACTTTAAAAGAGGAAGATGTACCAGCAAGACTTTGGGGAGGAGGAAGAGTATTGTCAGTTAGGCTCTTTTGTCGTGCTTTTTCGATTTGTTGCCTCAACCACTTCCTTTCCAGAAATGGGAGGATCAGTCGTAACAAGTGCACCTCATACAGTTACTTCCTATCAAAGAGTAACCGCTGCTGGTGAAGCGACGCAAATTGCAGAATGACCTGTTTCTTTTAAGGCCTATTGCAAACACTGCATTCATCTGGTGAGTGCTGCCCTAACCTCATATCGATTGCAAAGCGAATGAGCTGTCAATAAGGTGTAAACAAAGCCTCACAGAGCGCTGATGCAGTGGAGCTGCAGCTGGATTATTGCATCAGACAGCTTCGTAATAAGCAACCTCTTCCATCTCAGTTGCTGTTAATTGCAAACTACCTCCAATGGAAGCTTAAAATAACATTCACAGCGTGTGCTGAGTTCATAATTCCCTTCATTTCATTGTATAGAGATTGCAGAGAATTTGTTCTGCCGTAGGTGGTAATAGTATTCATGTCTTCAGCGAATTGTATGTCCCTGCAATCAAGCCTCTCGCATATGAGTCAGCTCGGACTGCTCTGGAATTCGGTTAGCAGGCCAGGACCAAAGGGTGATATTTGTCACTCTCTTGACCATTCATGGAGATACTGCTAGATAGCCTATTCTTGTCAATCAATAGAACTAGAATTCTGAACGATAGTATTATCTTTTTAATTGCTGCCAGTTAAGAATTTGGATCACTTCATTATCCAAATCCTTGGGAATGATGTACATCCTTGCTTTTTTATATTTAATGTTGGGATGTGAACAACACTCAGGCCTAGAAATTCAGTGCCCTTAGCGCCGATTTTGCGGCGCTAGAGGGCCTAGCGCTGCAATTGGCGCCGGCGCCTAAATTACCTGGGGCCCTTCCGCCGCGGTAGACCGGTAGCGCTGCGCCGGCACCGATGACGTCATCGGTGTGCGCAGCGTCCCGGTTGCCATGGTAACCCGCCCGAACTGGGAAATTGACTTGCGGCTGCCTCGCCCGTGGCAGCCGCAAGCAACGTTCTGGCAGAGGTGCCTTGCACAAGTTTGCGCCGGCGCATTAAAGGCCCCGCGGCGGCCGGCCGCTTTCCCGCCGCCCGCCTGGCCGCAGCTCCCTCCCCGGACTTCCCCCCCCCCCCCCCCCCCGGAACAGAAGCAAGCCCGGCACTTGTCCGAGGTGCCGGGCTCATTTTTAATAAGATTATCGCGGGCCGCGGCCGGGTGCAGGCAGGTCCTCCTTAAGGGAAGGAGGAGGCCTGCACTTCCCGAACCTGCCGCACCGCAGCGGGCGCCGCAGCGCCGGAATAGCGCCGAAATTCAGCGCATAGCGCCAGTTTTCAGGCGCTAACAGCTTTCAGCAGCGCCGGCAGCCGTTTGGGCGCAGAAGTAGTGAATTTTTGGCCCGACCAGTGCGACTTAGCTCCGGCACTAACTTCCGGCGCTAAAGCCGTTGCTGCGCCAAAACCCAATTTCTAGGCCTCAGTATTTATTGCCCCTTCCCTAGTTGTCCTGAGAGTCAAACATGTGATGTGGGACTGGTGTCATATCTAGAGGTGCAAGATCGCTTCCCTGAAGGACATTAGTGAACCAGTGGGATGGGCAATAAATGCTGGCCTTGCCAGCGACGCCCACATCCCATGAACGAATATAAAAAAAAGAGTTGGGGTTTTACAATAATCCAGCAGCCTTCACATCCATGTCTTTTGTTGGTGCCAGTCCACAAATTCCCAGATTTATTTAATTCAATTTCACAACTTGCCGTGGTGGGATTATGAACTCACAACCTCTGCGAAGCTAGTCCAGGGCAATAACCATTAGGCTTCAACACCCTTTATCATCAGTTGACCTTCAATTGTGTACAATTCCCCACAGGTCAGGCACCTCATCGGCTGTAAAGCGCTTTGGGACGTCCGGTGGTCATGAAAGGCGCTATAGAAATGCAAGACTTTCCTTCATCTCAATCTTCAAGTGCTTCTGTTACTCTTGGAAGCTGAAATCCACTCTATCTTAGAATGGAGACATTCCTCAGAGGGCCATGTTTGGGTTAGTATAGAGAATGCATGCTGCTTACAAACTCCGATAGCAAAATTGCCACTAGCTTCATATCTAGCTGTGTTTTCCAATGACAGTTACACCTCACCAGATTATGTAGGTAGATCTGGTTGTACTTTATACATTTTACCTTGCATGCATTGCAAAAAAAAGTTGAACTATTTGGCAAATACTCATATTCTTTGTTTTGCATAATGATATAATTAGCTTGTACTATTCAAAGTAGCATAAAGCAAACCCACCACCACATCCATAAATGCTTTACCTCTTGACCTTTCTGTGTGCATCACACACGCCTCCTAGTTTTATGCTAAGATGCCAGACCGAGCTACTTAGGTACATTTAAAGAACCAGGTGTTGTAATTTTTTGTTTTGTAATGACACGGCCACAGAAATTGGGACTGTTCAATGGCACGAACCATGATTCAGCCTCCAAGACTTGTAGCCCATCCAGAGCCTTGAGTGAGGTCCGTTAGGTCGCTTTAAGAAAAACTGGCGTGGAAGGGTCCTGGCTGCAAAATTCTAGATTAGCAAATATTTCCGAGTCCACCTGATGGGCCAGACCATTCCAGCATAAATTATTTTTGCCTTCAAATCCTGACTCACAGTACTCTTCAAAATGCTGGATAATGCATCAGAAGAGTGCCAAAAATCAAAATTTTCCGGAGGGCGGACATACCCCAGGACCCCACCCCAAAGAAATACATAGAAACATAGAAGATAGGAGCAGGAGTAGGCCATTCGGCCCCTCGAGCCTGCTCCGCCATTCAATGCGATCATGGCTGATCATCCACACTCAGTACCCTGTCCCTGCCTTCTCCCCATATTCCTTGATCCCTTTAGCCTTAAGAAATATATCTAACTCCTTCTTGAATATATTTAATGAATTGGCCTCTACTGCCTTGTGTGGTAGAGAATTCCACAGGTTCATTTTGCACCATCAGAATTCACATTCCCCATTTGAATTCTGCAATGGAAAAATAACTTTTGTATACTTCAGTTTTCTTTCTCTGCTATTGGACTTCCTGCGGCTTCCTTCAGAGTGCTTTAGTGATGTTATAATGTAGGTATGATGATGTGCAGCTTCTAGAAATTATGAGACTCCATCTGGTATTAGAAGTGTGTGACTGCAGGTGTGATCGTGGCATTTGCCTGCCTTTGATCTGTATCCGTTGATACTCTTACCCAACAAAATTCGATCGGTCTCAGTCTTGAAAATTTTAAGTGACCCAACACCCACAGCCTTTTGGAGGGAGAGAGTTCCAGAGATTCACTACCCTTTGTGTGAAAAAGTGTTTCCTGATTTCACTCCTAAATGGACTAGTTCTAATTTCAAGATTGTGCCTCCACCAGGGGAAATAATTTCTCTGTCTCTACCCTGTCAAATCCTTTATCATTTTAAACACCTCAATTAGATCACCCCTTTCAAGGGGAGGGAGCATGTCTGGGGGGAGGGGAGGGTTTCCCCAGTAGTTCCACCCAGTATGTCAGTTGATAAACTCTGAGGGATGAATTACTTTTAAATCCTGCCCCTTTGCTCCCTGAGGTTCAGTCAAAAACTTTGGCACCATTTCTCTTCGGCCTTTCCTCGGCTTCGAGGTCCCTCTGTTGGAGTGCAGACCACCCACCCATACTATGCGAATGACCCCATCCCTGGGATTTGGAATGGGGTCAATACCATCCTATTCCTTCGCGCTTCCAGGGGTAGAACAGGAAACCCTGGAATTTTGGGGTTACTATTTTTTTTAAATGTCTCCATGTACACTATCAATAGATTTTTGGATACTAAGGGAACCAAGGGATATGGGGATAGTGCGGGAAGGTGGAATTGATGTAGAAGATCAGCCATGATCTTATTGAATGGTGGAGCAGGCTCGAGGGGCCGAATGGCTGACTCAGGCTCCTGTTTCTTATGTTCTTATATCTATAGAATGTACTACAGAACTCACCAAGAAAAATAGAAAGACTTGCATTTATATAACGCCTTTCACGACCTCAGGGTGTCCTAAAGTGCTTTACACCCAATGAAGTACTTTTGAAGTGTAGAGTCACTGTTGTAATGTAGGAATACCAAGTATGCTTCAGCAGTCCCTCTCAATTCCATGGCCTCAACCACGGAGAAGGACAATGTTATGAGAACACCATAAACTCCAAGTCACACACCATCATTAAGGCTAAAGGGATCACTTAAGGCTAAAGGGATCAAGGGGTATGGGGAGAAGGCAGGGACAGGGTACTGAGTTTGGATGCTCAGCCATGATCTCATTGAATGGCGGAGCAGGCTCGAGGGGCCGAATGGCCTACTCCTGCTCCTATCTTCTATGTTTCTATGTTTCTATCATCGTTGCGGGGTCACTAAGGATTTTCATTTGCATAAACATTGCTGCAGTTCAAGCTAGCAGCCCAGCACCTTCTCAGGGTAACTGGAGATGAGCAATAAGTGGAGCCTCCTCAGCAGCACCCACATCCAGAGAACCAATATAAAATAAACACTAGGTCCATGCAGCATTCTCTGGCTCTTTCCAGGTCCCTGCTCTATATGTGATCAGATACTGCGAGCTGCGTAACAGCAACCTGGATGATTCATCTTCTCATTGTTCTACCTGCCCTGGGGGGAGCAGTTTGTTCTCACTCCAGCATTTCCTGATGGTCTTGCCATGATCAGGAATAAAATGCACACAGTACTAATCAGATCGGAGTAGCAATGATAAATCTATTTGAAGTACTAATCACTTCCTAGACAATAATAAATGTATTTGCACTAACCAGATCTGAGTCACACTAATAAATGTGTACAGTACTAATCAGATCTAAGTAATAATAAATCTATTTACATTAACAATCTGATCTAATAATAAATCTAATTACAGTATTAATCAGATCTGAGTTTAATTAATTAATCTAGTTACAGTACTAGTCAAATCTTTCAGTTGCAGTAGTAGAGAAAAGTGAATGGTGACGGACATTATTTTGCATCACATCACAGATAGAAACATATTTGTAAACCTGATACTACTTTCTTGTTCCCCTGATGGTTCTGGTAACAACTGCAGTGCCCAATGTGGGGCTGGGCAATACAGATCAGAAAGATCCCAGGTTTGATCCTTGATCTACTCTGAGGTCAGACAGGGTGGCAGTAGGGTTGTTACAATTGGCCTTATCTCCCTAAGCCAAGGAGGAGGAAATGAGGCCAGGGTTCCCTCTCCAGATTACTATCCACACGATTCCTTCTAGAAAGTGCAAGTGTGTGGGCACTGGGAGAGGATAGAATCAAGTTTGCCTTTGATTCTGCCGTCCCCGCCTCCCCTTCCCCCTGGTCACATAGCCTACTGACACACTGTTGAGGTTCACACATTGGGAGATATACTGAGGAGATGCCAACTGAATTGAACCTCAGTAGAGGCCAGCTCCTTCAGAGAGGAGGAGAGAAAGTTGAAGAGCAACAAATACAGAAAATACTTCCTTTATCGATACAACTGTGGGGTACTTCATACATGCTGTTGAAAGAAAGAACTTGCATTTATATTTTGACTTTTCACATGTTAAAAACGTGCCCATGTCCTAACTCGCACCAAGTCCCGTTCGCCCATCTCCCCTGTGCTTGCTGACTTACACTGGCTCTCGGTTAAGCAACGCCTCGACTTCAAAATTCTCATCCTTGTTTTCAAATCCCTCCCAGGCCTCGCCCCTCCCTATCTCTGTAATCTCCTTCAGCCCCACATCTCCCCCCTTACCCCCCGCCCCCCGAGATATCTGCGCTCCTCTAATTCTGCCCTCTTGAGCATCTCTGATTATAATCGCTCAACCTTTGGTGGCTGTGCCTTCAGCTGCCCTAAGCCCTAAGCTCTGGAATTCCCTGCCTAAACCTGTCCGCCTCGCTACCTCTCTTTCCTCCTTTAAGACGCTCCTTAAAACCTACCTCTTTGACCAAGCATTTGGACATCTGCCCTAATATCTCCTTATGTGGCTCGGTGTCAAATTTTTTGTCTTTTAATACTCCTGTGCAGCGCCTTGGGACGTTTTAGTATGTTAAAGGTGCTATATAAATACAAGTTGTTGTTGTTGTTGAATTACTTTTGAAGTCTAGCCATGTGTCTAGACAAATACAGCAGCCAATTTCCAAAAAGCAAGATCCCACCGGCAGCAATGAGATAAATGACCAAATAATTAGTGGGGGGGGGGGGGGAGGGCAGGAGTTTGGTGGTAATTGGGGAGAAATATTGGGCAGAACACCAAGAAAACTGCCTGCTTTTCTTCAGACTGTGCCATGGGATCTTTTATGCCCATTTGAAAAGCAGACAGGGCCTCGGTTGAACAGCTCATCTGAAAGACAGCACCTCTGATAAAGGCAGCGTTTCTTCAAGCTAGATTGTTGCCTCACACCCTGGAGTGGAGCCTGAACCCATAACCTTCATGATTCAGAGGTTACCCACTGAGCCAAGCTGACGCAGCAGGTACCTGACGTACAAGTTCAACATATTTGCACCTCAGAGCTGCAGCCATGAAACCACCTTCCTAAGGAGATGAATACACTATGGGGAAATTGGGATTCCAGTCACATTTTTAAAGCTACAATTTATTTGTCAGATTATTTTTTAATAATAATCAGAAAAAATTGCCCAATTTATCACAAACCATTGACTGAACTGTGCCCTCCGGATACAGTGCCAGCCATGGCTCAGTGAGCAGCACCCTTGCCTCTGAGTCAGAAGGTTGTGGGTTCTGGAGTGAGTCCCACTCCAGAGACTTGAGCACAAAAATCTAGACTGACGCTCCAGTGCAGTGCTGAGGGAGTGCTGCACTGTCGGAGGTGCCGTCTTTCGGATGAGACGTTAAACCGAGGCCCCGTCTGTCCTATCGAGCGGACGTAAAAGATCCGATGGCACTATTTCGAAGAAGAGCAGGGGAGTTATCCCTGGTGTCCTGGCCAATATTGATCCCTCAATCAATAGCACTAAAACAGATGATCTGGTCATTATCTCATTGCTGTTTCTGGGAGCTTGCTGTGCGCAAATTGGCTGCCACGTTTCCTACATTACAACCGTGACTACACTTCAAAATAGTACTTCATTGGCTGTAAAGCGCTTTGGGATGTCTGGAGGTTGTGAAAGGCGCTATAGAAATGCAAGTCTTTCTTTCTTTTACTGGATTTTGCTTGTTGCCTTACAAGGCAACATGCTGCAGTTACTCAAAGAATTTAATTTTCCAAATTACACAATTTGGTATACAAAGGATAGTTTCTTTCCATGATCTGTGAATCATTTTTGCTTTGCAATGTATGGAGTAGTTATATGAGTCGACATCATCAAATTGACCAAAAAACAAAAGAAAGAAAGACTTGCATTTCTATAGCGCCTTTCACAACCACCGGATGTCCCAAAGCGCTTTACAGCCAATTAATTACTTTTTTGATGTGTAAACATTGCTGTAATGTAGTACAATGCGGCAACCAATTTGCACATTGTAAGGTCCCACAGCAGCAATGAGGTAATGACCAGGTAATAAAAACAGAAAATGCTGGGAACACTCAGCAGGTCAGGCAGCATCGGTGGAGAGAGGAACAGAGATAACGTTTCAGGTCGATGACCTTTCGTCAGAACTGCAAAAAATTTGAGATGTAACAGATTTTAAACAAGTGCAGGGGCAGGGAAAGGGGGGAGGGGAAGAACAAAAGGGAAGGTCTGTGATAGGATGGAAGGTAGGAGAGATTAAATGATAAAAGGTATGATTGTACAAAGCAAAAGGAGATGGTAATGGGACAAGTAAAGAAACAAAAGATGGATCTAGAAGAGGTGTAAATGGCAGAATCAGTTGCCATCTGAAAAAATAGGGGCCGAGGTTATGATCTGAAATTGTTGAACTCGATGTTGAGTCCAGAAGGCTGTAAAGTGCCTAATCGACAGATGAGGTGCTGTTCCTTGTGTTAAATCCGTGAATCTTGATGTATGGTGTCCTTCAATAAATCGACAGAGACTGCAGAGGAACAATCAACAGGTGTTTACTGGATGAGAGTCACCCAAAAACTAACAGTGCAAATCCCTACTCAGGGTTTATATACAGGTGTGGTCACTGCCGGTACTACAGTATACAGGAGCTGTAAAAAGTAGTTCTCCCCTTAAAGGTACATACACTACAATTCCTCCCCTTTTAGATTAACAGTACCATAACATTCATTTAACAATTAACATTTTTAACATGCAACATTAACTGAAAATAGTCCATTTATAAATTCAGTCTTTGGGGCGGCTTCCTGATCCTTTCTGGATAGTGCCTTTCCTGAGTGTCTTGCTCTTGGTGCGGAGGCGATTCTGCCCCCCTGTCGTCGGTTGGTTCATCAGCTTCCGATGCTACTGTTTCTGGGGTAGATGCTACCGGTATGTCGGGTTCATCACCAGGTACGCGAGACATGGGGTTGACTCGTTCCTGTGACGCTAGGATCTGGTCGACATGGCGTCTCACAATGTTCTCCCCAACATCCACTGTGTACATTAGTGGCCCCTGCCGTGTGCATATCGTTCCTGGCTGCCATTTCTCTGTTCGGTAGTCGCGGGCCAAGACTGGTTGCCCTACATTGAAGCTCCTTGTCGGCTTCTCATTGATGTGCTGGAATTGCTTATTCTCAACATTTCTTCATACATTTGGTCTGAGCAAATCCAGACAAGATCTCAACCTTCGGTTAAAGAACATCATGGCCGGGGTCTGGTTGGTAACTGCATGTGTCGCATTTCTGTAGGCTAACAGGAAATTGTCCATCTTATGCTGCAGTGGAATGTCGTCATCGCACATGGCCCTTACTGCCTTTTTGAAGGTTTGTACGAACCTCTCAGCCAATCCATTTGTGGCTGGATGATACGGGGCGGATGTGTAATGCCTTACCCCATTCCTTCTCATAAATTTCCGAAACTCTTCGGACACAAACTGTGGTCCGTTATCAGAGCAAATCTGCTCTGGCAAGCCGTTCCTGGCAAATATGGTCCGTAGGACTGCAATCGTTTTCTCCGTGGTGGTGGAGGACATTTTGATCACCTCAGGCCATTTCGAGTGCGCATCCACGGCTATTAAGAACATTGAGTCCATGAATGGACCAGCAAAACCAATATGCACCCGTTGCCATGGAGAGGAGGGCCACTCCCATGGGTGTAGAGGGGCATGTGGTGGTGCATTTTGGACCTTCTGGCATCCTGAGCAGCTCTTTGTCAGGTCCTCGATTTGCTGATCGATCCCCGGCCACCACACATAAGCCCTAGCAAGGCTTTTCATTTTCACCCCTCCCAGATGGCCTTCGTGAAGCTCATTGAGCACTCTCTCCCTTAACTTGGGTGGAATTACCACTCGGGATCCACACATCAAGGTCCCCTGGCATACTGACAGCTGTTCTCTTCTGGATGAGAATGCTGGCAACAGTGAGTCGCCATGTGTTGGCCATCCCTTCACCGTCAAATCATATACCCGAGACAGTGTCGGGTCATTTCGGGTCTCCTTCTCTATATCCGCGTTAGTTACTGGCAAGCGTTCAATTATAGTCGAATAAAATATTTCGACAGGGTCCACTGCTGGTGCTTCCTCCGCAGTAGGCAGTGGCAGGCGTGATAGCCCATCAGCGTTTCCATGCTGTTTCGTGCCCTTATACTCTATTTCATATTGGTTCGCCCCTAGAAAAAGGGACCATCTTTGTAGCCGTTGCGCAGTCATCACCGGAACGCCCTTCTTTGGATTAAAAATGGAGACAAGTGGTTGGTGGTCAGTCAGCAAGGTGAACTTCTGCCCGTGCAGATAGTGGTTGAATTTTTTACTCCCCACACTAGGCTGAGGGCATCCCTGTCAATCTGGGCATAGTTACGCTTGGCTGAGGTTAGTGACCGAGACGCAAAGGCTACTGGCCTCTCCAAGCCGTCCGGGAATTTGTGCAACAGCACCACTCCAATACCATAGGGTGATGCATCACACGCCACCCGAGTTGGTAGTGCTGGGTTGAAATGAGCCAACGCCTCTTTTGATGTGATCAATTCTTTGCACTTCTGGAAAGCTCGTTTACATTCGTCATTCCACTTCCATGGTACCCCCGTTTGCAGTAGGGTGTTCAGTGGGTGTAGTACTGTAGACAAATTCGGCAAGAACTTATGGTAGTAGTTCACCAGCCCGAGGAACGACATCAGTTGTGACACATTTTCCGGTGCTGGAGCCTTGACTACTGCCTCAATCTTTTCAGGGGACTTATGTAACCCCTCTTCATCAATAACATGGCCACAATACGAGATCTGCTTCTGGAAAAACTCACATTTGTGGTGATTAGCTCGGAGCCCATATTCCTTCAATCTAGTGAGCACCTGCTCCAGGTTGGCGAGGTGATCACTGTCATTTTTGCCCGTGACCAGGATGTCGTCCAAATAACACTGGGTCCCTGGAATCCCTTGCAGGACTTGATCCATTGCCCTTTGCCAAACAGCCGGAGCTGATGCTACCCCGAACACCAGCCGGTTGTATTGGTAGAGACCTTTATGAGTGTTGATCGTGAGGTACTGTTTCGAGGCTTCTTCTACCTCCATTTGCAGGTACGCCTGGGCCAGATCAATCTTAGTGAAGCGTTTTCCTCCAGATAGCGAGGCGAAAATATCTTCAATCCGCGGAAGCGGATATTGTACCGTGTGAAGGATTGGGTTCACTGTCACCTTAAAGTCCCCACAGATGCGAACCTTCTTTGGTTCCCCAGGCGTATTACTCAACGACCTCTTCATTACAGGAATGATGGGTGTAGCCCACTCGCTCCAGTCCACTTTGGACAGTACTCCAGAACGTTCCAAACCTTCCAGCTCTGCTTCGACGGCTGGGCGGATCGCATAAGTCACTGGTCTGGCCTTAAAAAACTTTGGGCTTGCATTTTCCTCTATTTTGATCGTCGCTGTTATGCCTTTTAGTGTTCCGAGTCCCTCCTGGAACACTTCTTGTGCATCAGTTAGCATTTTGGACAGTCGTCCAGGTGTGACGTCGTCATCCTTTTTGGCATTTACCGTCAGTGCTTGTATGGCATGCCAATCTAACTGTATCTTCCGGATCCATTCACGTCGTAGTAGTGGTGGTCCTCCATCTGGCAATACATATAGGTCCATTTTTGGTGTTTCCTTGCCGTTGTATATCACGTTCACCCTTATTTCTCCTTTGGGGTAGACTTTTTGCCCCGTGTACGTCTTCAAGACAATCTCTGTATCTCTCAAGGGTATATGTGAGAATAGCCGCTTGTAGTCCCTTCGGTTTATGACTGTTAGGGCTGATCCTGTGCCCAATTCCATTTTCACTTGGACTCCGTCTATCTTGAGTGTGACCCAGATAGTTTGGTGATCCTTCATTTTGATTACATGATGTAGTTTTAGACAACCCAGCTCCTTGCTTCCGGAGTCTGTATCACTTTTCTGTTCATCTGAACTACTCTCCGTCACCTTATGTACCTTTTTGTACTTCTCCTGTGGAGATTTCTTGCTGCTGGTTTCCTTTCCCGACCTGCAGACTCTTGCTATGTGTCCTACTTTTCCACACTGTCTGCACACTTGGTCCTTGAACCAACAATCCTTATGGTCGTGTGTTGTTCTGCCGCAGCGATAACACTTCACTGCTCCATATGACATTTCATTTGTGCCATATTCTTGCGGTCTCCGTTGTATCTCTGCAGCGCCCCGTGCGGCTGCTTCGTGTGATACTGCCATGCTGAAAGCCTTGTCTAGCGTAAGATCCTTTTCTGATAGAAGCCGTTTCTGGTTTCCTTCACTTTGAAGCCCACGCACAAACTTGTCCCTTAAAGTATCTGCTAGTCCCGTTCCAAACTGGCAGTGTTTCAATAGCTTGCGCTGTTCCGTTAAATACTCAGCATTACTTTCATCTTTATGCTGGTTCCTTTTGTGAAACTTAAATCTTTCTGCTATCAGCAGCGGTGTGGGGTTTAAGTGGTCCTGTAGGATTGCCACTATGCTTTCAAAATCCTTTTCCACTGGCTTCTCTGGGGTTACTAGGTTTCGCAGTAAGCCATACGTTTTTGCACCCATGGAATTCAACAATGCCAGTGCTTTCCTGGCATCTGGCACTTCATTCGCCTTGCAGTACACTTCTATGCGTTCTACATATGTCGCCCAATCTTCGACTTCATTGTCGAACGCTGTGACACTGCCACTCTTCGGCATCCCTGGGTGTGGTTAGACTGGCTAAAAATGGCGTCTCCCGCGCTCTCCCTTCTTCTCCGCTGGCTCAAAATGGCGTCTCCCGCGCTTTCCTTTCTTCTCCCGTGGACGCTGCTCAGCCCTTGAACACCAGCCGTGCTCTGCGCGTTTTCCTGCGCGCCTCTCTCGTTGACGCCGCTCGGTCTTCAACCCCGGCTGCGCCCTGTGCGCTTTACCCTCTCTCGTTGACGCCGCTCGGTCTTCAACCCCGGCTGCGCCCTGTGCGCTTTACCCTCTCTCTTACCCCGTCGACGCTGCTCGTCCTTTTTCTGTGCCATCGGTCGGCTCCAGCCGCCGCTGTCCGGGAAGGGTCTGCGCCGTACCTCCTGCCAGCCCGCTGCGGTGGATCGTCGCGACTGGAGAACCAAGTCCAGCTCTCCACAGCCTCCTCTGCAATGCTCAAGTCCTCTCTGGATGGTCGACGCCCGCACTTCTGGACTCGGCCTTCCCCTTTCACTGCTCTCCAGGAGCGAATCCCTGGGAGGTGATGCAGAGTTGCAGGTAGGTTTGAATCCACTCGTCGCCAATGTTAAATCCGTGAATCTTGATGTATGGTGTCCTTCAATAAATCGACAGAGACTGCAGAGGAACAATCAACAGGTGTTTACTGGATGAGAGTCACCCAAAAACTAACAGTACAGATCCCTACTCAGGGTTTATATACAGGTGTGGTCACTGCCGGTACTACAGTATACAGTAGCTGTAAAAAGTAGTTCTCCCCTTAAAGGTACATACACTACACCTTGAGCTTACATTGAGCTTCATTGGAACAGCGTAAATGGCCGAGGACAGCGAGCTCAGACTGGGAGCGGAGCGGAGAATTAAAGTGACAGGCGACCGGAAGCTCGAGGTCACGCTTGCAGACTGAATGGAGGTGTTCCGCAAAGCGATCACCCAATCTACGTTTGGTGTACCCAATGTAGAGGAGACAGTATTGTGAGCAGTGAATGCAGTATATTAAATTGCAAGAAGTACAAGTAAATCGCTGTTTCACCTGGAAAGGGTGTTTGGGGCCCTGGACAGTGGGAAGTGGGGCGGTAAAAGGGCAGGTGTTGCATCTCCTGCGCTTGCACGGGATGGTGCCGTGGGAAGGGGAGGGGGTGTTGGGAGTGATTGAGGATTGGACCAGGGTGTCGCGGAGGGAGTGGTCCCTTCGGAATGCTGAAAGGGGAGGGGAAGATATTTTTGGTGGTGGGATCACGCTGGAGGTGGCGGAAATGGTGGAGGATGATCCGTTGAATGTGGAGTCTGGTGGGGTGAAAGGTGAGGACAAGGGGAACCCTATCATGGTTCTGGGAGGGAGGGGAAGGGGTGAGAGCAGAAGTGTGGGAAATGGAATAGACACGGTCGAGGGCCGTGTCAACCACAGTAGAGGGAAATCCTCGGTTGAGGTAAAAGGAAGACATGTCGGAAGTACTAGTGTGGAAGGTGGCATTGTCAGAACAGATGCGACGGAGAAATTGGAAGAATGGGATAGAGTCCTTACAGGAAGCAGGGTGGGAGGAAGTGTAGTCCAGGTAGCTGTGGGAGTCAGTGGGCTTATACTGGATGTTTGTTGATTGCCTATCCCCATAGTCTATCAACAAATGACCAGGTAATACGTTTTAGTGATGTTGGTTGAGGAATAAGTATTGTTCAGGACACTGGGGAACCCCCCTGCTCTTCTTCAAATAATACCATGGGATCTTATATGTCCACCCGAGAGGGCAGACCAGGCCTTGGTTTAACATATTCTTCGAAAGACGGCACCTCCAATAGTGCAGCACTCCTTCAGTACTGCACTGAAGTGTCAGCCTGGATTATGGGCTTAAGTCTCTGGAGTGGGTGCTATACGTTCTGACTCAGCAGCGAGAGTGCTACCACTGAATCAAGGCTGACACCCAATAAGCAGTATTGCTTTTGGTTCTTTAGATGATGACTTTGTAAGATCAAGATGGCAGTTATGTTCAGGATGAGAAGAATAAAATCCCTTTCGAAATGGTAGTGTCACGTTTTTCTACAATATGGTATAGGTCCACATCTACTTCAACTTTGTCTAACATCTGTCCACTTTACAATTGCATCCAGCCACACAATGTTGTTATGCCATCTAAGTGCACACAAAACACTTGTGAACAGCACAATCAAAGCTGTCTCACTGTAATTTGCTCTGCAGTATTTCACAATTGAGCTGCACATAAGCAATATAGTCATTGAGCCACAAAAGGCACTTTAGCACTAAGCCAAATTCTATTGCCAGCCAATGCCAATGAAGATTTTACTCACCATTTAGATCTCAATCAACATCTTAGGAAAGGTTAAGAGTTCAGCTGTACCGATGCCTGTATGCTTTTAAACTTTTTCTATTTCAAACGTAAAGGGTTTGCTGTCCCTAGAGAGAAAACAAGTGCTCAGCAGAGCAAAACTTGTTTGTTGTTTCGAGATCTGTTGGCAGAGATACACAGCAGGCCTCAGATTCTGAGATCTTTTAGCAAGTAGTCTTTATATAAACAGAACCTATTATGAAAGAATTTGGTCTGCAA
Source organism: Somniosus microcephalus (assembly GCF_052327205.1). NCBI lineage: Eukaryota > Metazoa > Chordata > Chondrichthyes > Squaliformes > Somniosidae > Somniosus > Somniosus microcephalus. The sequence goes on from NC_141013.1 coordinate 36,448,711, forward strand.
GTCACTGAATTCATCAACAAAGTCCAATCTTTATGGACTGTCTTTATAATCAAATCATTTAAATTTGGAAATCTTTGCTTCAAGTGGAACCCTAACCAAGTTAGAATACTTCACGTGGTCCGACAAGGATTGACGGCAGTTTTTACCAGTAGTTACACACTAAACGATCACAAAAATGAACACCTCCCTCTCTTTAAAAAAAGTTGTGCAATGACGGGCGACTTAGTGAAAGAAAATACGACCAGAAATGAAGTAACATTTCAGGATAAATTGTCATTTCCAGTTACAACATTAAGAATACTGTTATCAGATTCAAGATGGGAGAGCTCAATGCCAAGTCCTATACGAGGGCCTCAAAGTACTTAAAAACATGTACACATCACTCGGGAGTGTACTCTACTAAGCTCTTGGAGCACACTTGCAACATTGGACCAACTTTCCCTGGTTTTGCCCCCTGCTCCTCCCCATCACGATTGCTTGTTAACCAAGATGAGCTCAAACCACAAAATTTAGAAGTATTTACTTTGAAAGTAAAAAGCAAACAAATTGCTGCCACCAGGAGCTCTCTTCAGTCCATCAGTCTGATTTTAAAATCTATGATTGCATCAAAAAATGCGTGACTGAGGACTGTTTTGCTTATATTTCCTTTAATACTTTTAAAAAACCCACTTTAAGCTGATTTATTTTGTGATTGAAAATACTGACAAAAGATTGAATTTAGTGAAACAGAAATTTAAAAATAAATCCGGAACCTTTCCCATCCCGTAAAATCTACAAAGCCTATTGGCGGCCTGTGCATTTGATTTTTTTGAAAGAAAATAAGAAAGACTTGCATTTATATAGCGCCTTTCACGACCACAGTACGTCCCAAAGCGCTTTACAGCCAATGAAGTACTTTTTGAAGTGGAGTCACTGTTGTAATGTAGGAAACACAGCAGAGAATCTGTGCACAGCAAGCTCCCACAAACAGCAATGTGATAATGACCAGATAATCTGTTTTAGTGATGTTGATTGAGGGATAAATATTGGTCAGGACACCGGGGAGAACTCCCCTGCTCTTCATCGAATTAGTGCCATGGGATCTTTTACGTCCACCTTTTGTGGGTTTTTTGGTTCAGTTTTGGTACCCTACTCCGAAAGGACCTTGGTGCATTGAAGAGGATTCATATTACTGTAACAAGGATAATTAGAGTCATAGAGTTATACAGCACAGAAAGAGGCCCTTCGGCCCATCGCGTCCGCGCCGGCCATCAAGCCCTGTCTAATCTAATCCCATTTTCCAGCATTTGGTCCGTAGCCTTGTATGCTATGGCATTTCAAGTGCTCATCCAAATGCTTCTTGAATGTTGTGAGTGTTCCTGCCTCTACCACCCTTTCAGGCAGTGAGTTCCAGATTCCAACCACCCTCTGGGTGAAAAAGTTCTTCCTCAAATCCCCTCTAAACCTCCTGCCCCTTACCTTGAATCTATGCCCCCTTGTTATTGACCCCTCTACTAAGGGAAAAAGTTCCTTTCTATCTACCCTATCTACCGGGTGCTCCGGTTTCCTCCCACAGTCCAAAGATGTGCGGGTTAGGTTGATTGGCTATGATAAATTGACCCTTAGTGTTAGGGGGATTAAATACATGGGGTTACAGGGATCGGGTGGGATATGTGTCGGTGCAGGCTCGATGGGCCGAAATGGCCTCTATCTGCACTGTGGGGTTTTTGTGATTCTGTGATTCTATGCCCCTCATAATTTTGTACACCTCAATCAGGTCCTCCCTCAGCCTTCTCTGCTCCAAGGAAAACAACCCCAGCCTGTCCAGTCTTTCTTCATAGCTGAAGCGCTCCAGCCCAGGTAACATCCTGGTGAATCTCCTCTGCACCCTCTCCAAAGCAATCACATCCTTCCTAAAGTGTGGCGACCAGAACTGCACACAGTATTCCAGCTGTGGCCTAACCAGCGTTTTGTACAGCTCCATCATAACCTCCCTGCTCTTATATTCTATGCCTCGGCTAATGAAGGCAAGTATCCCATATGCCTTTTTAACCACCTTATCCACCTGTTCTGCTGCCTTCAGGGATCTATGTACATGCACACCAAGGTCCCTCTGATCCTCTGTCTTTCCTAGGGTCTTACCATTCATTGTGTATTCCCTTGCCTTGTTAGTCCCTCCAAAATGCATCACCTCACACTTTTCAGGGTTAAATTCCATTTGCCACTGTTCCGCCCATCTGACCAACCCATCTATATCGTCCTGCAGACTGAGGCTACCCTCCTCGCTATTTAGCACCCCACCAATTTTCGTGTCATCTGTGAACTTACTGATCATACCTTTTACATTCACATCCAAATCATTAATGTAGACCACAAACAGCAAGGGACCCAGCACCGATCCCTGCGATACCCCACTGGACACAGGCTTCCAGTCACAAAAACAACCTTCGACCATCACCCTCTGCCTTCTGCCACTAAGCCAGTTTTGGATCCAATGTGCCAAGGCACCCTGGATCCCATGGCCTCTTACCTTCTTGACCAGTCTCCTATGCGGGACTTTATCAAAAGCCTTACTGAAATCCATGTATACCACATCCACTGCACTACCCTCATCCACACACCTAGTCACCCCCTCGAAAAATTCAATCAAATTGGTCAGACATGATCTTCCCTTGACAAAGCCATGCTGACTATCCCTGATTAATCCTTGCCTCTCCAAGTGGAGACTAATTCTGTCCCTCAGAATTTTTTCCAATAATTTCCCTACCACTGATGTTAGGCTTACTGGCCTGTAATTCCCTGGTTTATCCCTACTACCCTTCTTGAATAATGGTACTATGTTAGCTGTTCTCCAGTCCTCTGGCACATCCCCTGTGGCCAGAGAGGTTCTGAAAATTTGTGTCAGAGCCCCTGCAATCTCCTCCTTTGCCTCACACAGCAGCCTGGGATACATTTCGTCCAGGCAAGGACTTTGGGTTTGACGGGGTTATTATTGTATGAGGCTGGCAATGGAGCCACTACACCCGAGTTATACTGCCAGTGCTAAAACTGAAACATAAAGGTGTTTCTGACAAATTTCGGTATTTATTATAGAACATCAGCAAGGTGAGCTCATTGATGAATATTTAGCTGAAATTTGAACATTGTGGGAGTGTGATGGTGGAGTGACCTGGATCTCCAACGTACTGCACCATGGGATGGGATGACATGGGTTCATGGCACAAAATATTCCAAATATGGTCTTACTAATAATGCATACAAGATTAGGATAACTTGTTTCAACTTCTAATCAAATGTCCTTGACCAGTAAGCAGATTTTCCAAGCTGTGGGTATGCCTCAAGGAACAGCAGCCAGCAGTTCTGTCAGTGTGTCAAACGTGTGCTTTGCTTTAGCAGGACAATATACTCAATGCCTCTTGCCGAGGATAGAATACAGACTGCAAAAGCCTTTAGGGAGGGCCAGCGTGCAGAGTTTTAGTGCAGTGCCAAAGATAAGACCGTAGCTTCTATGCATACTGCCTTCAGTAACCTAAAACTGAGGGAATCTGGGTAGTAGGCTGTTACCATTTGCACCACTAACACTGGAACTCAAAGATAAGAGGAATAATAAAACTAGAGGTAGTTTTAAGCCAATGAAGTACTTTTTGAAGTGGAGTCACTGTTGTAATGTAGGAAACGCAGCAGATAATCTGTGCACAGCAAGCTCCCTCAAACAGCAATGTGATAATGACCAGATAATCTGTTTTAGTGATGTTGATTGATGGATAAATATTGGCCATTGCATTGAAATGTTATCATTTTTTTAAAAAATGCCCTCAAATGCCATACACTGCAAACCTTCAGTGAGGTTTACACGTTCTTGGTGCTGGGCTATAACAAAAATAGGGTTACATTGTGGGCAGGTGCCTGATCAGAATCGCAGAATCCATTTCCTTTTAATAGACATTTGCAAAGGCAATTAAATGATTGGCGTTTTCAGATAATTCACTGCATTATCCGTTGGCATTGGTAAATCAATGTAACAATCTGACTGCAAAAAAATAAATCTTGGTAACGCTTGCGCAATGCACTGTGTCGAGTTTCTCCTTATTTACTCTAGCAACACCATTCACGATTTTGAACACCTCTATCAAATCTCCTCTTAACCTTCTCTGCTCTGAGGAGAACCCCAGCTTCTCTAGTCTCTCCACATAACTGAAGTCCCTCATCCCTGGTACCATTCTGGTCAATCTCCTCTGCACCCTCTCCAAGGCCTTGACATCCTTCCTCAAGTGTAGCACCCAGAATTGAACACAAAACTCCAACTGAGTCCTATCCAGTGGTTTATAAAGGTTTAGCATAGCTTCCTTACTTTTGTACTCTATTCCTCTATTGATAAAGCCAATGACTCCATGTGCTTTTTTTAACAGCTTTCTCAACTCGTCCTGTCACTTGGTCATTTAGTTCAATGCTGTTTGTGGGAGCTTGCTGTGTGCAAATTGGCTGCTGTGTCTCCTACATTACAACAGTGACTGCACTTCTAAAGTATTTAATTGCCATAAAAAATGCTTAGTGGGGTGTGGGGGGTGAGGAGGGGGGATATAGGCAAGAACAAAAGGGAAAGGCTGTGATAGGCTGGAGGGCAGGAGTGATTAAATGACAAAAGGGACGATGGTGCATTGTGTAACATGAAATGTTACCATGACTGTGACAAAGGTAAACTATTCCTCTTCGTCCTTCTTGACCTGTCTGCAGCCTTTGACACGGTTGATCACTCCATGATCCTCCAACGCCTCTCCACCGTCGTCCAGCTGGGCAGGACTGCACTCACCCAGTTCCATTCTTATCTAGCTAATCGTAGCCAGAGAATCATCTGCAACGGATTCTCTTTCTGCTCCCGTATTGTTACATCTGATGTTCCCCAAGGATCTGTCCTTGGCCGCCTCCTATTTCTCATCTACATGCTGCCCCTTGGCGACATCATCCGAAAACACAGCGTCAGTTTCCACATGTACGCTGACGACACCCAGCTCTACCTCGCTACCCCTTCGCTCAATCCTTCCACTGTCTTTAAATTGTCAGACTGCTTGTCCGACATCCAGTACTGGATGAGCAGAAATTTCCTCCAACTAAACATTGGGAAGACCGAAGCCTTTGTCTTCGGTCCCCGTCACTGACTCCATTCCTCTGCCTAGCCTCTGTCTGAGGCTGAACCAGACTGTTCGCAACCTTGGTGTCATATTTACCCTGAAATGAGCTTCTGACCACATATCCACAACATCACAAAGACCGCCTATTTCCACCTCTGTAACATCGCCCATCTCCGCCCCTGCCTCAGCTCATCTGCTGCTGAAACCCTCATCCATGCCTTTGTACAGTCCAAAGATGTGCAGGTTAGGTTGATTGGCTATGATAAATTGACCCTTAGTGTTAGGGGGAGTAAATATGTGGGGTTACGGGGATAGGGTGGGATATGTGTTGGTGTAGGGGTTACGGGGATCGGGTGGGATATGTGTCGGTGCAGGCTCGATGGGCCGAAATGGCCTCTATCTGCACTGTGGGGTTTCTGTGGTTTCTGTGGTTTCTGTGGTTACCTCTAGACTTGATCATTCCAACGCACTCCTGGCCAGCCTCCCACATTCCACCCTACGTAAACTTGAGGTCATCCAAAACTTGGCTGTCCGTGTCCTAACTCGCACCAAGTCCCGTTCACCCATCACCCCTGTGCTCGCTGACCTACATTGGCTCCCGGTTAAGCAATGCCTCGTTTGAAAAATTCTCATCCTTGTTTTCAAATCCCTCCATGGCCTCACCCCTCCCTATCTCTGTAATCTTCTTCAGCTCCACAACCCCTTGAGATATCTGTGCTCCTCTAATTCTGCCCTCTTGAGCATCCCTGATTATAATCGCTCAACCTTTGGTTGTCGTGCCTTCTGTTGCCTGTGGTAAACCACTGTTATCGTTCACAACCGTTCACTATTGTTACACTGTTGCTATCACTGTTTACACTGTTGTTATCACTACACAAGGTTACCTCTTGCCATGCACGCTGTTATACCTAGGCATACCTCAGCTGACTCCGCCCATGGCTCCGCCTGCTTGCCCAGGTATAAAGGTGACTGATTGGCTAGTATTCTTCCTTGTTGGAACCGATCACCCACGAGGGTGGGCTCTGTTATTTAGCCAATAAAAACCTATAGTTACTATCTTAACTCGTCGCTTTTCATGGAATGAATTGATAGGTATATCAATTTTATTGGCGAAATTTTGAAATGAATGGACTGGAGCAGCCAAACGACCAGCCAAACGGCCAGCTACAACAGCCCCAGCAGCCGACTTGGCTGCGAGCCCTCCGACCGCTGTACCTGGATCTAAATCCACAGGCAGCGAATTCAGCCCTCGACTTCGATCACTGGCTGAGCTGCTTTGAATCCTACCTGGTAGACTCCAGCGTGCCATCGGAAGCCGACAAACTAAGAGTTCTGACCGCCCAGGTGAGCCCTAAAGTATTTGCACTCATCCGGGACCTTGCTACATACGAGGAGGCCCTCGACCTGCTAAAAGAGCAGTACCGGAGCCCAGTAAATTCAATGTATGCCAGACATCTCCTAAGATCCCGCTCGCAACAGCCAGGAGAGTCTGTAGATGAATTTTTACGGGCGCTACAAACACTCGGCAGGGACTGTGACTTTAAAGCTGTATCGGCTGCACAACATGCTGAAGGAAATATCCGTGATGCCTTCGTGAAAGGCCTTCGGTCCGACTACTCACGGCAAAGACTGCTCGAATCAAAGGACCTCGGCTTGAAAGCAGTTGCAGCCCTCGCTCGCTCCCTGGAAGTGGCCCATTGGGGCCTCGAGGCGTACTCCGGGTACAGTGCTGCGCGACCCTGGGACTCGGGCCCGACTTCGGCCGCAACACCCCTTGCACCGCCGCCCCTGGGACCTACTACGGCGTCGGTGTCCCGGAATCGATCGGGACCGCCACCCTCGGGACCTGCTGCGGCAGCGGAGCCCCGCGATCGGGCCGCCAGCTGCTATTTCTGTGGCCAGGCGAGACATCAAAGGGCGCGCTGCCCTGCAAGGAACGCGACCTGCTCCAGATGCAAAAAAAAAGGCCACTTCGCAAACGCCTGCAGGGGGAAAGCCACAGACGCCAGCAGTGCCTCATGTGAGTCGTGGGGGCGGCCATCTTTGATCAAGGCCACAGACGCCAGCAGTGCCTCTTGTGAGTCATGGGGGCGGCCATCTTCTCCGCCATTTTGTTCAACTTCGACCTCGTGGGGATCTGCGTCATGGGCGCCGCCATTTTGTTCGCCGCACTCGGCCGCCATTTTGTCTCCAGACCCGACCACCGCCTCACCTGCCGACTACAGCAGCTCACTCAGCCATACACTGGCCTCCGTCACGCTTGACCAAGCTCTCCCGCATCATCTGTCCAGGTCCATGATGGACATCGAAGTAAACAGCCACGCCACGACCTGCCTGTTCGACAGCGGGAGCACGGAGAGTTTTATTCACCCAGACACGGTGCGCTGCTACTCCCTCACTGTCCGGCCAATGCGCCATCGGATCTCGATGGCGTCGAAGTCCCATTCAACAGACGTCAGCGGCTACTGTGTGGTGACTCTGTCGGTTAGGGGCACGGAATATAAAAACTTTAAACTTCTCGTCCTGCCCCAGCTCTGCGCTGCCGTCCTACTAGGGCTGGATTTCCAATGCCACCTTCAAAGTGTCACTTTGGCATACGGTGGATCCCTCCCCCCACTCACAGTCTACAACCAGCAGTTTTTAAACCGCCCGCCGCGTACCACCTGCGGCCTCTCCACTCTCAAAGTCCCGCCCCCCTCCTTGTTCGCTAACCTCACCCGCGACTGTAAACCCGTCGCTACCAAGAGCAGGCGGTACAGCGCCGGGGACAGAGCTTTTATTAGCTCTGAGGTGCAGCGACTCCTGAAGGAGGGCATCATCGAGGGGAGCACCAGCCCCTGGCGTGCCCAGGTCGTAGTCGTTAAGACCGGCAATAAACACCGCCTGGTCATCGACTACAGCCAAACCATAAACCGGTACACCCAGCTGGACGCATACCCCCTTCCCCGCATATCTGATATGGTCAACCAGATTGCACAGTACCGGGTATTCTCCACCATCGACCTCAAGTCGGCCTATCACCAACTCCCTATCTGCCCTGAGGACCGCCAGTATACTGCCTTCGAGGCGAATGGCCGCCTCTACCACTTCCTTAGGGTTCCCTTCGGCGTCACCAACGGGGTTTCGGTCTTCCAAAGGGAGATGGACCGGATGCTTGACCAGAACGCGCTGCAGGCCACGTTTCCTTATCTAGGTAACGTCACCATCTGCGGCCACGACCAGCAGGACCATGATGTTAATCTGGAGAAATTCCTCCGTACGGCCCAACGGCTGAATCTCACTTACAATAAGGAGAAATGTATGTTTAACACCTCGCGCCTTGCCATCCTCGGCTGCGTAGTAGAGAACAGAGTCATCGGCCCCGACCCCGAAAGAATGCGCCCCCTCATGGAGCTTCCCCTTCCCCACTGTCAAAAGGCACTGAAGAGAACCCTGGGGCTCTTCGCTTACTATGCCCAATGGGTGCCCAATTATGCGGACAAAGCCAGACCCCTCATGAAGTCCACCTCCTTCCCCCTGACAGCAGAAGCATGCGCAGCCTTCTCCCTCATAAAAGGAGACATTGCGAAGGCCACAATGCACGCAGTGGATGAGTCCATCCCTTTCCAAGTGGAGAGCGATGCATCCGACTTCGCCCTAGCTGCAACCCTTAACCAGGCAGGGAGACCTGTGGCTTTCTTCTCAAGGACCCTCCAGGGCCCTGAGATCCGACACTCTTCTGTCGAGAAGGAGGCCCAGGCGATTGTGGAAGCGGTACGATGCTGGAGGCATTACCTGGCAGGCAAACGATTTACCCTCCTCACCGACCAGCGTTCGGTTGCTTTTATGTTTAATAACAAGCTGAGGGGCAAAATCAAGAACGACAAGATCTTGAGGTGGAGAATTGAGCTCTCCACCTACGATTACGATATCTTGTACCGGCCTGGTAAACTCAACGAGCCCCCAGATGCTCTATCACGAGGTACATGCACCAACGCGCAAGTTGATAGACTGCGGACCCTCCACAACGACCTCTGCCACCCCGGGGTCACTAGACTTTACCACTTCATTAAGGCTCGCAACCTGCCCTACTCCATCGAGGAGGTCAGGACCATGACCAGGAACTGCCAAGCCTGTGCCGAATGCAAACCGCATTTCTATAGCAAGCCTGATCAAGGCCACCCGCCCCTTCGAGCGCTTGAGCATCGATTTTAAGGGGCCCCTCCCGTCCTCTGACCGTAATGTGTACTTCCTCAACATTATTGACGAGTACTCCCGTTTCCCCTTTGCCATCCCCTGCCCAGACATGACCAGTACCACGGTCATCAAATGCCTGAACGACCTCTTCGCCTTGTTCGGGTTCCCGAACTATATACATAGCGACCGGGGCTCATCCTTCATGAGCGAGGAACTTCGCCAGTTCCTGCTCGCGAGAGGTATTGCTGCGAGCAGGACCACCAGCTACAACCCCCGGGGGAACGGCCAGGTGGAAAGAGAGAACGCGACAGTTTGGAAGGCCGTCCTCTTAGCCCTAAAGTCTAAGGGCCTCCCAACCTCTCGCTGGCAGGAAGTCCTCCCGGCAGCGCTCCATTCCATCCGGTCACTGCTTTGTACTGCCATTAACGCCACCCCCCATGAGCAAATGTTTGTTTTCCCCAGGAAGTCGACTACGGGAACCTCGCTACCAACATGGCTGACTTCTCCGGGGCCCGTCCTGCTGCGGAAGCACGTGAGGACCCATAAAACGGACCCCCTGGTCGAGAGGGTGAACCTCCTGCACGCCAACCCCCAGTATGCCTATGTGGCATACCCAGACGGGCGGGAGGACACAGTCTCCTTGCGAGACCCCTCGGGCACCCCTGAGATACCACCATTATCCCCCACCACTCCCCCAAATCCAGCTCCTGTAGGCGGCATGCCGGAACCCCAGGAGCCTTCGTTGACCACGCAGACACCAGCATTAACATCGGATACTGCACCACCGCCGCCGCTGCTGCGCCGATCAGAAAGGCTTACGAGGCCTCCTGATAGACTGACATACACGAACTGGTAGTACACTTCACCCCGCCGGACTCAATTTTAAACAAGGGGTGAATGTGGTAAACCACTGTTATCGTTCACAACCGTTCACTATTGTTACACTGTTGTTATCACTGTTTACACTGTTGTTATCACTACACAAGGTTACCTCTTGCCACGCACGCTGTTATACCTAGGCATACCTCAGCTGACTCCGCCCATGGCTCCGCCTGCTTGCCCAGGTATAAAGGTGACTGATTGGCTAGTATTCTTCCTTGTTGGAACCGATCACCCACGAGGGTGGGCTCTGTTATTTAGCCAATAAAAACCTATAGTTACTATCTTAACTCGTCGCTTTTCATGGAATGAATTGATAGGTATATCATTGCCTAGGCCCTAAGCTCTAGAATTCCCTGCCTAAACCTCTCCGCCTCGCTACCTCTCTTTCCTCCTTTAAGACGCTCCTTAAAACCTACCTCTTTGACCAAGCTTTTGGTCACCTGCCCTAATTTCTCCTTACGCTAGCAAAATACTGCGGATGCTAGAAATCCGAAATAACAACAGAAAACGCTGGAAAAACTCAGCAGGCCAGGGCAGCATCCGTGGAGAGAGAAACAGAGTTAACGTTTCAGGTTGATGACCTTTCGTCTTATTTCTCCTTATGTGGCTCGGTGTCAAATTTTTTTTTGCCTTAAAATACTCCTGTGCAGCGCCTTGGGACATTTTACTATGCTAAAGGCGCTATATAAATACAAGTTGTTGTTAATCCAGTTTCTCTCTCCACAGATGCTGCCTGACCTGCTGAGCTGTTTCCAGCATTTTCTGTCTCCATTTCAGACTTCCAAGTTGCGCCGTAGTTAGCTTAGGGTCTAATTTAAAGGTGGGGGGGCATTTTAAAAAAGCTAGTCTTGACAAAGGGTTTTGACCTGAAACGTTGTCTCTATTTCTCTCTCCACGGATGTTGCCTGGCCTGCTGAGTTTTTCCAGCATAGAAGATAGGAGCAGGAGTAGGCCATTCGGCCCCTCGAGCCTGCTCCGCCATTCAATGAGATCATGGCTGATCATCCAAATTCAGTACCCTGTCCCTGCCTTCTCCCCATATCCCTTGATCCCTTTAGCCTTAAGAAATATATCTAGCTCCTTCTTGAATATATTTAATGAATTGGCCTCTACTGCCTTCTGTGGTAGAGAATTCCACAGGTCCACCACTCTCTGTGTGAAGAAATTCCTCCTCATCTCAGTCCTAAATGGCTTACCCCTTATCCTTAGACTGTGACCCCTGGTTCTGGACTCCCCGACCATCGGGAACATCCTTCCTGCATCTAGTCTGTCTAGTCCTGTTAGAATTTTATAAGTTTCAATGAGATCCCCTCTCATTCTTCTAAACTCCAGCGAGTATAAGCCCAATCGACCCAATCTCTCCTCATACGTCATTCCTGCCATCCAGCATTTTCTGTTACGATAGCAAAATACTGCGGATGCTGGAAATCCGAAATAACAACAGAAAATTCTAATCTAGAGCCGTCTTTTGTCTCCACTAGTCCTATCACCATCTCGTCTCGTTTTGAATACCTCTTAATGTCTCTTCTTCTCTTTTGTTCTCTCCCAGCCTGGCCTCTTAATCTATTTCATTCCCTGTGCCTCTTTAGCCTTGACAAAGGGTTTTCACCCGAAATGTTGACTCTATTTCTCTCTCCACTGATGTTGCCTGGCCTGCTGAGTTTTTCCAGCATTTTCTGTTGTTATTTAAAAAAAGCTAAATATCATTTTGATTTTTTGTGGTTGTTGTTGCAGTGGAGGGATGACCACTCTGGCGGCTCACCACAGCTGTCCCACTGAACCCGCCCCCTTCATTGACAATCCAGATGTGAGCGACGTCGTGACGTGGTGACGTCAGAGGAGAGGGGGCGGGATTATCTGCCCCCCCCCCCCCCCGTCTGTCACAGTGAGTGACGGCGGCGGCGGCAGTGGCCGAGTGTGTGAAGCGATACAGTTTCAGTGCGAGAGGCAGTGTTACTGTAGCGAGAGCTGGCTACCCATCGCAGCCCTCAGCTGGCGGGGTGGGTGGCTGGGGGGCTCTCGCTTTGCAACACTAGTTCAGAAATACATTAAAACAGCAACCATAACAGTTGTTAGAGAGAGAGAAAAAAAAAAGAAGCCAGCTTTTTGTCTCCCTCAAGTGGGTCAAGATGTCGGTTGCCGGCTTGAAGAAGCAATTCCATAAAGCCAGTCAGGTAGGAGACGCCCCAATGCCACTCTTGCCTGTTGGCACAGCTTGCAGGAGAGTGAGAAGCTCCTTTAATGGCACTGGACCCAGTAACGGTAGCTACTGGTTATGCATATAAATAAATAATATGTATGTGTGTGGGGGGTGCTGGATAGCTGCGCCCCCCTCTGGGTCGTGCATAATTGCAAATGCAGTCACATTTTGCAGCTAAGATTTATTTTTCTTCCAAATTGCAAATTACTTTTTCATTTTTTTTTGTAAATTGGGACTGATAGTCTCTCTTCCCCCCACCCCCCCCAACGTGATAATCGATGTGCAAAGCTCTGTGCTGCTCCCCTCTCCCCAACTCCTGAATCCATTATTGCATTAGTTGAATATAAACATTGCCCAAACTGAGTGATTGCAACCTCTGAGGCTGGTGGCGAGCAGTCCTCAGACTGGGCCCTTCTGGCTGCTTTCCATTTCACCAGGGGGGGGAGGTTTCTGCTGCTCCTCGGGGCTGATTTTTTTTTGGAGCTGGTGTCACATTGCATGAAAATGTCCCAGTTCCCCTCGGCATTCCGCCTGTGTGTGCATTGTACCGCAGGCAATATCGAACCTCCAACTTATGTTATGCTGTGGTGTGGCAGTCCGTGCGCTGTGAAACTGCAATTCTTGAAATTAAACGTTTTATGGATGTGTCTGTCGAGTTCAGTAATCTTGCATTGGGCAGTGAGGTTCAGTATAAGTGGCAATGGTTAAGCAGACCATCAATGGCAGGGAGAGCACACGCAATCCCGTGTGTTGATCAAGCTGCTGTATTTACTGTTGACTGGGAATGTGGACAAGGATCTGTTTTTGCATTGTCGCGGTAGTGATACGTTGTGCTTCCTTGTTTCAAACCGGTATGGCGTGCAGGCCAGCCCCCCCCCCCAAAAAGCAACACACAACTTAAAAGTGCCGTAAAAAGGTTGACAAATAAATCTTAAGCTTGCTGGAAGGGGTCGAACCATTGACTTTTGAATGAGGCTGATGGTGCAATTCGCTGCAATTCAGAATCCTGAAATTTGCCAGTAAATACTCCACATTGATCATCTGTATCGTTTTGGCCGTTTCAATAATCAAAACACAATCGTTGCACGACAAGCCTTATGCAACATTACCAGTAGCCAGTGGAAGTGTTGAGTTAAGAAAATACATTCTGGAGTAGGCAGAGGATTTTTTTTTTGAAACGGTGAAGAATAATTTCCGAGGCGGTTAGTAAAATCAATATAGAAACATAGAAGATAGGAGCAGGAGTAGGCCATTCGGCCCCTCGAGCCTGCTCCGCCATTTAATGAGATCGTGGCTGATCATCCAAATTCAGTACCCTGTCCCTGCCTTCTCTCCATATCCCTTGATCCCTTTAGCCTCAAGAAATATATCTAACTCCTTCTTGAATATATTTAATGAATTGGCCTCAACTGCCTTTTGTGGTACAGAATTCCACAGGTTCACCACTCTCTGGGTGAAGAAATTCCTCCTCATCTCAGTCCTAAATGACTTACCCCTTATCCTTAGACTGTGACCCCGGGTTCTGGACTCCCCCGCCATCAGGAACACCCTTCCTGCATCAAGTCTTTCTGGTCCTGTTAGAAATTTATAAGTTTCAATGAGATCCCCTCTCATTCTTCTAAACTCCAGCGAATATAAGCCCAATCGACCCAATCTCTCCTCATATGTCATTCCTGCCATTGCAGGTATCAGTCTGGTGATTCTTCGCTGCACTCCCTCCATGGCAAGAACATCCTTCCTCAGATAAGGTGACTAAAACTGCACACAATACTCAAGGTGTGGTCTCACCAAGGCCCTGTACAACTGCAGCAAGACATCCTTGCTCCTGTACTCAAATCCTCTCACTATGAAGGCCAACATACCATTTGCCTTCTTAACCGTCTGCTGCTCCTGCATGCTTACCTTCAGCGACTGGTGCACAAGGACACCCAGGTCTCGTTGCACTTCCCCTTCTCCCAATCTATTGCCATTCAGATAATAATCTGCCTTCCTGTTTTTACCACCAAAGTGGATAACCTCGCATTTATCCACATTATACTGCATCTGCCCAATCACCCAACCTGTCCAAATCATACTGGAGTTTCTCGGCATCCTCCTCACAGCACACACGCCCACCCAGCTTTGTGTCATCTGCAAACTTGGAGATATTACATCTAGTTCCATCGTCTAGATCATTTATATATATATTGTGAATAGCTGGGGTCCTAGCACCGATCCCTGCGGTACCCCACTAGTCACTGCCTGCCACTTGGAAAAAGACCCGTTTATTCCAACTCTTTGCTTCCTGTCTGCCAACCAGTTCTCTATCCAAGTCAGTACCTTACCCCCAATCCCATGTGCTTTAGCTTTGCACGCTAATCTCTTATGCAGGACCTTATCTAAAGCCTTCTGAAAGTCCAAATACACCACATCCACTGGTTCTCCTTTATCTATTCTACCAGTTACATCCTCAAAAAATTCCAGTAGGTTAGTCAAGCACGATTTACCTTTTGTAAATCCATGTTGACTTTGTCTGATCCTGTCACTGTTTTCCAAGTGCTCTGCTATTACATCTTTTATAATGAACTCTAGGATGTCCGGCTTACCGGTCTATAATTCCCCATTTTCTCTCTACCACATTTTTAAATAGTAGGGTTACATTAGCTACCCGCCAATCCATGGAAACTGTGCCAGAGTCTATAGAATTTTGGAATATAATTCATAAAACATCCCCACCACTGTCAACTACCAGATAGGTGCCAATGTACTATGGTGGCTGTGTCACAAGTGCTCAATTTTCCATGACTTACTCCTATCCTCTCGCTATATTTTGTTTATACAGGAAAGTGACCTCTATGTTCTTTTACAAAGACTACCTTTTTATGTAAAAATACGATTTGTTTGTATTATCTTTTTTGTGAACGGAGATTGGATGGTTGGCAGGTTGACATACTAGTACGTCAGGGTGTCCAAAGCTAGAGCTCCCTGGATGACTCAAGATATATAGAGATTAAAATGAAACAGGAAAAGGTTTATGACAAATGCCTGGTTCATAATATAGTAGAGAATGAAACCGAATATAGAAAGTACAGAGGAGAACTGAAAAAGGATATAAGAGGGGCAAAGAGAGAGTATGAGAATAGATTAGCGGCCAACATAAAAGGGAACCCAAAAGTATTTTAATAAAGATGTAAATAGTAAAAGAGACCGAAAAGGAGATCTTTTTGTGGAGGCAGAGAGCATAGCTCAGGTACTAAATGAATACTTTGCATCTATCTTCACGAAAGAAGGGGTTGCTGCCAATGTCACAGTAAAGGAGGAGGTTGTGGAGCTATTGGATAGGATAAAAATAGATGAAAAGGAGGTACTTGCAAGGTTGTCGGTAATCGAAGTAGAAGGCTCACCCAGTCCAGATGGGATGCATCCTAGGTTGTGGAGGGAAGTAAGGATGGAAATGGCGGAGGCTCTGCCCACAACCTTCCAATCCTCACTAGATATGGGGGTGGTGCCAGAGGACTGGAGGAGTGTAAATGTTACACCCCTGTTTAAAACCTGGTAACTACAGGGCAGTCAGACTAACGTCGGTGGTGGGGAAACTTTTAGCTACAATAATCCGGGACAAAATTTATTGGCATTACAAAATGTATGGGTTAATAAGTGAAAGCCAACACTGATTTGTTAAAGGTAAATGGTTTTGACTTAACTTGATGTCAGCTCTTTGACGAAGTAACGGAGAGGGTTGATGAGGGTAGTGCGGTTGATGTTGTGTACATGGACTTTCAAAAGGCATTTTGATAAAGTACCACATAATAGATTTGTTAGCAAAATTGAAACCCATAGGATTAAAGGGACAGTGGCCGTGTGGATACAAAATTGGCTAAGGGTCAGAAAGCAGAGAGTAGTGGTGAAGAGTTGTTTTTCAGACTGGATGGAAGTGTACAGTGGTGTTCCCCAGGGGTTGGTATTAGGACCACTGCTCCTTTTGATCTATATTAATGACCTAAACTTAGGTATACAGGGCATTATTTCAAACTTTTCTGATGACGGTACTCAGAAATGTAGTAAACAGTGAGGGAGATAGTAACAGGCTTCAGGAGGACATAGAGAAACTGGTGAAATGGGCAGACACATGGCAGATGAAAATTAAAGCAGAGAAGTGTGGAATGATAGGAAGAATGAGGAGAGGCAATATAAACTAAATGGTACAATTTAAAGGGGGTGCAGGAACAGAGAGACCTGAGGGTGTAGGTACACAAATCTTTGTAGGTGGCAGGACAAGTTAAGTAGGCTGTCAAAAAAAGCATGTGGAATCCTTGGCTTTATAAATAGAGGAAGAGAGTACAAAAGTAAGGAAGTTATGCTAAACCTTTATAAAGCACTGGTTAGACCTCAGGTGGAGTATTGTGGTCAATTCTGGGCACCACCCTATAGGAAGGTTGTGAAGGCCTTTGAGAGGGTGCAGAGGAGATTTACTGGCATGGTTGCAGGGATGAGGGACTTCAGTTATGTGGAGATAATGGAGAAACTGGGGTTGTTCTCCTCAGAGCAGAGAAGGTTAAGAGGAGATTTGATAGCAACCTTCAAAAGGGAATTGGATAAAATTTACATGGCTTTGGGGCAAGAGCAGGGGAGTGGGACTAATTGGAGAGCTCTTTCAAAGAGCCGGCACAGGCACGATGGGCCAAATGGCCTCCTCCTGTGCTGTATAATTATATGAGAAGCAAGGCCCTGATCTTGACACACCTCCATTCTTGAGCCATGCTGGGCAATTGATGACAAGCCTTAGTGTGGCAATCAGGTGACGGGTCAGGGCTGTATTGCACTCAGATTTATCATTGAGGTGTTTTTCTACATTTAAAGGTGCTATATAAATACAAGTAATTGATTCTACTTCCTGACTTCAAGATTTTTACAATGTATGCTAGTTTGTTTGTGCATTTCCATTACAAAATATTGGCGTACCCACGCTGAGATTAGGACTATCTTGCCAGGGTCAGTATCCATTTCTCTGCACACATGTGCTTCTATTCCCTTGTGTTTAACTTTATTGGCTTTTTCTGAAATCAGTGTCTTATTCTCTCAAAAAAACACAAAATAAATCCTTGGCTCCACACTTGTAAATGATGACCTTTCAAGGATTCTGTTACAAATATTTATTATTTTCCCGGTTATTGCTACTGAGTTCGAGGTTAAACTACAAGAACAATCTAAAACTTTATGCAAACTATTTGTGTTCAGACTCGTGCATCCTTTTATTTAATGCTGTAAATAGTTCACAATCTGGAAAATCCATACATTGCTGAAACACTGGTACATTCGTTGTAAGCAACCTGGTACCGATAGACCTTTCTGTGGCAATATATAGCATCCAGTAAACATTTTTCTGAATTTGTCTCTTTACTGCTTCCTTTGCTCCACCTCTTCTATCAATATGCCCCTCACAGCCCAAGATTTTGGGTTGCGTTCTGCCTCTATAATGCTCAGCATTCTCCTCACAGATGCACTGGGCTGTCTGCTATCTTCTGAGTTCGATGTAAAAAATCTACAACTCTGCATAAAAATGTCACTCGTCACAGAATTTCAGAATGCCTTCGGTTTGTGAACGGGTTTTTCTCGTAAGCAAGTATTTGACTTTATTACTTCAACCCTTCGGCCTCCAAAACTGTTTTAGTCCCTGATATCACTCGTGCTACCGATGGAAAATTTCTGATGGATTCGTAAGATTGTTTCAAAGCCATGTGATAAGGCACTGAAGCCCAGTGCCCAAAAATAACATAGATGTGTGCGAATTATCACCGAAGAGTCTAGTCCACGTAGCACATCCTGGAACTCTGTTTTCACTTCCCCCACTCACCGTCCCCCAACATCCACTAATGAAACACTTGTTCTCACTTCATTTCTCATGATAGATCTTCTGCAAGTGGAACCAACTCTATCAGTCACAACTCTGCCATATCACAGTGAGAAGTGGCCCAGACTTGAGCCAGTGCTGTTTGTCACAGACCACTAAGATACCTGCAAGAGCTGTTGGGGAAGTGATTAGGCATCTAAAGTTCTCTGCTACCCTTCCCACATCTACTTGATGCCTTTTCTTAATATTTTGACTGGGTGAAGCTCACAGTGTGGAGAATTGAGGGCATAAACCTCCCACCTTTGTACTCGGTATACTGACTTACTACTTACCGCACACTATTGACGCCATTGTTGCTGCTTGCTGTTGTTATGCAAGGTGTGTATTGGGGATATCCTACACATAGCATGGGTGATTTTTGTGATGTGTCACACATGCTGCAGCAAAGTCTCTTGTTTTTAGAAAAAAAATAGTCTGTGTTGGCGAATGCAGTGTGCATCTGTAAAATATAGCAACCGCAAGTGAGTTACAAGGTTTGTAATCTAATCAGGCACTTCACATGACACTGTCAGCTGTAAAAGAAAAGCACAAGCTGTTCAAAACATTATTTCAACTCTGAGATAATTTACAGCCTTGAATTCATGTTCTGTGATATTTTGTATAATAATGTGTATTATGCTAAAACTCAAGGTACATTTTGTTAAAGGCAGTCGATTTGCACTGAGATAACTCCAGTTTCTCAATACTTTAATATGATATTTATTGACAGCAATTAACATTGTGATGCTACTGCTACAGGGTTACTAGGGAAGTCGATTATTTCCTACATTACGACAATGACTACTGTGGAGTACTGTACACAGTGTTGGTCTCCTTATCTGAAGAAGGACATACTTGCCTTGGAGGCGGTGCAACGAAGGTTCACTAGATTGATCCCTGGGTGAGAGGGTTGCCCTATGAGGAGAGATTGAGTAGAGAGGGCCTGTAGTCTCTGGTGTTTAGAAGAATGAGAGGTGATCTCATTGAAACATATAAGGTGAGGTGAGAGTGACTGCCCTGGACACCAAGGCAGCATTTGACCGATTGTGGCATCAAGGAGCCCTTGTAAAACTGAAGTTAATGGGAATTGGGGCAGGTGGGGGCCGGGGGGAACTCTCCACTGGCTGGAGTCATACCTAGCACAAAGGAAGATGGTTGTGGTGTTGGTGGAAGGTCAATCATCACCGCCCCAGGACATCGCTGCAGGAGTTCCTCAGGGCAGTGTCCTAGGCCCAACCATCTTCAGCTGCTTCACCAATGACCTTCCCTCCAACATAAGGTCAGAAATGGGGATGTTTGCTGATGACTGCACAGTGTTCAGTGCCATTCACAACTCCTCGAATACTGAAGCAGTCCATGCCCGCATGCAACAAGACCTGGATGACGTTCAGGCTTGGGCTGATAAGTGGCAGGTAACATTCGTGCCACAGAAGTGCCAGGCAATGACTATCTCCAACAAGTGAGAGTCTAACAACCTCCCCTTGACATTCAACGGCATTACCATCGCTGAATCCCCCACCATCAACATCCTGGGGGTCACTATTGACCAGAAACTTAACTGGACCAGCCACATAAATACTGTGGCAACAAGAGCAGGTCAGAGGCTGGGTATTCTGCGTCGAGTGTCTCACCGCCTGACTCCCCAAAGCCATTCCACCATCTACAAGGCACAAGTAAGGAGTGTGATGGAATACTCATCACTTGCCTGGATGAGTGCAGCTGCAACAACACTGAAGAAGCTCGACACCATCCAGGACAAAGCTGCCCGCTTGATTGGCACCCCATCCACCACCTTAAACATTCACTCCCACCACCGGCGCACTGTGGCTGCAGTGTGTACCATCTACAAGATGCACTGCAGCAACTCGCCAAGGCTTCTTCGGTAGCACCTCCCAAACCCACGACCTCTTCCACCTAGAAGGACAAGGGCAGCAGATGCATGGGAACACCACCACCTCCAAGTTCCCCTCCAAGTCACACACCATCCTGACTTAGAAGTATATTGCCGATCCTTCATCATCGCTGGGTCAAAATCCTGGAACTCCCTCCCTAACAGCACTGTGGGAGCACCTTCACCACACGGACTGCAGCGGTTCAAGAAGGCAGCTCACCACCACCTTCTCGAGGGCAATTAGGGATGGGCAATAAATGCTGGCCTTGCCAGCGATGCCCACATCCCATAAACAATTTTTTAAAAAAAATCTGTGGGAGATTGACTGGGTAGATGCTAAGAGTTTGCTTCCCCTAGCAGGAGAGTGTATAACCCGGGCGGCATAATCTCAGGATAAGGGGTTGGCCATTTAAGACTGAGATGAGGAGGAATTTCTTCACTCAGAGGGTTGTGAATCTTTGGAATTCTCTGCACCAAAGGGCTGTGGATGCTGAGTTGTTGATTGTATTCAAGGCTGAGATAGAAAGATTTTTGGAATCAAGCGATATGGCGATCGGGTGGGAAAGTGGAGTTGAGGTCGAAGATTAGCTCTGATCTTATTGAATGGCGGAGTAGGCTCGAGGGGCCGAATGGCCGACTTCTGCTCCTAATTCTTATGTTCTTATGTACTACACTTCAGAAGTCTTCATTGGCTGTATAGCACTTTGGGACGTCCAGAGGTTGTGAAAAACACTATATCCTCTTTTATGAAATAAAGTAAGATTATCCCAGGTATTATCAGATGTGCTGAGTTTAAATGTTGTTTGCCCATAAATACTGAAGCACAGAATTAGAATGTGTGCACACCCCTTAGTCCAGATGCCAAGAAACTAATGCCTGGCCTATGGATAAGAACATAAGAAATAAGAGCAGGAGTAGGCCATACGGCCCCTCGAGTCTGCTCCGTCATTCAATAAGATCAGGGCTGATCATCCACCTCAACTCCACTTTCCCGCCTGATCTCCATATCCCTCGATTCCCCTAGAGCCCAAAAATCTATCGATCTCAGCCTTGAATATACTCAAAGACTCAGCATTCACAGCCCTCTGGGGCAGAGAATTCCAAAGATTCACAACCCGCTGAGTGAAGAAATTCCTCCTCATCTCAGTCTTAAATGGCCGACCCCTTATCCTGAGACTATGCCCCCTAGTTCTAGACACTCCAGCCAGGGGAAACAACCTCTCGGCATCTACCCTGTACATCCCCTTCAGAATCTTGTATGTTTCAATGAGATCACCTCTCATTCTTCTAAACTCCAGAGAGTATCGGCCCATTCGACACAATCTCTCTTCATCAGACAGCCCTCTCATCCCAGGAATCAATCTAGTGAACCTTCGTTGCACCGCCTCCAAAGCCAGCACATCCTTCCTTACATAAGGAGACCAAAACTGTGCACAGTACTCCAGGTGTGGTCTCACCAAGGCCCTGTACAATTGTAGCAAGACTTCCTTACTCTTATACTCCAACCCCCTTGCAATAAAGGCCAACATGCCATTTACCTTCCTAATTGCTTGCTGTACCTGCATGCTAGCTTTCTGTGTTTCTTGCACGAGGACACCTAAATCTCTCTGAACACCAACATTTGAAAGTTTCTCACCATTTAAAAAAAATTCTGATTTTCTATTGTTCCTACCAAAGTGAATAACCTCACATTTCCCTACATTATACTCCATCTGCCACCTTCCTGCCCACTCACTTAATCTATCTATATCCCTTTGCAGACTCTGAGTGTTCTCCTCACAGCTTACTGTCCCACCTAGCTTCGTATCATCAGCAAACTTGGATACATTACACTCAGTCCCTTCATCTAGGTCATTAATATAGATTTAAATAGCTGAGGCCCCAACACTGATCCTTGCGGCCACAAGGCACTGCAAGCACCTCCCTAGGCAGTTCCTTGCCCGCCACTCCGCTTTTACAGTAAGATGCCCAGGGAACAAATCTTATCACAGTCAATGAAGTATCTTAGAGGAATGGTCATTGCTGTTTTGTAGGAAAATATTACTTTACAATAATTAGATTTTGTGGCCTTAAAGAGACAGCAGCCATACCTTTGCAGCAGAAATAATACATCCAGCATTATATGCTACAAGGTGGTCCTTATAAAACAGCACCACCTCCATCTAGTCCATCACTGGAATTTCCATAGGAGAACTGCCAATAATTAATATAATAAACCAATATATGTCGTGCATGCTGTTGTCACACTTCTCCTGTCACACTTCTCCTGTCACACTTCTCCTCTGAAAGACGCCCTCGTAAGAATGGGATATGACGCTCGACTCGTCGATCGACAGTTCCGACGGGCCACAGCGAAAAATCGCATAGACCTCCTCAGAAGACAAACACTGGACACAACCAACAGAGTACCCTTCGTCGTCCAGTACTTCCCCGGAGTGGAGAAACTATGCCATGTTCTCCGCAGCCTTCAACATGTCATCGACGACGACGAACACCTCACTAAGGCCATCCCCACGCCACCACTACTCGCCTTCAAACAGCCGCCTAACCTCAAACAGACCATCGTTCGCAGCAAATTACCCAGCTTTCAGGAGAACAGCGACCACGCCACCACACAACCCTGCCACGGCAACCTCTGCAAGACATGCCAGATCATCAACACAGATCCCATCATCACACGTGAGGACACCACCCACCAGGTACATGGTACATACTCATGTGACTCGGCCAATGTTGTCTACCTCATACGTTGCAGGAAAGGATGCCCCGGAACATGGTACATCGGCGAGACCATGCAGACACTGCGACAACGGATGAATGGACACCGCACAACAATCGCCAGGCAGGAGTGTTCCCTCCCAGTCGGGGAACACTTCAGCAGTCAAGAACATTCAGCCTCCGATCTTCGGGTAAGCATTCTCCAAGGCGGCCTTCGAGACACACGACAACGCAAAATTGTCGAGCAGAAACTGATAGCCAAATTCCGCACTCATGAGGACCGCCTCAACCGGGATCTTGGGTTCATGTCACGCTACATGTAACCCCACCTGACGTAGAGTCATCCAGACTCGAGTCGTCGTTGGCTTGTTCTCTCTGCACAGATGCGGCCGGACCTGCTGTGATTTCCAGCAAAGTTTTTTGGTTTTTTTTCTGTTTTTCATACAGACCCCAGCATCTGCAACATTTGACCCCTTGTGACCCCACCTCATTGTTCTTTGATGTAATGTTTTCCTGACTGACCTGTTTGGACACCATTCACACCTTTGATTGCTGTGATTATCTCTCTGCCGAGGTGTGATAAAGAGCAGTTAGAAAGATTACCTGTAATCATCTGGCAGTTTTCTCTGACTATATATGCTGTGCCTGTATGCTTCTCTCCACTTCACCTGACGAAGGAGCAGCGTTCCGAAAGCTTGTGATCTCAAATAAAGCTGTTGGACTACAACTTGGTGTTGTGTGACTTCCTACATGTGTATAATTACAGTCACGTACCTTATCTGTGCAAATGTGTTTCAGCAGGTGTTTGGCAGCACGTGTGGTGTCCCATGTATTGTTTGTGTATGAACAAAGTGAGTAACTATTCACATGTACTTGGCATGTATCTGTGTTACAGATAGGCCAATCCCCCAAAGCAACAAGTCAGGTCCTGAATGACAAGTCTCCCCCTGACATTTAGCCTCATCAGGACTTGACAGACACAGACACACAGACAGACACACACACGATTTAGAAGAGAAAGGGGTGAGTTATTATCACGGATGTGGATTGGGCAGAGGTGGGCCGAAGATGAGCTACTTGCCGACGAGTGGAGTTGCTCCTCTTTCCCCTGCAACTTTCCAGAGCCAACTCTTCAGTCAAGCGAGGACCCCTCGAGTCCCTAAAGTTATGGGTGTCATGGATATTGCCTGGAAGTTGTGCATTGACATGCAGAATTCTTTGGTGTTGGTTGAACAGTATTTGGATGTTCAGAGAGTGATCGGTTTGTGTTGATGAAAGCCATGGGATCTGCTGGAGATGCTTGGATGAGTGCGGTCGATGGAATCCTTTACCTGGGTATGTTGCATCTTTCAAAATATCCTGTGCGCTTTTCCTGCTGTTGTGGAATCTGCTGCCAAATTTTATGTGTTCACGATCAGTGGTCAACAGCAAACTGGCTGATCCTTGCCAAAGTTCCAGCCATTAATACGAGGATCCTGTGGCAAAAAAGGTGAGTACTGTTATCACTTTTATTACCATTGGCAGCATAATAGCTGTTCCTTGGCTACAGGTCTGGTTCCAGGAGATGCCGCAGTTATTCTGTGAGTCTCTTGGTGAGGTACAGGTTCCTCAGGTGGTAATCTTTGGGCGGCTGAGCTAGCTCCGCTGTCCGCAGTAGACACAATGCCAGGTATTGGTATTGGTGATCCTCCTCCTGTGACCTCAGGTGGGCTTCCTCTGCTGTTGCTCCTCCTCTGCAGTAAGGCAGAGACTTGCTGATGCACCCATGTTACTGTGGACTCAAACGGTTCAGTCACTCCTGACACTGTTTCCTGCTTTTCTCTGGACTGGACTTCGTTCTGCTGCATTAATGCCATCTTTGTGCGTTGGACAGGGTTAGCTCCCAGAGGAATTTTGGAGTGTGTGCAAAAATTACTGAACTCTCTGCTATTGCATAAAATCACGACAGTGCATGTGTTAACCGCAACACGGGGAGAAATTGGGTGAGTAGCGCCACCTGTTAGCGCCTAAAGAGGCAGTCAGTGGCTGTAGCGCCACTGGCTGCATCTCCCGCGATATTCAGTAGGGGCGCTAATGGTGGCGTTAGGCATTTGCGCTGCGCCGCCACCGATGATGTCATCGGTGTGCGCAGTGCCCCATTCGTGCCCTGTTCGCGATATTTGGTAGCGAACGGCGCAGTTGCGCCATTCGCTACCCGCGCCCGGTTCACGGGGCCTTACTGTGCCGGCAGCGGCGCAAGTTAAGGTGGAGGTGCGGGGCGGCCGCCTGCCAGCACCTCCGTCCCCGGCCTCCTAACCACCCCCCCCCCCCCCGGCGGCATTGCCGGCTGTTTCCCGAGAGCCCGGCACTTCTCCTTGGTGCCGGGCTCATTTGCCGGCACTCGCGAGCGGGGATCGCGCTGTTGCAGGCACCTCCCCCTTAACAGGGGGAGGAAGGCCTGCAGTACCGCAGCGTGCCATGCCGCAGCGTGTGGCGCTGTGGCACGTTGCGCTGCGATAATCAGTTTCAGCGCCCTAAGAGGGACGCGGAGCGCCTCGAGCCTCGCCCCGTCTCCCTCGAGCGGCACTGAAACTGAATTTCTGGCGATTGGTATCACTCCGATCGCTGCACTAAATCCTGCGCTCAGGCGACTGTTGCGCCACTTTGGCGCCCCAACCCAATTTCTAGGCCAGAGGGTTTTAACTCCCAGTGATGATTTATTGTACGTTTCTCACTGCTCAACTTAATTTGTTACATACCTTGATTTCTTCCCAGAAGAAAATGCCAGGTTCATTTGAACCTAACTCACTTGGTGGGAAACTGACTGGGTCAGATTGGCGGCCTGGTTTACACCCCGTCCGATTTACACCCCGTCACCAGCTGATTTACCTCTCTATTGACTTGAATCGCTCAACCTTTGGTGGTCGTGCCTTCTGTTGCCGAGGCCCTAAGCTCTGGAATTCCCTCCCTAAACCTCTCCGCCTCGCTGCCTCTTGTTCCTTATTTTTTCAGGATGGCAGGCTGTGACGAGTGGGGTACCGCAAGGATCGGTGCTTGGGCCCCAGCTATTCACAATCTATATTAATGATTAGGATGAGGGGACTAAATGTAACATTTCCAAATTTGCTGATGACACAAAGCTAGGTGGCAGTGTCAGTTGCGAAGAGGATGTGAAGAGGCTTCAAGGGGATCTCGACAGGCTCAGTGAGTGGGCGAGAACATGGCAGATGGAATATAATGTGGATAAATGTGAAGTTATCCACTTTGGTAGAAAAAACAGAAAGGCAGAGTATTTCCTAAATGGTGAAAGATTGGGGAATGCAGATGCTCAAAGGGACCTGGGTGTCCTTGTACACGAGTTACTGAAAGTGAATGTGCAGGTGCAGCAAGCCATTAGGAAGGCAAATGGTATGCTGGCCTTCATTACAAGAGGGTTTGAGTACAGGAGTAAAGAAATCTTACTCCAATTATATAGGGCCTTGGTGAGACCACACCTGGAGTACTGTGTACAATTTTGGTCTCCTTACCTAAGGAAGGATATACTTGCCATAGAGGGAGTGCAATGAAGGTTCACAAGATTGATTCCTGGGATGGCGGGACTGTCGTATGAGAAGAGATTGAGTAAACTAGGCCTGTATTCTCTTGAATTCAGAAGAATGAGAGGGGATCTCATTGAAGCATACAAAATTATTACAGGGCTTGATAGGGTGGCTGCTGGGAGAATGCTTCTCTTGGCTGGGGAGCCTAGAACCAGGGGCCACAGCCTCAGGATAAAGGGTTGGCCATTCAGGACTGAGATGAGAAGAAATTTCTTCACACAGGCTGGTGAATCTTTGGAATTCTCTACCCCAGAGGGCTGTGGAGGCTCAGCCATTGGGTATATTCAAAACAGAAGTCGATAGATTTCTGACTAGTAAAGGCATCAAGGGATATGGCGACAGGGCCGGTGAATGGAATTGAGGCAGAAGATCAGCCATGATCTCATTGAATGGTGGAGCAGGCTCGAAGGGCCGAATGGCCTACTCCTGCTCCTATTTCTTATGTTCTTAAGATGTCCCTTAAAACCTACCTCTTTGACCAAGCTTTTGGTCACCTGTCCTAATTTATCCTTATGTAGATTGGTGTCAAATTTGTTGTCTTAAAATACTCCTGTGCTGCGCCTTGGGACGTTTTACTACGTTAAAGGTGCTATATAAATACCACGTTGTTGTTGAATACAAAATTAAATCGAGTGGGGTGCAGCCAATTCGATGGCATCAGTTTCCTAGCAGCGAGAGGGTCCCGACTAGATCTGGGCCCATGCACTCGTGTGCCCAGCAAATATTGGTCCTGGAAAATGAGGCCCGCGGTCTGGGAATGGCTCTGCCCATCTCATCTGCATAGCTCCGACAGGCCTGCACTTCCTGTAAGACCACCTTCCCTCCCTCCCTCTCCCCCTCCCCCTCCCCCTCCCTCTCCCCCTCCCTCTCCCCCTCCCCCTCCCCCTCCCCCTCCCCCTCCCTCTCCCTCTCCCCCTCCCTCTCCCCCTCCCCCTCCCTCTCCCTCTCCCCCGCCCCTCCCCCTCCCTCTCCCCCTCCCTCTCCCCCGCCCCTCCCTCTCCCTGCCCCTCCCTCTCCCTGCCCCTCCCTCTCCCTGCCCTCCCTCTCCCTGCCCCCTGTCCCCTCCCCCTGTCCCCTCCCCCTGTCCCCTCCCCGTCCCCCTGTCCCCTCCCCTCCCCCTCCCCCTGTCCCCTCCCCCTGTCCCCTCCCTCTCCCCCTGTCCCCTCCCTCTCCCTGCCCCTTTCCCTCTCTCCCCCTCGCCCCCTCCGCTCTCCCCCTCGCCCCCTCCGCTCTCTCCCTCGCCCCCTCCGCTCTCTCCCTCGCCCCCTCCGCTCTCTCCCTCGCCCCCTCCGCTCTCTCCCTCGCCCCCTCCGCTCTCTCCCTCGCCCCCTCCGCTCTCTCCCTCGCCCCCTCCGCTCTCTCCCTCGCCCCCTCCGCTCTCTCCCTCGCCCCCTCCGCTCTCTCCCTCGCCCCCTCCGCTCTCTCCCTCGCCCCCTCCGCTCTCTCCCTCGCCCCCTCCGCTCTCTCCCTCGCCCCCTCCGCTCTCTCCCTCGCCCCCTCCGCTCTCTCCCTCGCCCCCTCCACTCTCTCCCTCCCACTCCAAATCCTGGGGCTATGGAGAGGGGCAGAGACCCAGCAAAGTACCACTTTTTCCTGATCTTTGTGTCTTAAGGTGTCAATCCAGGAACATCAGCAGTAATAGCTTCATGACATTTGCATTTCATCTGAAACAGATTGTGCTTTAATTAGATTTTGAGAGTTCTTGAAAATGGTTTAATCGGTTAATTTGCTGGCATCTTAAATAATATGATTTAAAAAAAAAAAAATTCTTGTTTTCATTTTCCTCTGCAATTAATTTTAGACTGTTCCACTGGAAATAATTGAGACAACAAAAAATGGTAAGTTTTACCAAGTGTCTAAATCTTTGTAATTACAGCTGCTAATTTATTTTTGATTGTTTAAAAAATATACATGAAATCATAAAATTTTACAAGACAGAAACAGACCATTCAAGTCTTTGTTTTTTTTTTCCTACATGACCAAAATAGTCTAATCTCACTGTCCTGCTCGCTCCTCTTACCCATCAACTTTCCTTTAT
This sequence comes from Somniosus microcephalus, assembly GCF_052327205.1. Lineage (NCBI taxonomy): Eukaryota > Metazoa > Chordata > Chondrichthyes > Squaliformes > Somniosidae > Somniosus > Somniosus microcephalus. Next base: position 36,477,171 of record NC_141013.1, read on the forward strand.
TTTCATGCTACTAATTTACAGACTCTGTTTGAATAATGGTGGTTTGTGGCAGAGACATTTCAACCACCCTCTGTGCAAAGATTTTTTTCCCCCTAAACTTCCATTTAATTCTTTTTGCGACTATCTTAATTTATGTACTCTTGTTACTGTCTCAGCAACCAGTGGAAATACTCCATCGTTGTTTATCTTATAACGCTTCATGATCTTCAAGGTCACCCTGTAAAGGGATCTGCTTATAATTCTTATCCAGAGTTACTGGTTTACATCGGTGGTGTCCGCCGTGACTCAGCGGTAGCACTTTCACCTCGGAGTCAGTAGGTAGTGGGTTCAAGTCCCATTCAGAGACTTGAGAACATAATATAGCCTGACGGTATAGTGCAGTACTGAGGGAGTGCTGCGATGTCAGAGATGCCGGGCTGGATTTTACTTGCCGAGACGAGTTGGGGGCGGGACTGCTGCCTTCCAGGTTCTAGTCCCACCCCCAGCGACGTCTGACGAACAGACGCTATTTTGCCCTGATTGGCCTTGTTAAGCCCACCCTGCGGGGTTGCTGGCTACTTAAGGGAAAGCCAGTGTCAGATGACATCAGTTGATGATGCTTCATCTGCGGGTTTTCTTAAAGGCACATGCACCACACTTGTTTGACAGATGAATTGTCAGTGTTTGATAGCATTGAGGTGCTGTCAAACACTGACAATCACTGTACACAGGTGAGCCCTTTCACCCAGGCTCTCCAATTACTCTCTCCTTAGGATAAAACAAATGGCAGCTGCAGCTGAGATTGCAGAAGCCATCTGTCACTTCTCCCGATGAGATGAGGCTACACAAACTTCACAGCTTGTCACCTACAGAAACTTCTAACCACATTAAAAATTACTTTCACAACATTTCCTTACCTCTGATACTAACCAGTTCCATTGCATCCTTCACACCACTTCTGCAGCTGTTATCCAAACATCAACATAACAACAGACCCACAGCATGCCTCACTTACCCTGGCGGGGTTCCCTGACGTCAGGAAGCCCGCAACAGCAGTCGAAAAATTGGGAAAAGCCTCTTAACTGCCTGTTTACTACCTGTTAACAGGCAGTTAAGTGGCTTTAATCCTCTTCCCACCGCTAGGAGTCAGGTCCCTGTGCAAATCGGGGACCCGACTCCCGGGAAGATTGGTTGGAGGCGGGTTCGGGACCCGCTCCCATTCTTTTAGTCTTTCCCAGCAGTCCCGCCTCCTCGGGGCTGGTAAAATCCAGCCCGCCATCTTTTGGATGAGATGTTCAACCGACTCAAGAGTACATAAAGATTCCCGCAGCACAATTTCGAAGAAGAGCAGGGGAGCCCTCCCTCGTGTAAAACAGATTGCCAGAACGAATGATCTGGTCATTATCACACTGCTGTTTGTGGGCGCTTGGTGTGTGCAAATTGGCTGCTGCGTTTCCTACATCACAACAGTGGCTCCACTTCACAAGTACTTAACTGGCTGTAAAGCGCTCTGGGACATCCTGAGGACGTGAAAGGTGCTATTTAAATGCAAATTCATTCTTTCTTTTACGGTCACTGAATAAGTTGTATTCCATTTTTATTACACAGGGTTTTTACTGGATAAAATTCTCTGATTCCGTCCATTTTTCTGTTTTAAAAAAAACAAAACTTCCCTAACCAGGTCTAATCAGTTTTCACCAATGCTTTAGAGAAAAAGTAACCCAAAAGTCATGGGTACATTGTTTTGTTCATTTCAACTGAATTTTCTAATTGCATTTCACCAAGTATGGCATGTCATATTCTATGAAGGTTAATCTCTAAAATATACAGATGTGATACAAATTATTCTGGCATACAAAAATAAGTTGACCTTTCCAGGAAATCAGAATTAAAATCTAAATGGGAGATTATTTTATACACTGCACACATTAACATACGTGAGATTCTGTTGAGTGAAATGATGATTAACTTGTTATATTTTGTTTGGAAATGTTTTCTAATTTTCAAAATGGACAACCAATTTCTCCATGGCAAGTAGTGTGGGATTACATTAATGCCACACAATCAACACAATATATGGCTTACCTACACATCATAACCTTGCAATTTCTAACCCTCTGAGCAGGAATCTTTCTTCAATTGGCTCTTTGTTAGTGGTATCACTTGTATTACAATCCTACAATTCTCTGCCAATTCAATTCAGTCAGTCAGTCGCCACAACTCCAGGGCCCTCTCCTGCGGGGCCCACATTGTCTAGTCTCCCCATCTCCGACCCGACCCGACCTCCGGCCCCTACTTACCCGAGGACCCGATTTTTCTCTAGTCTTTACCGGCGAGCTGTTGCGCTGCACCGACTCTGTTACAATGAGGTCCGAGGCCCAATATCAGGGGCTCCTCGGAGCTCACCACTTCGTTTTTTTTAAATTTGTTTATGTGATGTGGGCATCACTGGCAAGGCCCGCATTTATTGCCCATCCCTAATTGCCCTTGAGAAGGTGGTGGTGAGCCGCCGCCTTGAACCGCCGCAGTCCGTGTGGTGAAGGTACTCCCACAGTGCTGTTAGGGAGGGAGTTCCAGGATTTTGACCCAGTGACGATGAAGGATCGGCAATATACTTCTAAGTCAGGATGGTGTGTGACTTAGAGGGGAACTTGGAGGTGGTGGTGTTCCTATGCGTCTGCTGCCCTTGTCCTTCTAGGTGGAAGAGGTCCCGGGTTTGGGAGGTGCTGCCGAAGAAGCCTTTGCGATTTGCTGCAGTGCATCTTGTAGATGGTACACACTGCAGCCACAGTATGCCGGTGGTGGAGGGAGTGAATGTTTAAGGTGGTGGATGGGGTGCCAATCAAGCGGGCTGCTTTGTCCTGGATGGTGTCGAGTTTCTTCAGTGTTGTTGGAGCTGCACTCATCCAGGCAAGTGGAGAGTATTCCATCACACTCCTTACTTGTGCCTTGTAGATGGTGGAAAGGCTTTGGGGAGTCAAGAAGTGTGACACTCGCCGCAGAATACCCAGCCTCTGACCAGCTCTTGTTGCCACAGTATTTATGTGGCTGGTCCAGTTAAGTTTCTGGTCAATGGTGACCCCCCAGGATGTTGATGGTGGGGGAATCGGTGATGGTAATGCCATTGAATGTCAAGCAGAGGTGGTTAGACTCTCACTTGTTGGAGATAGTCACTGCCTGGCACTTCTGTGGCGCGAATGTTACCTGCCACTTATCAGCCCAAGCCTGAACGTCGTCCAGGTCTTGTTGCATGCGGGCATGGACTGCTTCATTATCTGAGGAGTTGTGAATGGTGCTGAACACTCTGCAGTCATCAGCGAACATCTCCATTTCTGACCTTTAGGTGCAGGGATTGTTCTAAAAATGCAGCGATCATCGGTGTTATTTTCTGATAAACAAGTGTAGATTATCACTTAAAGCTCACTGATCAAATCCTTCAGTGCAGAACGCCATCAAACTGAATGAAATGTGCTGGCTGTTGTTAGTTGCGTGGATGCAAAGCATTGTTAGAAAATGAAGCAAAGCTGCCCACCCTCTCTGCGTTATATATTTTTTTAAATATATAACCATTTCAAGTTAATATTGTCGTATTGGGTTTCAGTGACGGGCTGTAAACCACAAGAATTAAGGCCAAGTACTTTATCACCTCTTGCAATAAAACTTTCTTTTTGCCAATTCCCCTGCCCCTCCTTTCCTGAAGGTGTTGACTCTGGCTGGGTTTGGTTCCAGTTGATGCTTCAATACCCCGCCCAAATAGCACTCCTCATCTATGGACTTAGACAGTGAGCGTCGGCATGGGGTACATCACATCCAAACTCAGTCCTGCCCCCATTCAACATCTCCACGTGGTCTTTCCAGCAGGAATTCCTACACAACTATCTGGAGTAGGAACCCTGGATGACCATTTCCTCTCCCTGGTTCGGGGGCTCAGCGTCCAATTGCTGTCCTGACTCCAATCAGCCAACTCCAAACTTGAACCTCCTGATCTGTATGGGTTCAATATTGCAGTGGATGATGGCGTTACCCATTAGGACATTAGCGGAATGTAATATTTAAAAAATTGCAACATCTACCCCTGTCAAAGTTGTCATTTTAATATGGACAGACCAAGAAATCTGTAATTGTTGATTTTCCATCCATCTATAGCCTGAATCTGATCCATAGCTGTCTATTAGAGTCATGGCAGATGTGACATTGCATCAGGGACTAGCAAGGTATAGTAGAAAGAGCTCTAACATAAATGCATGCAGTTTATTTTTAATTACAAACGAATGTATAGCAGAACAGTGAGAGTACAGTGTACCTTAGAAGAAAGAACATGCATTTATATAGTGCCTATTAGGTCCTCGTGATGTGCCCAAACCCTTCAGAGCCAATGAATTACTTTTGAAGTGCAGTCACTGTTGTTCTGCAGGCTCTTTGTGCACAGAAAGCTAGCAGTGAGATAAATGACTACTTATTTCCATTTTGGTTTGTGTTGGTTGAGGGATAAACATTGGCCGGGACACCAGAACCCTCCCTCCTCTTCTTTCAATAATGCCAAGGAGTCTTCTGAACAGGCACATGGGGCGGCCTATGTTGACAGCTGTCTCATTGAAGAACAGTACCTCCAACAATACAGCACTGAAGTGTTAGTCTAGTTTATCTACTCGGGTCCCTGAAATGGGGCTTGAACCCAGAACTTCTCATTCAGAGGTGAGTGCTACTGCTGAACTAAGCTGACACTTAATATAGGAAAACACATTCCTCTTGGTGATGTCTGTCTTCGTAGTGGTCCAGAAAATGAGTAAGTTCTATAAACATGTAATGAGTCCCATTTTATGTTTTGCTTTGAATTCAGAAGAATGTGAGGGGATCTCATTGAAGCACACAAAATTATTACAGGGCTTGATAGGGTGGATGCTGGGAGAATGTTTCCCTTGGCTGGGGAGTCTAGAACCAGGGGCCACAGCCTCAGGATAAAGGGTAGGCCATTCAGGACTGAGATGAGAAGAAATTTCTTCACACAGAGGGTGGTGAATTTTTGGAATTCTCTACCCCAGAGGGCTGTGGAGGCTCAGTCATTGGGTATATTCAAAACAGAATTCGATAGATTTCTGACTAGTAAAGGCATCAAGGGATATGGCGATAGGGCCGGTGAATGGAGTTGAGGCAGAAGATCAGCCATGATCTCATTGAATGACGGAGCAGGCTTGAAGGGCCGAATGGCCTACTCCTGCTCCTATTTCTTATGTTGAAAGGCCTTCTAGTCTTAGTGGACATGCGCGCATTTAACTGTCACAAATGTTTTTCCTTTTATTTCCATGTCACAGTTAAATAGCTCCTCTAATTCTGGCCTCTTGAGCATCCCCGATTTTAATCGCTTCACTATTAGTGGCCGTGCCTTCAGCTGCCTAGGCCCTAAGCTCTGGAATTCCCTCCCTAAAACTCTCTGGCTCTCTACTTCTCTTTCCTCCTTTAAGGTGCCTTATTCTTTGACCAAGCTTTTGGTCACCTGCCCTAATTTCTCCTTATGTGGCTCGGTGTCAAATTTTGTTTGATAACGCTCCTGTGAAGCGCCTTGGGATGATTAAGGCGCTATATAAATACACGTTGTTGTTGTTGCAACCGGGTGAAGTTTGCTATTCAAAGCGCGCTATAGAGACACTGCATGCACGTGGGATATTACTGCTGTGCCAGATAGCTTTTATTTTAACTGTGAGCACTGTACTCTAAGGCATCTGTTCATTCCGACTGTGTAATGATGTGTGCAGTTTCTCAAGCCTAGAGAATGTGTACTGTTGCAGATTTTAATTTAAAATATTTTAATGTGAAAGAACCAAAGACACTAATGGTCTTTGCTCAGATACTATGAAAGGTATTTAACAAGACAGTAATTCTGTATCAGTGCGACAGCTGTGCAATGAATAACTTTTAGATACTAGGCCATTATATTTTACTCCAGAGGGCTATGTTTTATCCCACATACCCTGACAAAATAGTGCTAGAAACTCATTTAAATAAATACACGAATATTTCAACCATTACAAAACTGCATTATAACCATGAATATAATTTTCCTGTCACTGTGCACGGTATTGTAATAATTTACCAGTAGCGCTGGTATGGAAATCATCTCAATAAATTGTTGCTTCCATATTCAGCAATACTTGATGTCTTATAGACGCTACAGAATCCTAACCAGGTGGAGGTGGATGATGCACTGTAACCCTAAGATATTGTCACAAAACCTTATAATTGTATATTTAGTATTTACAGGGTTTCATAGAGTTTTGAAATATAATTTATTTGTATTGGGAAATCACATGAAACGCAATAGATGGTGCATTATCCTTAAACGCGCAGCAAATAATGAATAGAAGTGCATTATTGAGCAGTCTGCAATTTGGTGAGGGTGGGTGAGTGAACTGTCCTCCTGCTGAATCACTGATCTACCTGTATTTATTAGTCTGCTAGAGTGAAAGAAAGAAAGACAGTCTTGCATTTATATAGCGTCTTCCACGACCCCGGGTCGCCCCAAAGCACTTTACAGCCATCGAAGTACTTTTGAAGTGTAGTCGCTGTTGTAATGTTGGAAATGTGGCAACTAAAATGCGCACAGCAAGCTCCCACAATCAACAATGAGATAAATGACCAGATAAACTGTTTTAGGTGTTGGTTGAGGAATAAATATTGACCATGACACCGGGGAGACCTCCCCTGCTCTTCTTCGAATAGTGGTGTGGAAAACCATTAGGGACGCCATGGACTGCTGCTTCCTAATGAGCATTTTTGATGACAAAAAGAAAATACATTTGTGTTGCTTTTCAGTGTCTGTTTGAGGCAGGACAAGATAACAGATTGGGATTGGACGACTGCAAAATGAGCAATTCTATGCTAATCAAGATACTGGCAACCCATGCCATCTCGTTTTACCATCACACGGAGACACTGCTCTGTAACTTGAAACACTGACTTGTGGCATCCACTTTTGGTTCTAAAGAAAATTACAGTTTATAACCGCGCAACCCTTTTGTTTCAAGTCTCTTTTTTAATTCATGGAAATGATTAGAATGGGCTTCTGTGGCTTTTATGGTATGTTTTAATCAACCACCTTTATGCTTAACATCAGTCTTGAGGTTCTTTCCCTTTCTTTCAGCTGTCTAATCACTAATGAGATGCAGTGAATGAGAGCCTAATGGCCTTTCGATCACCAAACTGGTCATACATTGGCCAGTTGTTATAGATGATGCATAGTACCTTGCTGTAATGTGACTGTAGAGCAACTATAGAACAACTATGTAGATTAGTACTATGTCAGAGTAGGGATGATGTGCTTCTACTGGTTTCCACATCTCTTTCAGGGAAATTGCCGCACACCTGTAACATTTCATTCTTGGCCTTCCTCAGCTGATCAATCACCGTGTTGATTTGAATTGGAAAGTCACTGGCCCTGAATTTCTGATCGGAGGCTTCCTGCGGGCAGATGCCTCCGATCGGAAAAAAAATCTACGAATCTACCTGCTGGTTCCGTAGATCCCGAGGTTTCCGATCCTGGGCCTCTCCTCTTCGAAATGCACAGAGGCCCAGATATCCCAGGGGCGCAGGCGGTTGGCAAGCGTCCCTAGGATCACGTGGGCCATGGGGAGCCAATCAAAGAAAGGAATCACCCTTCACACTTTTGACAGGTCTCTATGCACAGAACTGTCAAAAGTATGAATGGGGATCATATTTAAAAACACACTAAAACATTAAAAAATATATTTAAATTCCATAATTAAAATTCCATTTAATTAAATATTTTAAACATTTAATTTTTTGGAAATTTTTTTTAATGTTTACGGGGCTAAAAATAAATTTACCTTTTTTGAAGAGTATATTTAATTTAAATGAGTTATAAAATTTCATTTTTCTATTTTTTAACACTCTTTAAGCTGGTAAAAGCAGGCCTTGCACATGCTTTTACCAGGCGTAAGAATTCTACGGTCTTTCAGCAGGTGGAAGTTGTGCAAAAAGCGCAACTCTCCACCGTCAGAGGCACTTTTCCCGGGCAGGCGGAGGATCTGTCAAGAGAAGTCTTGACATCGCAAGTGCCGGTTTTCAGCGCATGCACTTCGCGCGCCTGTAACCGGCACTTGCGAGGCCCCTACGGGCGTGTACACACCCGTGGGGGTCGGAAAATCCGGCCCATTATTACATTGTCTCCTGTCGAGTCTCATGATTTACCTCGCTTACTGCCACACTGCAGAAGCTTCGAATGTGCTAATAGTAAAACACGTTTATTCTTTCTGCCATAAAAACAGAAAATGCTGGAAATCCTCAGCAGGTCAGGCAGCCTCTCTGGAGAGAGAAACGGAGTTACGGTTTCAGGTCGCTGGCCTTTCTGCTTTTGGTTTGCAACTATAGCAGTTTTTATATTAATCAGGATACAATGCTCGCCGCCAGCAATCAACCACTACTATATTCCAACTTTCCTATGCATTCTTATATCTTTGTGATTAAAAGATGCTGCAGATTGGCGAGCAGATTTCCAGGTTAATCTGTTATTGATCTTGCCTCAGAACGTATGGGTCCTGAAATTCCTGCCTTGGCTAATTTTAGACATTTGTAAAAAGTAGTGTAGACTATTTATAATTTATCACTAGACTGATCTTAATGAGCGTTAGCAACAAGTGAGTAAAGAGCCTTGCTTTGCTTTTTAGGGCCCTATTAACACTATTAACGAGGGAGATGTGCACCGTTCTGTTGCCGCTCGGAGAAATCGGTATTTTACTCCAGGCCAGACCTGGCGCTACTCCAACATCTAGCCTGTTTGCTAAGCTTCGTGCCATTGTAGCCATAGGGAAAGGTCTAGTGTATATATAGCAGCTCACGTATCTGCTCTGTTGACCAGAAAAGTGGCTGACACATGTTGGGTCCAGAGAAGAAAAAAAGAAAAGGGGAAAAAAAAGTTGAGTGAAAATAGTAATCAAATTACTGACTATTTTATTCAACGTTAAACACACTGGCTAGCAGTGGTGTATGAAGAGGGATGCAAACATTTTCTAACACCTGCCCAGATGTGGACCTCCTCTAGAAAATTTAAAATGTTTTATTAGCATTTTATTTTGCAGCAGCGATTAAGATTTTCACACTAGATATTATGAGCCTTTAAATTCAAGAGAAAGACCTCACATCACTTAAATTCATTTTTAAAGTGCTTCTGGGCAATCTTTTTTCTCAAATTTCTTTCGTTGCAATTGACTGGCGACTGATTCAAAGAGAAAGACTTGCATTTATATAGCGCCTTTCATGACTTCAGGATGTCCCAAAGCGCTTTACAACCAATGAAGTACTTTTGAAGTGTGGTCACTGTTGTAATGTAGGAAGCGCTTTAGCCAATTTGCGCACAGCAATGTGATAATGACCAGATAAACTCTTTTTAGTGATGTTGATTGAGAGAGAAATATTGGCAAGGATAGTACTGCAAAGAAGCTGAAATGGGGTGTTTGAAACGTTTTTTTTTAACTAAGTGTGGCTTCAACAGCACGAGCATATGTAAAAATAATTGAAGTACACTTGGGAAGTATATCCTCGAGGATATGGTGAGTATAAATAGACAGAAAGCAATAATTACTGCAATCAGAGATTGATTTTTAAGAAAAAAAAACTTCCGTTTACTGTTATTACTAGCTTTGGACGATCTTTATAGTGCTTAATAAAATTCATCTGATAAAATTGAACTCAAAAGCCATGTTTTTGATATAACCCGTCCAGTGGGAATGGGACAGGATCAGGCGGGATGCTCATTTTACACCCTGTTCGATTTGGCTCTCCAGTGAAGGTAGTACAGGAAACTCTCGATTTACCAGCACCTAAATAACCGGAAATCTCTGTTAACCGGCAAAATTCAGGAGTAGGTTCAGGTAAGTTTTACTTCATATTAGTGGCCGTTCCTGGATCTGTGGCCGTGTAACTGGGGTTCCTGCACCTGTTGCTAAGCAACAGGGTTACCTGGATCTTGTGGCCGGGGTTCCTGCACCTGTTGCTAAGCAACAGGGAAGCCTGGATTTGTTGCTGTGCACGGAGCTCTCGTACCTTTTACTATACCTCTCTGTAATCCGGACTTTTTGATAAACCGGCACCACGCCGGTCCCGGATAAAGAAGAGTTTCCTGTAGTGAGAAAACTGGGCAGGGTGTAAGACCGGCATCTGACCCGAACCCAGCCCATTCCCATCGAGCAGGCTAGCTTAAAATCAGGGCTAAGGTTTCTGCCAGGTGTGTACAACAGGAAATTACATGTGTTCTCCCTTCCATTTTCCATTTGGGAGCAGTTCTGTGCTGGGAGTCCTAGAATTATTTAGCTGCAGAGATACAGAAAAATTACATTTCACTTTTGCTAGCTTAAAATGTTTGAGGTGAATTAGAAATTCTGTGTGTTATATCATCAGAACATTTGTTGCTGTAATAGTTGTGCTCCAGGAAATTGCAAAACCAGGACTTTAAACCAAGAATTACTTCAACAACAAACAACCTGATTAGGGTTTCCATTGAAAGTCAATGTAAGGGATTACCAATCAAGATGCAGTTAAACTGCAAACAATATATAAACTAAACACTATTCTACAAAATGCACAATGTATTGAATAAAAGAAAGAACTTGCATTTATAAAGCACTTTATCATATCCTCAGGATGTCCTAAAGTGCTTGTAGATTTAAAATTCTTGCTTCTAACACATGTCCATCGAGTCACACACTCAAAAATATTATGGGGCAGATTTTCAACTTGTCCCCTAGGCTTAAAATTGGCATTGCAGATTGCCGCCCATTATAGAACTCACCCAGTTTTCATTTCCATTGGTTTCATCGCATTCAACATGGCTGCCCACTCCATCTTCCTCCACTATCTCTCCAGTGTGGATTATCTCCATGGCAACACATTAAGATGGTTCCATCGCTACTTGTTCTAATGTAGTTACCATTCCCCACCATGGATTCTCCTCCCCCATAGTCACCTCCAGCAAATCCCACGGTTCCATTCATGGTCCCCTCCTATTTCACATCTACATCCTTCCCTTTGTTAGAATTATCCTGGAGGTCTGCTTTCATGGCACCCAACTTAACCTCTCTGAAAGAAAGAAAGACTTGCATTTATATAGCACTTTTCACGACCACCTGATGTCTCGAAGCGCTTCACAGCCAATGAAGTACTTTTGGAAGTGTGGTCACTGTTGTAATGTGGGAAATGCGGCAGCCAATTTGCGCACAGCAAGGTCCCACAAACAGCAATGTGATAATGACCGGATAATCTGTTTTAGTGATGTTGCCATTATAGTTGATTCTGTAACTCTTGTCTGATATCAAGTCAGAACTTCCTGTTGCTACAGCTGAACATCAGCAAAACTGAAGCCATCCTGTTCAGCTGCTGACAGAACCATTGCACCTTAGCCCCTAATCCCAGCCTTCTTTCTGGCTAATTGGACTGTATCCTCCCTTGATGCCCTTCTTAACCCACTTCCACTTCTGTGTAACATCACCCATCTCCACCCTACCTCATGCTAATATTTCTAAAACTGTCATCCTTGCCTTCATTCCTTATAGCCTTGACTTCTTTAAGACTCCTGTCGCTAGTCTCCCAAGCTCCCTTTTGCACAAATTCCTTCATCTAGAACTCCTCCACCTCCATCCTGTCCTGTACTAAGTCTCATTTGTGCATCACCCGTCTATGTCGACATCCACTGACTCCTTGTCCTTGTTCACAAACCCCTCCAGAGCCTCGTTCCACTTCTCCTCCAGCCCTACCTTCCAGTTCACATCATTTATACTTTTCCACCTCTGCTCTACTGTTGGCCCACCCCTCACTCCATCCACCACCAGCAGCACAGCCTTTAGTCTTTGCCCTCCTGCACTCTGGGGCTCTTTTCCTAACCCTTACTGCATATGTTCCCACCTTTTAAAATCCTTCTCAAATTCTAGTTCTCCTCCTCGAACGCGTCTCACAAATCCTGTTCAGTGTCCCCCTTGCGAAGCACCTTGAGATTTTGTTTTGCTATGTTAATCGTGATGTATAAGTGCAAGCAGTAGCAACTAAAAGCACCAGAGACTTTAAGGGTGCGTTCGCACTACAATTGTTGCCTGAGTGTGAAGGGAATCAAGGGCTATGGGGATAGTGTGGGAAGGTGGAATTGAGGTAGAAGATCAGCCATGATCTTATTGAATGGTGGAGCAGGCTCGAATGGCCGACTCCTGCTCCTATTTCTTATGCTCTTATGAAGTGCTTTTATCTTGGATCAAAGCTGCAGTTCTAGTGTCAATTCAGCCTGAATCTGGAGTCGAGATCTAAATTGGCACCAGGACAAAAGAGTTAGAATTCTACTTTGAGAAGCTGAGTTCACTTCACCCTAGGGTTCCCAACTCTGGTTGGATGTATTCCTGGAGGTTTTATCACATGACCTCCCTTATCCAACCACCCCGCCCCCACGCTCCCGCCATTGGTTGCCCAACATGTCCATCCTTGCAACGCACCGCCTTCCCACGCCACTTGGGAAATGAACAGACTCTTCATTACCCGATTGGATGGTTCTTGACTCAGTTTTTTCCCCATCTCCAACTTTTTATAACGAGCAAAAGTGTTCAAAGCAAATGACAATAAAACACTTTGGCCTAGAAATTCGGTGGGCTGTGCCACCAGTTAGCACCTAAAGAGGGCACTCAGTGGCTTTAGCGCCACTGGCCGCGCCTCCCGCGATATTTAGCTGGGGCGCTAATGGCGGCGTTAACCTGTTGCGTTGCGCCGCCTCTGATGACGTCATTGGTGTGCGCAGCGCCCCGCTATCGCCGTTCGCAAATGGCGCCCAGTTCACGGGGCCTACCTGTGGTGGCAGTGGCGCAAATTAAGGTGGAGGTGCGGGGTGGCCGTTTTTTCCGGCGGCCACCTGCCAGCACCTCCGTCCCCGGCCTCCTGTTCTCCCCCCCCACGGCATTGCCGGCTGTTTTCCGAGAGCCCGGCACTTCTCCTCGGTGCTGGGCTCTTTTGCCGGCACTCGCGATCTCCGATCGCGCTGGTGCAGGCCCCTCCCCCTTAAGAATGGGAGGAAGGCCTGCCGTCCGCTGCGGCACGTTGCGCTGCGATATTCAGTTTCAGCGCCCTAAGAGGGATGCGGAGCGCCCCGAGCCTCGCCCCTTGTCCCTCTTGGGGCGCTCAAGCTGAATTTCCGGTGGTCGCTACTGCTCCAAACGCTGCGCTAAATCCGGCGCCCAGGCGAGCTTGGCGCCCCGTTTGCGGCTCCACCCAATTTCTCCCCCTTTGTTTTTTAACGCCTAATGATTTTTCTCCCTGGTTGATGACAGTTGTCTCCTGGAGATAAATCTTCAATTCCTGGAGACTCCGAGTCAATCCTGGAGGGTTGGCGACCCCACTTCACCTCCAATGCTAAGCTTGTGGTTGCACCATAATACACAGCCAGTTTCAGCGTCCTCCTGCGTTACTACAGAGCGCTGCTCTCTCTGTTGAACCAAGTTTCAGTGCTTGTGTTACTGAGACCGATAATTGCTGTGCCCTTTTCTAATCCAGTAACAACAGGTCAGTGCTGCTACATCGGCACAGTCGTGCCTCCTGAATTTAATATTTTTGTTAAAATTGTTTTTGAAGCCTCACTCAACCATGCAATTTTTGGGTTTTTTTTTCTTGGCAAGCACCATCTCACAATTGACAGGCAGCTAAGTAAATTGAAGCTGTCAGCATCACAGTTTTAACTACAGTAGCACTTGTAGCTTAAGCTGCCGCTTGGTGCTTTACACAACATTATTGCGAGTCGATATGTTTTGACAATGTATGAAAGTTCTACACTGTACACTGGGGCATTCACACTGGCTGTATGGATGCTTACCATGGGGACCACAGATATATATATTGAGTTGAAATCCATGTCTACATTAATCTGTGTATATCTCAAGTTACTGGTAGCAACAGGACTTGGCATTCCGATTTAGGATTCATTCACCAATGAGGCAGTAGCTCTAAGAACAGCTCCCACGAAAGTCACACTGGACAAACCAGCAGATAAGGGATTTCAGTGCAAATGAGATTGAGCTGCCTGAACTTCACAAGCCAGATTTCCAGGGTGGGAGGGACCACAGATTGGATTCCCCTCCAGTAGATTATAGCCTAGATTTTATGATTATTTTAACTCTGCCATTAACCCATTCATTTTAAGATAAAGCCAATCGAAAAACCATGGCTTATGTCTTCTTATGGTGGGCAACTTTAGTTTACATATTTAAGCAGCTCTGGCAAAACATACAATTTAAACTAATAACTGGCCCTAATTTCCTCCAAAAGCTCCCTCTCTCCTAAAGTGTACCAATTTGGGCTGATTTGGATTTAAGAATTCTCTTTATAGGTTGACCTAATAATTACTGCACAATTTCCATTTCCTGACGAGTGTCTGATGTATTGCTTGCGATAATTTACAAGATGCCATCTTTTATATATCTTTCGGTGGTTAATATTTTTGTAGCCTTTCTAAACAGCTTGAGATGTTTGTTTCTAATACTTCGTGAACAGTATGAGTTGCTTTCCTTGATGCACTACTTTATGTTCATCCTCTGTCTTGTTCTGTCCTAATTGGATTAATTTTGTCAGAGGGCATTCATGGTTTGTATTAAAATAACAACCTTTCACACCCCCAATGTATTAAATACAGTGGGACCTCCAATATCCGCAATAATGGAGGAGACACCCCCCCCCCACCCTGTCAGTGGGTGATGGAAATTGGGGATTATTAAAGAGCCCCCAAATTTTGGTCTTGCCACATGTGCTGTGGCATGGGAATGAAAATGGTCCAGAATTTGCTGAAAACGTGCGCCGTAGTAATGGTGTATGCACGCCGTGCGCTATTATCATAGAATGGTTACAGCACAGGAGGCCATTCAGCCCGTGGAGCACGTGCCGGCTCTCTGCAAGAGCACTTCAGCTACTCCCACTCCCCCGCCCTTTCTCCGTAGCCTTGCAATTTTTTCCCTTCGGGTACTTATCCAATTCCCTTTTGAGAGCCACGATTGAATCCGCCTCCACCACCTTTTCAGGCAGTGCATTCCAGATCATAACCACTCGCTGCGTAAAAAAGTTTTCCCTCATGTCGCCTTTGGATCTTTTGCCAATCACCTTAAATCTGTGTCCTCTGGTTCCCGACCCTTCCGCCAATGGGAACAGTTTCTCTCCATCTACTCTGTCTAGACCTCTCATGATTTTGAACACCTCTATCAAATCTCCTCTCTGCTTCAAGGAGAACAACCCCAGCCTCTCCCGTCTATCGCTGGAACCATTCTTGTAAATCTTTTCTGCACCCTCTCTAAGGCCTTCACATCCTTCCTAAAGTGCGGTGCCCAGAATTGGACACAATACTCCAGTTGAGGCTGAAGCAGTTTTTTATACAGGTTCATCATAACTCCGAGTCATCATAAGTTCCTTATGGTGAAGACATTCCAGGAAATTATGGAGTGAGTGACTTATCCCATGCCATAATTTCCTGGGACTTTTGCGCCGTTCCACAGAGACCCTCGCCGAAAAAGTTGAACAACTAATTATATTAGCGCCTCCCCCCTATTAAAATCAATGGCGAGATCGATTTTGCTGAATTTAACACCCCTGTGATCACCACAGACACATGGGGCTAGAAGTTCGTCTTAGGAAGTGGCACAAAGCAGGCATTATCCGTTGGCCGCCCATCATAAGCAGCGCCTGGTATTCAGTTCCATTGCCGCCGATGGAATTAAACATCAGGCGCTGTGTATAACAGGCGGGCGATCCGATAGCGCCCGAGACAAATTTCTACCCTTTGGATTTTACAGAATGGCACCAGTGCGCTCGGTATGTTTAGTGCAATCACAGGTATCATTGTTTACTGTGTAAATTAAGAAATAATTATGTTGCCCTCATTAGGTTCCTTTTTTTATTATTCAATGCGGTTGGTGTAAGTACAAAGCAGCAGAAGTTATATATATCTGGGGCGGGGGGGAGAGTGGGTTGCTGGTTCCTAGCTACAAACTACCATCTGAATGTGACCTTTTTAACATGTAATTCAGGTCATTAATCCTATGCGTAGTGAATGTAGTCATTACTAATCACAATGTGCCCATTTATACTTTATTCCAATCCAAGTAACAAGTCAGAAATAGCACTGGGATTGCAGACTACTTGAGCATCTGAAGACTAAAAGCCTCTGGTTTCCGTACTGTTTGTACAACTTCAGTGGGAAGTGGGGGAGTCACTGTTCCATCTAATGAACTAACCAGACAGATGTAAAAACAATCCTTAAGATGAATCGGCTCTCTATAATTTGAATTTGTGTTGGTTTCCGCCCATCAGTTCAACCTTCAAACGTCTATTTTAAGCACTCGCGGGCCCGAGTAGCATCTTTGGCCATTGGCCGCGCTGCTCCCGATCCCCCACTCTGCTTGCTGCGCCGTATTCTAATTATTTTCCCAGAGAATTGTGGCGTGAATTTGCCACAGGGGGTTTGGGGAGCATAACGGTCTAACTTAAGGCGTTCGTCGCCAATATCGCCATTGTCGCGATTTACGGGCCATCAGATAGTTTTAAGATATCGTGCGTGGTTTTGTTCTGTGATAATTCTGATGACTAATCAGGTGAGTGGATTAAGGCAGTCCAGCTAACGGTGGTTACACTGTAGGACAGGGGCTGCAGATAAACCTATGATACATCTGTTCAACTTGCAGAGCCAGCACAATTTTACATTTATACAATATTAAATAGTTTGCCTTTCAGGCTTCTCCAGTATTAATTGGTTCTGGGGAATCACTTTTTCCTTTGACGGGATATCATCAGGTCTGTCTCCCCCATCCCCACCTCACTGGCCGTACTCTGTATAAAGGTTCAGGACCTCCACAACACCTGTTATTTCACCAAATTTTGAAGAAGGTTCTCCAAGCTCCCAGTGTCTATTCGATTTCCAGAGCCAGGCCCTGCAAGAGACAATTACAGATTTTAGCTTTCGCGCGACTTTTAGCTATTCCTCCTCCAGTTGATTCCTTGTGTGCAAGCTCGCCGGGGCTTGCTGCTCCAGGACACTAGGCTTTCTTAACTAATCTGGCAAAACTCCCCATTTTTGAGCAAGAACTCCATTGTCCTCAATGACTTTGTTAGAGTGCTACATCCTCATGCCTTCAGCAGGCCTGGGCTTTACCCAGAAAGTGGTTAGAATGTGGAACTCGCTGCCACAGGGAGCAGTTGAGGCAAATAGCATCGATGCATTTAAGGGGAAGCTTGGATAAGCACATGAGGGAGAAAGGAATAGCAGAATATATTGATCGGGTGAGATGAAGTAAGGTGGGAGGAGGCCCGTGTGGAGCATAAACACCGGCATTGGCTTGTTTCTGTGCTGTATGTACTTAAGAGCTTTTAAACATTAATACTTGAGACTCTCAGGAAATGTTGTTGTGGGTTTTTTTTAAAGAAAGAAAGACTTAAGATACAGCGCCTTTCACGACCACCGGACGTCTCAAAGCGCTTTACAGCCAGTGAAGTCCTTTTGAAGTGTAGTCACTGTTGTAATGTGAGAACAGGTGCACCAATATCAGTGTTCTCGCTCAGGCCAACATCCCCAGCATCGAAGCTTTGACCATGCTCGATCAGCTCCGATGGACGGGTCACATCATCTGCATGCCCGATACGAGACTCCCAAAACAAGCGCTCTACTCGGAGCTCCGGCACGGCAAGAGAGCCCCAGGTGGGCAGAGGAAACGCTTCAAGGACACCCTCAAAGCCTCCTTGAAAAAGTGTAACATCCCCACCGACACCTGGGAATCCCTGGCCCAAGACCGCACAAAGTGGAGGAGAAGCATCCGGGAAGG
Organism: Somniosus microcephalus; assembly: GCF_052327205.1. Lineage (NCBI taxonomy): Eukaryota > Metazoa > Chordata > Chondrichthyes > Squaliformes > Somniosidae > Somniosus > Somniosus microcephalus. The sequence goes on from NC_141013.1 coordinate 36,494,984, forward strand.
CGCCGAACACCTCGATTCTCTTCGCCGGGAGCAAGCGGAAGCCAAGCGCAGGCAGCGCAAGGAGCGCACGTCAACCCAAGCACCCCACCCACCCGCCCTTTCAACCACCGTCTGCCCCACCTGTGACGGAGACTGTAGGTCCTGCATTGGATTCATCAGTCACCTGAGAACTCATTTTTAATGTGGAAGCAAGTCATCCTCGGTTCCGAGGGACTGCCTAAGAAGAAGAAGAATGTGGGAAACACACCAGCCAATTTCTGCACAGCAAGGTCCCACAAACAACAATGTGATAATGACCAGATAATCTGTTATGTTGATTGAGGGATAAATATTGGCCAGGACACCGGGGAGAACTCCCCTGCTCTTCTTCGAAACAGTGCCTTGGGATCTTTTATGTCCACCCGAGAGAGCAGACGGGGCCTCGGTTTAGCGTCTCATCCAAAAGATGGCACCTCTGACAGTGCAGCACTCCCTCAGCACTGCACTGGAGCGTCAGCCTAGATTTTTATGTGCTCGAGTCCCTGGAGTGGGGCCCACAACCTGCTGACTCAGAGGCGAGTGTGTTACCCACTGAGCCACAGCTGACAGTGGATGGATTGTTATTTTAGATGGATTTTTCAGCATAAATCTTCACTTTTTTAAGTTGGTGAGTGGTTTCCCCCACACAAGAGGGAACTTGGGATCTACTCTTTACCCTAAGACCCAGCCTTGTAGATACACACACACCAAATTTAGAGCTTAGTCTTAATCTTAAATTCAGACTAGGACATGATATGATTAGAGTGGGGAGATAAGGATTCACCATTTTGATCACTGCTGTTGTGCCTAAGATACTTAGGCGAGGAAATAGCACGAACTGAGCGAGGTCTGTATCTGTTCAGACCCAGACCCAGTAAGTACTGTACTCTGTAGCACGCTAAAAAGAGAATTATCCGTACACGTTTCCACTCTCGGATTGTCGGGGGAAGGCAGGCGTTGTACAAATTTTTTTTTACCCAGTTCCAGTTCCAGGTGGGGAAACAAATCAAGTAAATCGAACTAAACAAGAAGAAATTTTCACACAGACTGACAATATTACAAATCACCAATATTAAACCATAATTAAGAGTCATTGCTGGACTGGATCAATTTCTACTCAAATCGATTACAAATCGTGCCTTTGACCTAGGGAGGTGTGGCTGCCCCTGTTGATTGACAGGTGTAAGAGCTGTGATAATCTATCTCTTCAGTTGTAAATAGACATGGGAATTGTTGTATTTGTATCTCCTCAACTCACCATCAGTCAAACTGGCAAGTTTGTATAGGCTTGCTTCGTTAGATTTGATCTAAATTCACAGATTAATGCACCAAATACTTAAACATTACAACCACACTGCTGAATCATTCCAGTCAGAGCCAGCCTCCCTCCCCTCCCTCAGATAGAAGCTGAAGTCTTGCAGGCATCTGTCAGTCTACAGAAATCAAGAGGCTATTAGACTGTTCGCATCTGACTAAACTCGGCAAGTAGGGGCAAAACTCCCAGCTCAGGGTCAATTGCTCATCGGCGCCACTGATTTATTCCATGGTTCAGTGGTAGCACTCTCTCCTCTGAGCTAGAAGGTTGTGGGGTAAAGCCTCACTCCAGAGACTTGAGCACAAAGCCTAGGCTGACACTTCAGTGCAGTGCCGAGAGGGAGTGCCGCACTGTCGGAGGTGCCGTCTTTCGGATGAGAAGTAAAACCGAGGCCCCGTCCACCCTCTCGGGTGGACGTAAAAGATCCCATGGTGCTTTTTCGAAGAAGAGCAGGGGAGTTCTCCCCGGTGTCCTGGGCCAATATTTATTCCTCAACCATCGTCACTAAAACAGATTATCTGGTCATTATCACATTGCTATTTGTGGGAGCTTGCTGTGCCCAAATTGGCTGCCGCGTTTCCTACATTACAACAGTGACTCCACTTCAAAACTACTTAATTGGCTGTAAAGCGCTTTGGGATGTCCTGAGGTCGTGAAAGGCGCTATAGAAATGCAAGTCTCTTTCTAAATGGTTGGTGTTCCATTGGACTCTGGCAATTTGAAACTTGTATTATTAAAGGGGGGTAAAGAAAACAAATACAAATTGAATTAATAAATTGATGATCAGGTTCCTCTGTTTGAGCTCATTGTCTCCTGCAGCCTCACCAGATGGCACCTCAATTATCGTAGAAGACAGATAGACAAAAGGAAAAATAGAAAAAAGAAAGAGGGTATGAATAAAATAAAAATCGCAGTGCAGGCATCAGAGCAAAGAGGATGAAAGGGAGAGTGAAGGGAAAAAAGCACTTTGGGACTTCCTGAGGTCATTAAAGACGCTATGGAAATGGAAGTTCTTTTATTATTTATACAAACTGATAGGACTATATGGCTTACGGTGAGTTTTAAGTAAGTACTGATTCCTAGCTCGCTACAAACTGGTAAATTTCTTAATTGTTGATAGATTGACCGTGGTCAGTCAGAACTGCATTTTAATTCACTTTTGATCAATAATTTTGCAAGAGCTTTCTAGTCAGGATCAAATTAACAATAAAAATTACTTAATATACCAGCTGTATCGCCGGCTGCTTATGAAAATAAATATTGCTTTCTGTTTTAGCAAAAGCTTCACCCTGTGTTTAATGGGGGAAATGTATTTAATGCGTATTTTAAAAATGGACTTTGAAGAGTATCTTGACTCTTAAATGTACATGCAACTTCTGCTTTCCCACATTTTCCTCCTTTGGCTGTCTATTCCCAAGCCGTAACCACCACGGCTGACAGGAACCATGTGACAGCAGCCGGATGGAGATGCCGACCTTTCATTTTTCCTCCCTCTTTATTCCTGCGGAGAAATGTCTAGCCTTTTCCTGGTTTCTCCCTGCGCAGTAGAGCGGAGATCAGAATTGATCAGAGATTCAGCGGCATTGCCAGTGTGTGCGCTGCACCATCATAATATGTTTAAAGCAATTATCGATGATACTCTGATTTGTTTCCTGAGGGTTTTGTTCTGAAGTTTATTTGTGTCTGTGCACATGTATGTTTTGTATTTTGATAAGGAAGCTATTTTGCATCAGTGCTCACGTCCTGTCAACTTTTTATCCATTATAAATTCCTGTGACTCTTATTTATAATGAAAATTTCTCTGTAAACAACCCTCCTGCCACCCCCACCCCCCCCAGTGGTGTTGCAGTGCCATCACTGGCAGGAGGCTGTAATTACAGCGTGACAAGTTTACATAGGCAATTTGCATTATTATAAATTTGTGTACAGGGAACTTGTAGTGGAAATATATAAATAAGGACAGCATGTTTGACTTTAAAATGGGGACGGAATTTCAGCTGAAGACTACACTTGGACTCCACATGTGCAATGCCATGGGAGAATGACTATTGTGTATATATATTAACAGTAGGGAACTCCTCAAATGAAAAATAATAAAAGATCATAATCTGCATGCTAAGCTAATCTTTCATGGATACCTTTTATAACAGTTTTTTTTCTTAGTCTTGTCTAACTACTCTAGCGTGCTAGTGTGATCTTTCTGTCTGAAAGTTCCAACTGATGACTTGACTCTACTCAGCACTGATCTGCTCGTTAAACAGCCTCGGCTCGCTAATTACAACAACAACTTGTATCTATATAGCATCTTTAACACAGTGAAACATCCCAAGGCGCTTCACAGGAGCGTTATCAGACAGAATTTGACACCGAGCCACATAAGGAAATATTAGGACAGGTTTGGCCAAAGAGGTAGATTTTAAGGAGCATGTTAAAGGAGGAGGAGAGAGGTAGAAATGCAGAGTGGTTTAGGGAGGGAATACCAGGCACGGCCGCCAATAGTGGAACGAAGAAAGTCGGGGAAGCACAAGAAGTCAGAATTGAAGGAACACCGAGATCTCCGAGGGTTGTCGGGATGGAGGAGGTTACAGAGATAGAGAGGATCGAAGCCAAGCCATGGAGTGATTTGAACACAAGGATAAGAAACAGTTGCTGAGGGATTCCTGGATGTGAATAAGTAATCAGCCAGTTGAAAAGTAACTGGCTGACATACACTTAACTGAGCAAATCGCACATTGGGCAGGGAGGGTCACATGTCTGTAATGGAACTTGCCTGAATTTCTTTCCATTAACTTGCATGGAAAGAAAATTGGTTGGGCTCCATTACAAGCTTGCGTTCTTCCTGCCCAATTTTCCTCTACGCTCTCCCCAGGTAACACTTTATGTCCAGGCAGTAGAGTCAAAAATCCACCTTCTATGTGTAGTGTATGTGCCTTTAAGTCAGAACTACTTTTACAGCTCCTGTATACTGTAGTACCGGCAGTGACCACACCTGTATATAAGCTTTGCGCATGCCTCTGTACCCCCAGTCTTGAGACTACCCTCCTCCAGTAAAGACCTGTTTATTGTTAATGTACAGCATCCGTGTGATTATTTAATAACAGCATATCCACTGAACCACGGATCTAACACTATGTCTTGCGACTGAGTTAAAGGAACCTATTGCAAGCTACAGCAAGATGAAAATGCTTATTTTTTTGTCTTGTCCAATGCTAATGGGATGAAGGGGGTTCTCCTGCCCAAGTCCTGGTGGGATACACTGATGGTTACTAGGGGGCCTAGAAAATTGCATCTGTTGGGAACCAAGGGAATCGCATTGGAGGGGTCCAGGAGGCAGTGTGCCCGAGTCTGGTTCAGTTGTGCACTTGGTGTAGGAACTTAAAAAAAGGATACTTCAATTTACCAGTCAGTAGCAGCCTTGGTTGATCTTTCCATGGAAGATTTGAAGTTCTAACTGTGATAGAGCAAGCGGAGCCTGGAGGAACTCCTTATTGATCACACATGCAGGGAAAGAAAGATGTGCTGGTTTTCTGGCACCAGGCCTTCCATCTTGGAACTAACCCAGGTCTCCAACTACATGTGGCAACACTTTTTTCCACGGTAACATATTAAATGGGATTCAGTACGCTCATCACTGCAATTGACCCCGGACAAATATGGAGGCTGGCAAGACCAATTACTTATATTTTATTAAAGCGTGAAAACAGTTAAGAACAAAATTATTCACCAGGTTTTCTTCTCCTGTGGGGAGGGAGGTTGTCTGGATGTCGCTGCGCTAGCTCCCCACTGGTCTCCCCCACATAGAATCATAGAATCCTACAGCACAGAGGGAGGCCATTTGTCCCGTCGTGCCTGTGCCGGCTCTTTGGTAAACTTGCACAGCTCTTTCAATGTTCTACACACCAAGTGAAACAGTTTCCAGGGCGGAGGATACTGTCATTTTCCAGAAAGCCAGAATTATGTATGTAGGCTCCTTCGTGAAGTCAGTAACAGGGATTGTACCAATAACACAGTTTGGGAATAATAAAAGCATTTTGTAATAAATGTAGCAGGGTGTTCTAGTTGGCTGATGTATTAATGAAGGTCCTTGTGCATCAGAGGCCAGCAGCTGTCTGACGGTATTCTGTTGAGCAGTCCGTGGGGGAAGATTTCCCCTACGCACTATGTGCAACAAAGGCAAACAAAAAGAATGGGTTCCTGATTTAATTATACGTAGTGCACAGAGGAAACCTGTGTGAAACTGTAAATTTTAGCTTTCCTTTAGATCAAACAATCACGATTTTCAAACACGACTGACTAATTGATCTTCAAAATCCATTTTCAGAAAAAGTCAGAGCTTTCCCATCTTTGGCTTCAAAGCCTTGGTTGATCTTTCCATGGAAGATTTGAAGTTCTAACTGTGATAGAGCAAGCGGAGCCTGGAGGAACTTGAGGCTTGAGGGCTATTAACGTTTTGCTGATTCACCAGGTTTTCTTCTCCTGTGGGGAGGGAGGTTGTCTGGATGTCGCTGCGCTAGCTCCCCACTGGTCCCCACCACATAGAACCGTAGAATCTTACAGCACAGAGGGAGGCCATTTGTCCCGTCGTGCCTGTGCCGGCTCTTTGGTAAACTTGCACAGCTCTTTCAATGTTCTACACACATTTGGAGATCCCTGAATCTTGTTTATTGCCCACCTGCACTGAAGATCTCTGGCCTTAAATAAGTGGGGTGAAGCTCTACAGGGAGAAAGTGTGAACTCCATATTGGGCAAAAAGACACGCTACATGTGTAAATGTCTTGGCAGCTTTGTTTGGAGACCCAAGCCTGTTTCTGAGCATATCAGACACCTGAATGACCAAACATATGGAAGCAAGGCATGGTAACTTTCAAACTGACCTGGAGAACAGTGCAGGCACATAACCAAACTCCTGGCATACAAATTTAGGCAGGCAAGCCTAAAGATTTTGAGGATCAAGCTTAGCAACATTGGGAGAGGGGTTAACTACTCAACCATAAATGCTTGGGAGAGATGAACAGTATCCCCAGGTACATAACGAGGTGAGGGAGGAGACTTTTGAAGCACTGAGTGTTATTTTCAGGGAGACAGTAATCAGTGGGGAGATTCGGACTGGCTTGAAGCAATACATATAGGGGGAGAAATTCGGTATCGCCCCGTTTGGGGTGCAGTTATCGGCCGGGCGCAAAGTTTAGCGCCTGGCGCTAATTATCGCCTCCAACTGCAAACTTGGTTTCTATCGCCCCTGGAGGTGATTGGAGCACTAAATCAGGTGCTACACACCTCTCTTAAGGCGCTAACACCGAGGAGCGAGGCGCTACCTCAGAGCGCTGGCGAAGTTCAGTTGATGTCAGTTAGCAATGGAACACAGACACACTGGCGCCGGCCAGTTCTTAAAGGGGAGGGTCGGTCTTGCTCTCCATCCACATCCTGCTCATTGCGGCCTTGAATCTCAGCCTGGAGAGACCTGTACATCAATTCTGCTGGACAGAACAATGGAGAGGCCCAGGGAAAGAGCTCAGAGTGCAGCCCCCATAGTCTCTTCTAAATCGATACAAGGAAGGTCAAATCAGAATGAACCTGCAAAGTGCTGCTCAGTACCCAAAACTCCTTCACACAGCGTTGAATCGCTCCAGAAGTCTCAGTCTCTCTCTCTCTCTCTCTCTCTCTCTCTCTCTCTCCGAATGCGTGGTGCAAAAATGTCGCTGGAAAAAAAGGCAGGAAGCGGCCGCCTTTAAATAGCGCTCCCCCGTCCCTTCCCGACTGCAAAACGCTCCCCTCAACCTGTCATTGCTAGTGGCAGGCAGAAAGGCAGGGGGCGCCACTCAATATCCGGTCCAGGGCACTACTGGGGTGTTGCATGTTCGACTGAAGTCACGATCTGTGGGCGCAGGAGATCGTGGCGGTAGTGTTTAGCGCCGCTGCAAAATGTCTGGTCAATTTTGCGAGTGGCGCAAACATTGCCGCGCCTGGGCGCTAGTTGCTTTGCGCCCCATTAGTGCCCTCTTAGGACCTACAGACCCATTACCCTGAGCTCAATCATCTGAAAACTAATGGAATCAATAATAAAGAAAAAAATGGGCAGCAAGGTGGCTTTAGAAGGGATATATCTTATCTGATCAATCTTGTAGATGTTTTTTTGAGGCAGTCAAATCTCAAACTGACAGGGGCCTGATGTGTGCCTGGACGTCCAAAAGGCCTTTGATAAAATATTTTATGAGAAATTTCTTCACAACCTAAGGTCAGTGGAAATCAAAGATAAGATATGGAGGTGAACTTGTAACTGGCTGTAGCAGATAGTCATAAGAAGATGCAAGTCATACAGGGAGGGGGGAGGGGATTAAATGGAGTTCCTTAGAAACACCTCTGTTCCTGGTAAACATCAATGATCTGGAATTACAGTTTTAATGCACGGCAGTTAAATTGGACATGATAGCCAGCTGAGCGACTGAGGACTTTAAGGTGGGAGCTCAACTAGGTTTAAATGCCAAATGAAGCTCAATATGGGTGATGCAGTCCATTGCATATTGGAAGTAAGAATATGAGGCACATAATACACTGTAGGTTGGATAGGACTTGCCAAGCGACAAGTTGAAACAGGCTTTGAGAAATGAGTTCACTTGTCACTCACCATGCCCAAACAATAATCGAATCATTCAGCACAGGAGGAGGCCATTCGGCCCATCGTGCCTTTGATAGAGCTAACAACGAATCCCACTCCCCCTGCTCTTTCCCCGTAGTCCTGCAATGTGAGGCAGCAGTTAAAAACAAAAAGCAAATTGGATGTTGGTTAAATTGCTGAGTCAGCGGAGATCAAACCTCCAGGCGTTGTGTTGAACCTGCATACTGCCCTGATCAGACCACATCTGGAGGACTGTGTCCAGTTCGAGTCACTGCAGGAATAATGTTGTCAACCAGGCCTGACGAGCAAGGCAGAGGAGAGCAATGTGGCTGATTCCAGTGTTAGAAGAGCTAAAAACACATCTTGGGCGAGACAGATGAAGCTCAAACCAATAGCATTATTTTCGAATATGCCAAAGCAGCAAGAAAAGGGCACATTGTCCAAGGTTGTGAAGGGAATTTTTTCCATCGATATCCACAGCTGGAATGGTTGCAAGGAGAGTGTGGTTGAGCCCAGGACCCTGGGTAATTTAGGAAATCGCTAAATGCTGTTATTCTGGAAGAGTTCAAATGAGCTGAAGGTTTCTTTTCATCACAGCTGACCTGGCTATCTTTACTAAAATAAAAACAGAAAATGCTGGAAATGCTCAGCAGGTCAGGCAGCATCTGTGGAGAGAGAAACAGTTAACGTTTCAGGTCGCTGACCCTTCGTCGGAGATGGAACAGGTTTTTAAGCAAGTGCAGGGGCAGGGAAAGGGGGGAGGGGAGGAAAGAACAAAAGGGAAGGTCTGTGATAGGATGGAAGGCAGGAGAGATTAAGAGACAAAAGAGATGATGGTGCAAGGCAAAAGGAGATGGTAATGGGGCAAGTTAAACAAAAGATGGCTCTAGATGAAGTGTAAATGGCAGAATGATTGACAGCTGCCATGTGAGAGAGAAAAACAAGATGGGGCCGAGGTTATGGTCTGAAATTGTTGAACTGGATGTTGAGTCCAGAAGGCTGTAAAGTGCCTAATCGAAAGATGAGGTGCTGTTCCTCGAGCTTACGTTGAGCTTCATTGGAACAGTGTAAGAGGCCGAGGTCGGAGAGGTCAGAGTGGGAGTGGAGCGGAGAATTAAAGTGACAGGCGACCGGAAGCTCGGGGTCACCCTTACGGACTGAACGGAGGTGTTCCGCAAAGCGGTCACCCAATCTGCATTTGGTCTCCCCAATGTAGAGGAGACCGCATCGTGAGCAGCGAATACAGTATACTAAATTGCTATCTTTACTATTCTGTTTCTTGAATTAAGTATTTCCAGAAAAGATCCTTATGGAGTCAATCTGAAAAATTCTTCCAGTAAAATAATGCATTTGAATATGTTTTTTTTTTAAACCAGCATATTGTTTCAAAATAAAGTTTATCTTTTAATTTTAGATGAATCATTTTTTTGAAGGGATTATTTTTGTGCTCCTTGAGTTGATTGATTTCTGCTGGTTAATGAAAAGCTTGGACAGTGTTGGGATGAAGTGCAGCCACATGCAGAGCTCCTCCTCATCTCAGAAACAGGCCTGCCGCTGTACCTGTGGGAATTCCCCCATTCTTCACGCCATCATTCTTGTGGTCTCTGGTCAGCAGTGTTGCACTGTAGGCCTATTTCCTACCGGGAACTAGATTGAGGCTTCCCAAACTCACTTCACTGAAGTCATTCATGTGAAGACTTCATGCCAGCAGTTTGTGGTTTGAAACCTGAGTCCTAGAGGTGAAGCTGCACTCTCCTACCAAATCCTGTGGAATTTTTGTCCCAAGTAGGTCCTCTGTATTTTACATTAGGAATACAATGGCTCGGATTTTGCAGTCAGCGGCGAAGGAATGGTGCTCGGCGTTAACCTCGCTGACTGTGATGAAATATTTCCATTCATCACTGCCTGTGACTGAGATCGGTTTCAGTGTCATTTCCCTTCCCCCAGACCTCATTGTATTGTGTACTGGAATGTGCTGTGTGTAGGGCTCCGCCCATACCTGGCCCCGTTTGTAAGCTAGCTTCAGTCTAGCCCCAATCTCCAGAAGGACGACATCTCTCTCGCTTACGTGTTTCGTTCTAAGTTAATAAAAGCCTTGTTTTGTTCTGCTACCTTCGAGTCTCGGAATTATTGAGGCACATCAATTTTATTAACTTATTTTTTCAACACTATGGATCAACTCCTGAAACCCGAACGTTTGGATTTGGATCAACATGCTCCGGACGCATCAGCACGCTTCGGACACTGGTTTGAGTGTATGGAATTCTTCCTGGACAATTCCGCAGCCGTCAAAGACGCTACGGACGCTGCAAGGATGAGACTCGGAATTCTGCGGAATTGGGTAAGCCACCGGGTTTACCCCCTCATCCAAGACGCCGAGACGTACCTGGCCGCCTGCGACATCTTAAAGGCGCATTACCAGCAGCCTACGAATGAGGTGTATGCTAGGCACCTGCTCGCCACCCGCGCACAGCGACCTGGGGAATCGGTGGAGGAGTTCCTAAGCACCCTGAAAATGCTTGGCAAAGACTGCAAGTGCCGAGATGTAAAAGCCGCGGTGTACACTGACGAGCTTGTTCGCGATGCCTTCATCACAGGCCTCAGCTCCACTTACATCCGGCAAAGACTGCTGGAAAAAACGGGGTTGGACCTGAAACAGGCTGCGGACACCGCGCGATCCCTGGATGTGGCCCAGAGAAACTCGGACGCCTACTCTTCAGCCCGCGCCGTCCACGCCGCCACGTGTGCACCGAGGGCGCCGCCATCTTGGAAGGCATCTTCCCCGCCGGACAGCCCGACACTGGCTGGGCCCCGCTCTCCCCCCAGAAGCCCTACGACAGCCGCGACGTGTCAGGGACCCAACTGCTACTTCTGCAGGCAGCCAAAGCACACCAGAAACCTGTGCCCGGCGAAAGGCACCACCTGCTTTAAGTGCGGTAAGAAGGGGCACTTCGGGAAGGTGTGCAGAGGGAACCCCGCCGGAAAACCCGCCACCGCCGCGTGTGCGCCGTGGGAGCGGCCATCTTGGACGCCATCTTGCCCGACCTCGTGGGGTCCGCCATCTTGTGAGCAGACAGCGTGGACGCCATCTTGTATCGATCAGGGCCCTACAGTGGCATCGGTCACAGTGGACCAGACCAGGCCGCACCCGCTATCCAGATCAATGGTGGACATCGAGGTAAACGGGTGCCGGGTTAAATGCTTAATTGACAGTGGAAGCACGGAGAGCTTTATCCACCCAGAACTGGCACAACAACTCTCCCTAAAGGTGGTCCCTACTCAGGGTACCATCTCTATGGCTGACAAAACCCAGACATCGACCATTCTGGGTTACTGCACGGTACAATTGTGCGTTAACGGAACTGTATATGATAATTTTAAAGTATTAATCATGAAGAACCTATGTGCGAGCGTGATCTTGGGCCTGGATTTCCAGTGCAACCACCAAAGCATCACGCTCAAGTACGGTGGGTCCCAGCCGCCCCTCACAGTGTGCGGTCTGGCTACCCTGAAGGTAAAGCCGCCTTCGCTATTCGCGAACCATACCCCTAACTGCCGGCCAATAGCGACCAAAAGCAGGAGGTACAGCTGGGAGGACAGGCGGTTTATCGCGACCGAGGTAGACAGGCTCCTGAAAGAGCGCATTATTGAACGCAGCAACAGCCCGTGGCGCGCCCAAGTGGTAGTGGTAAGGGGTAGCGAGAAGAAACGGATGGTGATCGACTATAGTCAAACGATCAACAGGTACACCCTACTAGACGCCTACCCGCTACCCCGCATATCAGAAATGGTGAACCAAATCGCCCAATACCGGGTGTTCTCCACCATCGACCTCAAGTCAGCGTACCACCAGCTCCCTATCAGACCAGAGGACCGCCCGTACACCGCCTTCGAGGCGAACGGACGCCTCTACCAATTCCTCAGAGTCCCCTTTGGGGTGACGAATGGGGTCTCGGTCTTCCAGAGGGAGATGGACCGCATGGTCGATGACCACCACTTGCAGGCAACCTTCCCCTACCTCGACAACGTCACCATCTGCGGTCACAACCAGCAGGATCACGACTCGAACCTCGAGAGGTTCCTGAAAACCGCACAAAAACTCAACCTCACCTACAACGAGGACAAGTGCGTTTACAACACCACGCGCCTCTGCATACTAGGCAGCGTGGTGGAGAATGGGGAAATCGGACCAGACCCCGACCGATTGCGCCCCCTACGGGAGCTGCCCCTGCCCAACACTCCCAAAGCCCTGAAAAGATGCCTGGGGTTATTTTCTTATTATTCCCAATGGGTCCCCAACTACTCCGACAAAGCCCGCCCCCTCTTGAAAGCACCCTCTTTCCCGCTCTCTGCTGAGGCCCACGCGGCCTTCAAAAGCATTAAGCAGGATATTGAGCGGGCCACGCTACAGGCAGTGGACGAGAACACTCCATTTCAAGTGGAAAGTGATGCGTCTGACTTCGCCTTGGCAGCCACCCTCAACCAGGCGGGGCGGCCCGTAGCTTTCTTCTCGAGGACCCTCCAAGGGCCCGAGATCAGACACTCCTCCGTGGAAAAGGAGGCCCAAGCCATCGTGGAGGCAGTGCGCCACTGGCGCCACTACCTAGCTGGCAAACGCTTCACCCTACTTACCGACCAGCGGTCGGTAGCGTTTATGTTCAATAATAAACAAGGGGGAAGATTAAAAATGATAAGATTCTTAGGTGGCGGATCGAGCTCTCCACCTTCGAGTACAACATCATTTACCGGCCAGGGGCCCTTAACGAATCCCCTGACACCCTCTCACGAGGGATGTGTGCCAGCGCCACCGGGGATCGGCTACAGACCCTCCACAACGACCTCTGCCACCCAGGGGTCACGCGGCTGTTCCACTTCATAAAGTCCCGTAACTTACCCTACTCGATTGAGGAAGTTCGGTCTCTGACCAGGAACTGCCGCACTTGCGCTGAGTGCAAGCCTCGGTTCTACCGCCCAGATAGAGCCCACTTAATCAAAGCTACACGGCCCTTTGAGCGGCTCAGCTTAGATTTCAAGGGCCCCCTCCCGTCCGTCGACCGCAATGTTTACTTCCTGAACATTGTGGATGAATACTCCCGTTTCCCATTCGCCTTCCCCTGCCCAGACATGACCAGCGCCACGGTCATTAAATGCCTCAACAGCCTGTTCTGCCTGTTCGGTATGCCGAGCTACATCCATACGGATAGGGGGGCGTCCTTCATGAGTGAAGAGCTACGCCAGTACATGCTGTCCAGGGGGATCGCCACGAGCCGTACCACCAGCTACAACCCCCGGGGTAACGGCCAAGTGGAGCGAGAGAACGGGACAGTATGGAAAGCAGTCACTCTAGCTCTAAGGACCAAGGGCCTCCCTATCTCCCGCTGGCAGGAAGTCCTCTCGGATGTGCTCCATTCGATACGGTCGCTATTGTGTACGGCCACTAATACCACGCCTCATGAACGAATGTTTGTCTTTCCCCGGAAATCCACCTCAGGCGTATCCATGCCGTCATGGCTCTCCACCCCAGGTCCGGTACTCGTGCGAAGGCATGTGAGGGGCCACAAGACGGACCCTCTCGTGGAGCCAGTACACCTACTCCACGCCAACCCCCAATACGCATATGTCCGGCACGCCGACGGAAGGGAGGACACCGTGTCCATAAAAGACGTCGCCCCAGCCGGCATCGACAACAACCACGGCAATAGCGGCAACGACGATCACAGCAACTCTTACCCACCCACTACTCTTTCATCACCCCCGGAAGAACACCGACCAACGGCACCCCCACCAACTACCCCTTCAACAACCCTGGCGGCACCCCCGGCAGAGACCCAGGAGGCTACCGGGGACACCCAGCCGACACCCGCGGCACCGCAACAGCCACGTCGGCCGCAGAGGACTATCAAACCCCCGAACAGACTAAATCTATAGAAGGGGTGAATGTGATGAAATATTTCCATTCATCACTGCCTGTGACTGAGATCGGTTTCAGTGTCATTTCCCTTCCCCCAGACCTCATTGTATTGTGTACTGGAATGTGCTGTGTGTAGGGCTCCGCCCATACCTGGCCCCGTTTGTAAGCTAGCTTCAGTCTAGCCCCAATCTCCAGAAGGACGACATCTCTCTCGCTTACGTGTTTCGTTCTAAGTTAATAAAAGCCTTGTTTTGTTCTGCTACCTTCGAGTCTCGGAATTATTGAGGCACATCACTGACAACTGCCCACAAAGGTTTTGGGGCCTTCAGAGCGCTGACTTGCTCTAATCCGGCGTCTGTTTCAGCGTGGCGCCCTCTACAGGGGATCTGTGAGCGGAACAAGAAACAGCGAGGCTCTTCAACCAATCAGATTCAAGAACCCTCACCGAGACACACGGGAAATTTTTACCTAAAAGAAATGGGTGGGTTTGGAGCGTGGGGGTAATTAAATAGTTACAAAAATTGGGTTCCCGATCTGAACCCACCTCCAACCTGCCCACTTCTGGCTTTAACAGAGGCGGGACGGGATGCAGGATGGGAGCGGGCAGCCAACTACCTGCCAGGAGGCAGGACGTTAATTTAAATATTACATTGAGGCTGGGAACCTTTTTTTAACCTCCATTTTGTTTTTAACTGCACGTGGACGGGCTTTACACACTTCATAAAACCCGGCAGTTACAGCAAGGCTGGGACTGCTGGATCCAGGAGCTAAGTGTCTTTATAGCTACCTCCTGGATTCAGTGTCCATGCCCAACCCACCCCCCGCGATCGGACACCCCCTCAAAAGGCCTCCAATCACCACCCCCCAGTGATCATCCTGAGGCTGGCCCCGATCCTCTGGTGGCCAGCTCCGAAGTGACCCCTCCATGCCCCTGGTCCTTTTCCACCTCCCCACTCCTGATCCCTCGATGTAGGTGATCTTCTCCCCGGTTCCACGATGTCAGCGATCTTCCCCCCCATCCTCCGGGGGCCGGCACCCGATCCCTCCATCCCTCTTCTGTGTGGCCTAGTGCGTCATATTTTCTCCGTTATAACAGTAAGTGCTAATAGCCTCACCGTTATTATCTTATCGCAAAATCCAAGCCAATAATCACAATAAATTATGCAATAAATTTGCACTAATGGAAGCTGTTTATTCTCTCTATGTAGTAATGTTGTTTCCCTAGCTACTATTCGTAAAATATATATATAGAAAAAGGTAATTTGTTAATGCAGCAAAGTGCTGCCTGGAATCAGTTTTATTTGTGAGGCTAAGGATGGTGCTATAATGGTGCTGCATAGCACATTTCAGTTTAAATAACTTAAAGACTGTATCATATATGGAAACTAGCCTTTAAAGTGGGAGACCTTATAGTGTATGCTAAATATCAAATGAAAAAGAAAGACTTGCATTTATACAGCACCTTTCATGACTTCAAGACGTCCCAAAGGGGCTTTACAGGCAATGATGTATTTTTAAAGTGTAGTCATTGTGATGTTAGAAACGCGGCAGCTAATTTGCACACAGCAAGCACCCATAAACAGCAATGGGATAATGACCAGATCATCTGTTTTTAGTGCTGTTGGTTGAGGGATAGATATTGGCCAGGACACCGGGGATAACTCCCCTGCTCTTCTTGGAAATAGTGCCGCGGGATCTTTTACGTCCTCCTGAGAGAGCAGACGGGGTCTCGCTTTAATGTCTCACCCGAAAGACGGCACCACCGACAGTGCAGCACTCCCTCAGTACTGGCCTTTATGTGCTCAAACCTCTAGAGTGGGACTCGAGCACATAACCTTCTGACTCAGGTGAGAGTGCTACCACTGAGCCACAGCTGACAAATTGGAAGAGGAAGAAAAGATGCAACATTTTTAAACATGGTTTGGAATGGTGTTCTGGTCATTAGTCATGTCTTCAGTGTTGGACAGACATGTCTAGCACCGTGGTTTGGATGTATAAATGTTGAATACAAATATACAAGCTTCACCAGAGCATGGAAAAATAATATATCCTGATTTGTGTTTGAAAATATTTCAGATACATTAATGTTTGTCATGAAAGATAATGGTGATTTTCCACTTGATTATTTGATCTACAAAAAATTGGAAATCACATCACAAAATTTGGTGCGTTCTCATTTGATTCAGAAACTTGTACAGTAGCAACATTACTGACAGTAAATTGCTAAGTGACTTCAGGAACCAGTGTTCTGAAAAGTAGCAGACAAAAATTAAAACTTTTTTTTGGAAAGCTTGACAAGCGATTCACATCTGTTACCATCTTTGCAGAATGTTTTGCCATTATTAGTAGTTTTTTAATGTACATTTAATTTCCCTTCCTTGAGAATTGGCACATGTGGGTACATTTTATTGTACATTTACTGTATGTATATTTTTATGAGTTACGTGCTCCCGATGCGGAGTCTCTTTTGAAAGGAGGGCAGATCGGACAATTGGGAATGGAGCGGAGTGTGCTTGAACTGCAGCCTTCCCAATTTTCCTTTAGAATTTACATCCATCTAGATATAATTGAACGAGCCTTTATTGTTGGGCGAGAGATGGAATTCCTTCCAAAAATAACAGAATATCTTCTTAAATTCAGAAATTGTCTTCTGAAGCTCTTGCAGAACATCTCCATTTTCTAGCCCTAATGCATCAATAGGAAAATGGAGCAACATAACTCACAGGTTCCTATGTACATTATTCAAAAAAAGCGGCCATTATCAAATGTATTATTATTGATGGATTATCTGAAGACCAGTGACCTGCAAGTTGTACTAGCAGTATGCATCCTGGAAGGAAACGTTAGGTTTAATGGTGAGGGAGATTTCAGGGTGTTCAGTTATGTTGAAGACTGCAACTCAAATTTCTGTCAGATTTGACTTAAGACCTTGTGATTTAGTATATAAAATCGTACACCATGGATCAGTGATTAAACCCACAAAAGCACTAAAGAAAAAAAATATGCCATAGTTCACGTTGAACACTTTGCAACAGTTACACAATCTGCTGACCAGGAAAGTAAGAATTAGTGATGATAAATCTCTGAAACCGTTAGCCTAGTAAAGAACGGTGCACAATTCTGCTCATCCAATCCTAGGAAATAAACTATGCCCTTGAGAGGGTAGAGAGGCCAGCAACCATAATTATTCTGTGTGTCAGAAGTCTAAAATGGGAATAGGTTAAGAAAGTTGTGCTTGCTTCTTTTGGCAGCAACAAAATGCCACGGTGAAGTTCTCAAGATTCTGAAGAAGTTTGACAAAGTTAATCCAATCCAACTACGGCAAAGAATAACAAAGAAAGAGCTTGCATGTCGATAGCATCTTATCACAAAAGTGCCTCACAGCCAATGAATTACCTTTTGACAATGTAGGCAAACATGGAGCCAATTTGCGCAGAGCAGGATCCCACAAATGAGATGATTGACCAGTTAGCCTTTCTTTGGTCATGTTTGTTAAGGAGGAAATGTTGGGTAAGACACCGGAAAAACACTGCATTCAGCTGAACAGGCCAATGGACCCATGGTTTGATCCGAACAGCGCAACGTTCGCTCAGTACTGCACCGAAGGTTCAGCCGAGATTTATGTGCTCAAGTCCTGGCGTGGCAGTTGAACCATCCGACTCCGTGACAAGAATACTGCCAAATGAGCCACGCTCACAAGTTTAATAATTAGGAATGAGAAGGAAAGTCAGCTGTATCTTTTTTATATACGGAGGTCAATAGACTGTGCAGCATCTCACCAGGGAAGCCCATTTGTACAAATAGTGTAAACAAGTTTAAGAGGCACATAGCGGTGTTTCTGGAGGCAGGTGGGATTGTAGGACATGGTGAGAAGGAAGGTTGTTGGTGTTAAGACCCACATTTGCTTGTACCTCAAAACTCATGTTCTTAAATAGATCAATTCACTTATTATTCACTACAGATAGAAGCAATGAAGCCTGTATTTGCACTGTAGCATTCATTGCCATGGTAATCATTCATTGTGATATTTTTGGTACTTCATAAAAATGTTAATACCGATTTACTGCCAGATTGTTGTGACATTACTGTAAATTCTGATTAGAGAAGTGCTAAAGCTTATTTTGGAGACAAATAATTGCGTGACCAGTCTGTGGCAGATTTATCAGAAATTGAATTGGAATAATGTTCTTCTGAGTTTTTTTAGGTCTGAAATATTTTCAGATAATGAGCATTTTCACTGTGGCATCATTTTTATGTGCTTTATTGTTGCTTTCACTACTGATCGAGCTGCAGCAGTTACATAACCATGTGGCTGACGGTTTTGCATTGATGTAGAAAGATCACAATATTTTCTTCTTTGTTCTCGGAGTGCGGACATTGCTGGCAAGGCCGCATTTGTTGCCCATCTCTAGTCGCCCTGAGGTGGTGGTGGTCATTACATAGAATTTACAGCCCAGGAACAGGCCATTCGGCCCAACTGGTCCGTGTTGGTGTTTAGGCTCCACACGAGCCTCCTCCCGCTGTACTTTATCTCGCCCTAACGGCATATCCTTCTATTCCCTTCTCCCTCATGTATTTATCTAGCTTCCCCATAAATGCATCTTTGCTATATGCCTGAACTACCCCATGTGGTAGCAAGTTCCACATTCTAACCTCTCTCTGGGGTAGAGAAGTTTCTCCTGAATTCCTTATTGGATTTATTAGTGACTCTCTTATATTTATGACCCCTAGTTTTAGATTTCCCCACAAGTGGAAACATCTTCTCTACATCTACCCTATCAAACCCCTTCATAATTTTAACGACCTCTATTAGGTCACCCCTCAGCCTTCTCTTATCTAGAGCAAAGTATTGATTGTTGTACAACTACGTGGCTTGCGAGGGCATTTAAGAGTCACGTCGGCCAGACCAGATAATGGTGGCAGGTTTCCTTCCCTGTTGGACAATAATGAACCACTTGGGGTTTTACAACAATCTGAAGCTTTCATGGTCATTTATTTTCTGGTTTTAGCTGCAACATGCCAGATATTTTTGGATTCAATTTCACAACTTGCCGTGGTGGGATTGCAAGCCCAGTCCTTTAACCACTGCAGTACAGTACTGTGTAAAAGGGCAGTGTATTGGAGTCTAGCATTTAAACACTTCTGATCTTGCTGTTAAATTTAAATAGGTCCCGTGTCCAAAGTGGTACATGGATGACGTTCATCTTCACTGTGAAATGAAAAATGGTACTGTATTACATATAGTTCAGTGTTTTGTCTTGAACCTTTATTGGAATCACAGCCCTAATTCACTTTTTTTAGGGCATAGAATATGACTCCTGCCAAAAGTATTTGCAGTGGGTGATTGTTGTGTAACCTTTACGATAAATACATTTTGTAGTAAAGGTTAAGTTTTCAGCATTGTAATAAAGATAAACTACGTTTTTAAAAAGCTGCTTTGTGGATTCCAATCAACATAAATAGTATGAGCTACATTGATAGCAGTGGTATTTAAGGAACTGCCCAGTATCATCTTCCAGAGAACATTGAATTGCTTTTTGCATCCAATGATGAGCTTGTTATTGTGCTGTGTTTTCAGGCTGCAAACGTCCTGGATGTCTGCTGTGAAATAATTTTGCTGAGTTAGCGAGGGCAAAAGATGATAAAAAGCAAAACATAAGAAATGGACAAATGTTGAAATTTTAAACCGAAATGAAGCAATTTTATTGCTGCAGGGTACAGTAGTGATGCATGGTAAATGCTGCATAGAATATGAATTGAGGCTCCAGATCCCATCTCCAGGGGCAGACATCTCGGTTAAATCAGCTTGAAGGGTGAAAATGATTGACGTGGTTGTTGGCAATCCCTGGAAACTGCAGAGTTATAATAAGTGCCTTCGGGGAACTCCGTTTAGACTTACTGAAAGACAATACTGAGCAACGATATCTGATCAAAATTCGGCTTGGGAAACAGAATAAATAAAGCATGCTGTCACATACCATCTATGCAAGTATCTAGATGAGGAATGCAATAATAAATTATCTGACATAATCTTGCTGCAATCATTGTAGACATGTATGTGATAAGTGAAGCAATGCACTCTTGTTTAATGCTCATTAGGCATTCTAAATTGCTAGAGCACGTGGAATTCATTTATTCATGTGTATCTGAAAATCATCCGCTGGAAGAAAAGGATTAATACCAGAGCAGGAAATTCTGGAAGAACTGTGGAATTATTTCAGTTTCGAAGGAAGTATAATTAAACACCCTGAATTTAAATCTGTTTGCTTAAGCAGAACCTTTTAGTAACCCTAAGTACTGCAACGATATTTCTGATGGAACTATGATGGAAAGGTGCAAATTAGTTTGTTATTTTAAGTGTTACATTTCTTGGCCCTAAATAGATGGCACAGTCTGCACCTGATATTCTGGCTTGTAGTGTAGGCCTGGCCTTAAAGAAATCTCTAGTGTGGTTCAATAAGAATAGTTGTTTTTATCACAGTTGACTGACCAGGGGAGAGGTATGCCCCTGTGTACTACAATAAGCAAGGTAATACAAGAACTGCAGCAGCACGATGCAGAATACCCCTGTGAAAGGTTTAATGTCCAGTTTCATAGTGGAAAGTGGAAATTCCTTTTTCCCCAATGGCCAGATTTTGCTGTCAAAATAACGGCTCGCCGTTATTTATGCACAAATGGTACAGCAACTTCAGGCGAGGGGCAGATGTGCGGTTAAACGTGAATATCCAAAAGTTGCTGCCCGCGTTGCGCTGCTCCACTGTTAGCTTCGCGAAAACGGCATCTCGCTGTCTGCCGCACCATTGATCGGCGTTGAATGACATAAGTTTGCTGTATTTGTGGGGCAGATACCAACTAAACCCGCCGCAGAAAGTTAAGTCTTGTCATTTCAAGTCTAATAACCCTTTTAATGACGTGCTAAGTGTTAATTAAAAAAAAAAATTGTTCCTGGGATGTGGGCGTCGCTGCCAAGCCCAGCATTTATTGCCCGTCCCTACTGCCCAATTACTGCCAATCAACCTGTCTGACACTGAAAATGGGGACTGGAGAACATCAGAGCATAAGAAGCAGGAGTAGGCCATTCGGCCCCTCGAGCCTGTTCCGCCATTCAATAAGATCATAGCTGATCTGATCCCGGCCTCAACTCCACTTTCCTGCCCGCTCCCCATAACCCGTGACTCCCCTGTAGTTCATATGTCTGTCAATCTCAGCCTTGAATATATTCACTGACTCCGCCTCCACGGCGCTCCGGGGTAGAGAATTCCAAAGATTCACGACCCTCTGAGAGAAGAAATTCCTCCTCATCTCCGTCTTAAATGGGCGACCCCTTATCCTGAAACTATGCCCCCTAGTTCTAGATTCCCCCACGGGGGGAAACATCCTCTCAGCATCCACCCTGTCAATCCCCCTCAGAATCTAATATGTTTCAATAAGATCCCCTCTCATTCTTCTAAACTCCAATGAGTATAGGCCCAACCTGCTCAACCTTTCCTCATAAGACATAGATACATAGATACATAGAAGATAGGAGCAGGAGTAGGCCATTCGGCCCTTCGTGCCTGCTCCGCCATTCGATGAGATCATGGCTGATCTTTTAATTCAGTATCCCGTCCCCGCCTTCTCTCCGTAACCCTTAACCCCTTTTGCCCGTAGAAATATATCTAATTCCCTCTTAAATATATTTAATGAGCTGGCGTACACTGCCCTCTGTGGCAATGAGTTCCACAGGTTCACCACTCTCTGAGTGAAGAAATTCCCCCTCATCTCTGTCCTAAATGGTTTAGCCCTTATCCTCAAATTATGTCCTCTAGTTCTGTTCTCACCCGCCAAGGGAAACATTCCTTCTGCATCCAGTCTGTCTAGACCTGTCAGAATTTTATACACTTCTATGAGGTCCCCTCTCAATCTTCTAAACTCCAGTGTGTACATCCCTAAACTACATAGTCTCTCCTCATAGGTCATTCCCGCCATTCCTGGTATCAGCCTGGAAGGGGAAGACAACCCCTTCATCTCAGGAATCAACCGAGTGAACCTCCTCTGAACTGCCTCCAATGCAAGTATATCCCTCCTTAAATAAGGAGACCAAAACTGTACACAGTACTCCAGGTGTGGTCTCACCAACACCCTGTACAGTTGTAGCAAGACTTCCCTACTTTTATACTCCATCCCCCTTGCAATATAGGCCAACATTCCATTTGCCTTCCTAATTACTTGATGTACCTACTTGCTAACTTTTTGTGTTTCATGTACGAGGACACCCAGATCCCTCTGTACCGCAGCATTCTGTAGTCTCTCTCCATTTAAATAATATTTTGCTCTTCTATTCTTTCTACCAAAGTGGATAACCTCACATTTCCCCAACCTCCTTTGAAACTGGCATGGGGGCGGGATGGGTTCGTGCCCCCCGATTTCGCAATTTTAACCCCCCACACGCCTCCAATCCCACCTCCACGGCCCAATGAAAATCCTACCCATTGTGTCCTCCTCACAACTTGCTTTCCCACCTATCTTTGTATCGTCAGTAAATTTGGCTACAGTGCACTCGGTCCCTTCATCCAAGTCATCAATCTAGATTGTAAATAGTTGAGGCCCCAGCACTGATCCCTGTGGCACCCCACTAGTTACAGTTTGCCATCCTGAAAATGACCCATTTATCCCAACTCACTGTTTTCTGTTAGTTAGCCAATCCTCTATCCATGCTAATATATTATCCCCAACACCATGAGCTCTTATCTTGTGCAGTAACCTTTTATGTGGCACCTTATCGAATGCCTTTTGGAAATCCAAATACACTACATCTACTGGTTCCCCTTTATCTACCCTGCTCGTTACATCCTCAAAGAACTCTAATAAATTTGTCAAACACTATTTCCCTTTCATAAAACCATGTTGACTCTGCTTGATTGTATTATGATTTTCTAAATGTCCTGCTACTACTTCCTTTTATAATGGATTCCAGCATTTTCCCAATGACAGATGTTAGGCTAACTGGCCTATAGTTTCCTGCTTTCTGTCTCCCTCCTTTCTTGAATGGGGTGTTACATATGCAGTTTTCCAATCTGCTGGGACCTTTCCAGAGTCTAGGGAATTTTGGTAGATTACAACCAACACATCCACTATCTCTGTAGCCACCTCTTTTAAGACCCTAGTATGCAGGCCATCAGGTCCAGGTGACTTGTCAGCCTTTAGTCCCATTAGTTTGCCTAGTACTTTTTATCTAGTGATAGTGACTGTTTTAAGTTCCTCCCTCCTAAAGTTTTTGTTCCTTAATTTTCCACTATTATTGGGATGCTTTTAGTGTCTTCTACCGTGAAGACAGATACAAAATTTTGTTCAAAGTCTCTGCCATTTCTTTGTTTCCCATTATTAATTCCCCAGCCTCATCCTCTAAGAGACCAACGTTTATTTTAGCTACTCTCTTCCTAGATGTTACTCCTATTTTTTTTAAAAAGGTAGCAAAAATGACCTAGGAAACTACAGACCGGTGAATTGATGTCCACAGTGGGTAAAGTTATATAACCCTTATTAAAGACATGACCATGGAGCATCAGGATGGAAATAAGATTATAAAATGTAGCCAATCGAGGTTCATGAACAGGAGGTCTTGCTGATCTAATTTACTGGTTTTGTTTGAAAAAAGACTAAGAAATACTTGCATTTATATAGCACTTTTCAGAACCTTAAGACACCCCAAAGCCCTTTACAGCCAATGAAGTACTATTTGAAGTGTAGTCACTGCTGTAATGTGGGAAATGCGGCAGCCAATTTGCACACAGCAAACTCCCACAAACAGCAATGTGATAATGACCAGATAATCTGTTTTTGTTACATTGATTGAGGGATAAATATTGGCCAGGACACCGGGGATAACTCCCCTGCTCTTCTTCGAAATAGTGCCCATGGGATCTTTTACGCCCTCCTGAGAGGGCAGACGGGGCCTCAGTTTAATGTCTCATCCGAAAGACAAAACAAGAGGGTGTGACAGTGGAGTTTGGGAGGGTAAGGCAGTGGATGTGCTATACTTGAATTTCAGTAAATCTTTTGGTACAGTTCCTCTGGAAAGGCTAGTACTGAAAATAAAGGAAGCAGGAATCAGTGGAAATATACTGATTGCCCGATAGAACCCAGAGGGTGGTGGTATGGGGATTGTCATCAGCGTGGGCGAATGTATCCAGTGGGGCCTGTTTTGGGACCTCTTGTTTAATATCTTCATAAATGATCTGAAGCTGTGACTCGCAAGCACAATGGCTTATTTGCAAGCGTCCCATATAATTTCAGTTTTATAAGGTGCTGGTGTTAGTGATGCTATTAATATTTTGCAGGTATTAGTGCAGTAATAGTCATTAAATATAGATTGCCCTTCCCAACCCAGTGCTACTGTAAATAACGGTTTTAGCAGATGAATGTAATTGGTGTTAAGTAAATGCATGGTTCTACTGTACTGTATTTCTGTAACATGTGGCTGCCTAGTGCGAAAATGAGTCATTCTCTTTCAAAGACACAGATTTGTCTGTCTTCGTATCATTGATTTGTGCTGGTACTGTTTCCAGTATTACAAAGCCTTTGTTTGAATGGCATTCTGATGCAGTGGAATGTTTCTTTTGCACCATATATGAATATCTTAACCGTCCTTCCCAAAGCTGTGACAATGTCATGTATTTTGTCTTCTCTGTTGGCTAAATTGTCACTGTACAAAACAATGGTGATGAGAATTGTGGCTATACCAATAAACAGAGATATTGTCACAATAACTTATAAACTGTTAATTAGATTTTCACCAAATATAAATAGCATCTGTTTATTGGTCTCTGAGTTCCTTTCATTGTTTTTCCTTCATTATCCTCATCACCCTGTAGGTAGTCTGGTAATTGAATGGGAAGAGCACTACGGGAGATCACTTGGGAAACCTATCTTTTTAATAGAATTTTGTCCAGCGCTATTTGACATCTTGCACATTATATACAGCCTCATCACCAAAGCATTTAATCATGCTTGTGACATCGCTTGAATCAATTTCTCTAGCATCATCCTTCTAAACTCCATCCTCTACCCTCCATAAATTCCAATTTGTCCATATCCTGTCCCAAATTAAGCCCCACTTTCCCTTCGCCCCTGTCCTTGCTCCCTTTTAACCAGCACATTAAATTTAAAATCCTTCTCTTCATCTTCAAATCCCTCCGCAGTCTTGCCCCGTCAACCCCCGGAACCTCTTCTCTCCTTGCGTCCCCTCCGGTTCCATATCTCACAACCTTTGCGCACCAGTGTTGGTGGAGTCTTCAGCTGCCTTGGCCCTTCTCTTTGCAATGTTCTACCTGAGCCCCACCGTGTCTCCACCTTTTGAAAAAAAATACTTCTCAAATCCAGCTCTCAGTCACCCTCCTAACTCTTGGTGCAGCATCTGTTCCATTCACCTGTTTCCTCCCCGCCACCTGTGAACCGCCTTGTGATGTTATCTGTGTGAAAGGTGCTGTATTAATGCAAGTTGTTGTTGGTTTTCTGGACCATGGGAAGCCAGTGGAGGGGTTGGGGGTGGGGACATGGCTTAATGCAGGTGAAGACACAGACTGTGGATTCTGCTTAACTTGTAGTTTATGAACGTTAGGGGGTGATTTTCTCAATGGGGAGCTTTTGGAGGCGGGACTCCCACTTGTCGGGTTTCAGTCCCGCCTCCAACAACTTCTGGCCAACTCACGCTATTTTCCCTTGATTGACCTTGTTAAGCCCGCCCAGCGGTCACCCGCCCCCAAATTCTGCCATTTTCCCGGCAGATCCGCCTCCCCAGGGCTAGCAAAATCACCCCCTTAGAAGCAGTAAGGCTGACAGAGTATTGAAGAAGTCCAGCTATGTGATAAAACCATGGATTAGGCTTTCAGTAGCGGGGTGGGGGGTGAGAAGTGTGAAGTGGCAATTGCTTGGCAGTGATGTTAACGTATAAATGCACATTTAGCTGCTGTGATGGGCAAATAGTAGGTTTCTATAGAAGAAAGAGCTATCTCTGTAACTTCCTCCAGCCCTGCAATCCTCCGAGATCTCAGCGCTCCTCCAATTCTGGCTTCTTGCACATACCCGATTTTCATCACCCCACCGTTGGCGGCTGTGCCTTCAGCTGCCTAGGCCCTAAGCTCCACAATTCTCTCCCGAAGCCTCTCCGCCTCTCTCTCCTTTAAGACGCTCCTTAAAACCTACCGCTTTGACCAAGCTTTTGGTAACCGGTCCTAATATCTCACGAGACTCGGTGTCAAATTTTGTCTGATTAGGCTCCCGTGAAGCACCTTCGAACGTTTTACTATGTTAAAGGTGCTATATAAATGCAAGTTGTTGTTGTAGATGGGACAAATGGCCTTCCTCATCTATCAATCATGGAGTCACCTTCAGCTCCGCCAGCAGTATAAACATCCAAATGCAGGAAACTTTCGATTAACCGGCCCCTAAATAACCGGAAATGTCGGTTAACTGGCAAAATTCAGGAGTCGGTTCAGTAACTTTTATTACTTGCACAGCAACAAATGGAGGAAGGCAAGGGTTTGGCTGCAGCTGTTGCTAAGCTACAGAGACGCTTGCAACTTGTGGACATTGTTCTGAAGCTGAGCAACAGGGTTTGTTGCTTTATACGGAGCTCTAAGGTCTGTATCTTTTACTATAGCGTTCGGTTATCCGGAATTGTTGATGAACCGGCACCACGTCGGTCCCGTCCGTGCCGGATACCAGAAAGTTTCCTGTATTAGACTGCGTAGACCCGTTCTTTAACTCACCGATGTATTCCAAAAAGAGTATTCCCAACTGCAGTTTTCACCTCAAAAGATGAAAATTGCTCAATGTCCACATCAGTAGTGTCTCTACCTCCTGGGAGCAAGCAGATTTAAAGTGCTTCATCTCGGAGAGCACTGTGAGTTATTGCCTGATGGCCTGAGTTTCATTTGATATTAGCACAGAGAAGATGGCAGGAGCTGCATATCCTACCAGGAGCCTCCCTAGCAGCTGCCTAAGAGGTGGACATATGGCTGAGGGCAGGGTGTCTAAATCCATAATAGTTGAATGAGTAGGCGCTGCAATAAATTTTAAAGAAGGCTTGCTAAGTTTCTTTCTGCACTTGCTGCGAGCTAAAAAATTGCAGCACTGACAGAAGTGTAAATTCAGGCAAAGATGAAAAGGAATAATGAACCAGTGGTGGGAATGGACAGGAGCAAGAGTAACGGGCAGTCACTGCAGACAGCCTTAGACAAAAGGTCATTGAGCTTTCTTCCCTTGTAGTTTTTGTCCATTTTTTCCCTTCACTCTCCCTTTCATCCTCTTTGCTCTGATGCCTGCACTGCGATTTTTATTTTATTCATACCCTCTTTTTTCTATTTTTCCTTTTGTCTATCTGTCTTCTACGATAATTGAGGTGCCATCTGGTGAGGCTGCAGGAGACATTGGCCCTGAAATTAGATCGGGGGCTTGCCGCACGTGCAAGCCCCCGATCTGCACTCACCCTGCGCGCTGACATCTGAAGCCCGGGCCTGCTTGCATTTCCTGTCACTGGTCCGGTTCAGCTGTCGGCGCGATGTGCTTACCTGATCCAGCGGCGTAGTTAGTGCGATGTGCCGGCTGGGATCAGGTGAGCACTGTGCAGCCAATCAGGGGAGGGGAAACTCATTCATGAGTTTGACAGTAAGAGCTGTCAAACTCATGAAAACTACGGGGGGCCCAAAACACTATTTAAACTTTAAATAAAAATGTAAAAAACATCCCAATCATTAAATTAAGTATAAATAAGTTTAAAAAAAATAATTTAAACAATTTTTTTTTTGTGAAAAAAATAATTTTTTAATAAAAAGGGTCTAAAACTAAGCTTACCTTATTGTAGATTCTTTAAAATAATAAACCTGTGGGGAAAAAAAATTCTAAATTGCACTGAAACACCACTTACCTGTTAAAAAAAAAAAAATAAATACTTACGTGTGCTTTTTACAAGCGTGAAGACCGGAGGCCTTTACACATGGGCAAATCCCCCAAAAAAGAGGAAATCCAAGACGCACGCGCTACCCCCTACAGCGCACGCGCTAGCCTCTTCACCTCTTGGGTTAGAGGAGAGGAAATGCCGGTTTTCAGCGCATGCGCTGTGCATGCTGAAAACCGGCATTTCCTCCGGCCAGAAGCGTGAGTACCCCTTCCGTACTCACGCGTTTGGGGAGGAATTACTGCCCCAATGAGCTCAAACAGAGGAGCCTGATAATTTTATTAATTCGATTTGTATTTGTTTTCTTTATCCCCTTTAATAAAACAAGCTTCAAATTGCCAGAGTAGAATAAAACACCAACCATTTACAAAGAAAGACTTGCATTTATATAGCGCCTTTCATGACCTAAGGACATCCCAAAGCGCTTTACAGCCAATGAAGTACTTTTGAAGTGGAGTCACTGTTGTAACGTGGGAAACGCAGCAGCCAATTTTGGCACAGCAAGGTCCCACGAACAGCAATGTGATAATAGTCACATAGAGTCATAGAGTTATACAGCACAGAAAGAGGCCCTTCGGCCCATCATGTCCGCGCCGGCCATCAAGCCCTGTCTATTCTAATCCCATTTTCCAGCACTTGGTCCGTAGCCTTGTATGCTATGGCGTTTCAAGTGCTCATCTAAATGCCTCTTGAATGTTGTGAGGGTTCCTGACTCTACCACCCCACTCTATAATGACCAGGTAATCTGTTTTTTAGTGATGTTGATTGAGGGATAAATATTGGCCAAGGCGCCTGGGATAACTCCCCTGCTCTTCTTCGAAATAGCACCATAGGATCTTTTACGTCGACCTGAGTGGGCAGATGGGGCCTCAGTTTAACATCTCATCCGAAAGCCGACACCTCCGACAGTGCAGCACTCCCTCAGCACCGCACTGGAGTGTCAGCCTAGCTTTTGCGCTCAAATGTCTGGAGTGGGACTTGAACCCATGACCTTCTGACTCTGAGGCGAGAGTGCTATCAACTGAGCCACAACTGACACTTAGTTCCGCAAAGAGTAAACGCAGGGTGAGGGGGGTTTCGGTGTGGTGGGGAGGGCCGGGGTGGGGGGGGGCGAAGGGGGAGGTGTTGGGCTGTCAACAGTCTTCGACACCAAAAGAGAAAGAAATCAATTCCAGGTGAGATGTTTGCACAGCTCTAACACAGTCCCCTTTGATATGATGCCCTCTCAGTAACAGCTCCTTCTAGAGCTATTGTGGTCCAATTCTTTACTTTATAAAACTGAAGAGGAAATTTTTTATCAAATCTATCAGAAGTCGGGAGCAACTGCTAGGTCACCATAAAAGCTAGGCTGACACTCCAGTGCAGTGCTGCTCTCTGTCTGCTCTCTCAGGTGGACGTAAAAGATCCCATGGCACTATTTCGAAGAAGAGCAGGGGAGTTCTCCCCGGCGTCCTGGCCAATATTTATCCCTCAATCAACATCACTAAAACAGATTATCTGGTCATTTTCACATTGCTGTTTGTGGGAGCTTGCTGTGCGCAAATTGGCTGCTGCGTTTCCCACATTACAACAGTGACTAAACTTCAAAAGTACTTCATTGGCTGTAAAGCACTTTGAGACATCCAGTGGTCGTGAAAGGCGCTATAGAAATGCAAGTCTTTCTTTTTAAAAAGAGAGGCAATGATCCGATCAAGTATTGGTTCTTTGACGCAATCAAGTGCGCCATGAAGTAAAAAGACATGTACTATTCTTTGATTTAGTTTCCCCACTTGCATGTTGAGTATGCAGTGTCCAACACCGGAGGCTGCAGGAGAGTCCTATTAGAAAAAGGATTCAAATTCAAAATCCTTTTTTAAACATTTTAAAAAATTCGTTTATGGGATCAGGGCTTTGCTGGCAATGCCGGCATTTGTTGCCCTCGAGAAGGTGGTGGTGAGCCCCCTTCTTGAACCGCTGCAGTCCGTGTGGTGAAGGTACTCCCACAGTGCTGTTCGGGAGGGAGTTCCAGGATTTTGACCCAGCGACGATGAAGGGTCGGCGATATACTTCTAAGTCAGGATGATGTGTGACTTGGAGGGGAAATTGGAGATGGTGGTGTTCCCATGTGCCTGCTGCCCTTGTCCTTATAGGTAGAAGAGGTCTCGGATTTGGGAGGTGCTGCCGAAGAAGCCTTGGCAAGTTGCTGCAGTGCATCTTGTAGATGGTACACACTGCAGCCACGGTACGCCGGTGGTGGAGGGAGTGAATGTTTAAGGTGGTGGATGGGGTGCCAATCATGCGGGCTGCTTTGTCCTGGATGGTGTCGAGCTTCTTGAGCGTTGTTGGAGCTGCACTCATCCAGGCAAGTGGAGAGTATTCCATCACACTCCTTACTTGTGCCTTGTAGATGGTGGAACGGCTTTGGGGAGTCAAGAGGTGAGACACTCGCTGCAGAATACCCAGCCTCTGACCTGTTCTTGTTGCCACAGTATTTTCATGGCTGGTCCAGTTAAGTTGACCCCCAGGATGTTGATAGTGGAGGATTCGGCGATGGTAATGCCATTGAATGTCAAGGGGAAGTGGTTAGACTCTCGCTTGTTGGAGATAGTCATTGCCTGGCACTTGTGTGGCACGAATGTTACCTGCCACTTATCAGCCCAAGCCTGAACGTCGTCCAGGTCCTGTTGCATGCGGGCATGAACTGCTTCATTATCTGAGGAGTTGTGAATGGCGCTGAACACTGCAGTCATCAGCGAAAATCCCCATTTCTTACCTTATGTTGGAGGGATGGTCATTGATGAAGCAGCTGAAGATGGGTGGGCCTAGGACACTGCCCTGAGGAACTCCTGCAGCGATGTCCTGCGGCTGTGATGATTGACCTTCAACCACCACAACCATCTTCCTTTGTGCTAGGTATGACATTAGAAGCTGCAGATGAGTGAAAGATTAAAAGTTTGCTGTTGCTCATCCATCACCCCTGTGCTCGCTGACCGACATTGGCTCCCGGTCCTGCAAAGACTCGATTTTAAAATTTGCATCCTTGTGTTCAAATCCCTCCATGGCCTCGCCCCTCCCTATCTCTGTAACCTCCAGCATTACAACCTTCCGACATTCTCTGCGCTCTTGTGCATCCCCCGATTTCTTTCACTCCACCATTAGCGGCCGTGCCTTCAGCTGCCTAGGCCCTAAACTCGGGAATTCCCTCCCTGAACCTCTCTTCCTTTAATTCACTCCTTCAAACTTACCTCATTGACCAAGCTTTTGGTAACCCAGCTCTTCATGTGGCTTGATGCCAAATTTTGTCTGGTAACGCTCCTGTGAAGCGCCTTTTGAACGCATTGCTATTTTAAAGGTGCTATATAAATCCAAGTTGTTGCTGTTGTCTAGGCAGACCAGGTCGAACCCACTGCTCAGGCTTTAACATCATGAGTAATGGGGACCGGTTTGGATCTAATCACATGTATTCTTGGCCTTTTTCAGCGAACTCTTCAGGTCATACTTTGCCCATTCTCTGGGGCTGAGCTTTTACTGTGCTGATTAGGTGTTTAATTGCTATTCTAGTTTGCTCAGCGTTGAAATAATTGTTCTTTTAATTGTTCTCATGGCATGCTGAAGTATTATTCTTTAGGGGAAGGCAGTCTGTGCAATGTTCTGCTGCTGTGATTAGATTGGTCATATTGTTCTGTCTGGGGACTATGCAGCCTATCTTTATAAATTGGCACGACTTTTGTTTAAGTGCTGGAAAGGAATCTTTGTTAATTTGTTTGGTATGTTTGTGTTTTATACGGTTGGATCTGTTTAATATGTACTTTATCGGTGTATGTACCCAGGGAACAATGGCATTATTCTTCATTGTCGGCCTAGATTTGTGAAGGTTGGTCAATGCGCTTCTGCTTCCAAGTCTGAGTTGACTAAGGTGAATGTCAAATATCAAGTTTCCATTGATTTTGCCTCCTTATTGTGGAAGGCAAGTTGGCACCTGCATGCAGCCAAGTCAGCCTGGTTAGTGTAAATCATAAACTACAACATGTATTTGGATAGCTCTCCCTGCTTGATGAGAGACACCCGAGAGTGCTTTACAGGATGGTGGACAAAGAGTGAAAGGGAAAAAATAAATGTGGGGCGGGGGGGGGGGGGGGGGGGGGTGGCGGCGGAGGGTGGGTGGGTGGGAGGGGTGAAAGTACCGCCAAGGCGAAGGTTCTTAGAGTCTTTTGAAGGCAGGGCGAGAAAGGGCAAGATGGAGGTGCTGGAGAAGGGACCTCCAGCGGGAGGGGGCGTGGTGGCTGTTGGAGCAGGTGGAGGGAGGAGATGTGGGAACAAGAAGTAGGTTGGTGATGGAGGAGTGGAGATGCATGGGTGGAGATCACTGAGGTCAGGCAGGGTGAGGCCAGTGAAGTGTTTGAATATGAGGATCTTAAAGTTGATTCACTGGGGCATGGGGAGCCAGCAGAGCCTGGCGTGGACAGGGGTAATGGGGGAGCAGGCATCGATGTTTTAGATGAGCTGTAGTTTGTAGAGGCTGGAAAGGTGAGCTTTGGAAAAAATGAGCCTTGAGGTAGTAAAGGCAAGGAGAAACATAGAAACATAGAAAAATAGGAGCAGGAGTAGGCCATTCGGCCCTTCGAGCCTGCTCTGCCATTCAATATGATCATGGCTGATCCTCTATCTCAATACCATATTCCTGCTCTCTCCCCATACCCCTTGATGCCTTTTGTGTCTAGAAATCTATCTATCTCCTTCTTAAATATATTCAGTGACTTGGCCTCCACAGCCTTCTGTGGTAGAGAATTCCACAGGTTCACCACCCTCTGAGTGAAGAAATTTCTCCTCATCTCAGTCCTAAATGTCCTACCTCGTATCCTGAGATTGTGACCCGTCATTCTGGACCCCCCAGCCAGGGGAAACATCCTCCCTGCATCCAGTCTGTCTAGCCCTGTCAGAATTTTATACCTTTCAATGAGATCCCCTCTCATTCTTCTAAACTCTAGTGAATATAGGCCTAGTCGACCCAATCTCTCCTCATATGACAGTCCTGCCATCCCAGGAATCAGTCTGGTGAACCTTCGCTGCACTCCCTCTATGGCAAGTATATCCTTTCTTAAGTAAGGAGACCAAACCTGCACACAGTACTCCAGGTATGGTCTCACCTAGGCCCTGTATAACTAGTAAGACATCCTTGCTCCTGTACTCAAATCCTCTTGCAATGAAGGCCAACATACCATTTGCCTTCCTAACTGCTTGGTGCACCTGCATGTTTGCTTTCAGTGACTGGTGTACAAGGACACCCAGGTCCCTCTGTACATCAACATTTCCCAATCTATCACCATTTAAATAATACTCTGCCTTTCTGTTTTTCCTACCGAAGTGGATAACTTCACATTTATCCACGTTATACTGCATCCTCCATGTATTTGCCCACTCACTCAGCTTGTCTAAATCACCTTGAAGCCTCTTTGCATCCTCCTCACAACTCACAATCCCACCTAGTTTTGTGTCGTCAGCAAACTTGGAAATATTACATTTGGTTCCCTCATCCAAACCATCGATATATATTGTGACTAGTTGGGGCCCAAGCACTGATCCCTGCGGTACCCCACTAGTCACTGCCTGCCACCCCGAAAAAGACCCATTTATTCCTACTCTCTGTTTCCTGTCTGTTAACCAATTTTCAATCCATGCCAGTATATTACCCCCAATTCCATGTGCTTTAATTTTGCACACTAACCTCTTATGTGGGATTTTATCAAAGGCCTTCTGAAAATCCAAATACACCACATCCACTGGTTCTCTCTTATCTATTCTACCAGTTACATCCTCAAAAAAACTCCAGTAGGTTTGTCAAACACGATTTCCCTTTCATAAATCCATGTTGACTTTGTCTAATCCTGTTGATATTTTCTAAGTGTCCTGTTATCACATCCTTTATAATAGTCTCTAGCATTTTCCCTACTACAGATATTAGGGTAACTGGTCTATAGTTCCCTGTTTTTTCTCTCCCTCCTTTTTTAAATAGTGGGGTTACATTTGCCACCCTCCAATCTGCAGGAACTGTTCCATAATCTATAGAATTTTGCATCCACTATTTCTATGGCTACCTCTGTTAGTACTCTGGGCTGCAGATTATCAAGCCCTGGGGATTTTTCGGCTTTCAGTCCCATTAATTTCTCCAGCACTATTTTTTTACTAATACTAATTTCCTTTAATTCCTCCTTCTCACTAGACCCTTGGTTCCCTAGCATTTCTGGGAAGTTATTTGTGTCCTCTTTCGTGAAGACAGAACCAAATTATTTGTCTAATTGCTCTGCCATTTCCTTGTTCCCCATTATAAATTCTCCCGCTTCTGACTGTAAGGGACCTACATTTGTCTTCACGAATCTTTTTCTTTTTACAGAGCTTTCAGCAGCAAAGGGGGAGGTGGCCTGGAGTTGGGTGATGGTAGGAGCTGAAAAAGAGCAGTCTTGATAACTAGCTGTGGAGAGAAAGCTGATTCCGGGGGGGTGGGGGGGGGGGGGTCAAGAAATAACCTCAGGTTTTGTACTTCTCATCTTAGCCTAAGATGGCAGCTGGTGAGGTTGTGGTGTATAGGAGCTTATGAGAGCCAAAAAAGAAGGCTTCAGTTGTGCCAACATTTAGCCAGAGGAGGTTTTGACTCATCCATATATTTATGTCAGGCAAGACTGGCTACAGCTTTAGTATCAGTAGAGGTGGGAAAGAGGTAGAACCGAATGTCATAAGTGTACACGGGGATGCTGACCCATGATACAATTAAAGGGCACCATATAAATAATGAAGGAGACAGCCAAGCATGAGACCCCAGGATGCATCAGAGGTGACCATGCAGGCATAAAAGGAGAAGGTGTTGGGGTGATGTAATGCCTACAATATGACAAGTAGGATGGACCCTTGGAAGAAAAGTGCTGTGGACGTGGACCGTGGAGAAGAGACTTTTGAGGAGGGTGACATGGTAAATAATGTTGACACTCTGTTGAACACCTAAATTTGCTAGCTATTTAATAGTTTCTCATTACCCACCAGTCACTTCGATCAATTAATGCCACTTAATATTGCTGAATGGTTGGTCACGCTCATTCTCAGAGATGGTAGCACATAAGTTTTGTTTTGGCTCATTTGTGATATTTCCCAGTGACCCACAGGATTACTATCACCACACGCATGCCTGCCACCTGAAAGTGAAGTCAGCATTTTGGTGGCACTGCAAATGTGTCCGCATTTGCAGACAAAAATCAGTAGGCACCATGCCCACTTCCCCAAAGTGACAATCCCAAGCTGTTACCTCCTGCTATAAGTAATTCTCCCCCTTTTTCTCTTAGGCTTGTTTTGGCTCATGAGCTTTTCCTGACTGCCATACTAGCTGGGGATTTTAATTCTTTTCTCCAGCCTAGAGTAGACAAACTTCTGGTGGTGATTTATCCCCCTTACTGGGCTATGAGGATCTTGCTCTTGTGGATGTGTGGATCCATAGCTCAACCACCTTGCACTTTGTTCTGCTTGAGTCTGCACAAGTTTTACTCTGGGATTGATCATGTATTTTTGTTCTCTCGTCACTACAATCATCTCTTGCTCAATAGAGTTTTCAGATCGTGCGCTGTTGACTTTATAATCTGTATATGCTAGGGTGTCCAGTAAGGTTTAGGCAGATGACACTGGACCTCCTCCCTTTTTGGGGATTTGCATTCTCTGGAGGAGATTCAAGGGTGTCTGTTTCCATTCTTTAAGTTTCACCATAATCCTAGGCCATCATCTAGCTCTAAAATGGTCTTGATTGGGAAGATTGTTGTATTAGCTTAAGAAGCAGGAGTCTCTTACTACCTCAGTTGGAAGAGTGATTTCTGTCCTTAAAGTTACTCAGACTCAAAAGGTTTTTTGATTCCCTCCAGGAGACTAGGAGGGAATTAGATTCTCTTGGACTGCAAAGGGAAATGTCTAATTCAATTGCGATTAGGGAATGAGTTGCCAGTTGTCTTGTTTGGATGAGGAAGACTGTTCTTTTGGATTCTCTCAATACCCTTGGGAGGTCATTCAAGTCTTTACAATCTGGCAAGATGCCTTGCCCAGATAGCTATCCAGCTGACGTCTATAAAAAGCTCCTTCCCAAATTGGCTCCCCTTCGACTATGTATATTCCAGTAAATTACTGGCACTTGTTTGACCCCTGACACTTGGAGAGATTCATTCATTTATCTTCAACCGTAGAAGGGCAGGAATCTTCCGACTGCAGCGCCTATAGACCAATACCATTCCAGAATTCTGATTCTAAATTATTTGCGAAGAAATTGACATCCTGTCAGAACCATGTGATTCATAAATTGGCCCACCCTGGTCAACTGGGGTTTGTTTATCTGCAGAAGGCATCGTCTCAGAATTATTTATGCAGTCAATTCCTTACACAAATCTAGTCTGATGATTTCCCTAAATACTGAGAAGGCTTGCCATAGAGTTAAGTGGGCTTGTTGAAAGGTGTGTTGGAAGCTATGGGCCTCCGATCATGCTCTGGGTGGAAAACCCCACTGGGGATTGGAACTGGGGCAAGATCCTGCTCCGTGTTTTCCACGCAGCCATTTTCCAGTGGCGGGCGTGACGGGCAGATCTTCTGCCTGCTCTGCGACAGCAAGAGGGTGTGCCTGTGGGAGTTCCTGGGCAACCCCAGCGATTCTATCCTTTACACCCGTAAAAGGCCGCAGCGGAGCTCATCCCAGCTAAGAACTGGTGCAAGTCCCGCTGAGATCCTGGGAATGTTGATTGGCAAAGGTAATTGATCCTGGTGGCATGGGGGAGGGTTGGGAGAGGTCCTACTAAGTCTGGAAACAGAGTAGAAGTCCAGACCCAGTTTCCAAAGGACAGAATTGTTGTACTTCTGAAGTAAGGCCACTCATGAAGCATGGCAGTATCGTGAAGTAGTCATTGGGTAACCTGAAGAGCGCAGAAAATTGTGCCAAGTTGTGCACTGTATTCAGTTTGTCTCTTTTACTTTTATCTCTGCAACTGGACATAAATATTTTAAATGGATTAATGGATACATTAATGGATTCATTCACACGAGCAGACTTCCCTTCGTGTTGCTCACTGTGAGCTCCAGGATATGAGGTTTTTTAATGATAGAAGCATTACACGATGTAATACAGAACCAGCAGATTCTGGGTCCATATGCACCGTATTAAAATACTCTGTGTTTGATTTCAATACCAGTGTAAGGTGAACTGTTGTAACATGCTGGTAGTGTATTTTTGCAAATCTACGGTAAATAATCTGCCATATACATAAATTAGTTTCAAACTGACTGGCATTGCTATTACTCTACCATTTCACACGTGTGGGTGCTGACGAGACTGCACATTCCCACCCACCTGCAGCCTGAACCCATTCCCAGCCAGTGCATGGTACTATGCCAGACACAATAACACTCTTTATTACTCTTGTTGCTCCAGCTGATAGCGATGGGACAGACTAGGGCAAAGGGGTCTGCTTTACCATTTATAAAAATATAAAATTAGCAGGGAGCGTTTGACTGAACACTAAGCTTTTCTGGTTAAGCTGTTGCTCTAGCCAGCTTACTGGGGCTTTCTACAGACCTTTTATCAGTTTTAATTTTCCAAGATATCTAGCAAACTCCTCAAACATTAGGAGAGGAACCTTCAAAAAGAAGTAAACTGCTAGCTAGATAAGACTAAAACAATACAGTCCTTCATTTTCATTGGCTACACCTACTGGGTCAATCGAGGTATCAGTGGGGAGGAAAGATAGAAAAATTGACCTTTTTTCTGTTTTCCAGGAATGTTTTTAAAACAAGTACATAAAAATTACTTTTAAAAAGCTGTGTTTTTTTAAAAAGAGCAATTCGTCAAATGCCACCAATTGTTATCAGTATCATTAAAGCATCTGTTCTATTGCTCAGAGATGCTTCGTGCTATCATGACAGCATCTTGAAAATTGCAGGAGAAAAGTCGATATTTCTCCATGTTAAGAACTTGCAAAATTGAGCGCTATTCCCATTTCAATTTACCATTTTGTGCTGCAGCAACATTGACTGGTTTAATTGCACAGCAGAATGTCTTCAATCTATGTTATTACACAAGTACTTGTTCAATCATCTTCATTTTCAATCTAACTTTCTTGTGGTTTATTTTTCAGTCTTTAATTCAAGTCTTTAAGTCCCATTCATGTTTCCACCATTAATGATTGGACAGTCATTGCATGAAAAGGGTTTATGTCGAAACAGGTCAATTGTGATTTTATAGAACCCTTCATCAACGTCATGTAACGTTACTTGCAAGCTGGCCAAAAATGTTGCCTGCTTTTTCTCCCCCTCGTGTTTGATCCCCTGCTGAAACAATAAACTTATATTTCTACACTCAGCAATTATATTAGGAAGAAGAAAAAGCTTACATTTATATAACATCTTTCAAGACCTCAGGACATGCCAAAGTGCTTTGCAGTCAACGAAGTACTTTTCAAGGTGTCAGACATGGCTCAGCTGGTAGCACTCCTCTGAGTCAGAAGGTTGTGGGCTGGAGTCCCACTCCAGAGACTTGAGCACATAATCCAGGCTGACACTCCAGTGCAGCACTGAAGGAGTGCCGCACTGTCGGAGGTGTTGTCTTTCAGATGAGGCATTAAACCAGTGCCCCATCTGCCCCCTCGGGTGGACGTAATAGATCTATGACAATATTTCAGGGAAGAGCAGGAGATTTATGGCCAATATTTATCTCTTTTTTGCGCAGGCTGGCTTTAAGTGGTGCTGGCCTCGCACGAACTTGGGCCCCCAGCTGAGGCGTCCAGTCGCTCAACAGTGCTTTAGCGCTGCCTTAATGCTACAATTATTAAAATTAGCAGGCAGCACGGAGTTTGCGTGCTGCCAGCATTGGAAGCAATGGGCGCAATTTAATCCCGCATTACGACCCCCGCGCCCGTTTTTGGGGCTATCAAACTTAGCCCCCAATAGCGATAGGCTTACTTAAGCTATAATGTGAGAGGTTGGAAGGGTTACTGAACGTGTTAGGAAGAGAAGCATAGAGGCTAATTGCAAACAGACAAACGATACAGGGAATTTAAAAGGTTTTTGTGCAAGAATCATCTCAATTCAATAAAAATTGGAAACTAATAGCGTGGGCCTAGAAATTCATCTTGGATGGTGGTGCAAAACGGGAGATATCGGAACGGCCGCCCGTTATATGCAGCGTCAGATATTCAGTTGGGCAGTGTCCTAGGCCCAACCATCTTCAGTTGCTTCATCAATGACCTTCCCGCCAACATAAGGTCAGAAATGGGGATGTTCGCTGATGACTGCACGGTGGTCAGTGCCATTCACAACTCCACAGATAATGAAGCAGTCCATGCCCGCATGCAACAAGACCTGGATGACGTTCACGCATGGGCTGATAAGTGGCAGGTAACATTCGCACCATACAAGTGCCAGGCAATGACTATCTCCAACAAGGGAGAGTCTAACCACTGCCGTTTGACATTCAACGGCATTACCATCGCCAAATCTCCCACCATCAACATCCTGGAGGTCACCATTGACCAGAAACTTAACTGGACCAGCCACATAAATACTGTGGCAACAAGAGCAGGTCAGAGGCTGGGTGTTCTGCAGTGAGTGTCTCACCTCCTGACTCCCCAAAGCCTTTCTACCATCTACAAGGCACAAGTAAGGAGTGTGATGGAATACTCTCCACTTGCCTGGATGAGTGCAGCTCCAACAACACTCAAGAAGCTCAACACCATCCAGGACAAAGCAGCCCGCTTGATTGGCACCCAGTCCACCACCTTAAACATTCACTCCCTCCACCACCGGCGTACCATGGCTGCAGTGTGTACCATCTACCAGATGCACTGCAGCAACACACCAAGGCTTCTTCGACAGCGCCTCCCAAACCCATGACCTCTTCCACCTAGAAGGACAAGGGCAGCAGACACATGGGAACACCACCACCTCCAAGCTCCCCTCCAAGTCACCCACCATCCTGACTTGGAAGTATATCACCAATCCTTCATCGTCGCTGGGTCAAAATCCTGGAACTCCCTCCCTAACAGCACTGTGGGAGTACCTTCACTACATGGACTGCTCAAGAAGGCGGCTCACCACCACCTTCTCAAGGGCAATTAGGGATGGGCAATAAATGCTGGCCTTGCCAGCGACGCCCACATCCCGTGAATGAATAAAAGAAAAGTTATCGGGTGCTGTAAATAATGGCGGCTGATCCGATACCACCCGTTTTGCGCTGCCATCTGAGATGAATTTTTCGGCCATGGTATACTTGTGTTTATTAAAGGAGAGGAGTTTACAAAGAACATTGAGGATGTAAATAAGTGTGAGGCAAAATAATGCAACTTTCATAAGTAATGTATAATTTTTGGGACTTAGAGGGCTGATACAGGAGGGAATAACTGCAGTGAAATAGAACATGAACACAAAGCTTGCAAGAAATCTCAAAGTAATTATTGAGAATCATTTAATCTAGATTGGAGCAGGAGGGTGGAATTGGATCTCATCCTTGCCTTTGTGACCTCTAGATTCAACTATTCCAATACTCTCCTGGCCGGCCTCCCACCCTCCATAAACTTGAGATCATCCAAAACTCTGCTGCCCGTGTCCAAACTCGCACTAAGTCCCGTTCACCCATCATCCCTGTGCTCGCTGACCTACATTAGCTCCCGGGCCAGCAATGCCTAAATTTTTTAATTCTCAGCCTTGTTTTCAAATCCCTCCATGGCCTCGCCCTTCCCTATATCTCTGTAACCTCCTCCAACTCTACAACCCTCCGTGATCTCTGCGCTCCTCCAATTCTGGCCTCTTGCACATCCCCAGTTTTCATCACTCCACCATTGTGGACTCTGCCTTCAGTTGTCTATGCCCTAAGCTCTGGAATTCCCTCCTTAAACCTCTCTACTTCTCTCTCTTCCTTTAATATGCTCCTCAAAAGCTCCCTCTTTCACCAAGCTTTTGTTCATCTGTCCTAATATCATTTTGTGTGGTTCGCCGTCACAATTTGTTTGATAACGCTCCTGTAAAGCGCCTACATTAAAGGCGCTATAGAAATGCAAGTTGTTGTGGCTGTAAGCAAATTTGATCAATAGTGGATGTTAGCCAATAAATGGTCATGAACACAGTGAGAAATACTGGAAGACATTGAAGGCTAAAAGATTAAGTGAATCTGTAATAAGAGGCATTACATGAATGTTGGAAGCATTAAGATTAAGGTACTTGAACCTGAGTCTCTTGTGTCACTGAAGAATTATGACTAAGGAATATCCAAGTCATAGCTAACCTGAGAAGCAACCTATAAATAAAGAGTGTTCAGGCAAGATGGAGTAGAAATCCAGAGGTGCCTTCAAGGTTAAAATAGATCCCATGGTGCAAACCAAGCACTCTGGTTTATTTCTAGAGGGATTGAATTGAAAAGTAGGGAAGTTATGCTGAACTTGCATCGAACCTTGGTTAGACCACACTTGGAGTACTGCGTGCAGTCCTGGTCACCATATTATAAAAAGGATATAGAGGCACTGGAGAGGGTGCAAAAAAGATTTACAAGGATGATCCCAGAAATGCAAGGGTATACCTATCAGGAAAGGATGAACAGGCTGGGTCTCTTTTCTCTTGAAAAGAGAAGGCTGAGGGGTGACCTAATAGAGGTCTTTAAAATTATGAAAGGTTTTGATAGAGTGGATACAGAGAGAGTGTTTCCACTTGTGGGGAAGAGCAAAACTAAAGGCCATCAATATAAGATAGTCATCAAGAAATCCAATAGGGAATTCAGAAGGAACTTCTTTATCCAAAGAGTGTTGAGAATGTGGAACTCGCTACCACAGGGAGTGGTTGAAGCAAATAGTATAGATGCATTTAAGGAGAGGCTGGACAAGCATCTGAGGGAGAAGGGAATAGAGGGTTACGCTGATAGATTTAGATGAGGAAAGACGGGAGGAGGCCTCGAGTGGAGCATAAACGCCGGCATGGACTGGTTGGGCCGAATGGCCTGTTTCTGTGCCGTATATCCTGTGTAATCACATTAGCTCCATGTTAAGTCAGTGATTATTTTTCAGTTGTTTATTCCTCGAGTATCACTCGAGCGTGTAAAACAGGTACTGGTGGGAATTGCTGCTCTGCCCTTTTGGGGCTTATTTCTTGAAGGTGTGTTTGAGTGTTTACTGTTGGATCTATAGTTGTGGTTCTTTTTGGCTTTCTGATGTATCTTTATCTGCATCACCTTTGTTGCATTATTTCCTGGTTCTGTTTACCCTGATTGTTTCCATTTACAAAACTGTTTTTCCCAAAGAAACAGCTGTGGCTCAGTGGGCAGCACCCTCGCCTCGGAGCCAGAAGGTTGTGGGTTCAAGTCCCACTCCAGAGACTTGAGCACAAAATCCAGGCTGACACTCCAGTGCAGTGCCGAGGGAGTGCTGCGCTGTTGGAGGTACCGTCTTTCGGATCAGACGTTAAACCGAGGCCCCATCTGCCCTCTCAGATGGATGTAAAAGATCCTATGGCACTATTTCGAAGAAGAGCAGGGGAGTTATCCCTGGTGTCCTGGCCAATATTTATCCCTCAATCAACATAACACAAAACAGATTATCTGGTCATTATCACATTGCTGTTTGTGGGAGCTTGCTGTGCACAAATTGGCTGCCGTGTTTCCTACATTACTACAACAACAATTTGTATTTATATAGCACCTTTAATGTAATAAAACATCCCAAGGTACTTCAGAGGAGTATTATAAGACAAATTTGACACCGAGCCATATAAGGAGAAATGAGGGCAGATGACCAAAAGCTTGGTCAAAGAGGTAGGTTTTAAGGAGCGTCTAAAGGAGGAAGGAGAATTAGAGAGGCGGAGAGGTTTATGGAGGGAATTCCAGAGCTTAGGACCTAGGCAACAGAAGGCACGGCCACCAATGGTTGAGTGATTTATAATCAGGGATGTACAAGAGGGCAGAATTAGAGGAGTGCAGATATCTCGGCGTGGGGGGTTGTGGGGCTGGAGGAGATTATAGAGATAGGGAGGGGCGAGGCCAAGGAGGGATTTGAAAACAAGGATCAGAATTTTGAAATAGAGGCGTTGCTTAACCGAGAGCCAATGTAGGTCAGCGAGCACAGGGGTGATGAGTGAATGGGACTTGGTGCGAGTTAGGACATGGGCAGCCGAGTTTTGGATGACCTCAAGTTTACGTAGGGTAGAATGTGGGAGCTCATCCAGGAGTGTGTTGGAATGATCAAGTCTAGAGGTAACAAAGACACAGATAAGGGTTTCAGCAGCTGATAAGCTGAAGCAAGGGCGGAGACAGGCGAGGTTATGGAGGTGGAAATAGGTGATCTTCATTATGTCGCGGATATGTGGTCGGAAGCTCATTTCAGGGTCAAATATGACACCAAGGTTGCGAACAGTCTGGTTCAGCCTCAGACAAGTGTTAGTGAGAGGGATGGAGTCAGTGGCTTGGGAATAGAGTTTGTGGCTCGGACCGAAAACAATGGCTT
The DNA here is from genome assembly GCF_052327205.1 of Somniosus microcephalus. Classification (NCBI taxonomy): domain Eukaryota; kingdom Metazoa; phylum Chordata; class Chondrichthyes; order Squaliformes; family Somniosidae; genus Somniosus; species Somniosus microcephalus. Next base: position 36,538,250 of record NC_141013.1, read on the forward strand.
CGGTCTTCCCATTATTGGAGAAAATTTTTGCTCATCTAGAACTGGATGTCGGACAAGCAGTCTGACAATTTAGAGACCGTGGAGGGGTTGAGAGAGGTGTTGCTGAGGTAGAGCTGGGTGTCGTCAGCGTATATGTGGAAACTGTCGCTGTGTTTTCGGATGATGTTGCCAAGGGGCAGCATGTACATGAGAAATAGGAGGGGGCCAAGAATAGACCCTTGGGGGACACCAGAGGTAACGAGGCGGGAGCGGGAAGAGAAACCGTTGTAGGTGATTCTCTGGTTACGATTAGATAGATAAGAATGGAACCAGGTGAGTGCAGTCCCACCCAGCTGGATGACGGTGGAGAGGCGTTGGAGGAGGATGGAGTGGACAACCGTGTCAAAGGCTGCAGACAGGTCAAGAAGGACGAGGAGGGATAGTTTACCTTTGTCACAGTCACAAAGGATGTCATTACAACAGTGACTACGCTTCAAAAGTACTTCATTGGCTGTAAAGCACTTAAGGTTGTGAAAGGCGCTATATAAATGCAAGTCTTTCAAATCCTTTTCCCACAAGTGCCTGGCCAACAAGATGTTATTTGAAGAGCAAGAAGCAAAATGCTTAGTGTGGGAATTCCTTTGAGCGTTCTTATGGCACTCCTAGATATGGATGAAGAGGAGTTTCTTATGGAGGCAGATTCAGTATCACCTGAAGCATTTGGTACCCGTCCGCCTTCGTCCCAGGAACTGGGCGTTCATATTTAGGCCGGCCTGCTTGGGTTTTTCAGAAGACGCCTCTGCCCCCACTCACCACTCTTCACCAAGGATGCCTGGTTGTCTCTGGTTATTCTTGAGTCCGCCCTGCAGACAGCTCCCACCACTGGGATCGTGTGTGTCCCCAATGGCTGTGGCGGTGACCGCACCATTAAATCTCGATGGCATTAGGGGCATTTGCCATTATCTGTGCACCAGTGCATCGACCAAGCGACAGAAGCTTTGCTTGCTGGGGAAACATTTCAAATGCTTTCCCTATTACAAGGAAGTAACAGCACCACATAGCATGGCAATTATCCAGTCTTAATTGTTTGTTATTTTGGCCTTAATATGTTAGAAATCACTGAGTCAGTTTGCAACACATTTCATTTGTTCTTTTAACTGTCGAGTTCTGCTTAATTTAAAAAAAAAGAAACTGTATATGATTACTGTGGAAGTTCCAAAATCAGCAGAAGGATTTCCACCTAGTGGTTTGATCTCAGTACTGACAGTGGGGCTCTTAACAGGGAGTCGGTTTTGACAAATCTGCTTGGGTTGAAAGGGGAAATACGATTATAGCGTGATCCCACCACCAAACGCATCTTCCCCTCGCCTCCTGTTTCAGCATTCCGTAGGGACTGCTCCCTCCGCGACACCCTGGTCCACTCCTCTATCTCCCCCAGCACCCCTTCCCCTTCGCTGGGCACCTTCCCATGCAAACGCAGGAGATACAACACCTGCCCTTTTACCTCCTCCCTTCCCACTGTCCAGGGCCCCAAACACCCCTTCCAGGTGAAACAGCAATTTACTTGTACTTCTTGCAATCTAGTATACTGTATTCGCTGCTCACGATGTGGTCTCTACATTGGGGAGACCAAACGCAGATTGGGTGACCGCTTTGCGGAACACCTCCGTTCAGTCTGTAAGGGGGACCCCGAGCTTCCGGTTGCCTGTCACTTTAATTCTCCGCTCCACTCCCACTCAGACCTCACCGTCCTCGGCCTCTTGCATTGTTCCACTGAAGCTCAACGTAAGCTCGAGGAACAGCACCTCCTCTTTCGATTAGGCACTTTACAGCCTTCTGGACTCAACACAGAGTTCAACAATTTCAGATCATAACCTTGGCCCCTATCACTTTTTTTTTATCAACACTTTTTGTTTGTGCTTGTTTTTTTTCTCCCTCCCACATGGCAGCTGTCTTTCATTCTGCCAGCGCAATTCACACTCCATCTAGCGCCATAATTTGTTAACCTGTCCCATTACCATCTCCTCTTGCCTTGAATATCTCTTAATGCCTCTTTTCTTCCCCTGCCTTCCATCCTATCACAGACCTCCTTCCCTTTTGTTCCTTCATCCCCTCCCCCATCTCCCAGCCCCTAAACTTGCTTTAAAATCTGTTCCTTTTCCTGCTTTTTTCCAGTTCTGACAAAAGGACTTCAACCTGAACCGTTAACTGTTTCTCTCTCCACGGATGCTGCCTGACCTGCTGAGTTTTTCCAGCGTTCTCTGTTGTTATGGAGCTGCACTTAATTTTGAATTGGAAAAAATGTGAACTGCCTGGATTAAAATATCGCAAACTCAAGTTGGAATACCCAACTCTCCTTTCCTCAGAAGTCTGATTCCTTATTCCTGCAGTATTATTTCCTAAAGAGCATAAACTGAGCTGTTAACTCTGAACTTCTGTGAGTGGCTCGAAAGCAGTGCGTCAGGAGAGACTGTGCAGCCAGGCCTGAGTTCAGAGATGTTCGGGGTCATTTTGACTTTGTGCGAGAGTGTAACATGGGTTACAGCGAGTCGGCAGCCCGTTTTGTTATCTCTCCTGATTTTTAATTCCATTGAAGTCAATAGAAATAAAAATCGGGAGAGGTGCAGAAGGGCCTGACGACTCGCTATCACCCGTTTTACTCTATTGCACAAAGTCAAAATTACCCCCAAGTTGTGCCTTGGCCCCCATCCTCAGAAATATCACGCTGTGGCGGATCGCCACCTAAACGGGCGCAATCCACTTTTCCGTCCGTGGACAATAAATCGGGCACCTTGCCTTTAAGAAGCATGCTGCCTTGAAGGCATGACAAAGGAGCGGGCGTCGCCCTCAGTGTGTACTCAAAAGCGCGGGTATCGCCCTCAGTCTGTTTTCGGGTTTAGCAGAGAGAGGAGCTGGGGCAGCCATCTCTCAAGAGAATGTAATAAAAGCCATGTGTTCCTCAGATCAGTTCGGCCTCCATTCGTGTTCCGCGGCAGCCTCAACAACGCTGTTATAATCAGTGTTAAATGGAATGAAAACAGCGGCTCCTGTCAGGAGGCCAGTTAACATAAAGTAAAACATTTAATTTACCTCTGTTTAGAAATGGGTGAATTTTTTTTTATTTTTTTAAACAAACATATTGGGGTATAAATTCACCTGGGGCAGATGTGCAAATTGACAGCCTTGTTTACACGCCATCCGATTTTCTTTTCCATTTGACGTCAATTTGCTGCGACCCGTTCTGCGCTGCCGCTCAAAGACGGGTTTACAGGCCGCTGTCAACTAGCAACTTGTTCCCAGCATTGGCCGCAGTCAGTTGGTGAATATGAGATTTTCAAATATACGAAATGGCGATGGAAAGAGTTTGGAACCACCTCACAGCCGGAACCTGCAGCAACACCATAACCATTCCCAGGTGAATGGGAAACGGCGACGTTGGCCACTTGCAGTGGTAAATTTTGATGCAAAAAATTGCGACAACGGGGCGTGTGGTTTGTGGACAGAAAGTGCGTACCTTGTTTTTAAAAAAAAAAGTATATAGATGATCACAACATATACCTGTTAACTGAATGTATACTACGGTAGGTTGTTAAGCTACAGTTGCAGTTAACACAAGGTTGCGTTGCATGAGCTATCTTGAAGTCAGAAAAGGGGCCATGCATAAGAAGAGTACAAAGGTAGTATACGGGGTCTAAAACATGTACAACTTGTCGCTTACCTCCCAAAACTATATACAATAAAACATGGAAAATGTATTATTTGATATATTTATTTTATATATGTATATGGAGCAAGTATTGCAAACATTATGAATATAAACTGTAGAGAAACAAATGGACACTTAAGATATCAAATTGTTGAATGTTCTTGTTTTTCCTATCATAACTAACATATGCCCTTTTCAACTTTTTATCGTGTGTGCCTACTGCAAGGAAGGTTGTTGCAGATTCAGATAACTTGTCAAGGGACGACCAACTGTGTTGAACTGAAAAGAGGATTTCACAGTATCTGCTATATCAGTTTAAGTAAGAAGTGAAGGCCAACTCGCTGATAATAGATGCTTAAAAGCAATTGGAAAAGATCTGGTGTCTCACAGTATCAAAACAAAAATGATTATCATACAGAGATTGAACTCCATTCAACCATTGTTCTATCAATTCTTAGACAGGTAGTTGGAAAAATTATTGTATGGCAACAGAGCATTTCATGACGCTGTGAAAGAAACAAAAAACACCCTGGAAAAACCAGTCCCACTTTCAAGAAAGACGATCCATTGTTAGTGTTGTCCTTTTCCCCAGGGAAGGGGCACTTATGCTTGTTGGTGTCACTTCACTGAGCTTTGCTCCACCCCACCAATTACTGGTCTGTACTAAACTGGACACTTAACTGAAGAAAAGGAACATCTGTAAATCCTCCTCGTACCATATCATTAAGTCTTCCTTCCTACAAAACAAATAAGCACTTGCACGTATTCATAGAAAGTTCCCTTCATGCCAGTCAATCGATAAGTCATGGAGAGACTGTTCAAATCATCCTACCCTTTTTATAGAAAAACAAAGCAGGGGACCACAGCGGGAAACAAAAAAGGGAAAAAAAATCAAGCCTATAGTTCCACGGGACTCACAGTCAATGTGATTATTTTTTTGTTTGTACAACTGAACTTTTACTGACAATAATGATGGACCGGATCAGTAATATTTCCTGAAAGGATTTTGAATGATGGATATAGGGGGGAAGGCTGTAGACTATAAATCAACCTTTCGTTATGCCGTTGCTTTTCTTTTATAACCTAAATCATGTCTATAATCAGAATCTTGAGACTAATTAACGGCTTTCAATCGAAGATCGTGCTATTGACCCATTTCTATAATGAGAGCTGTATTGCCGTAATTCTGCGCTTGCCTACAGTATTCCCCTTCACGTATTTGGTATTCATTTAAAAGGAGTAAAAATAAAATGATTTACATGCACATCATAAATTTTATATGATATGCTCACTATTTTTAAAGGTATTATTTCCCATTATCAAAAGCACACTATAAAAAAAGCTGAAAATTGATTACATGTAAAAAAAAAAGTGAGTGGAATATTTGTTACATACTTATATTTTATATATTCCATGCATTTATTTAAGCAGGTTTACTGGAGCATTAACCACTCCCACCCCAAGTATTGTGCACTGCTTCAGGAATCTGAGCTTGGTGTCACGGCCTTGAAACCGACCTCCTTATTCTTCAAATAGATTCAGTGTTCTGACAAAAGGAATAAAGGATCGGTGTTGGAGATAACAAGCGTGGACACAACTAATTTTGTTGGAACAGAATCCTGAAATCCTAGAGCAAACTGCTATCTTTAAGGTTTTTTTTTTAAGCCCACGGCTCACACATCCAACATGCCATCGCTGACCATAAATATCAGCAAAACAATTCAATTCAGTAATTGTCAACACTTTCTACAGCTAGCTGCACCAAAACACACCCCGCCTCTCAAACTAAGGATACTGAGGCTTGTAATACATTTTTTAAAGTGTTTGGCCTAAAAATTCAGTTGCTTTGCGCCTCCTGTTAGCGCCCATGTGCTAGTTGCTTTGTGCCAAGAGGGCGCTAATGGGGCACAAAGCAACTAGCGCATGGGCGCGGTGCCGCCAACACCTCCCGCGAAATTCAGCAGGAGGATAGCGGCAGTGGTAACCGTTAGCGCCCTGCTATGCTGCACTGCTGGTGATGACGTCATCGCCGTGCGCAGTGCCCCGGCTGCGATCTTCGGTAGCGCCCCCTGATTTACCGCCGGGCCCTATGTCCAACAGGGTCAGGGGGGACCTACCTGTGGCTGGGGCGGCGCAAATTAAAGGGGAGGTGCCGGGCGGCTATTTCTGTTGCTGGCTGCATGCCAGCACCTGCCCCCGTTGCCATCCTGGCCTCCTGACTCGCCCCCCTGTGGAGTGCTGGCTGCGCTCCGTGAGCCCGGCGGCTCTTTTGCCAGCACTCTGATCCCTGGTGGCCCAGCTGGGCCCCGGGTCGAGCTGCTCTCCCCCCCTCCCCTTTAATAAGAATGTGGCGCTGCGGCACGTAGCGCCGCGATATTCCTTCGCAGCTCCCCAAGAGGGAGGCGGGCTGCTGACCCAATATTTCCCCCTTTTTCTACTTCCTTTTTTCTCTCTCTCCCCTCTTCTGCTTCTCTGTCTCTCTCTTGTGCTGCTCGCTCCTCCTATTGAATCTCCCCTTTTTCCAACCTCTACCTCGCTTACTCTGTCTCTTTTGTGGGGAGGCTGTGAGGTGGGAAGAGAGTGGCCCGCTGTTGGTGGGAGCAGAGGGCAGCTGACTGGGACCAAGACAGTCGCCGTCATCCCTCATATCATGCTGCAAATGATATGGTTTGCAGCTTCCAGAAGCAAGACAAAGGTAAGTGTGCTGCTCAATTCGCACACATTTCTTGTGGGGCTATTAAACCGTGACATAAACTTCAGCAACCGCTGCACCTACCAGGAGGTGCCATTTGAAGCATTGTGCACAACACAAGAAACAGGAGCAGGAGTCGGCCAATCGGCCCCTCGAGCCTGCCCTGCCATTCAATAAGATCATGGCTGATCCAATCTTGGCCTCAACACCATTTTCCCGCTCTCTCCCCATACCCCTCGACTCCCTTGTAGTTCAAATGTCTGTCAGTCTCTGCCTTGAATATATTCAATGAACAACCATTGCCTTCTGTACATGCTTTCATTGTCGGCCATCGAATCTTGCAAGCCAGGCCCCACCGTCCGTGAGGCAGAGGTTCAGGACACTGCGCTCCTCTGTTGCTTTCAGTATGTTAAGTGTTGGGTTTTGATTGAGAGTTATGAAATATGCGCAAGTGCTGTTAAACCACTAGTTAGGATGTTGCCAGCTTTTATGCTTTTGAAACCTATTACTGCATGAACATAGTAAATGTTCAATTATTTTGAGGAGTGTTGATCTATAACTGCATTTAAGTGTCTCGCTCCACATTGCTCAGTGCTCTCAATAAATTAGTGGTTTCCCGCACTCATACATTTAATCAAACTGGCTAACAGTGATACTGCAGAGGTTGTTCAGTGTAGATTTAATGGTTTGCGGCTTTAAAATCAGCTTGTTGGTCAAACATGAACTGTGCTGCCCCTTTAAATTGTCACTTTGCTCCACAAGGAGTGAATTACTTTAAATGCACAATGAAACCCAATGGAAGCACGAGTAATGGTTGTGTTTTTTAATCTTGCTGTAGTAAATGGGCAGCTGTGAAACAGTTTCAGCAGAGTGGTGCTCAGATCAATTATGTCCAAATCCAATTATGAGCTGCCTATAGTCTGAAATTCATCATTTCCAACAACTTGCCTAATGAGCATGAATCATATTGACCAAGCTTTGATTTTCACTGCCAACTATTTTTGCGCTGTAATTTATTGGGGTTGAGTGGGTCATTTATTTTTTGAAGTATTGATTCTGTTGTTTTCCAGAAGTTGGCAATGGTCAACTTTGATCAGAGTGTCAGTTTTACAATCCATCTTCAGCCTCCTTGTGAAGCTTTATCTTGCAAAATTGTTGGTGCTTAGTAAGCAACTGTATTCCCAGAAAGGTTTGTTGGCAACCGAGGGCCGCTACATGAGAAAATTGTAACTAACGGCTATTCTGTCCAAATTCAGCACTGGCCAATCGGGTTTTTCCTATGTTCCACGATATCCCCTTCAGTGAAAATGTACCAAGAGATATATGGGAACAGTCAAATCAGTGTTATTTTTAAGTACGCCCTAAACATTTCACCAACCTGTAATGTCATTTGAATGGTATAGTTAACTCATGGTGCCATTTAGCTTTTCTCATCTTAGATTCATAAATGCTGATTTTTCAATTGTATTCTAATCTGAAATCGAAAGACAAATGCGAGTGTACTACGTTTTAATAATTTTCTCTAATGATCTGTTTAAATTGATGTATAGTTTGGTCTGGTTTAAAAGTGAGCCTTCCTGATACTACAAAAAATGCCATTTTTCCAGTAATCTGGGGGCAATTTTCACCTAAAATCAAGGGCATTCATTTAAAGTAATTGGTAGAAGGATTAGAGGGGAGTTGAGAACTTTTTTCACCCAGAGGGTGGTGGGGGTCTGGACCTCTGAAAGGGTGGTAGAGGCAGAAACCCTCATCGCATTTATAAAGTACTTGGATATGCGCTTGAAGTGCCGTAACCTGCAAGGCTACGGACCAAGCGCTGGAAAGTGGGATTAGGCTGGATATATCATTTTCGGCCAGCACAGACATGATGGGCCGAATGGCCTCCTTCTGTGCTGTACATTTCTATGATTCTATGGTGCAGCACTTACTACCCATTCTTGCCAACGTCCAGTCCGACGCGATTGTGGAGTAGGCCAGGAAATGGGCAGGAGCCTTTTCAGAATACGCAAATCCGGGTCCAACGTCGTACTTTTGGGGGAGCCCTCCAAGTATTTTTGATCTTCCACTGGTCAGTTCGCACGCTCCACATAGTAGAAGTGAGCGTTGAGTAGCGGAGCCCGGCCAGCACCTATCCGATTTACACACTAATCGAAAATTCCTCCCCACCGCCACCCCCCTGTATTTAACCACCCAATACTTTGAAGTCACGTTATCAGACAAACCTACAACCTACAATTTATACAGTGCCTTTAACAAAGTAAAATTCCCCAAGGTGCTTCACAGGAACATAATCAGACAAAAATTGATACCGAGTCAAAGAAGATGATATGTTGAGTGACTAAAAGCTTGATCAACGACGTAGGTTTTAAAGAGGCTCTTAAAGGTGGAGAAAGAGGCGCAGAGATTTAGGGAGAGAAATCCAGAGCTTGGGGCCCAGACAGCTGAAGTCACGGCCGCCAATGGTGGGCGAAGGGACTGGGGGGATGCATAAGAGGCTAGAGTTAGAGGAAGGCAGAGATGTCGGAGTGTCTTAGGGCTCGAGGAGGTTGCAGAGGGCAAGGCCATGGAGGAATTTGAACATGATGAGAATTTCAGAAGTAATTTCTTCCAGCTTTCTGCAATTAAATCACTTTCCCCCAAGCTTACCTTGCGCATTTTAGCCCATCCTGCACTCCACCCGCCAAGTCCCAGGTGACCTAATTTAATTATATAGTAATGAGGCTCAATGGTGCTGCAGCTCCATGTTTCCGGCTTTTGCACTTGCAGTACACTCAGGGTAACTTAGACTGAGAATTATAAGGCCCAGCTGTTGACAAGATCAGCTGAACAAGAATTTGCATTTATATAGCGCCTTTAATGTAGTAAAATGTCCCAAGGTCACAGAAACGGGTGGAAGTGAGGCGTTTCAAGCTTGAGGATTGTGGAGCGTTTCACTCGCAGTTTCTTCAGCAGGAAACCGCTTTTGCAGAGATTTCCCTCCCATTCTATCTACGCACCTGGACTTGTTTCTGACCGGGTCGGACTACTGGCAGATTTTTGGCCCCATCCCCTACCCACATTGAGGGCATCTCAGGGGCAGGTGTGACCATTGCCTACGAGTATACCCTTGTATGCAATTATCATGGAGGAGCAGCAGCAGCAGCACAGTTTGGAGCAAAGGCGAGTCAGGCAGTATTAAAGGAAGATGCAGCCCATCAGATAGTATCCTGCTCAGCATCTACAGGCAGCACAAGTCACATTGAGGATCCTATTGAGATTTGGATAAGAAGAACACGCTTCATTGAAGAGGCAATAGAACAACCGTGTCACCTATTGTACGAGAACCTTCAGCAAGGCTCATCTGTCCACATTGCTCTCGCTGTGGCTAGGAAGGTGACTACCACACTAACTTTTATGGCACGGGCTTATTTCAGCCAACCACAGGCAACCTCTGTTAGTATCAGCCTGGCTGCAGTACGGGCATGCATTCATCAGATGGCTGGCACACTTTACAGATAGCTGGCGAATTCATCACCTCTGATCTCACAGCAAGGCCGCAGCGAGGTAGGCCCATAAAGTTTTACGTACTTCCCCAAGGCCCAGAGTTTCGACAGAAAACCCCCTTCCAACTCCCTCAACAAGAAGGGCTTCCACTCCCTTATTCACAGAATCACAGAAACCCCACAGTGCAGATAGAGGCCATTTCGGCCCATCGAGCCTGCACCGACACATATCCCACCTGATCCCCGTAACCCCTACACCAACACATATCCCACCCTATCCCCGTAACCCCACGTATTTAATCCCCCTAACACTAAGGGTCAATTTATCATAACCAATCAACCTAACCCGCACATCTTTGGACTGTGGGAGGAAACCGGAGCACCCGGAGGAAACCCACGCAAACACGGGGAGAATGTGCAAACTCCACACAAACAGTCACCCAAGGCCGGATTCGAACCCGGGTCTCTGGCGCTGTGAGGCAACAGTGCTAACCACTATGCCACCGTGTACAGATTGTGTCCGGCAACATGTCGAGGAGCCCACGTGTCAACGCCCAATATGCTGCAAGTTGTCACAAGACAGTCACCCATCGATATGTGGCCTTCCCTCACCTCTTCAAAGATGAAAATCAGGCCTATGGATGGCCTCTGTGACAAAATCTTATCCCCCACCCCCCCCATTCCCATGGATAAGGACCCCAAGAGTGGCCCAAACAGTAACAGGAGGACTACAATGAGGCATCTGCCTCTACTAAATTGAAAGAAAGAAAGGCTTGCATTTATATAGTGCCTTCCATGGCCTCAGGATGCCCCTATGTTGTTTACAGACAATAAAGTATTTTTGAAGTGCAGGAACTGCTGTAATGTAGGATTGGTCATCGAAGGGGCCATCCTTGTCTTAAAGATGCTTTTGCTACCTGGACAGGTGGGGAGAGGCTCTGCAGTCTGCTCCAGATTATAGAGTCACAGGGGGCAAAATTGGGTCGCTACTTTTAGCACCCCGAAAAAGTTAGTGCCCCCGCGCCCAAAATTCACTGGTAGCGTCCCAAGAGGGAGGCGGGGCGCTACTGGAAGTGCCCCGCCTCACTCTTGGAAACATAGAAGATAGGAGCAGGAGTAGGCCATTCGGCCCCTCGAGCCTGCTCCGCCATTCAATGAGATCATGGCTGATCATCCAAATTCAGTACCCTGTCCCTGCTTTCTCCCCATACCCCTTGATCCCTTTAGCCTTAAGAAATATATCTAATTCCTTCTTGAATATATTTAATGAATTGGCCTCAACTGCCTTGTGTGGTAGAGAATTCCACAGGTTCACCACTCTCTGGGTGAAGAAATTCCTCCTCATCTCAGTCCTAAATGGCTTACCCTTATCCTTAGACTGTGGCCCCTGGTCCTGGACTTCCCGCCATCGGGAACATCCTTCCTGCATCAATTCTGTCTAGTCCTGTTAGTATTTTATAAGTTCCTGCGAGTGAATATCGTGGCGCGATGTGCCGCAGCACCACGGTACTGCAGGCCTTCCTCCCCTTATTAAAGAGGAGGAGCCTAGCTGGGCCACCAGGGATCGGAGTGCCGGCACCCCACAAAGTGGGGGGGGGGGGCTTCACAGGAGGCCGGGTCAGCAACTGGGGCAGGTGCTGGCAGGCGGCCAGCAACAAAAATGGCCGCCCGGCACCTCCACTTTAATTCACGCTGTCCCGACTGCATGTACGCCCCCCTGACCCTGTCGGATATAGCGTCCGGCGGTAAGTCAGGGGGCGCACCCAAGATCACGGCCGGGGTACTGCGCACGGCGATGACGTCATCGCCAGAGGCACAGTGCTGCGGGGCGCTAATGGTTACCGCCGACACTAACCTCCCGCTGAATTTCGTTCGCGGCGCCGCGCCCTTGCACTAGTTGCCCTAAGGAGGCGCTGCCCGGAGGCGCAAATCAACCAAATTTTTCCCCCATAGAGTCATACGGTACAGAAGGAGGCCATTCGGCCCATCGAGTCCGTGCCGGCTCTCTGTGCAGCAATCCGGTCAGTCCCATTTCCCCGCACTATCCCGGTAGCCCTGCAAGTCTATTTCCCCCAAGTGCCTATCCAATCTCCCCTTGAAAGTATTGAGTGTCTCCGCTTCCACCACTTCCGTCGGCAGCGAATTCCAGGCCGCTGCATAAAAAAGGTTTTCCTCACATCCCCCCTGTATCTCTTGCCCAAAATCTTAAATCTGTGTCCCCTAGTCCTTGTACCATCAACTAGCGGGAACAGCCTTTCCTCATCCAGGCTATCCATACCTGTCATAATCTTGTACACCTCAATCAAATCACCCCTCAACTTGCTTTGCTCTAATGAAAACAAATCCAGCTTCTCCAACCTGTCCTTGTATCTAAGATCCCCCATCCCCAGAACCATTCTGGTAAATCTCCTCTGCACCCTCTCAAGGGCCTTCACATCCTTCCTAAAGTGTGATGACCAGAACTGGACGCAATACTCCAGTTGTGGCCTAACCAGCGCTTTATAAAGGTTCAGCATAACTTCTCTACTTTTGTACTCAGTACCTCTATTTATGAAGCCCAAGATCTCATATGCTTTGCTAACCACTCTCTCAATATGTCCTGCCACCTTCATGGACCTATGCACATTAACTCCCAGATCCCTCTGTCCCTGCACACTCTTTAAAACTGTGCCATTACGTGTATATTGCCTCTCCCTGTTCCTTCTGCCAAAATGCATCACCTCACACCTCTCTGTATTAAATTTCATCTGCCACTTGTCTGCCCATTCTGCGAGCCTTTCTACGTCCTGTTGCAGTCGGTTGATATCATCCTTACTGTTTGCCACACCCCCAAGTTTGGTGTCATCAGCAAATTTAGAAATTCTACTCTCTCTTCCAATATCCAGGTCATTTATATATCTCAAAACAAGCAGTGGCCCCAGCACTGACCATTGGGGACCAGCACTGACCATTGGGGACCAGCACTGACCATTGGGAACCAACACTGACCATTATGTGTCACAAGTAGTTGTAGCTTGTTGTGCCTTTCACAACTTTGCCATTAAAAAAGGGCTGGACTTTGACATTGCTGATGAGGAGACCCTGGCTTCATTGGAACTAAATAGAGGAGAGCATCAGGCACGCCGAGGAGTTGTCCGTGACCAATGCAAGGGGCATCGGAGCACATCTCATCTCTTCTGTGACACTGTGAAATGAAGGGACATTCTCTCAATCCACTACCCATTCTACAACATGGCAACACATCAGCCCTCTTTGCCCCTACATGATCGTGCTAAGAATCATCACCTGACTGAATAAGTCAATACCAATAAGTGCACATTCTTCAGTATGACTCTAACCTCCTTAAATAACAGAGCTCGATGTCAGTGCGCATTCTATTTTATTACAGCAAAATATAAAAGTGAACACAACCCAGCCTACTCTTCCTAACACCGTGCTTCCGCTGGGTGGCTGCACATGCCTTTCTTTCACCTATTCTAGTGCTTCTCCTAGATGCAACCTACGGGCCAGTATCACAAGAGGTGGTTGGCTGCTCCTAGGCTACAGAAGGATCATGAGACTGAGGTGGCTCTCCTCATGGCTGCTTGCTACTGGCAGGGAGCTGCTTCTAGCTGCATCTCAGCAGCTCATTGTTGGGAAGCCTGGGTGTCACCTCTCACATTCCACTGGCGCGATGCTTTGAAGGGGAAGGGCGGAAGCCTGGCACGTGTTGCTATCCTGAGAGATGGCAGTATCAGGCAGATGGACTCCAGCCGTCACCATTACACTGAGCCCTGGATTTGTGTCCCCACTGATGAGCGAGATAGCTGGCCTGATCGCAGCTATCAGCTCCTGAAAACCCCAAGAAACAGCTGCATCGTCTTTAGGAGAAGGACAAAGATTTTAAAAAAAGACATTTAATTGTTTTGAATGTTTACTTTATCAAGCTATATAAATAGTAAATGAAACAATAAACATACGCATTAAATAACTAAAATCTACCCATTTAACTTTAATTATGATGGAATATAGAGAGCTGTCATGGTTGTAGAATTGCATTGTGATTAGTTGATTTTGTGACTATAACATTGAAACTATTGAGGCTCTTTCCAACAGGGCAAAAGGGGCAGTTTGCACAGATAGATCTGCACCTCTTATGAACCAAACTTAAATCTTATAGGAAGTGATTGGATACTGTGCCTCAGGGTTCACAGTGTACCTCTGTACTAGTGAGGTTTACACTGGAAATAGTACAAAATGGCCACTGCATGACCTACTGCTACAACTTGCATTTATATAGCGCCTTTAACGTAGCAAAATGTCCCAAGGCAATTAATAAGAGCGTTATCAATAATTATTTTGACACCGAGCCACAGAAGGAGATAATCTGGACAGATGACCAAAAGCTTGGTCAAAGAGGTAGGTTTTAAGGAGCATCTTAAAGAAGGAGAAAGAGGTAGCGGCGCGGAGAGGTTTAGGGAGGGAATTCCGGAGCTTAGGGCCCAGGCAGCTGAAGGTACGGCCGCCAATGGTGGAGTGATTAAAATTGGGGATGTGCAAGAGGCCAGAATTGGAGGAACGCAGAGATCTCAAAGGCTTGTAAGGCTGGAGGAGGTTAAAGATAGGGAGGGGCGAGGCCATAGAGGGATTTGAAAATAAGGATGAGGATTTTAAAATTTAGCCATTGTCTGACCAGAAACCAATGTAGGTCAGCAAGCCCAGGGGTGATGGGTGAATGGGACTTGGTGCTGGTTAGGATACAGCAGCAGAGTTTTGGATGAGCACAAATTTATCTGAGGAAGGACGTTCTTGCCATGGAAGGAGTGCAGCGAAGATTCACCAGGCTGATACCTGGGATGGCAGGAATGACGTATGAGGAGAGAATGTGTCGATTGGGCTTATACTCACTGGAGTTTAGAAGATTGAGAGGGGATCTCATCGAAACCTATAAAATTCTGTCAGGCCTGGACAGACTAGATGCAGGAAGGATGTTCCCGATGGCCGGGGAGTCCAGAACCAGGGGTCATAGTCTAAGGATAAGGGGTAAGCCAGTTAGGACTGAAATGAGGAGGAATTTCTTCACCCAGAGAGTGGTGAACCTGTGGAATTCTCTGCCACAGAGGGCGGTGGAGGCCAGTTCATTAAATATATTCAAGAAAGAGTTAGATATATTTCTTAAGGCTAAAGGGATCAAGGGATATGGGGAGAAGGCAGGGACAGGGTACTGAATTTGGATGATCAGCCATGATCTCATTGAATGGCGGAGCAGGCTCGAGGGGCCGAATGGCCTACTCCTGCTCCTATCTTCTATGTTTCTATGGAGGGTGGAAGATGGGAGGACGGCCAGGAATGCGTTGGAATAGTCAAGACTGGAGGTAACAAAGGCATGGTTGAGGGTTTCAGCAGCAGATGAGCTGAGGCAGGGTCGAAGTTGGGCAATATTACAGAGGTGGAAGTAGGCAGTCTTGGTGTTGGAGCGGATATGTGGTCGGAATCTCCTCTCAGGGTCAAACACAATACCAAGATTGCAAATGGTCTGGCTCAGCTTTAGACAGTTGCCAGGGAGAGGGATGGAAACAGTTGCCAGGCACCGGAGTTTGTGGCGTTTTGAACTTTGACCTCTGCCATACCATGTTAGCAGACCACTATATTTCAGGCTAAACAAATTGTATTTATTGTAAAGTGTTAAATTATATAGAAGCAAAATTAATTGGCAGATAAACAGCAGTACAGTACTTAACTTTCACTGATACTTGGGTTCACCTAAACTGGACACCTATTGTGCAGTAGCAAACATGGGGACTGAAGATCTGATAAATACAGAATGTATCAGAGATTTTAATATTTACACCAGGACGGAGACCATATCCTGTAGAATTTATCTAGTTTTCCATTTTATATTTCATATTGAGCATTCTACATGTATCTCATACAAAATGTTCACTGATCCATAATGATAAAAGCGAGATAGAGATGAAGGCTCCTATGGCCCATTAAAAGTACCTTTATTTGTTAACTGGTACACCTGCAATAAACCCTCTGAGCCCAATAGTCTACTGTGGGAGGATGTCTGCACAAATCCTCCAATGCACAGGCAACTGAATAATTAGATAAAATCCAAGTTTGTTTTTCACAAGTTAGTTAGCCAGGATTATTTTCCTAAGTGCTAGAAAATAGGCAGGTTACCTGGGGAACCAGCCTGCGAGCATTTGAAGGCTTTGAGCGATTTAGCAGCAACAATAACTTTATGTAATGCCTTTTAATGTAAAAAAAAAATCCCAAGATGCTTTAAAAATAGAAACAAATAACGTTAACAGACAATGGGGCCATGGAGGCTGAGATTAGGAGGGGTGACTGAAAGCTTGTTCAAGCGGATGGGCTTTGAAGATGGAAAGGGAAGTGGAAAAGTTTGGGGAAGGAGTCAAATTAAATTACATTTCTCATTCTCCTCTGTACTTATGAAGAATTGAGCATCCAAGTAGGAGCGCTTCCAGTTTTTCTGTGCCTCTAAGCTGCCTCTAAGCTGACAATCAGCACAGTTTGGAAGCACGGGTCGAACCTCAGTATCAGTTTCAAGGTGCGTTCCGTCTGCCAGAACTTCCAATTATGAATCCAATTAAAAACCTCGATTTGCTCCAAGGTAAGTTACTAAAATGCTGAATCTGCATGAAACAGAAGAAAAAGATTGATTCCCCTCCAGAGTTGATTGATCCGGAGTACGAGCAGGTAGGCATCTTGTTCCACTGCCACAGCAGCTGCAGTTGATTCATTTTCTGACTTAGCCCGAGGACTGAGTGAAATACCTCACAGAAGGCAAGCAAAGCATTTTAATTTAAAATAATTGAATTTGTCCTTAATTCTGAAAAACTTTGGACAGCGACTGAAGTGATACATTTCATTTTCAGTGTGCCCTACGGTTCATGCATGGCTTGAAGCACGTAAACAACAGGAATCCTGAACCTGGCCACAGCTCTGGGGGGACGGAGCTGCTTGACAATTCAAAATGTGTACCAGGCGTGTTTTGGTTTGTGATACGATTCGAAAAGAAATCAAGTTTGGTCACACAAATTTGACACCGCACATTTTTAAAAAAAAGTTATTGTCACGTCAGTTATCATTTGTAGCTTAGTGCGGCAAATTCAAACCTGTTACAGATCACGTAGTTCAAAACTCTCTTCTTCCTATATCGGCCCCACTCCGGTTTACAACGTCTGCTGTTTAGCACACTAATCAAAAGTGATCACAACTCGCTACTATTCACACACTCTTAGGGGCATAGAATCATAGAAATTTAAGGCACAGAAGGAGACCATTTGGTCCATCGTGTCTGTACCGGCCGAAAAAGAGCTATCCAGCCTAATCCCACTTTCCAGCTCTTGGTCCGTAGCCCTGTAGGTTACGGCACTTCAAGTGCATATCCAAGTACTTTTTAAATGTGATGAGGGTTTCTGCCTCTACCACCCTTTCAGGCAGTGAGTTCCAGACCTCCTCCACCCTCTGGGTGAAAAATATTCTCCTCGACTCCCCTCGAATCCTCCTGCCAATTACTTTAAATCTATGCCCCCTGGTTATTGACCTCTCTGCTAAGGGAAATAGGTGCTTCCTAGCCACTCTATCTAGGCCCCTTCATAATTTTATACACCTCAATTAAGTCTCCCCTCAGCCTCCTCTGTTCCAAGGAAAACAACCCCAGCCTCTCCAATCTTTCCTCATAGCTAAAATTCTCCAGTCCTGGCAACACCCTCGTAAATCTCCTCTGCACCCTCTCTAGTGCGATCACATCCTTCCTGTAATGTGGTGACCAGAACTGTACACAGTACTCTAGCTGTGGCCTAACTAGTGTTTTTATACAGTTCTAACATAACCTCCCTGCTCTTATATTCTATGTCTCGGCTAATAAAGGAAAGTATTCCGTATGCTACCTTCAGGGATCTGTGGGCATGCACTCCAAGGTCCCTCTGTTCCTCTACATTTCTCAGTATCCTACCATTTATTGTGTATTCCCTTGCCTTGTTAACCCTCCCCAAATGCATTACCTCACACTTCTCTGGATTAAATTTCATTTGCCACTTTTCTGCCCACCGGACCAGCCAATTGATATCTTCCTGCAGTCTACAGCTATCTTCCTCACTATCAACCACAATTTTGTATCATCTGCAAACTTCTTCATCATGCCCCGTACATTGAAGTCTAAATCATTAATATATACCACAAAAAGCAGGGGACCTAGTACTGAGGCCTGTGGAACCCCATTGGAGCAGACTTCCAGTCACAAAAACACCTATCGACCTATCGGTGCAAGGGAGAGGGATTTAAATTCTTGAGGCATTGGAACCAGTTCTTGGGGAGGAGTGACCTGTACCAAGGGGACGGTCTACACCTGAACTGTGAGGGAGCCGATGTCCTCGGGGTAATATTTTCTAGGGCGGTTCGGGAGGATTTAAACTAATTTGGCAGGGGGATGGGAACCTAGGTAGCGGAAAAGAGGGAAGTCATATGAAGTCAGAAATAGATGGTAGAAAGGTGAGAAGCAATAAGCAAAGGAGAGAAACACAAAGGGCCAAACTAATTCATAATGAGAGTGTGAAAAAAGCAAGCCTGAAGGCTTTGTATCTTAATGCTAGAAGCATTAGGAACAAGGTGGATGAATTAGTTGTGGAAATAGAGGTAAACAAGTATGATTTGATTGGGATTACAGAAACGTGGCTGCCGGGTGGGCAAGGCTGGGAACTTAACATCCAGGGATATACAATATTTAGGAAGGATCGGCAAAAAGGTAGGGGAGGTGGGGTAGCATTGCTGGTAAAGGAGGGGATTAATGCAATGGAAAGGAAGGATATTAACTCGGATGAAACGGAATCTGTATGGGTAGAAATGAGAAATAGCAAGGGGAGGAAAACGTTAGTGGGTGTGATATATAGGCCTCCAAATAGTAATATGGAGGTGAGGGAAGGCATAAAAAGGGAAATTAGAGAAGCGTGCGATAAGAGCACAGCTGTCATCATGGGTGACTTTAATTTACATATTGATTGGACTACCCAAATTAGTAAAAATTCTGAGGAGGAGGAATTCCTGGAATGCTTTCGGGACGGTTATCTGGACCAATATGTCGAGGAGCCGACTCGAGATCAGGCCATTTTAGACTGGGTATTGTGCAATGAGAAGGGACTTATCAGCAATCTTCTTGTACGAGGCCCCTTGGGTCAGAGCGATCATAATATGATCGAGCTCTCAGTCGAGATGGAGAGTGAGGAAATTGAATCAGAGACTAAGGTCCAGAACTTAAATAAAGGGAATTACGAGGGTATGAGACGGGAATTGGGTAAGATTGATTGGGTGGTGTTTCTGGGGGGATTGACAGTGGATAGACAATGGCAAGCATTCAAAGATAGAATGGAAGAATTCCAGAACATGTTTATACCGGTTTGGCATAAAAATAAACCTAAAAAGGTGACTCAACCGTGGATAACGAGGGAAATTAGGGACAGCATAAAATCAAAAAAAAGGGCATATCAACTGGCAAAAAAAAGCACCAGACCGGAAGATTGGGGGCAGTACAGGATACAGCAAAAGAGGACAAAGGGATTAATCAGGAAGGGGAAAATAGAATACGAAAGTAAACTTGCAGCAAACATAAAGACAGACTGCAAAAGCTTTTATCGGTATATCAGGAGGAAAAGACTGGTAAAATCCCAAGTCGGTCCCTTGCAGTCCGATTCGGGAGAATATATAATGGAGAATAAGGAAATGGCAGACCAATTAAACTCATACTTTGGTTCTGTATTCACAAAGGAGGACACAAATAACCTCCCAGGAATATCGGCAAACATAGGGACTAATGAGAGGGAGGAGCTGACAGAAATTAGTATCTCTAGGGATATGGTGTTGGGTAAGTTGAGGGGACTGAAGGCCGACAAATCCCCGGGGCCTGATAAACTACATCCTAGGGTACTTAAGGAGGTGGCCCTGGAGATAGCAGATGCTCTAAGGATCATCTTCCGGAACTCCATTGACTCGGGAACAGTACCCGTGGATTGGAGGGTAGCTAATGTTACCCCAATATTTAAAAAGGGGGGTAGAGAGAAAGCAGGGAATTATAGACCAGTAAGCCTTACATCGGTTGTGGGCAAAATACTAGAGTCCATTATTAAGGATAAAATAGCGGAGCACTTGACAAATGGGGAAAGGATCGGACAGAGTCAACATGGATTTACAAAGGGTAAATCGTGTTTGACTAATCTGCTGGAATTTTTTGAGGAAGTAACTGGTAAAATAGATGGGGGAGAGCCAGTGGATGTGGTGTACCTTGACTTCCAGAAAGCCTTCGATAAGGTTCCACACAAAAGATTATCATGCAAAATTAAGGCTCATGGGATTGGGGGCAAAGTATTAACGTGGATAGAGAACTGGCTGGCAGATAGAAAACAGAGAGTTGGAATAAACGGCTCGTTTTCGGAGTGGCAGGCAGTGACCAGCGGGGTGCCGCAAGGATCTGTCCTGGGACCCCAGCTGTTCACAATATATATAAATGATCTGGATCAGGGAATTGGATGCAATATTTCCAAATTCGCTGACGACACTAAACTAGGAGGAGGGGTGGGCTCTGATGAGGATGTCAGGAGGCTACAGTGCGATTTGGACAGGTTGGGGGAATGGGCGGATACGTGGCAGATGCACTATAATGTGGATAAATGCGAGGTTATCCACTTTGGGGGTAAAAACAGGAGGGTAGATTATTATCTAAATGGCAATAGATTGGGAGATGGGGAAGTGCAGAGGGACCTGGGTGTTCTTGTGCACCAGTCACTGAAGGAGAGCATGCAGGTGCAACAGGCGATTAAGAAGGCAAATGGTATGTTGGCCTTCATATCAAGGGGGTTCGAGTATAGGAATAGGGATACCTTACTACAGCTGTACAAGGTGCTGGTGAGACCGCATCTGGAGTATTGTGTACAGTTTTGGTCGCCCCATCTGCGGAAGGATGTTCTTGCCATGGAAAGAGTGCAACGGCGATTCACCAGGCTGATACCTGGAATGGCGGGAATGACCTACGAAGAGAGATTAAATAGTTTGGGCTTGTACTCACTGGAGTTTAGAAGATTGAGAGGGGATCTCATCGAAACATATAAAATTATGGCAGGCCTGGACAGGCTGAATTCAGAGAGAATGTTTCCAATGGCCGGGGAGCACAGAACCAGGGGCCACAGTCTAAAAATAGCGGGCAAATCATTTAAAACAGAGATGAGGAAGAATTTCTTCACTCAAAGAGTGGTGAGCCTGTGGAATTCCCTGCCACAGAGGGCTGTGAAGGCTAATTCAATAAATATTTTCAAGAGAGAATTGGATATATTTCTGAAGGCTAAGGGGATTAAGGGTTACGGAGAAAAGGCGGGGACGGGGTACTGAACTGGTAAGATCAGCTATGATCTCAGACGAAGATCAGCCATGATCTCATTGAATGGCGGAGCAGGCTCGAAGGGCCGAATGGCCTGCTCCTGTTCCTATCTCTATGTTTCTATGTTTCTATTACCCTTTGCTTCCTGCCACTGAGCCAATTTTGGATCCAACTTGCCACTTTCCCTTGGATCCCATGGGCTTTTACTTTTTTGACCAACCTGCCATGTGGGACCTTGTCAAAGGCGTTGCTAAAATCCAAATAGACTACATCAAATGCTCTACCCTCATCGACCCTCCTCATTACCTCCTCAAAAAATTCAATCAAGTTAGTCAGACACGACCTTCCCTTAACAAATCCACGCTGACTGTCCTTGATTAATCCGTGACTTTCTAAATGACGATTTATACTGTCCCTCAGAATTTTTTCCAATAATTTTTCTACCTCTGAGGTTAGGCTGACTGGCCTGTAATTACTTGGTCTATCCCTTTCTCCCTTTTCAAACAATGGCACAACGTTAGCAGCCCTCCAATCCTCTGGCAACATGTCTGTAGCCAGAGAGGATTGGAAAATGACGATCAGAGGCTCTGCTATTTCCTCTCTTAACAGCCTGGGATACATTTCATCCGGGCCTGGCAAAGTATCTACTTTCAAGGATGCTAAACCTCTTAATACTTCCTCTCTCTCTACATTTAACCCATCTAATATTTCGCACTCCTCCTCCTTAACTACAATGTCTGCATCGTCTCTCTCTTCTGTGAAGACAGATGCAAAGTATTAATTAAGAACCATACCCATGTCTTCCACCTTCACATATAAGTTACCATTTTGGTCTCTAATAGGCCCTACTCTTTCCTTAGTTATTCTCTTGCTCTTTATGTATTTATAAAACATCTTTGGGATTTCCTTGGTTATTTTGGCCGAAGGGTGAAAACAGGCGCTAAATGGGTGTTGTGCCATTAAGATTAGTCTGTTTGAAAGTCAGCTTTTAGCACACAATTTTGGTTCTAATTGCTGATTACCATAATTTGAACTTGCCTGGAGATGCTAAACCAGACATCTGCAGGTTCAGCGCTCAAGTGCTGATGCACTTTTATGCTCCACTTTCTTCTGCTGCTCTGCTCGATTCCGCATTTTGCTTGCAACATTTTCCCCTTTTTCTCCTGGAGGTGCTGGATTTTGTTGATGTAAGAGACCAGCAGCAGAACCTCAACCAAGTGACAGCTGTTGACGCCTGTGCCTAGACAGTGAGCCTCATCACAGCAGAGCACAATCCCCGCCTCACTCGACATCCACACGCGCAATGCCCCCCTTCCATAGCCCTGGACTGGTGAGCGTACCTTCTCATCCCCAGTCTCCAGGTAGCACCTCCCACAGCTGCCGTCGCAAGCCTGAGTTACAAAATCAGCGATGCGGCGAATCTTCAGCTTGATAGAAGGACCGCCACAGACTGGCCTGATCCCTTTGAATAGAGGAAACTCCTCGTTTGATGAATGATCGGTGCCTCTTCAAAGAAGACCGGCTTCTCTCTGCATCCAGCCTTATGAGTTCAGGAACTACACGGCTCGCTCTTCAAACAGGAGAAATGCTGCAGTTCAAGATGACAGCCCACCAGCACCTTGTCACGGCAACAATGCATTGAGTAATAAATGCAGCCTTGCTATCTTGATCTTGTCTGGATCGGTGATAATGCAGCAGGGTCGGGGCCCAGGGAAGGTGCGGCACAGGCCAACATTCCACAATGCATCCTACGAAACCCAGGCAGAGAGGACCTGCGGGAAGGAGGGAGGCGGACAGTAGCAGTATGTTTGTGTGTGTGTGCTAGGCCGATGTTGCAGAGCCTGGTCTCCAATCGTCTTGTACCCCTCACCATTGGACCAAGACCTTGCTCTGTCAGCCCGTGTGGTAGCTGGTGTGCAACGGCCACCCCACGTTAAAAGAATTCACGCACAGGCATCTTCCACCCTTCAAAATGATAAGTCATCCTCGGTTCCAAGGGACTGCCTAAGAAGAAGGCGATAATGCAAATGAGCGGTTCCAGGAAATTTGAATGCTATTAGCATATTACAGGAAACTCTCGTTTAAACGGCACCTAAATATCCGGAATTCTCCAATAACCAGCAAAATTCTCACTCCGAAAACAACACCTCAATAACCGGAAATGTTGCCGAGTCCGAGTCTCCTGCGGTGGCCGAGTTAGTCAGTGGGGGTAGTTCTCCAAACTGCCACTACTCGGCTTCTTGGCGCTGTCAGAAGTCTCTTCCGATCCGAACACCTCAGTAACAGGGGTCTGACTCTCCCGCGCGTAATTAAAGAGTTACGGATTACCCTCAACTGGCAGTACTGTACTTAATCAAGCATCTTCCACCATCCATTTAACACAACATTCTGTAGGTGAGTACCCAATTATACTGCACGTCTTGATTTTTTTAAATTTTTGTTTGTTAAAAATTGCCTTGGTAGATATACCTCTCTGTTATCCGGAATTTTTAATCAACCGGCACCATCCCGGTCCCGTCGGTGCCGGATACCAAAGAGTTTCCTGTACCATTCGGGCAGATTAGCCCCAGTTCTTAATATTTTGGCTATGTCTCACACCAGCAGAAGCCCTGTTGGTTTTAGAATTAGCTTCTGGCCGTTCAAGAAGTAGAGAAACTTCCTGAGGGCAGGAAAACAAATGGTTTTTGCTTTTTTTGATCATTTGGTCTCTTGGGACTGTGACTGAGTAGGTCCATCCAATTTCAAATTACAAGATTGTGGTCTTCTGTATTTTTCCTTTAATTACATATATAGAGAATTAGTGAGATTTCTGGATTGGCAAGTGTTAACATGAAAACTTTCGCTTAAGACCATCTGAGAATGGGGTCAGGCTGCCTGCATCAAAGCAGGTCAGATTGTTTGATCTGGTAATTTATAAGGAGATACTATGTTTGTATTACAGGGCACATTATTTCAGCATTAACAATTCCTGTACATTGCAGTCACTGGCTGTGAAGTTCATTAACATGGTCTGCTTGCGTCTTGTTCTGATTTTGATTGACAGTTCTGTAGCTACAAGCTGCCTAAACCTGGGAATAAGTACAACAAACTTTTACTATTTCTTTTAGTTCAGTTCACACGGATCAGCTCTACCTCCATGTTCAAACAGAACTTTGAATGCAAATGCAAATCCCTTACATTTGGGAGACAGCTGACGGCTTTGGACCTCAAGGATGTGTACTTTTGAAATAAGCACTAATACCAAAATTACTTATTCACCAATCAGGAGACAAGGTTGTCGACGCGGAGTTAACTTCAGCAACAAGTGTGTTGACCAAGTGTTTCTCAGTAGTAGGGACCTTTCTTTCAGCTACTGCACCCTTACATTTGCTTAACTGGTCACTGAGTCTTGCTTTACAGTCAGGATTTGGCAATGGCCACAGTTCACAAGCGCTAAATTTATTAAGGAAGCTATGGTTTCTCACTAACAAAGAAAAAATGCTGGACGTTTCTTTGAGATGCTTGATGTCAAATATTTCTGAGCTTACATCAAGATAAGATTCTTTCAGGGCAATTTAGCTTGAGATGCAGGATTCTACTGGGAAGCTATCTAAGGTTTCTAGGTTCGAAGGCTTTGAACTTCTATGGTAGCACTGCTGTAGCATCCGAAATCTCTTCCACTTTCAAGGCATAAAGGGTCCATTTTCAACCACTCATGGTCAGTTGACACAAATTCTCATCCATAATGTTAAAATGGATGAGATTTGTTCATCGGTCTTGGAACAGCCACTTCAACTACTTAAAATGTTATTTTCCAACAGTCTTGCTTGATCCATAATTTTAGATGATTGAGATCTTAAATCAGGCTTAGACAAGCTTAATCTGGAGCTCATTTCAGTTTAACATGCCCTGGTGGATGTCAAAGCTCACAAAGACACTTGGAAGATCAAAACATTTAGTTCTTAATGCCAGTTTGGTGTCTCAACAATACTGAATTTTCATACTTCTTTGTCACCCTGCCAGCTCAAGTTTCTGCCTTTCAAAACAATCGGGTCTTTTGGCTCCAGTCTCAAAATTTAACTTGCTGCACCATTTACAGGAATCAAACTAAAGTACTTTTTTATTGTTTGTGCTCTTCAGGTTGAGGAATGTAGTTGCTGAGGAAAGAAACACTGTCTTCCATTTTGGAAGCCCAGTGTCACTATCAAATGCTCATAGGTAACTCTAACATTGACTAACTTGATTGAGTTCTTTGACTAACTTGATTGAGTTCTTTGATGAAGTACTGGGGAGGGTTGATGAGAGTAGAGCGATTGATGTTGTGTACATGGACTTTGAAAAGGCATTTGACAAAATACCACATAATCAACTTGTTAGCAAAATTGAAGCTATTGGGATTAAAGGGATAGTGGTAGCGTGGATACAAAATTGGCTAAGGGTCAGAAAGCAGAGAGTAGTAGTGAAGAGTTGTTTTTCAGACTGGAGGGAAGTATAGAGTGGTGTTCCCCAGGGGTCGGTATTAGGACCACTGCTCTTTAGATATATATTAATGACCTGGACTTGGGTATACAGGGCATAATTTCAAAGTTTGCAGATGACACGAAACTCGGAAATGTAGTAAACAGTGAGGAGGATCATAATAAACTTCAGGAGGACATAGACAGACTGGTGAAATGGGCAGACACTCGGCAGATGAAATCTAGCGCAGAGAAGTGTGAAGTGATGCATTTTGGTAGAGAGAATGAGGAGTGGCAATGTAAATTAAATTATACAATTTTAAAGTGGGTGTAGGAACATAGAGACCTGGGAGTATATGCACACAAATCTTTGAAGGTGGCAGGACAAGTTGAGCAACTGGTTAGGCCTCAGCTGGAGTATTGTGTTCAATTCTGGGCACCACACTTTAGGAAGGATGTCATGGCCTTGGAGAGGATGCAGAAGATATTTAAAAGGAAAGAAAGAAAGACTTGCATTTATATAGCGACTTTCACGACCACCAGACGTCCCAAAGCACTTTACAGCCAATGAAGTACTTTTGAAGTGTAGTTAGTCACTGTTGTAATGTAGGAAATGTGGCAGCCAATTTGCGCAAAGCAAGCTCCCACAATCAGCAATGTGATAATGACCAGATAATCTGCTTTAGTGATGTTGGTTGAGGGATAAATATTGGCCAGGACACCGGGGATAACTCCCCTGCTCCTCTTCGAAACAGCGCCATGGGATCTTTTACGTCCACCTGAGAGAGCAGACAGGGCCTCGGTTTAACGTCTCACCCGAAAGATGGCACCTCTGACAGTGCAGCACTCCCTCTGTACTGCTCTGGAGTGTCAGCCTAGATTTTTGTGCTCAAGTCCCTGGAGTGGAACTAGAACCCACAACCTTCTGACTCAAAGGCCAGGGTGCTACCAACTGAGCCACTGACTGACACTCCAGAATTGTACCAGGGATGGGGGACTTCAGTTATGTGGAGAAGCTGGGCTTGCTCTGCTTCAAGCAGAGAAGGTTAAGAGGAGATTTGATAGAGCTGTTCAAAATCATGAATGGTTTTGATAGAGCAAGTAAGGAGAAGCTGTTTCCAGTGACAGAAGGGCCGGTAACCAGAGGACACAGATTTAAGGTGCTTGGCAGAGGAAACATTTTTTTACACAGCGAGTTGTGATCGCAGTGAAAGGGTGGTGGAAGCAGATTCAATAGTACCTTTCAAAAAGGAATTGGATAATACTTCATGGGGAAACATTTACAGGGCTATGGGGAAAGAGCGTGAGAGTGGGACTAGTTGGTTAGTAATATTCAACAAATCATAACCATGTATCACACAAAGAGTTGTGGGAGCTCTGTTCTTGTAAGTAGAACACCAAATGCTGACTTGATAAATTGCTAAAGCAATGTTGAAGCATACGTTTGACCAAACAACAATCTTGTGGGCCACTGATGGATTACCTGTACATTGGCAATCCTTACTATGTTGACATGTTTTTATGCATTAGAAAGTAGCCTAGTCACATCTATCATGTAAGCAGATTGTGTCAGTGGATAGCACTCTTGCCTCTGAATCAGAAGGTTGTGGATTTATGTCCCACGACAGAGTCTTGAGCACAAAATCTAGGCTGACACTCCAGTGCAGCAATGAGAGAGTGCTGCACTGTCAAAGGTGCTGTCTTTCGGATGAGACGTTAAACTGAGGCCCTGTCTGCCCTCCCAGGTGAACTTAAAAGATCCCGTTGCTCAATTTGAAAGAAGAGCAGGGGAGTTATCCCCGGTGTCCTGGCCAATATTATTCCCTCAACAAACATCACTTAAAAAAACAGATTATCTGGACATTATCCCATTCCTGTTTGTGGGAACTTGCGGTGTATAAATTGGCTGCCACGCTTCCTACATTACAACCGTGACTACACTTTAAAAGTATTTCTTTGGGACATCCTGAGGCCGTGAAAGACATTGGCCCAGAAATTCGGGTCTCCACGGGTGAGTACGCACGGGGTACTCACCCGTAAGACCAATGGAAGTGCCGGTTTCCTGCATGCACTGCGCATGTGTGGGAAACCGGCACTTCCGTCCCCCTGAAAGCAGGGGTTCAGAGGTCGAACGCGTGCGCCGGAGAGGCAGCGCGTGCGTATAGAACGTTGTTTTTTTTTCCAGGTTTTCCCGAGAGGGTAAGTCTCCAGAAGTTAGACATGTAAAAAGCAGGCGTAAGGCCTGCTTTTTACAAGGTAAGTGGTGAATTAATTAAAATTAAAACATTTTTTCCACAGGTTTATTATTTTTAAATACTTTAAAGAAAGGTAAGTTTATTTTTAGCCCTGTTAGAAAATAAAATTATTTTTTTCAAAAATTTAAATTATTGTTTAAAATAGTTATTTCATGTAATTTATAGTTTATTTAAAAAATGTGATTAAAAAAAAAAATTATTTGAAGATTTAGTGATGTTATGGGGCCCGTAGTATTTCTAAGTTTTGACAGGTCTCCCTGTCAGACTTATGAATGGAGCATTCCCTGCTCCGATTGGCTCCCCGTGGCCCACGTGATCCCAGGGGACGCATCGAACTAACTGCGCCCCTGGGATACGCAAGCACTGCACGCCGGCAGTTGGAGCAGGCCCCAGATCGGAATTCCACGGGGGCCCACAGCTCAACGGCCGTCGCGCTAGGTAAGTGCAGATCGGGGGCTTGCACCCGCGGGAAGCCTCCGACCCGAATTTCTGGGCCTAAGTGCAAGTCTGTCTTTCGCTAGTTTTTGATTGACTGACACAGTGGACCTTTTGCAGCCAGCCTTTAGCCAATGTAATGCAGTAGCTGTTCTCACCAGCAACATTGACGATGTGAACAGGGACACATGAGTCAAGGATATTTTTTAGGGCAAAAAATGCAAGTTAAGGAATTAATTGGATTTGTTAGTAAAAAAAAGTAAAATTAAGACTAAGAAAATAAAAAACACGGCCGAGAATGGGAAAGGTTGGGTAGTTGAGCAGAAGCTCGGTGTTTGAAATTTTGATCAACATTGTATTTTAGGTATTTAGTAATAGAAAGTAACAATTACATCACTGAAACTACTTGTGGCATTTTTTGAGATGCATTCTCACCATAAGAGTAGTGTTAGTTTCACCATCACGGTGAATGAGCTGAAAACCACATTGGCTAGCCCAAGAAGGTGGCCATTTCCTTGGACCTGCCAATAGTCAAAGATTTAAGTATAGACAAGTAGTGCAATCAAATTCATTTGAATTAAATTGGCCACAATAACCTGTTGGGATTTAATTTCCTCTGGTAGGGCACTGCTCAACGCCGTCAAATAAGGTTTCTTCGTGCACAATTTTGCTGCAATCTTTAACCTCCTTATTTAACATTTCTGTGTTAAAGTAATGCACAACGGAATTTTCTGTGACTGCATGCCAACCGAGGAAGTTAAACCCTCTCTGGCTGTTCCACAATATATTACTGAATCAGTGGAATCTTCGATCATCATCTTCAGACATGTCCAGGTGGCTCTTCATATCGGTTCAAGTCTCAACTGTTCATATTCCCATGGTGTGGAGATGCCAGAGTTGAACTGGGGTGGACAAATGTAAGAAGTCACACAACACCAGGTTATAGTCCAACAGCTTTATTTGAAGTCACAAGCTTTCGGAGCGCTGCTCCTTCGTCGGGTGAAGTGGAGAAATGCATAAAGTGTCTTTATGCATTTCTCCACTTCACCCGACGAAGGAGCAGCGCTCCGAAAGCTTGTGACTTCAAATAAAGCTGTTGGACTATAACCTGGTGTTGTGTGACTTCTTACATTTGTTCATATTCCCAGTAAGATTGTCAGATGACCATTGTAGATGAAGGTAGTCTGGGCGGTAATTGATTTTGAAAATGCTAACGTAGATGATAAGTAACCTGGTCACGTGAACGAGAGTTTCAACTGTTTCAACTGTTCTATAATTGAGTCCCAAAGCTGCTGTTGGGTACGTTATCCCCACATCATCCAAAATTAATTTTCTGGATTTTATCTAGTATTTATTGTAATGGGTAGCAACACATAGTGGCATGGTTACAGAACAGATCATTTCACCACAGTGAATCAAAAAACAACATACAGTATTGTATTAAGGTTTAGATTAAATTTTAGATTTGGAAAAAGTTGGCAGTGATGATCCCTTTAAATTCTCATGTCAGTGTACTCTAATCTCTCATAAGATATTGCATTACCATGGCATTTTCTTTGTTCATATTGCCAGTCTGTACTTCAGGGACATCAGACTGACCAATTAGAGTAAGCATCAGTCTTATTCTCAAGTGGATCTTCGTGCATAGAACAAGACAATGGCTGCAATAAACTTCGTGCAATATTATTTTCGCATCTTCATACTCTTCCCTTGGAGGGAATAGCATGAAATAGCGGAAGGATTCTCAGGCTGATTAACAGTCTGACAGGCCGCAATGTGAACACTCCTTCTGTAGCCGCAACCATATTTATGTCAGCTGTGGCTAGTGGGTAGCACACTCGCCTCTGAGTCAGAAGGTTGTGGGTTCAAGTCCCACTCCAGGGACTTGCGCACATAAAGCTAGGTTGACACTCCAGTGCAGTGCTGAGGGAGTGCTGCATTGTCGGAGGTGCCATCTTTCGGATGAGACGTTAAACCTAGGCCCAGTCTGCGCTCTCAGGTGGACGTAAAAGATCCCATGTCACTATTTCGAAGAAGAGTAGGGGAGTTAGCTCTCTGGTGTCCTGGCCAATATTTAACAAAAAACAGATTATCTGGTCATTAGCACATTGCTGTTTGTGGGAGCTTGCTGTGTGCAAACTGGCTGCCGAGTTTCCTACATTACAACAGTGACTCCACTTCAGAAGTACTTCATTGGCTGTAAAGCGCTTTGAGATGTCCGGTGGTCATGAAAGGCGCTATATAAATGCAAGTCTTTCTTTCTTTTATAACCAGCCGATTAGTCCGATATGGACTAATTTTATGATTTTAGGGTTTTATGGGCTCCCACAACCCAAACGATGCCAACCAGACGCGAGATTCCCGCTGGACATCAAACCAGAACTCCGAGCCGGAGCTCCGGCCTCCACTCGAGCGGGGTTGGAACCGTGCACCTTCTGACTCGGAGACGGGAATGCTACCGCTAAGGCAAAGGCTCGCTCCAACTAGTGCAATAAACTGCAATTATTTATCTTCCTGTCTGCACAGGGGTCTCAACTTGGTATCCAGGTTCAGCACATACTACATTCTGCTCATTCTAACTTCAGAGTGTTTAATCTAGAATAGTCACAAGAAAAAGCTCCAATCTGCTTGTACCATCAGAACCACAGATTTTTAACCCTTTCTGTTCTGAATTCACCTCACAAAAAATAGCTCCACATATTTACATTTCGTTCCTATGCCCTTTATTTCAAATTGACCTTCATCTTTCATGCAATATTCAGCACTCCCATCTCAAACATTGTCAACCTTTTTTAGTAAGCATAGCACACATTATTGTATTGTAGCACACAGTACATTTGATTTATAACTGCATCTGATCAAAGCAAATTACTGTAAGAATCGATAAGGACCTGCATACACAGCATTTGCCCATCAACATAAAATCCCTCAATTTCCATGTTTCATATCTACAAACTCTGAATTAAAGCTGGAAAATATAGTTTAAGTTTAGAGATGTGATCATTTCTTTTCAGACAGATGATCTACCTTCTACCATCTGACAGAAGATTATGCCAATACTAATTTCCTACTCTGACATAATCCTCCAAATGTTGCTGTTGTACACTGTCATTTAATGGTTTACATAAGCACTCATAACTTATTTTCACTCTGCCAGATATTTTTGACCTCACTTTAAATACTTGTATTCTGTTCGCACCCCCTACATCACTTAACGTGAATGATCTATTCTCCTTTAATCTGTATGCATAGCTCATAAATCTGAGAACACTTTTGCTGCACTCGATCTAGGACAACGAATGTAAGTATAGAGACTTAAACAGAGCACAAAGTGGCCTAACTGAAGCACTGCACAAATCCAGTATTAGCTCCTTTGGACTTGTGTTCAGTTTGTTGACATGGCCCCAAGAATTTTTCTCAGCACTTTAGTTGTGGTAAACCATTGCCAAGATGGTTTCATCGGCCTGATTCTAGGAACCTCCTTGCCAATCTCATGTTGCATTTGTGTGGTAAACCACTGTTAACTCTGTACAGGTCCGGGCATGTCTCCGCCCCTGGCTCCACCCCAAAGCCCGGGTATAAAGGTGACTCACCACCCTTCCCCCCGGGAGCTCTTAGGATGGATCCACTAGCAGAGGCATGCTCCAGTTCTTAGTCAATAAAAGCCTACTTCGTATAAGTTCAACTCGTAGTCTTTGGTGTTGTTGATAGTGCATCAATTTTATTGACTAAATTTTCGACATGGAGCAAATCTTGAAGCCGGAACGTTTAGACCTGGATCCTCAAGCAGCAGATGCAGCCAATAACTTTGAACACTGGCTGAGCTGTTTCGAAGCCTTCCTGGAGGCCTCCAGCACTACCATCACTACAGATGACGCGAAACGGCTTGTCTTGAACTCACGGGTGAGCCACCGAGTCTACTCGATCATCCGAGACGCCACAACTTGCGCGGCCGCCATCGCGACGCTAAAGGAACAATACGTGAGGCCTGTTAACGAGGTCTACGCCAGACACCTCCTGGCTACCCGAAAACAGCGCCCCGGGGAATCGGGTGCCGAATATTTACTGGCACTGAGTCCTCGGCCGGGCCTGTAATTGCAAAGCGGTGACGGCCAAGGAATGCACGGAAGACCTGATCCGAGACGCCTGCGTAGCCGGCATCAGGTCCAACTATACTCGGCAGAGGCTGCTGGAACAGAGGGGGCTCGACCTGCAGAAGACGGTGGCCCTCGCTAACTCGTTAGACGTGGCCCTCCAGAACATGGACGCTTACCCCCCTGACCGGATGGCTACGTGGATGTCACGGGAGCAGCCATCTTGGGACCCGGTAAGGCCACAAGCCGCCAGCAGCCCAACTACAGCTGCAATGACCAGAGGCCAGAAATGCTACTTCTGCGGCCAGGCCAAGCACCCCAGACAGCAATGCCCAGCAAAGGACGCGACCTGCTCCAAATGCGGCAAGAAAGGCCACTACGCGAGAGTGTGCAGGGCGAAATCGACCCCCAATTCCAGCAGCGCCGCGTGTGAACTGTGCAGGCCGCCATTTTGGACCCCACCAACCACGTGTGAGCCGTGCGGGCCGCCATTTTGGGCACCACCAGCCGCGGGGGAGCTGCCATCTTGGACACCATTTCGAGACCAGGCCCCCGGCGCGGGCGAATACTACAGCGACCCACCGACCTCGACGATGGCCTCCATCACCCTGGACCAATCTAGGCCCCATCAACTAGCCAGGTCCATGATGAACATAAAGGTAAATGGCCATGCCACAAATTGCCTTTTCGACTGCGGAAGCACGGAGAGCTTCATCCACCCCGACACGGTGCGACGCTACTCCCTATCGGTTATGCCCACACGCCACCAGGTCTTTATGGCCTCAAAGTCCCATATGGCGGACGTCGGCGGCTACTGTGTAGCGACTCTGACAGTGAACGGCGTGGAGTACAGAGATTTTAAATTCCTCGTCCTGCCACAGCCCTGCGTTCCCGTACTGCTAGGATTAGACTTCCAGTGCCATCTGGAGAGCGTCACGATGGCATATGGCGGGCCCCTGCCCCCACTTACAGTCTGCAGCCGGCAGAATTTAAACACGGCGCCGCGCAAAGTATGTAGCCTGTCCACCCTGAAGGTCAAACCCCCCCCCCCCGTTGTTCGCTAACCTCGCCAAAGACTGCAAGCCAATTGCTACTAAAAGCAGGCGGTACAGTGCCGGGGATAGGAGCTTTATTAAATCAGAAGTAGAAAGACTCCTGAGGGAAGGGATTATCGAGGGCAGCACCAGCCCATGGCGAGCCCAAGTGGTGGTAGTGAAGACCGGCGAAAAACAGCGCCTGGTTATTGATTACAGCCAGACGATCAATCGATACACGCAATTAGACGCATACCCACTTCCCCGCATATCTGACATGGTCAACCAGATAGCACAATACCGGGTATTCTCGATGATTGATCTGAAGTCGGCATACCACCAGCTCCCCATCAGGCCTGAGGACCGCCAGTACACGGCCTTCGAGGCAGACGGTCGCCTCTACCACTTCCTCCGAGTCCCCTTCGGCGTCACCAACGGGGTCTCGGTCTTCCAAAGGGAGATGGACCGGATGGTTGACCAGAACGCACTGCAGGTCACCTTCCCCTATCTAGACAACGTCACCATCTGCGGCCATGACCGGCATATAGTTACTTTTCATTGGATGAATTGATAGGTATATCAATTTTATTGGCTAAATTTTAAAATGTCGACACTTGAGCAGTCAAACGACCAGCCAAGCGACCAGCCAGACGCCCAGCTACAACAGCCACAGCAGCCAGCCTGGCTGCGAGCCCTCCGACCACCGTACCTGGATCTAAACCCACAGGCAGCAAACTCAGCCCTCGACTTCGAACGCTGGCTGAGCTGTTTCGAATCCTACCTGGGAGAATCCGGCGTGCCTCAGAAATCCATGCTAAGAGTTCTGACCGCCCAAGTGAGCCCTAAAGTATTCGCACTCATCCGGGACCTTAAAACATACGAAGCCGCCATCAACCTGCTGAAACAACAGTACCGGAGCCCGGTAAACTCCATGTATGCCAGGCACCTCCTAAGATCCCGCCCGCAACAGCCAGGAGAGTCGGCAGATGAATTTTTACGAGCGCTACAAGCACTCGGCAGGGACTGTGACTTTAAAGCGGTATCAGCGGCAGAAAATACTGAAGATAATGTCTGCGATGCCTTCGTGAAAGGCCTGCGGTCTGACTACGCACGGCAAAGACTTCTTGAAGCAAAGGACCTTGACCTGAACACAGCTGCAGCCCTCGCTCGCTCCCTAGAAGTGGCCCATCGGGACCTCGAGGCGTACTTCAGGTACAGTAATTTGCGACCCTGGGACTCGGGACCGACCCTGACCGCGATACCCCTCGCAGCGCCGCCCCTGGGACCTACCTCGGCGTCGGCGTCCCGGACCCGATCTGGACCGCCACCCCCGGTACCGGCTGCGACTTCAGACCCCCGTGATCGGGCCGCCGGCTGCTTCTTCTGCGGCCAGGTGAAACATCCTAGGGCGCGCTGCCCAGCGAGAAACGCGACGTGCTCAAGCTGCCTGAAGAAAGGCCACTTTGCTAAGGCCTGCAGAGGCCAACAGAGATCAACAGAGGCCAGCAGTGCCTCATGCGAGTTGTGGGGGCGGCCATCTTCCATCAAGGCCACAGATGCCAGCATCCCCACGTGTGAGTCATGGGGCGGCCATCTTTGATCCAGGCAACCGACACCAGCAGTGCCTCATGTGAGTTGTGGGGGCAGCCATCTTCTCCGCCATTTTGTCCAACCTCGTGGGCGCCGCCATTTTACCCTCCACGCTCGACCGCCACCTCGCCTCCGGACTCGACCACCGCCTCACCCGCAGACTACGGCAGCTCGCTGAGCCACACACTAGCCTCCGTCACCACTGGACCAAGCCCGCCCGCACCACCTGTCCAAGTCCATGATGGACATCAAAGTAAACAGCCGCGCCACGACCTGCCTGTTCGACAGCGGAAGCACAGAGAGTTTCATCCACCCAGACACGGTGAGCCACTACTCCCTCACTGTCCGGCCAATGCGCAACCGGATCTCGATGGCATCGAGGTCCCACGCCACAGACATCAGCGGCTACTGTGTCGTGACCCTGTCGGTTAAGGGCACGGAGTATAAAAATTTTAAACTCCTCGTCCTCCCCCAGCTCTGCGCTGCCGTCCTACTAGGGCTGGACTTCCAATCCCACCTCCAAAGCGTCACTCTAGCATACGGCGGACCCCTCCCCCCACTCACAGTCGACAGCCAGCAGCCTTTAAACCACCCACCGCGTAACACCTGCGGCCTATCCACCCTCAAGGTCCCGCCACCTTCCCTGTTCGCTAACCTCACCCCCCGACTGCAAACCCGTCGCTACCAAGAGCAGGCGGTACAGCGCCGGGGACAGAGCCTTCATTAGCTCTGAGGTGCAGCGTCTCCTGAAGGAGGGCATCATCGAGAGGAGCAACAGCCCCTGGCGTGCCCAGGTCGTGGTCGTTAAGACCGGCAATAAAAACCGCCTGGTCATCGACTACAGCCAGACCATAAACCGATACACCCAGCTGGACGCATACCCCCTTCCCCGCATATCTGATATGGTCAATCAGATTGCACAATACCGAGTATTCTCTACCATCGACCTTAAGTCGGCCTACCACCAACTCCCTATCCGCCCTGAGGACCGCCAGTATACCGCCTTCGAGGCGAATGGCCGCCTCTACCACTTCCTTAGGGTTCCCTTCGGCGTCACCAACGGGGTTTCGGTCTTCCAAAGGGAGATGGACCGGATGGTTGACCAGAACGGGCTGCACGCCACGTTCCCCTATCTAGATAACGTCACCATCTGCGGCCGCGACCGGCAGGACCATGATGTTAATCTGGAGAGATTCCTCCGTACGGCCCAACGGCTGAACCTCACCTACAATAAGGAGAAATGTGTGTTTAACATCTCACGCCTTGCCATCCTCGGCTGCGTAGTAGAGGACGGACTCATCGGCCCCGACCCCGAAAGAATGCGCCCCCTCATGGAGTTACCCCTCCCCCACTGCCCAAAGGCGCTGAAGAGAACCCTGGGGCTCTTCGCCTACTATGCCCAATGGGTGCCCAATTATGCGGACAAAGCCAGACCCCTCATGAAGTCCACATCCTTCCCCCTTACGGAGGAAGCATGCGCTGCCTTCTCCCTCATTAAGGGAGACATTGCTAAGGCCACAATGCACGCGGTGGATGAGTCCATCCCCTTCCAAGTGGAGAGCGATGCATCCGACTTCGCCCTAGCCGCTACCCTTAACCAGGAGGGGAGACCGGTGGCCGCCTTCTCAAGGACCCTACAGGGCCCTGAGATCCGACACTTGTCGGTCGAGAAGGAGGCCCAGGCGATTGTGGAGGCTGTACGACGCTGGAGGCACTACCTGGCAGGCAAACGATTTACCCTCCTCACCGACCAGCGTTCGGTCGCTTTTATGTTTAATAACAAGCTGAGGGGTAAAATCAAGAACGACAAGATCTTGAGGTGGAGAATCGAACTCTCCACCTATGATTATGATATCTTGTACCGGCCAGGTAAGCTGAACGAACCCCCTGATGCTCTATCACGAATTACATGCGCCAACGCGCAAATTGATAGACTCCAGACCCTCCACAACGACCTCTGCCACCCCGGAGTCACCAGACTTTACCACTTCATTAAGGCCCGCAACCTGCCCTACTCCATCGAGGAGGTCAGGACCATGACCAGGAACTGCCAGACCTGTGCCGAGTGCAAACCGCATTTCTTTAGGCCGGACAGAGCAAGCCTGATCAAGGCCACCTGCCCCTTCGAGCGCTTGAGCATCGATTTTAAGGGGCCCCTCCCGTCCTCTGACCGTAATGTGTACTTCCTCAACATTGTTGATGAGTACTCCCGTTTCCCCTTCGCCTTCCCCTGCCCAGACATGACCAGTACCACGGTCATTAAATGCCTGAACGACCTCTTCGCCTTGTTCGGGTTCCCAAACTATATACATAGTGACCGGGGCTCCTCCTTCATGAGCGAAGAACTCCGCCAGTTCCTACTAGCAAGAGGTATTGCTGCAAGCAGGACCACCAGCTACAACCCTCGAGGGAACGGCCAGGTGGAAAGAGAGAACGCGACGGTATGGAAGGCCATCCTCTTAGCCTTTAAGTCTAAGGGCCTCCCAACCTCCCGCTGGCAGGAAGTCCTCCCGGCAGCGCTGCATTCCATCCGGTCACTACTTTGCACTGCCATTAACGCCACCCCCCATGAACGAATGTTTGTTTTCCCCAGGAAGTCGACTACGGGAACCACACTACCAACCTGGCTGACCTCTCCGGGGCCCGTCCTGCTGCGAA
Organism: Somniosus microcephalus; assembly: GCF_052327205.1. Lineage (NCBI taxonomy): Eukaryota > Metazoa > Chordata > Chondrichthyes > Squaliformes > Somniosidae > Somniosus > Somniosus microcephalus. The sequence continues at coordinate 36,575,988 of NC_141013.1, forward strand.
AGCACGTGAGGGCCCATAAAACGGACCCCCTGGTCGAGAGGGTGAACCTCCTGCACGCCAACCCTCAGTACGCCTATGTGGCATACCCAGACGGGCGGGAGGACACAGTCTCCTTGCGAGACCTCGCACCCTCGGGCATTCCGGAGACACCACCTTCACCCCCCCCCCCCCCCGATTCCAGCTCAGGTAGACGGCATGCCGGAACCCCACGAGCCCTCGCCGACCACGCAGACACCAGCATCACCACCGGAGAATGCAACACCGCCGCTGCGACGATCGGAAAGGCTTACGAGGCCCCCGGACAGACTGACATACCAGAACTGGTAGTACACATCACCCCGCCGGACTCAAATCTAAACAAGGGGTGAATGTGGTAAACCACTTTTGTCGTTCACTATCGTTACACTATAGTTATCACTGTTATATCGTTACTCTATGGTTATCACTGTTCACACTGTTGTATCACTATACGAGGTCGCCTCTTGTCACGCTGTTATACCTGGGCTGACCACTGCTGACTCCGCCCACGGCTCCACCTACCTGCCCAGGTATAAAGGTGGTCGACTGGCTGGTATTCCTCCTTGTTGGATCCGATCACCCACGAGGGTGGGCTCTGTTATTTAGCCAATAAAAACCTATAGTTACTTTCTTAACTTGTCGCTTTTCATTGGATGAATTGATAGGTATATCAACCACGACGCCAACCTAGAAAAATTCCTCCGTACGGCCCAACGGCTGAATCTGACATACAACAGAGAAAAATGTATGTTCCGCACCACGCGCCTCGCTATTCTTGGCTGCGTGGTGGAAAACGGAGTCATCGGCCCTGACCCCGACCGAATGCGCCCCCTCCTGGAACTACCCCTCCCCCACTGCCTAAAAGCCCTGAAGAGATGCCTAGGGTTCTTCTCTTACTACGCCCAGTGGGTGCCCAACTATGCGGACAAAGCCCGGCCCCTCATCAAGTCAACCTCCTTCCCCCTGACGGCAGAGGCCCGTGCGGCCTTCACCCTCATAAAAGAGGACATTGCGAAGGCCACAATGCACACAGTGGATGAGTCCATCCCTTTCCAAGTGGAGAGCGATGCATCCGACTTCGCCCTAGCCGCAACCCTTAACCAGGCGGCGAGACCCGTGGCCTTCTTTTCACGGACCCTCCAGGGCCCCGAAATTCAACACTCCTCAGTCGAGAAGGAGGCCCAGGCGATAGTGGAGGCTGTACGGCACTGGAGGCATTACCTGGCCGGTAAACGTTTCACCCTGCTCACTGACCAACGGTCAGTAGCATTTATGTTTAACAACAGACAAAGGGGGAAAATCAAAAATGATAAGATATTGCGGTGGAGGATCGAGTTATCCACCTACAACTACGATATCTTATACCGGCCCGGGAAACTTAATGAGCCCCCAGACACCCTATCCCATGGGACATGTGCCAACGCACAAGTCGATAGGCTACGGACCCTCCACAATGATCTCTGCCACCCGGGGGTCACCAGGTTCTTCCATTTTATTAAAGCTCGCAACCTGCCTTACTCCATCAAGGAGGTCAGGACCATGACCAGGAACTGCCAGGTCTGCGCCGAATGCAAACCGCATTTTTATAGGCCAGACAGGGCACACCTGATTAAAGCCACCCGCCCCTTCGAACGTCTCAGCGTCGATTTCAAGGGGCCCCTTCCCTCCTCTGACCGCAACACGTACTTCCTCAATATTATTGACGAGTACTCCCGTTTCCCCTTCGCCATCCCCTGCCCGGACATGACCAGCGCCACAGTCATCAGGTGCCTCAACGACCTGTTCGCCATATTTGGCTTCCCCAATTACATCCACAGCGACAGGGGCTCGTCGTTCATGAGCGACGAGCTGCGCCAGTACCTGCTCGAGAAGGGCATAGCCACGAGCAGGACTACCAGCTACAACCCCCGGGGTAACGGACAGGTAGAGAGGGAGAACGCAACGGTGTGGAAGACCGCCATGCTCGCCCTAAAATCCAAGGGCCTCCCAATCTCCCGCTGGCAAGATGTCCTCCCCGATGCGCTCCACTCCATACGATCACTGCTCTGTACTGCCACAAACGCCACCCCTCACGAGAAGATGTTCGTCTTCCCCAGGCAATCCACCTCGGGGACATCACTACCGCCATGGCTGACGTCTCCAGGACCCGTCCTGCTCAGGAAACACGCGAGGAGCCATAAGACGGACCCCCTGGTCGAAAAGGTTCACCTCCTCCACGCCAACCCACAGTACGCCTACGTGGCGTATCCTGACGGGCGGGAGGACACAGTCTCAATTCGAGACCTCGCACCCTCAGGTACCACCCGAAACACCATCGATCACCATCCACTACCTCCACCCACCACCACTACCCACGACGCACCACCGGGGTGTCTACCACGAACTGACGACATGCCGGTGCCATCCCTACCCTGAGAGGACGACACGCCAGTGCTCCGTCCCACGCAAAAAGCGGCCGCGGGCAAAGAACCGCCGCAACCGGCACCACGAAGATCATTACGGCAGACAAGACCCCCGGAGAGACTTTCGTATACGAACTTTTGAAACACTTCACCCCGCCGGACTCTTTTTTAAACGAGGGGTGAATGTGGTAAACCACTGTTAACTCTGTACAGGTCCGGGCATGTCTCCGCCCCTGGCTCCACCCCTAAGCCCGGGTATAAAGGTGACTCACCACCCTTCCCCCGGGAGCTCTTAGGATGGATCCACTAGCAGAGGCATGCTCCAGTTCTTAGTCAATAAAAGCCTACTTCGTATAAGTTCAACTCGTAGTCTTTGGTGTTGTTGATAGTGCATCAATTTGTCTATGGTACTGATTTTTATTTGTGTTTTTAAAACTATCCAAAGTCCATTGGTGCGTCCTCTGTCTCTATCCATGGGAGATTCCTGGCGACGTGCTATCTCCACCATCGATTGCTTTTCTATATCCATACTAGTATATTATTAAGTCCAGATACCACCTTCATTTCTAATTTCTCATCAATTTTCCCAGTCCTTTCAATGGCCCCAATATTTACGGCCAGGGACGCGCAAGTGCTGCAGAATTATTTTTTTATTCGCTCATGTGATGTGGGCATCACTGGCAAGATCAGCATTTATTGCCCACCCTAATTGCCCTTGAGAAGGTGGTGATGAGCCGCCGCCTTGAACCGCTGCAGTCCGTGTGCTGAAGGTACTCCCACAGTGCTGTTAGGGAGGGAGTTCCAGGATTTTGACCCAGCGACAATGAAGGAACGGCGATATACTTCCAAGTCAGGATGGTGTGTGACTTGGAGGGGAACTTGGAGGTGGTGGTGTTCCCATGCGCCTGCTGCCCTTGTCCTTCTAGGTGGAAGAGGTCGCGGGTTTGGGAGGTGCTGCCGAAGAAGCCTTGGCGAGTTGCTGCAGTGCATCTTGTAGATGGTACACACTGCAGCCACGGTGCGCTGGTGGTGGATTTAACGGCAAGATCTCATCATTTTTTGTTCTGTTTCCTGCCCGGCAGCCGGACAAATTTTACAACCTGGATGCAGCCGGGGACTCTTGGGGACTGTAAAAATGGCGGCGAGGGCATTCCCCATATTTAAATCTTTAATCCCCCACCCACTCCGACCTCCTCCTGCCCATCGTGGGGGGCGGGGGGGGGGAAGAGGTGCGGTGGGCGTTAATATCGGGGCCAATGTATCTGACAGCTACCCCCATGTATTTGCTTGAAGAGTTAGGGTTAGTTCAACTATTGAGAAAAAGAGCAAATGTGCCAAATAGTATCCCTTAGACCTCACCATCTGAGCTGTGCTTTGGGGTAAATTTCACAATTTGGTGCTCCTGCACTGAGCTACGTACAAGGGGAATGCATTTTGGAAATTTGCGGGCAGAGGTCAGCCTCCTCGACTCACTACCTGCATTCCCATCACGTGCACCTCTGCATCAACAGGCCTGAATCATAAAAATGTAACTGGCCAAAAAATGCTTGCGACGCTCACTTTGCTAAGTCTATCCCCACAAGCTCCCCAAACCATATTTTAATTCCCTCTCCCATCCCTGCTTCAACTTCACAATTTTGATTTTGCAGCAAGATTTAATATTTGCCATTTCAGCCACGTGCCTAAATAGCACCGAGTAACACTGAGGAAACCCATGGCAAACAACTTGGACCATTTACTCTACTATCAGAAAAACAAGAACTCCTCCCGTACCTGACTGCCTTCACTGGAATGTTGAAGTTGGGAAGCCTGCTTTTCCTCATTTCTTTCTCTCTCTAATATATAAAATCAATTCTCCTTAAAAAAAAAAAAAAAAAACCCAGAAGATTACAGAAATCTTTGAGGGGGCAAAAATAATCTTTAAAAATAATACCCCCCTCAGGAACCCAGATCACATACAGAAGAATGAACATTAACCGATAACAGAAATAATAAAACTGTCTGGTACAGAAAAGTCCCACCCTTTTCTAAAGCACAAATGCTGTGCTTTGCCTTTATCCTTTTTGAAGAATCAGACTAGTTTCTCATCCCTATAAGCCTCTTGATCAAGCTTACTGCACTGAATAAATGTTCACCCTGACCAATAAAGAGCTCAGTTTGTCTGTAAAGTACCAGATGATTATGATGTCTGGATTGAGAGGGCAAAGATTAATATAGAACCGTGGCTGTGTACAGCTCTGGTTTACCTATTACAAAAAGGCTATAGAGACACTGGAGAAGCTGCAAGCAAGATTTACAAGCATGATACCAGAACTGAGAGGTTATTCCTATCAGGATATAGACTGAACAGGCGGGGGCTCTTTTCTCTAGAAAAGTGAAGGCCGAGGGGTGACCTAATCGAGATCTTTAAAATTATGAAAGGTTTGATAGGGTAGATGTAGAGAAGATGTTTCCACTTGTGGGGAATCCAAAATTAGGGGCGATAAATATAAGATAGTCACTAATAAATCCAATAAATAATTCAGGAGAGACTACTTTACCCAGAGAGTGGTGAGAATGTGGAACTCGCTACCACAGGGAGTGGCTGAGGCAATTAGCATTGATGCATTCAAGGGGAAGCTAGAGAAGTACATGAGGGAGAAAGGAATAGAAGGATATGTGGATAGGGTCAGATGAAGTAGGGTGTGGGAGGAGGCTCATGTGGACCAGTTGGGATGAATGGCCTGTTTCTGTGCTGCAAATTCTATGGAATATATAGTTCTTCACAAAGCAAGTCCATAACTGGGACTTGTCAAGCATATTTTCCACAGGACAGGAAACCTTTTGTTTGCAGTCACCTCCAAGAAGTGATCAGATGGCTGGACCCCCCAGGCCAATCTGTTAAAGATAAATTCAGTGACTCAGCTCCCAGCAGGGTGCCTCACTCAAAGGGAGCATAAGGGAAAATAAATGTGCAACACTGCAGTGTAGATTCTCCAATCTGCATTCCCTTCGAGGGAGGCTCACAACTGGGAACGTCGGGGTGCTGAATTTACCTTCTAACTAGAGGGAGAAAAAAATAATTGGAAAAATGACAAGGAATGTGGTATTAATCCAGGTAACTTCCTGTAGTATGCTGGTTTAAGTAACCGCAACTGTACGTTTCATCAGCATTTGGAAAACAAAGAAGTGCCAAGACCTACTCCATTCAAATTAGATTAAAGTGCTGAAGCACAAATATTTCTTCCATGAAAGTGCTGTTTTGGGCTTGGCTGAAATCTGCACCCAACATAATGGCATTCTTCATTGTGGACGCCGCATAAACCAATTACAGTCTGTGTTTATACATAAATCTCAGCCTAAGGCGGATAATTCCGAATATTATGTGATTGCTCTTCTATAACAAAAACCAAACCAAATACTCCAACAGTCAATCCTTTGATTTGTGGTTGAAAAGGAAGACGCTGATGTTTTGTACTAGTGTGCTCTCAGCAGATGATGAGCATTAGACTAGCTTCAGCATCTGTGCAGCCCGAGGCAACTGTACATCATAGGAATGCTGTAATTTTAAAATAATGCGAGGAACTCAGATTGTCAGTTTGTTTTGAATCAAGTGCTGCTTTGGGCTAGTTGTGATGCCATACTCCTCTCAGGAGAGGAATACATTAAATTTGTTCCATTGTCACCTGTCCTAATCGATGTCTTCATCTGTGACATCATTGGATGGCATCGGAGTATCTGTTAAAGGCATTTCTGAAAGAACAACGGCGATCCTTTCTACAGATGATGCTGTGTCATTGGTGGACTTTTGTAGGGTTCAGTGTGCTTCACTTGATAACTTGAACAATGGCCAAGACATTGAATAATGTGCTATCATGGCTTTGTATGGGTCAAGAGAGGATTGCAAAGGTATAAATTGGAATATACAAGGGGTGTCTGTCCCCAATTGTTGAAGCGTATTAGTACTTGGGGGTTCTGCTGGGTGCCGACTTTGATTAGATGCAATCTTTCGAACTTCACTAAGAAGGGATGTAGATCTCTTTGGTTTTACTCATCTTTCTCTATTGACAGCGAAATGCCAATGCAAGTTAAGCTCATGGTGTATAAGATGTATCCAAACAATTCTCCTTCATTGTTAAGATCCCTTAGGCATGCAACCAAAAAACTCACCTTCGCCATGTGCAAGGTCTAAGACCAAAAAACTCACCTTCGCCATGTGCAAGGTCTAAGACCAAAAAACTCACCTTCGCCATGTACAAGGTCTAAGACCAAAAAACTCACCTTCGCCATGTGCAAGGTCTAAGACCAAACTGTGAGGTAGATTTGTGGCACAAACGAGAAACGGTTAAGGGAAGGAGTTTCCTGACCTGCTCAGTATCTTCACAGTCGACATGTTGTTATAAATCTCATCATCATGAAGAAATGACTCATGAAATAACACTGGATGGCCAGCTGGTGGCGCCGTCCAAGGAATATAAATACTCGGGCGTGGGCCCAGCTTGTTCAGGGACATTTTGTAAGACAGGAACTAGTGAAGTGCAACTCGACCTCCATGTTTTGAAACAAGTTGATTAAAGCCTTGCTTTATACTCGAACCAAGTGCGTAGTGAGTTTTATTACATCACATGTCCCTTTGCCAAAGCCTGAGGATCTGGATTAAGCCATTTGTGTCTAATAACCCAGAAATGGAAACACTGGACATGGTTACCTAGAACATTAGGATAGTTGGCATATCCAAGCTTTGCCGGTTTGGATCTTCGAGCACTCTGAAGGCAGGTGTCGGTCTTGTAGCTGAGACAGCAATCCTGCGTCTTGGAATGACAGCTGCTGACGTGCATTACCTGCAGCTGATGTACTCGCTCATGTCCAGACTCGGTGCCTAGCATGATTATGTTACAGAGAGGGAAGCAGTTGCTGCTCAAGCCTGCACCTCCCAACTGGTACAGTGTGTGCCATGCTGCAGTCAGGGCGATTGCTACAATGTACTTGTACATTTGATTGCGAGTTCTGCTGCTCACCAGGAACTTCTGAGGTGTTCTTGGTAATGACGGGTCAGACTCATGTTTGACAGCCGTCTAATGAAGAATCTCCTCCATGGGGAGAGCTAAATGGGACCTCTTTAGGGACCAGTGGCTCTAAGATGACATGCCAACGATGGAAAATTGGAACCAAGTCAACACCTACCTGTAAGGCACACAAAAATAATCTGAGACCTAAAGCAGGCAGGTCTGCAATACTCCAGGGCACTGTTGATGCTTGACCAGTCAGCCCAGCCTCTTAAAAGGACCTGGAGGGGTTGACTTGTCATTTTGGATGTGATGCATCCCACTCTCCTCCAAATAACGCAAGCCAATATCCAAAATGGGTAGGAATGGCCCTAGCTGGAAACTTAGCAGTGCTCAGTACTGCAGTTTTAGCTGGTTAAATTTAAGCACTACTATTACATACAACTGGGGCTCTTCAGTCTTGACAGTTACCAACCTGCTCCTAAGTTCTCTGCCCTTAGGGTGTTCATATGAGAAGAGAGTGAGTTTTCCATATCAGGCAAACTGGAACTCTACCTGTGTGGATTTCTCAGAAGCTTCAAAATTCCCAACTATTCCAATTGGTACCCAGCTGTCAAAAGTAACGATTTGTAATCCACATGTGGATTTAATGTAGCGCCCAGCCTCCTATACACAACTTCTGTCTCAATCATATCCATTAATTTGTTTCCTGTTCAAATGATCATATATACTTCAACTTTAATTTGACTGAGCCACAATGTTAAACAGCAGCAGTGACTGTATTTTTGTTAATGTGGGAAACATAATCTTGTTTGGATGTTAAGTGGGTCTTTTTTACTTTAGATACCTTTAGAGTGCAGCACAGGATTGGCAGCCCCAGGTTACACCATCAGTTTCAGTCTCTCTCGGGCCAGGGGCAACAGTTCTGTCCTCCTCATCTTCCAAATGAGATTTGAACCTTAGGGAAGAGCTGTCAGGACCATCAGCTCTCTGTTAGAATGAAATGTCAAGTTTAAAAAGTTCCCAGTGGAGCATTCTGGCAACTTTTCAAGTCTGACATTGCACCAGACTACAGTTATACTGAGTATGGTGTCAAACCCATGCACCGTGTGCCTACTTCCTGGAAGTGGCCTTATGTGCACTTGACAATCTTGCACCGACATTACATTACGCAGTTTGAGCTGATGCAAAGTTGAAACTTCTTTGGCTTGAACTGGTTAGTATAAATGGTTTACAAGTGTTGGCTGAAAAATGCAGTGACACTCAATGAGAACAGAGCAGAGATAAACAGCAACAACTTTTATACAGGTACACTATCCCTTATCCGAAAGCCTTGGGACCAGCTGAGTTTCAGTTTTCGGAATTTTTCGGATTTCAGAAGGTATTATTATAAGACTGGAAAATTTGTATTTAATATAAATTTTAAAAGTTCAGGTTACCTCTTGCGACTGTTCCGTGTCTCATTCCCCTTCCTGCTTCTCTGGAAAGCCAGATATCGGCTGACTCCTACTAAGCTGGCTCGCAAATCAGGTCGGGGGTCGGGTGGGGGGGGGAGAAAAGAATATCGGACGGGCCGCGGTTCAGGTCGGGGGGGGGGGTCATCGGGGGGAGAAAAGAATATCGGACGGGCCGCGGTTCGGGTCAGGTCGGGGAGAAAAGAATATCGGACGGGTCGGGGGTGGGGGGGGGGGAGAAAAGAATATCGGACGGGTCGGGTCGGGGGTGGGGGGAGAGAAAAGAATATCGGACGGGCCGCTGCAGCTATCGGACGGGCCGCTGTATTGTTGGGTTCACTCTCCCGGTATACCTCCTTCACACTGCCCGGCTCGGCCTGCAATCTCCTACCCAGGAGGGAACTCTGTGACCGTCTGCCCTGCTCAGCGTAAGTCCTGCGCCACTCTGGTCATGTCGTGCGCACGACTTACGCTGAACGAAAAAACTTTCGGTTTTTAGAGGTTTTCGGTTTTCGGAAGTTCGGATAAAGGATAGTCTACCTGTAGTGCCACTTACGTAGAAGAGTTTCTGAAAACACATTACAAGAGGGAAAGGATACTGACTAAGAGACGGGAAGGTTTTAGCAGGGGCAGATCAGCAACATGGTCAAAGAAATAGGATTTGTACGAGGCTGTTTAAGGAGGTGAAAGGGGCAGCAAGACAATGATTTAGGGAGAACGTTCCAAGGAGCGGAGATGTATTCACTGAAGGCACAGCCATCAATGGGGGAGTGAAGAGAGTGAGGAAACAGTAGTCTGGAGGAGCGAGGGTCTGGATATATGGTTAGATATTGTTCAGAGAGGGACTGTGTGACTGTAAAGGGATTTGAATATGAGAATTTTGAAGTTAATGGACTGGGCCACAGTGGAGCTTGGAGAGGGCAACTGTGTTTGATGAATAGAACTTTGAGTGAGACAGGACTCGGGCCACACAATTTTGGATTAACTGGTGTTTGGGAAAATGCAAGAAGGGAGGCTGGTGAACAGAGCATTGGAGACATCTGTTTCAGAGGTGATGGAAGTATGGATTAAGGTTTCATCAGGAGATGGAATAAGGCAGGGTACAAGTGGGTGATGCTCTGGACACAGAAGAATGCAGTCTTGGCAAATGATCTAATGTCAGGTGGGAATGTCGGCTCGGGGCTGAGCAGAATGTTGAGGTTGCTAACCATTTGGTTCAATTTGAGTGCACTGACAGTGAGGTTACTGGGGTTGAAGCCAGAGGATGCTGGTGGGAACTGGAAAGGAAGGCTTTGATTTTCCCGACATTAGGCCGAAGGAAATTTCAGCTCATCCATGGCTTGATGCTGGCCAAGCAGGTTAATACAGCAGCAGACGTGGGAGTTGAAGGTGTTGTTGGCATGTATGTAAAAGCTGAGTCTGTGTTTGCAGATGCTTGTTACGGCAGCTTGGTGTCCGAGGTACTGGACTAGCAACCCCGAGGTCATATGTAATTCTGTAACTGTATAGAGTTCCGATTTTGGCTGTTGCCTCAGACTTGAGTTCTCCTGTTCCTCTGTCGACCCTACTTGCTCCCTTATCCTTTTCTCTCCTGGCAATGACCTCGCATGCTCCTTCGTGCTACACTGCTAGTGTCAATCGCCCTCTCCATCTGTCACTACTCCCCCACTGAACTCCTGTCCTGCCACGATCCCAGGATCGTCGCCCATAGGCCCCTAAACCCCCTCTGCTCCAACAAGAATGGGCATTCTCCATCTCACTTACAGCAGCACATGCCAAAAACAGCATTGCAAGCTGTTTAAACTCCTCTCCCTTCACGTGCCTGTTCTGCCTTACTCCTCTGGGTCCACTTACTGCAACGTTCTCATCGCTCCACTCTGCTTCTCCCATGTGTCCTAAAATCCTGCCTTCTCTAACAGTGTTTTCCTGCTTTCTCTTCATTACATTACAAAATCTGCTAGATCCACCCTCACAAACAAACAAGGTGTGGAGATGCCGATGTTGGACTGGGGTGGACAAATGTAAGAAGTCACACAACACCAGGTTATAGTCCAACAGTTTTATTTGAAATCACAAGCTTTCGGAGCGCTGCTCCTTCGTCCACTTCACCTGACGAAGGAGCAGCGCTCCGAAAGCTTGTGATTTCAAACAAAACTGTTGGACTATAACCTGGTGTTGTGTGACTTCTTACAAACAAACAAGACATCCCTCCCCCATGATCTCATCCTTGATGGATGTATTGACAGCACAAGCCTGACCGAGACCTCACTCATTGATGGCATGTCCTCCATTCTTTCTTGTACGTATGGTTTCTCCTCCTATATCCACATGGTCACATGCAGTGTATCCACATGCTACTCCTAAGGAGTCTGCGTACCATAAATTGGTAGCAGTTTTTAAAAATTAAAAGTGTTAATTAGCTGTTAATTTTATTTGCATTTTCATGTACAGTACATGTGTGTACAGCTGGCTTTTTGACATTTTTAACATTTTTGTTTTGCAGTTTGTTAGTGAGAAAATGGGTGGAGCTGAAGGAACAAAACTAGATGAAGACTTTGTAGAAATGGAACGGGTAAGTGAAGGCGCTGCTGTGTAAGATTTACAGCAATAGGCGCAAAAATATTCATCAGGTGGGCGCAGTGGCGGTTAAACACAGCAAATATATTTCAAATGTTGTATACGAAAGAAAGTATTTGACGTTCCTTGACTATAGCCTTGTATGTAAAACATGGGTTTCATTTATGAAGAAAGCCTTGAAAAGTTAGGACTTTCCTCCGGGTGCTCCGGTTTCCTCCCACAGTCCAAAGATGTGCGGGTTAGGTTGATTGGCTATGATAAATTGACCCTTAGTGTTAGGGGATTAAATACGTGGGGTTACAGGGATAGGGTGGGATATGTGTTGGTGTAGTGGTTACAGGGATAGGGTGGGATATGTGTTGGTGTAGTGGTTACGGGGATTGGGTGGGATATGTGTCGGTGCAGGCTCGATGGGCCGAAATGGCCTCTATCTGCACTGTGGGGTTTCTGTGATTTCTGTGATAAACTACAGCTGAGAAGGTGACCTGATGAGAGGACTTCAAGATTACGAAGGTTTACGGCAAGGTAAATAGTGATGGATTCTTTCCACTGGCCGATGAGATGGGAACAAGAGGGAGCAAACTTAAGATAATCGCAGAAAGAATTGAAGGGGCGCTTCGAAAAAAGCCAAGTGTCTCTTTACATAGACCGTGGTTGGAGTGCGGAAATACCTAGCACAAACTGTGGCTGAAACACAGTCCGTAAATTCTTTAAAAGAGAAGTAGATAGTAATTTGAAAACAAGGAATAATAAAGGGTATGGGGAATGATTAGGAATTTGGATTAGACAAGGTGGCTCATATGGAGAGAAACACCAGCACCAGGATGTTGGCCTGTTTCTGCACTGCCATGTTCTAAAATTCAGTATCATACTAAACACCACAGTCCTGTTCCAGTATTCTGACTCAAACAAGCTTATTCGAAAACAGAGAGTGCCACCTGCTGTCTAATTTATAAATCATCCCAGTAAAATGTAAATACCTGATTCTTACTTTTAAAGAGCAGGTAAAATTTTATCTTCTCAAACAATTTATTTACTTGATTGGGGGGGGTGGGAGGGGCTGAATTATTATCCTATTTTTAAAGATATTTTCCCCAAACCTTGCAACACAATTCATTCCCCAACTGAAGGAACAAACAGGCAACAACAACTTATATTTACATAGCGCCTTTAACGTAGTAAAACGTCCCAAGGTGCTTCACAGGAGCGTTCTCAAACAAAATTTGACACCGAGCCACATGAGATATTAGGTCAGGTGACCAAAAGCTTGGTCAAAGAAGTAGGTTTTAAGGAGCATCTTAAAGGAAGAGAGGGAGACGGAGAGCTTTAGGGAGGGAATTCCAGAGCTTGGGGCCTTGGTGTAGGATAGGACATGGGAGGCCAGCCAACAGTCCATTGGAATAGTCAAGTCTAGAGGAGAGAGAGGCGGAGAGCTTTAGGGAGGAAACTCCAGAACTTAGGGCCTAGGCAGCTGAAGGCATGGCTGCCAGTGGTGGAGCAATGAAAATCGGGGATGCTCAGGAGGAAAGAATTGGAGGTTGTTAGCAGATTTCTACCCTGCTGCGAGGAGATATTCGAATGCAGTCCAGAATGATGGACCAATTTTCCCCTTCCCTCCCTTAAGTACTTAATGTACGTTCACTTGTTTACCGCAGTGACTCACAGACTGGGAATTCACTGCGCATGATATCCGCAAAAAACCCACATCCTGCTTATGTGCATCAAGATCTAAGCCACTTAACTGGCTCTTCAAAATTTACAAATGTTGCCTAGAAAAGATGGCAATCTAAATGCAGTAGTACATGTCCAAATGCATTTTGTGTGGTTTAAATTTATATTGCTCATTGTTCAGTAATAGAAGTTGGGAATAAAGTAGCGAATCCATGAAATCTTTTTGTGTACCTGTTCTATCAGTTGATTCAAACATTTTTAGTCTGCAAATTATCCAAATAAAGTATTATCAGAAAGGCAGAAAAAAGACTTGCTGGAACTCCCAGCTGTGGACTGGGTGACCACGTTTTTTTTCTGCAGCCTCAGAAACCATGATAAGATGGCAGCCTTATTTTAGAGTGTTCCTTTAAAAAAAAACGAGTATATTCACTGTTAGATGTTGTGTAGCGGATTTATTTGGGCTTTTGAGATGGTACCTGTAACCTGGTTTACTTTACTGTCCGTTGTGTTGTGTTTCTTTTTTGAGACCTAAATTCCATAGGAATTCTTTCTCAAAATGATTAAATATCAGGTTATACATGGAATAAAATGTTTAAACTGTGCATGCAACCAGGAAAATTAGGACCTTTTTCTACAATTATAATATTTTCAGATAGTACCCATGCAATACTTCCATCAATATGAGAGCCTCTTCATAGGTTCACCTTGAGGCCTTTTTCTCTCTCTTGTTACTGGCATCAGTTATAATCTTGCACTTTCTAGACTGTGTATCAAAAGTTTGTCCAAATTTTAGGAAAGCTTCTCTTGTGCTGACCGTCCATTATTGTATAATTTTACAGAAACGTTTTTCTATTTACTGATCGTATCAGTGCTCGACCGCTGTTTAAAGGCTTGCAAGCCCTTGCACGAGAAGTAGATTTGAGAGGATGAGCGATGCTGCCCAACAATTGGCACAAATTGCCGGTCTTAACTTTGGAATTCAGAGGGCAAGTGCAGACGGAGCCCCCTCTGCCTTCACTGTAAAGGTTATTCGTCCTTGCATAGGGACAAAGCCGAGAGGAAATCCTCCAAATAGAGAACAACATTGATTCGAACACTTTGAGGAAAGTACCAGCTGTAACTGAGATTTTCCAATAGCTTCCAAGAAAAGGCTACACGTGTCCCCACTCTGGCTGCCCTCTGTACTGGTTTCGGATGTTACAGTCTTACATCAGCAACAACTTGTATTTATATAGCGCCTTTAACGTAGTAAAACATCCCAATGCGCATTACAGGAGCGTTATCAAACAAAGTTTGACACCGACCCACATGAGGATGTATTAGGGCAGGTGACCAAAAGCTTGGTCAAAGAGGTACGTTTTAAGGAGCCTCTTAAAGGAGATGGGGCGGAGAGACGAAGATTATTTGGGAGGGAATTCCAGAGCTTCAGGCCCAGACAGCTGAAGGCACCTCTGCCAATGGCAGGGTGAAGGAAATTGGGGTTGCACAGGAGGCCAGAATTGGAGGAACGCAGAGATCTTTGAGGGTTGTAGGGCTGGAGGACATTAGAGATAGGGAGGGACGCAACCATGGAGGGATTTGAACACAAGGATGAGAATTTTAAATTCGAGGTGTTACTAGACCGGGAGCTAATATAGGTCAGCGAGCACAAGGGTGATGGATGAACGGGACTTGGTGCGAGTTAGGATACGGGCAGCAGTTTTGTATGATTTAAAGTTTAGAGTGTGGAAGCTGGGAGATCGACCGTGTCTGCATTCATTACACAACTTGCTATCCAGGGATGCCTCCTCTTCAATATTTCACGATTCTTGCACTCTGCAGATTTATCTGTGCATACTTCCCCAGGTATTATTTTCTCAGCTGTATTTATCTGGGTTTTTATAGAATATTAAATATATGTAAGGGCAGATGTCGATGACTAAGTCCAACACTGCCTTCAGTGTGCCAGTGCAGCATTTGGTCGCCTGAGGAAGAGAGTGTTTGAAGACCAGGACCTCAAACCCAGCACCAAGCTCATGGTCTACAGAGCAGCAGTGATTCCCGCCCTGCTGTATGCCTCAGAGACATGGACCATGTACAGCAGGCACCTCAAAGCACTGGAGAGGTACCACCAACGCTGCCTCCGCAAGATCCTGCAAATCCATTGGCAGGATAGGCGCACCAACGTCCGTGTTCTCACTCAGGCCAACATAGATACATAGAAGATAGGAGCAGGAGTAGGCCATTCGGCCCTTCGAGCCTGCTCCGCCATTCAATGAGATCATGGCTGATCATCCAAATTCAGTACCCGGTCCCTGCCTTCTCCCCATATCCCTTGATCCCTTTAGCCTTAAGAAATATATCCAACTCTTTCTTGAATATATTTAATGAACTGGCCTCCACCGCCCTCTGTGGCAGAGAATTCCACAGGTTCACCACTC
Organism: Somniosus microcephalus; assembly: GCF_052327205.1. Lineage (NCBI taxonomy): Eukaryota > Metazoa > Chordata > Chondrichthyes > Squaliformes > Somniosidae > Somniosus > Somniosus microcephalus. The sequence continues at coordinate 36,591,515 of NC_141013.1, forward strand.
TGGGTGAAGAAATTCCTCCTCATTTCAGTCCTAAATGGCTTACCCCTTATCCTTAGACTATGACCCCTGGTTCTGGACTCCCCGGCCATCAGAAACATCCTTCCTGTATCTAGTCTGTCCAGGCCTGACAGAATTTTATAGGTTTCGATGAGATCCCCTCTCAATCTTCTAAACTCCAGTGAGTATAAGCCCAATCGACACAATCTCTCCTCATACGTCATTCCTGCCATCCCAGGTATCAGCCTGGTGAATCTTTGCTGCACTCCTTCCATGGCAAGAACGTCCTTCCTCAGGTAAGGCAACCAAAACTGCACACAATACTCAAGGTGCGGTCTCACCAAGGCCCTGTACAACTGCAGCAAGACATCCTTGTTCTTGTACTCGAACCCTCTTGCTACGAAGGCCAACATACCATTTGCCTTCTTAACCGCCTGCTGCACCTGCATGCTTACCTTCAGCGACTGGTGTACAAGAACACCCAGGTCTCTTTGCACTTGCCCTTCTCCCAATCTATTACAATTCAAATAATAATCTGCCTTCCTGTTTTTGACACCAAAGTGGATAACCTCACATTTATCCACATTATAGTGCATTTGACATGTTTCTGCCCAATCACAAAACCTGTCCAAATCGTGCTGGAGTTTCACGACATTCTCCTCACAGCATACCCTCCCCCCCAGCTTTGTGTCGTCTGCAAATTTGGAGATATTACATCCAATTCCCTCGTCCAGATCATTAATATATATTGTGAACAGCTGGGGTCCTAGGACCGATCCTTGCGGTACCCCACTAGTCACTGCCTGCCACTCGGAAAACGACCCGTTTATTCCAACTCTTTACTTTCTGTCCGCCAACCAGTTCTCTATCCAAGTCAATACCTTGCCCCCAATCCCATGTGCCTTAATTTTGCACGCTAATCTCTTATGCGGGACCTTATCGAAAGCCTTCTGAAAGTCCAAATACACCACATCCACTGGTTCTCCCTTATCTATTTTACCAGTTACATCCTCAAAAAATTCCAGTAGATTAGTCAAGCATGATTTACCTTTTGTAAATCCATGTTGACTTTGTCCGATCCAGTCATTGCTTTCCAAGTGCTCTGCTATTACATCTTTTATAATGGACTCTAGCATTTTCCCCACTACCGATGTCAAGCTTACCGGTCTATAATTCCCCGCCTTTTCTCTACCACCTTTTTTGAATAGTGGGGTAACATTAGCTACCCGCCAATCCATGGGTACCGTTCCAGAGTCTATCGAGTTCTGGAAGATGACCAGCAATGCATCTACTATTTCTAGGGCCACTTCCTTAAGTACCCGGGGATGTAGATTATCAGGCCCTGGGGATTTATCGGCCTTCAGTCCCATCAATTTTCCTAACACCATTTCCCTACAAATACTGATTTCTTTCAGTTCCACCCTTTCATCAGACCCTATGTTCCCCGGCATCTCTGGGAGGTTATTTGTGTCCTCCTTTGTGAAGACAGAACCAAAATATGTATTTAGTTGGTCTGCCATTTCTTTGTTCCCCATTATAAATTCCCCCGATTCTGACTGCAAGGGACCTACGCTTGACTTCACCAATCTTTTTCTCTTCACATATCTATAAAAGCTTTTACAGTCAGTTTTTATGTTCTCTGCATAACATCCCCAGCATCAAAGCTTTGACCACGCTCGATCAGCTCCGATGGATGGGTCACATTGTCCGCATGCCTGATACGAGACTCCCAAAGCAAGCACTCTACTCGGAGCTCCGACACAGCAAGAGAGCCCCAGGTGGGCAGAGGAAACTCTTCAAGGACATCCTCAAAGCCTCCTTGAAAAAGTGCAACATCCCCACCGACACCTGGGAATCCCTGGCCCAAGACCGCACAAAGTGGAGGAGAAGCATCCGGGAAGGCGCCGAACACCTCGAGTCTCTTCGCCAGGAGCAAGCGCAGGCAGCGCAAGGAGCGCACGTCAACCCAAGCACCCCACCCACCTGCCCCTTCAACCACCGTCTGCCCCACCTGTGACAGAGACCGTAGGACCTGCACTGGACTTATCAGTCACCTGGGAGTTCATTTTTAATGTGGAAGCAAGCCATCCTCGGTTCCGAGGGACTGCCTAAGAAGAAATATATGTAGCACAGATTTAAAGCTTTGAATTTACTCCCTTGTTTACACGTTGTTTTCTACAAAACAAATCATATTCCTTGTTCTCAGTTTTGTTGCTTGCTTTGACTAAATAACAATGAAGAAACTCAACATTTAAAATAGTGTATATTAATCCTTCTCTGATTGACAGAGCTGAAGCTGATTTATGAAGGGAGTGATCTTACATGTGTTGTGAAGGAAGCTGCTCTGAGTTCCAAATGAAGACAGATTTAAGGTTTTGGGCAAGAGATACAGGGGGGGTGTGAGGAAAAACTTTTTTACGCAGCGAGTGGTGAGGACCTGGAACTCGCTGCCGACGGAAGTGGTGGAAGCGGAGACACTCAATGTTTTCAAGGGGAGACTGGATAGGCACTTGAGGGAAATAAACTTGCAGGGCTACGGGGATAGAGCGAGGGAATAGGACTGACTGGATTGCTCTACAGAGAGCCGGCACGGACTTGATGGGCCGAATGGCCTGCTTTTGTGCCATTATGACTCTATGGCCTAGAAATTGGATTGGGGCGCAGAAGTTGCCTGAGCGCAGGATTTAGTGCAGCGATCGGAGTAATTCCGATCGCCAGAAATTCAGTTTCAGTGCCGCTCGAGGGACACTGGGCGAGGCTCAAGGCGCTCCGCGTCCCTCTTAGGGCGCTGAAACTGATTATCGCAGCGCAACGTGCCGCAGCGCCACATGCTGCGGCACGGCACGCTGTGGTACTGCAGGCCTTCCTCCCACTGTTAAGGGGGAGGTGCCTGCAACAGCGCGATCCCCGATCGCGAGTGCCGGCAAATGAGCCCGGCACCAAGGAGAAGTGCCGGGCTCTCGGGAAACAGCCGGCAATGCCGCGGGGGGGGGGGGGTTGCGGTTAGGAGGCCGGGGACGGAGGTGCTGGCAGGCGGCCGCCCCGCACCTCCACCTTAACTTGCGCCGCTGCTGGCACAGTAAGGCCCCGTGAACCGGGCGCGGGTAGCGAGCGGCGCAACTGCGGCGGTCGCTACCAAATATCGCGAATGGGGCGCTGCGCACAACGATGACGTCATCGGTGGCGGCGCAGCGCAAATGCCTAACGCCACCATTAGCGCCCCTACTGAATATCGCGGGAGACGCAGCCAGTGGCGCTACAGCCACTGACTGCCTCTTTAGGCGCTAACAGGTGGCACTACTCACCCAATTTCTCCCCCCTATGAGTTATCTAGAAAAATGTTGGTCTGTAGATCTTGCCTTATCTAAGGTTCGTGGAGAGATGGTAACTCTAATAAAGTGCTTTTGGAGCACTAATAGTACCTATACTCGTTATGTTTAGTTAGACTATGAAGCAGCTTTATACAAAGGTATTAACTATTGTGTATATTCCTTATTTCATTTTCACAAGAACTTCAATTTTTTTCTTATTTAAGAAAATAGATGCTACAAGCAAAGCCGTGGCAGAGCTTCTGTCTAAAACCACCGAGTACTTACAGCCAAATCCAGGTATTAAATGGTCATTAAAATTTTTTATTTTATTTTCCATTATGATTTCTTCTTCTTGTGCTTTTTGGTGAGAATAAGACTTTTCGTTCACACTAGAGTAGGAGGCATAGTGAATCGAGACGACGAGAGCAGAAAATTTCGAAAGGTTCAGTGAGTGGGCGGAACAGTGCCAGATGCAATTTAATGTAACAAGGTGTGACTTAATACATTTTGGATACAAGGACGGCAGATGGGATTACAATCTAAATGGAGGACTTGCCTTCAGCGACTGGTGCACAAGGACACCCAGGTCTCGTTGCACTTCCCCTTTTCTCAATCTATTGCCGTTCAGATAATAATCTGCCTTCTTGTTTCTGCCACCAAAGTGGATAACTTTGCATTTATCCACGTTATACTGCATCTGCCCAATCACCCAACCTGTCCAAATCATACTGGAGTTTCTCTGCATCCTCCTCACAGCATACGCCCACCCAGCTTTGTGTCATCTGCAAACTTGGAGGTATTACATCTAGTTCCCTTGTCTAGATCATTAATATATATTGTGAATAGCTGGGGTCCCAGCACCGATCCCTGCGGCACCAAACTAGTCACTGCCTGCCACTCGGAAAAAGACCTGTTTATTCCAACTCTTTGCTTCCTGTCTGCCAACCAGTTCTCTATCCAAGTCAGTACCTTACCCCCAATCCCATGTGCTTTAACTTTGAATGCCAATCTCTTATGCGGGACCTTATCGAAAGCCTTCTGAAAGTCCAAATACACCACATCTACTGGTTCTCCCTTATCTATTCTACCAGTTACATCCTCAAAAAATTCCAGTAGATTAGTCAAGCATGATTTACCTTTTGTAAATCCATGTTGACTTTGTCCGATCCTGTCACTGTTTTCCAAGTGCTCTGCTATTACATCTTTTATAATGGACTCTAGCATTTTCCCCACTACCGATGTCAGGCTTACCGGTCTATAATTCCCCGTTTTCTCTCTACCCCCTTTTTTAAATAGTGGGGTTACATTAGTTACCCTCTAATCCATGGGAACTATTCCAGAGTCTATAGAATTTTGGAAGTTGACCAGCAATGCATCTACTATTCCTAGGGCCACTTCCTTAAGTACCCTAGGATGTAGATTATCAGGCCCTGGGGATTTATCGGCCTTCAATGCCGTCAATTTCCCTAACACCATTTCCCTACAAATACTGATTTCATTCAATTCCTCCCTCTCATTAGACCCTATGTTCCCCGACATCTCTGGGAGGTTATTTGTGTCCTCCTTTGTGAAGACAGAACCAAAGTATGTATTTAATTGGTCTACCATTTCTTTGTTCCCCATTACGCTTGACTTCACCAATCTTTTTCTCTTCGCATATCTATAGAAGCTCTTACAATCAGTTTTTATGTTCCCTGCAAGCTTACTCTCATTCTATTTTCCCCCTCTTAATTAACCCCTTTGTCCACCTTTGCTGAATCCTAAACTGCTCCCAATCCTCAGGTTTGCTGCTTTTTCTGGCCAATTTATATGTCCTCTTCTTGGATCTCATGCTATCCCTAATTTCCCTTGTTAGCCACGGTTGGGATATTTGGGCAGTATGAGTATTAAGGGAGATGGAGTAAATGGGAGAGATATTTGGGCAGTATGAGTATTAAGGGAGATGGAGAAAAGGCATGGAATTGGGATTAAAAAGATAGAGCTGCCATGGTTATCTTAATAGATTCCTTACGTTTCTCTTAGCCATTTCCCAGCTTTGGCCAATATCACTCTGAAACCATTCACTAACAGGCATAATGGGCCCCAGCAACTGTTCAGCCAATTTTCTATCCTTCCATATGGGGAAACTCTGGCCTGTAACCAGCACGGTCCCACAGCAACATGCCAGGATAAGGATCTCTATGTCTCAGATCATGGACAAAGACCAGCTGGGCTTTGCGCCTTCATGTTTCTTACAGTATGCAAGTAACATACTCAAGGCAATTGAAAGATGTTCATGTAATTGAATGTTTTAATTCAGCGAACATGCTATTATATTATATTGAGTTATATTTGAGCTTGTTTTCCCTAACAATGTGAGTTTGAAGAAATCATGGGGGATGATTTTAACCTTGGGCAATAGTGCAAAACAGGTGATATCGAACTACCCGCCCATTTTCCCTTTAATTAACTTCGATGCAAAGCACAATCGGATCTGGTGTACAATGGGCGGATAACTCAATATAGCCCAAAGTTAAAATTACCCCCATGCATTTAATAACCAATTTCTGCCGTCCTCCGATAAGAAACTAAGAATTGGATTTCTTTAGATTTAGAATAAGCGCACACCAATTTTTTTTTTTTCAGTTTGCTTCTGGTAAGCGCATACACTTATTGCACTTTTACAGCTAACTCTCCAACCGTTAGCTGGTGGGGAGCCCTCCCTTCCTGCAGAACATATCAGAAATTCAGTCACACGCTGCACAGTTTTCCGACCTTTAATTTTAAACTGGTCAGAAAATCGTGCCTGCGTAGCCAGCGGGCAAAAGCTCCCTGCCAGTAGTGCCAAGTCAGAAAATTATGTATTGGTGACTTGATTATTACGCAAAATAAAAGCATCTGAAAGCCCCCAGGATAATTGCGGACTTCTCTGAAGAAATTCTACTATAATTTGGCATCTTCGCTTTGAAAGTTACAGGCTGCATTAATGCCTTTTAAATGATTAATGTCATTTTGAAGCCTACAGAGCCAAGTTAGGTATGCTGAACACCATGTCAAAGATCCGAGGACAAGTGAAGACAACGGGTTACCCTCAGCCCGAAGGCCTGTTGGGTGAATGCATGCTGCGAAATGGAAAGGACCTCGGTGATGATTCCAATTTTGGTGGGTTAATTGGCGACATTCTGAGTAATATGCGGATTTCTATTCATGTAATTATTTGTTCTGGTAACTTGTTAACGTGACAAAGTTTTATCAAGATATCTTGCATTTCATTTTTGGTGGGGTTGTGAACAGAATGAATACAATGGCCGCGATTTCCCCAACCTCGGCGGGTCGGTGGCGGGGTGCGACCCCGCTGTTGGCTCCAGCCCGCTGTCCAAAGTGATCTTACGCTGATTGGGCTTGTTAAGCCCCGCCCAGTGCGTTTCCCAGCCAACTGAAGGAAGCGGGTCTGATGGCATCATTTGATGATGCGTCATCAGCCGGTTTCCTTAAAGGGACCATGCGCAAATTTATTTTGACAGTTGTGCTGTCGGTGTTCTACAGCATTGAGGTGCTGCAAACACTGACGAGCACTGCACAGAGGTGCAGGGCTGCACCCAGGCTCTCCCATGACTCCCTTAGAGGGAGTCACAGCACGCAGGGAGGTCCTCTTCCCTTCCCATGGGTGGAAGAGACCTCCTCAGGAGACTAACGCAGCCTGGTTGCACATTACACAAGAGGGCACAAGCAGAGATGTGGTCAGGAGGACCAGGCTGCAGTGACACAAACCTTTCAATGATCTCAGTACATCACGAAATGTTACTGCAAAGCCACACTTAACCTCATCCTACCCTGCCACTCATCACATCTCCATCACTCTGCCTTCTCTACCCTACTCCTGCACATCCTTACTCACACCAACTTACCTTGCACCTCCACCCATCCCTCTCTATCTACATAATCACTTCCCCATCTCACTAGCCACCCCTCACACTCACCCTCATCCTAGTGCAATCATACCAACTAACAACACACAAGGGTAGGAACTTGGGTGTTTTATGCAATGTTCATGTGAAGTTTCTGTTAATGTGGTGTCAAACATTGAACCCTTTATTTTGAACACATTGCATTCTTGGACAGATTTGTGTGCACCTTTGGAAGTGCCTTAGTGAGATGCAGTGAATGGTGAGACATGCCCCCCACAATGGTGATGAGTGTGAAAGGAATAGCGTGGGCATTGTAGGGATGCTTTATGGTGTCGGTGTGGGGTGATGCCAACCTGGCGCATCATGTGGCAGCCATGGTGTACAGCGTCAAGTGAAGTAAATCTGGCCATGGTGAGGCCATCCCTGGTGTCCCGGGCAGCAATGTGCTCGGGTGCTGATGTCCTCTGTCCTGAGCAGCATCAGGTGATTGCGGAGAAGGTTGGTGGTGTTGTTGGTGCTGCTGCTGATGTGCCTGGTGCTGCTGGTGTTGGGGCTGATAGTGGTGGGATTCTGATGAGAGAGTATAAAGTGCACCCATGCTGATGGAATAGATGACAGGTGAAGTTGAGATGACAGAAGCGATCTGTCAATGGTGAGCGAGGTTGTTCCTATGAGGTGACACTTGATACAGAGTTTGCTCCAAACACATACAAGCTGCATAAAGCTCAATCTGTCTTCCAAATGCAGTAAGCAACAGCTTCTGACATTGGAAAGTGAACAGCTGTGAGCTGGGAGCTTTTATAGACCATTTGCAGCTGTCAAGTTAAGAAATCATCCCGTGCTGACACAACTCCCCACCTGCTTACCTGACGCGATCCTGAGCAGCGGGGAAGCTGTGGGCGAACTCTTAAAATCTAAAGCTGAGCTTAAAATAGTTTTTAAGTGCCTGATAACAAGCTCTTAATCATCTAAATTGCCTCCCCCGCCACTTGGTGTCGGGTCTATTCAGCGATGGTAGGCCCGATATCTGGGAAACTAGAGTGGTGGCGGAGTCCCTACCCACTGTCAAAAAATTTTTTCCACCTGACCCGCCACCAAACGCGCCCGCTGACCCCTCCGAAAAATTCCCCCCAATTAGTTTACTCAATTAGAATTTTTTTTGAAATAGAAATAAATTGTTTCAAAACCATTTTTAAAATCGGTATTTGTCCAATTGTGATTCAGTCGAGGTAGTTCTTCGCTTGTACAATAAAGATGCTTTTCTGACTATTTATCAAAGCTGAGTATTAGTCACATAAAATGATTGAATTTGAACGTTCCTCTAGACATTCCCTTCTGTAGGTTTTGAATGTTGTTTCTATTTCATGGTTTTCTGTCTGATTTTCATAGGCCCTGCTTTGGTCGATGTTGGTGAAGCTCTGAAACAAATGGCAGAAGTAAAGGATTCCCTTGATATTGATGTAAAACAGAACTTTATTGATCCATTGCAAATTTTACAAGAAAAAGACTTAAAAGAGATTGGGGTGAGTACCTGTCTTTGTGAACACAATTTGTATTGTGCGAAAGTCTCTTTTAAAATGGTTAATTTTAAATAGTATTTGATTTAATTATCAAAACTGTGAATGATGGTAACATCATAAATTGTTGTGGTTCTTCTGATCCATCAGGAGTGCTGTTTGTTTTTATAGCGAGTTTAGGCTGCTTCCATCAGTTAGCTACTGCACTGTGCCTTTGTTTAATAAGTTATTGTCTCAGTTTAAGGAGGTAATTTTAACCACCAAAAACGGGTGGGTTGGGGCCGGGTGAGATGTAAAAAATGTTTTAAATCTCAAATCCAACCCCAACCCGTCCACTTCCGGGTTTAACAGAGTTGGGATGGGGGCGGGGGGTGGGGCGAGCATATTATAATGAGGCTGGGAGCCTCACGTTTAACCTGTCTTGCAGATTTAACCCTGGCCGGAGGCCCGGGAAACCCGGCAGCTCAAGGGAGGCGAGGACAGCTTTGGGGAACGGGTAAAGTGCCTTTACAGCACTGCTTGTGGGCCAAGAGAAGCAGGAGTGCTTCCCCCCCAGCCCTCCAAGCTTACCTTCTTCCCAGACATCGGACCCATCCCCCCCACCCCCCATCCAAAGCCCGCCGGGATCGGACCTCCGAGAGATGCCTGATACTGAGGGTGGCGGGTTTCATAAGCGGTGGGTGGTGGGGGGAGGTGTTTGACCCCCAGGTTCCTTACCTGCTCCTGCGGCTTGCTCTGGAGATCTCCCCGCCCAACTGGGAGCCAAACCCGTCAGTCAGGCTGACTTCCGAGTGGGGGTAAATCTTGCAGAAGAAATAAGACGCATGCTGTGGAGGTCAAATGCCCTGACGTGGGGTCCGAAACTCCTGCCCACCACCCGCTTTTGAAACCTGCCCCTGTCAATAGCGGGGTCTCTGAGAATTTATTGCACTTAAGCTTAATTAAAAGAACCTGAGTCAACAGATACAACTGCTGGAGCAGCAGGAAGATGGACTAGGATGGACCTTTTTTTCCCAGCCTTGTGTTTTCTACATTTCTATGCTGAAATATAAATACTCAGAATGGCGGAAAAAAATCATTTGCAATGAGACTGTAAACAGACAATCAACCGAATAAGCCCCGCACTTCCTGTGTTATGGTGTATATTTACCTCATTGGGGGCCCAGTAAAATTGATTTTCTTCAATTTATTTATAATCTAAAGAAAACAAGCCATCACCAGCAGCTGGTGCGGTGGTCAGAACACATCATTCATCTTCATTGCTCACAGGGGCAGAATTTCTTCAACTGGTGTAAGTGGTTAAGAATGGGTGCAGATCTCGCCAGGAGGTAATGAGCCATTAGTACAGGAAACTCTTTTTTTTATCCGGGACCGGCGTGGTGCTGGTTTATCCAAAAAGTCCGGATTACAGAGAGGTATAGTAAAATGTACGAGAGCCCTGTACACGGCCACAGATCCAGGCGTCCCTGTTGCATAGCAACAGGTGCAGGAACCCCGGTTACATGGCCACAGATCCCGGAACGGCCACTAATATGAAGTAAAAGTTACCTGAACCTACTCCTGAATTTTGCCGGTTAACAGAGATTTCCGGTTATTTAGGTGCAGGTAAATCGAGATTTTCCTGTACTGTGCTGGGACAGGGTACTGAATTTGGATGATCAGCCATGATCTCATTGAATGGCGGAGCAGGCTCGAGGGGCCGAATGGCCTACTCCTGCTCCTATCTTCTATGTATCTATGTTTTCTGGAATCAGTTCAATATCATAGTTATGCATAGGTCCAGGTGCAGATTTGAATCGGTGCATGGAGCACACTAGTGGAAAATTACCCACAAATGAAATTTAAAGGGATGAGGACAATTAAAGGGGCGTGTCAGAAGAGGGAGGCAAAACTTATGAAAGCCTTTGGAAAGGCGCAGCGCGCTTCTTTAACCCATGGGCAGCCTTTACCAAGGCTGGAAGGGAAGAATGCAAAGAGAAGGCAAAAATGAAGGGCGAGGAAACCGTCCATGCAGACATGCATCTTAGAGGCAAGTGACAGAGCAGATCAGCACCCAACCCTGGTTTGATGGGTGCTGAAGTAGAGGTGATTGCGGTAGTTATGTAGGAGGTAGTCCTGTTTGCTATTCCATGGCACCATCCACATGGGTCAGCTTCACAGCAGGCCTGCAAGCAAGTGAAGACAGGAGTGAGTGCTACGGCTAACCAGTGCTGCCACTGGCTGAACCAATCCTATACTGCATTGTGGCCACAGGTGCTTGCAAAAGATGGCACACTTCTGCACCGGTCTTTCTGATGACCACACAGTGCAAAGAAAAGTTACAATAAGCTATCCAGAAGCCAAACAATGCAACGTTCCCAACGCACCTGTTGAAAGCAATAGGGCCTTTTAAATGTTTTGAACCCAGACTGGCAGCCTTGCATCGGGCATGATAAGGAACTGATGTAAGCCTGGTAGAAACAGCATTAAATCCCATTGTCGTCTACTTGATGTCACTTCCACCTCAATATGTTTATGAAGCCCCCTCATTTCGGATGGGACCCCCAGCCAAGATGGAAAATCCAACAGCATGCAGAATGCTCAGAACGTAGCCAGGACTTAGCTAAGTCGAATGCCACCCTTCATTATGCCACATCTGTACTTGTTTCTGAAATGTAGCGGAGACTAAAAACTGGCCCTGAAACCCATGCAGTATCAGTGGCAATTTATCGTATTTCAATTGATGAAGGAAGTCTCATGGGACATGAAACATGCAAAATTGATGGGCAGGACAAGACCAGCTGACCCATCAAAGCTTGCCCCACACCATGATGGGCAGAGTATTGTGACTAATCACTTTCTCCCTCCCTCCTCTTCCTACCCGCTCGTGCCCACCAAGCCCCCCGCAGCCCTGTAATCTCCTGGGAGAGGCTGAAAAACAGGAAAAAACCCAGGACCAATAAGGGAAAAATTGCTCTGGAGAATTCCTTTCCGATCCCCCTAATGGAGGGAGTCAACAAGTTGAGATGTTTCAAACGTACATATTCCTTGACACGTGGGGGACTCATGATGTTTTCTTATTTTTATCAGCATCATTTAAAAAAGTTGGAAGGTCGGCGTCTAGATTATGATTACAAAAAGAAGCGGCACGGTAAGATCCCCGATGAAGAGATAAGACAAGCTGTAGACAAATTTGAAGAGTCCAAAGAGCTCGCTGAGATCAGTATGTTCAACTTTTTGGAAAACGATGTAAGTTTACAAAACATGCACATTAACAGAAACCCCTCGTGTTTACAATGAACCTTTTACAACTAACTAAAACCAGCTGCCCATAAAACCTCGTAAACTGCACCCAAGTATGATTCAGTTCATTAATCTTAAATATGTTTAATAAAGTGTGCTGGTATATAATTAAAGGGGAGAAAGATCTAGCGTTGCGGGCTGGGGGGGGAATGGTTATTCAGAGTACTACCCCTTTTACAGGAGAAAATATTAGGCTATGGGGAATTTTGACTGACATTTTAATTAAAAAGTCACGTTTCTTACCAGCATGGAGGCCGTTGAGTTGGTTCTTTCTCCCTTCGAGTCTGCTCCAATACAGTAACCGAGGTGGAGCCTGCCCATGCATCCTAACCCTAAATCATTACATAGCAAACATTGTGACTTCGAACTGGCCACAGATCTGCTCCAGAATCACTTGAGACCATGCTATGAGCTGAGAAATCTGCATTCCTCGCTGGCAGCAAGTTGTCAGCCTTGGCTCAGTGGGTAGCACTCTCGCCTCCGAGTCAGAAGGTTGTGGGTTCAAGTCCCACTCCAGAGACTTGAGCACATAATCTAGGCTGACACTTCAGTGCAGTGCTGAGGGAGCGCTGTCGGCGGTGCCATTCCTTCAGAACAAACGTTAAACTGAAGCCCCAACTGACGCCTCAGATGAACGTAAAAGATCCCATGGCACTATTTCGAAGAAGAGCAGGGGCATTTTCCCGGCGATTGGCCCTAAAACGCATGATCTGGCCATTTAGTTCATTGTTGTTTGTGGGACCTTGCTGTGCGCTAAATGGTTTCCATGTTTCCCTACAAGACAACAGTGACGACACTTCAAAAAAAAGCGATTCATTGGCTATAAAGCATTTTAGGAAGTCCTGAGGTCGGGAAAGGCGCTATATAAATGCAAGTTCATTCCTTCCCATTGCTTTCCCTTTACTATTGCACTAGGTTTGGTTGGGACCACTTTACAGAGTTTTAGCTGTTGCAGAATTATAGTTGATATTTGTGCTATTTGATAACAAGCTTCATCAATTAATTGCATTAATTCACAAAGTGCTAAACAGGGGTGGAATGTATAAAAACACAGAATTGTAATCACACCTCAATAAAAGCTGATGCAGAATTTTGTACAAGCTGCTATGTATGGGTAAAATTACTAAAAAGTATTATCTGCACAACATGACTTGCTATGACTCCTAAACATCATCTTGAATTAAAGATTGAGTATCGTATAGAATTTGAAAAATTTACAGCCCAGCATTTAATCTGATATTTTTGAAGTACATTAGTTTCTGAGAAGATCGTCGTTTAAAAGACTTGTTTTTTAACCGTTTTAAATTTCAGCTTACATAGAACAAGAAAAATTGGATAATGTCTCTGTTATGAGAAAGTTTCATTAGCAGGTGAGCGATATGCAGGTAGTTTGGCCGAAAAAGTGTAGTGTGATTTAACTGCAGGTTGAAAAATTAACACTTGCCCGGCCGAGTAAACCGAAACTCCTGGTTAGCACAATAAATGCTGTGACTAAAGCTTCATGGAATTAAACCTCTTGTCAACTTCTTATTTCTTATGCCCCTCCCAAAAGTAATCACAAACTTGCTTTGGATAATTTTCAAAACCAGTCGTCTTATCTTGCTAAAGAAGTTTCCTCTTTCCTGTAGGTAGAGCAAATAAGCCAACTGTTAGCTCTAGTGGAGGCAGCATTGAGCTATCATAAAGAATCCACTACAATTCTGGAGGAGCTTCATCGCACACTACAGCACAGGTGAAATTGTGAACCATGTATGTTACTAATCCTTCGTCAAAGGATATGGGGTTGAGGCAGAGGACAGTGTGATTCTTTGTCATTTCAAAATTGGGCAGGAAGAACGGAACGCAAAGAGCAAAAGTTCTGAACGTGATAGAGGGTCGAGATGATTTTCACCTTTTGTGATATTTGGTGGGATTTAATAGCCCATAGACAACTGCTAATAGTAATCAAATCAGCGCTATCATGCTCCCAGCAGGATGTTGTATTCGACGGAAATGTGGGTTGGAGAATCTGACCAACATTTTCATAGCCCTATCTCTGATTCATGCTTCCTTCCAATGCAGTCTTCCACTAGGAGCACAGGTCACTGATTTTACTTTTAATGCTTGCTTATGTCTTTTTTTGCCTCAATTTGCCAATAACTTCATTCAACCTCAATATCTCAATAATGAAAAAGGAAAGGAGTCTTTCCTTCCAACAGAAAACATCTCTCTACCTGCTTCCACTTGTACCATCTTGAATTTGTAGCTAATAACTTTGATCACAGCCTCTTCTAAACCTCCTCTCTCCTCCCACCAAACAGGCATTATTTTGTTCGAAGAGAAAAGGCATCCTTGTGCGTAAACCTCTAGCTCCACATATGAAACAAGATATTGTAGACATAGCAGCCTAGTTAGCAATACCAACGGAGGACTAGACCTCCTTTAAGAAGCGATGACTTCAATTCCAAATCTGGATCCCCATTTGAACTTCATTCTCCTCAGTGGACATGAGCCCTGCAATTAGGCCATAGGATACTAGAATACAACATCGAATGCAGTGGTCTGAAGTTCCTCTCTCACAATTTTGGTGAAAGTTAATCCTTTTTATTTTAAGTGGGTTGACATCCCCACTAAAATAGTAGAGACAGGAGTTTCAAACAGTTGTGCTAAGCATTTGAATGACGTAATTTCTGGACTAATGCCCATTAGTGCCAGATGATGCATGTATGTACTAAGCCCTGTGCTCTGAAGACTTAAGAGCACGGTGGCATTGTGGTTAGCACTGTTGCCTCACAGCACCAGAGACCCGGGTTCGAATCCGGCCTCGGGCGACTGTCTGTGTGGAGTTTGCACATTCTCCCCGTGTTTGCGTGGGTTTTCTCCGGGTGCTCCGGTTTCCTCCCACAGTCCAAAGATGTGCGGGTTAGGTTGATTGGCTATGATAAATTGACCCTTAGTGTTAGGGGGATTAAATACGTGGGGTTACAGGGATAGGGTGGGATATGTGTTGGTGTAGGGGTTACGGGGATCGGGTGGGATATGTGTCGGTGCAGGCTCGATGGGCCGAAATGGCCTCTATCTGCACTGGGGTTTCTGTGATTCTGTGATGAGCGGGGCCAGTCCTGCCTTGGAAGAAAAAAAGAAGCTTGCGGTCAGCTGATCATGGAGCAGTACTAGTGGGAACCGTGGCAGAGCCGATAGCTCAAACAGCCTGGCTTCCAGACTTAAAAAGGGTCTAAAAATGTATAAAAATTTACCTGCATGTGTGCAACCGGAAGGAATTTGGCAATCCCGCACCTGGAAAATGTGCTTCTGCAGCACTATTGCCAACATGCCTCATAATCAAAATGTCCTCTGGCTTTAATAATGTTGAATGGGACGCTTTACCACTGCTGCACAGAATACGAGGGTAAGATGGCGCGAAAGTCACTGTAGTGCAAACATTTCTTTATTCAACATGAAGGTGACTGTGGAAAATTAAACAATATTTTGAGCAAATGCTGAAAGGTGCATTTTCCCCCCCAAGTGTAAAGTTAAAGAAAAATATTTTACAAAACTGTCTTTAGTTTAGTGGTAGAATTTTTCTTCACCTTTACACACAGAGGAAAATATACATCAATGGGCCGCGATTTCCCCAACCTGGGCGGGGTGAAGGCGGGAGATGGCGGCGGCGGCGGCTGATGAACCCGCTCCTGCGGTGATCCCGGCCAAAAATAAGATCTTACCATTAAGGCCCACCCTGCGCGTTTCCCGTTCCAATTAATGGGAGCGGGTCCGGTGACGTCACTGGGCGATGCGCTTCTTACCGGTGCATTTAAAGGGGCCATGGCCCCCTTTGCTGACCGTTGGATTTTCTTTGGTGAAGCTTGTGTTAGTGAGTGGAGGTCTGTACCATGAGATCTGAAAGGCAGAGATCTGCACCTCGTTTCAACGATGAGTGCCTCCAGCATCTTGTTGAGGGAGTGAGGGCACGTAGGGAGGTTCTCTTCCCTGTGGATGGCTGGAAGAGGCCTCCCCAACAGACTAAATCAGCGTGGCTCAATATAGCCGAAGAGATAACGGCGAATTCAGTAATGTTTCACACCTGGGAAAGGTTTAATGATCTTCTAAGATCAGGAAAAGTAAGTATAAACCTACACTTACCTTGATGATGCTGTACCTGTCATCACATCCCCACCACTGTGCATTGCCAACCATTATCCTGCGCAAAGTGACTCAGCCCCAGATCCCTTAGACCTTCATCCCTCCGTCTCTCTCTATTTACATTATAAGGCCCCCATCTTAAATTCCACCCCTCACACTCAGCATCATCGTTGTGCAATGAAAGCAAGTAACAGCACAAAAGGAGACAACTTGGTTTCGTCTAGCCACTCCATCAAAGTCTCCCTGTGAAGCTGTATGCCAGTCCATTAATGACGGTCATTCCATCCGTCTCTTTAGACCTTCCCTTCTTTGCCTCCTTGCAGGAAAGGATTGCCCACAAGGAAAGGGAGAGAACGGGAGGAGGCCCTCAGTCCATCTTTCTTTTGTCAGGCGCAGAGGAGGCAGCACTCGATATTGCTGGTGTGGTGGAGGTTCCAGAAGTGGGGGACGGAGAGAGGGGCTCAATAGAAGAAGCTGGTGACAGAATTATTATCCATACAGTTATATGCCTTTCATCAGTCACTCATATGGGGTGTTATGTGATCAGAAAATTAATGGCGATGATGTGTATAATGGTATGTGTCTGCACTTAAGCTGTCATATATTTAAATCATGTCTTTACTCTCCAACAGGCCCATCAGGAGCTCCCCCACCCCTGCACTGTCCAAGAGCAAGAGGAACAAGACTCCTCAGAGGAGCCTCCTGCCGCTGAGGGCACAGCATCACCTCACAGAACGCAAGCCAGCACCAGCGCAGATACGCACACCTCGGTGGGGCCGTCGCGAGCTAGAGTAGTGTTGTCACCTGGTGTCTCACAGATCACAAGTGAGCAAGAGCAGATGGTGGAGACAGTGACAGCAGTGGAAGCTCCTCGTCGGAGGGCACAGGCGTCTCCTAGCTCTGCTCAGCTGCATGCAGACGCTGAGCCTCGGGGGCCATCCAAGAAGAGGGCGATCCTGGAGGTGCAGGAACAAGTTCAGGAGGCTCTGACTGGTTTTGCGCATGCGCAGAGAATGGAGGAATCCATCTCCAACAAGAGTAGTACCGTGGCGCAGTCACTGGCATCTATAGCTTCCTCGATGGATAGGATGGCCACCTGCATGGAGGAATCACAGCGCCCGTATAATGATACATAGATACATAGATACATAGAAGATAGGAGCAGGAGTAGGCCATTCGGCCCTTCGTGCCTGCTCCGCCATTTAATGAGATCATGGCTGATCCTTTAATTCAGTATCCCGTCCCCGCCTTCTCTCCGTAACCCTTAACCCCTTTTGCCCGTAGAAATATATCTAATTCCCTCTTAAATATATTTAATGAGCTGGCGTACACTGCCCTCTGTGGCAATGAGTTCCACAGGTTCACCACTCTCTGAGTGAAGAAATTCCCCCTCATCTCTGTCCTAAATGGTTTAGCCCTTATCCTTAAATTATGTCCTCTAGTTCTGTTTTCACCCGCCAAGGGAAACATTCCTTCTGCATCCAGTCTGTCTAGACCTGTCAGAATTTTATACACTTCTATGAGGTCCCCTCTCAATCTTCTAAACTCCAGTGTGTACATCCCTAAACTACATAGTCTCTCCTCATAGGTCATTCCCGCCATTCCTGGTATCAGCCTGGTGAATCGCCGCTGCACCCCCTCCATGGCAAGAACATCCTTCCTCAGATGAGGCGACCAAAACTGTACACAGTACTCGAGGTGTGGTCTCACCAGTGCCCTGTACAGCTGCAGCAAGGTATCCCTGTTCCTGTATTCTAACCCTTTTGCTATGAAGGCCAGCATACCGTTTGCCTTCTTGACCGCCTGTTGCACCTGCATGCTCGCCTTCAGTGACTGGTGTACAAGAACACCCAGGTCTCTCTGTACTTCCCCCTCTCCCAATCTATTGCCATTTAAATAATAATTTGCCCTCCCGTTCCTGCACCCAAGGTGGATAACTTCGCACTTGTCCACATTATAGTGCATCTGCCATTTATCCGCCCAATCGCCCAGTCTGTCCAAATCGCTCTGGAGCTTCCTGGTCTCTTCCTCTGAGCCCACCCCCCCTCCTAGTTTAGTGTCGTCTGCAAATTTGGAAATGCTGCATCCGACTCCCTGATCCAGGTCATTAATGTAAATTGTGAACAGCTGGGGGCCCAGGACAGATCCCTGTGGTACCCCACTTGTTACTGCCTGCCATTCAGAAAATGAGCCGTTTATTCCAACTCTCTGTTTTCTATCTGACAGCCAGTTCCCTATCCACGCCAAAACTTTCCCCTTTATCCCATGAGCCTCAATTTTCCATGCTAATCTTTTATGTGGGACCTTATCGAAGGCCTTTTGGAAGTCCAGGTACACCACATCTACTGGCTCTCCCCCATCTATTCTACCAGTTACTCCCTCAAAAAATTCCAATAGATTAGTCAAGCACGATTTACCCTTTGTAAATCCATGTTGACTCTGTCCTATCCTGTCCCCATTTGCTAAGTGCTCCGCTATTTCATCCTTAATGATGGACTCCAGCATTTTGCCCACAACTGATGTAAGGCTTACAGGTCTGTAATTACCTGCTTTTTCCCTACCCCCCTTTTTGAATAGTGGGGTAACGTTAGCTACCCTCCAATCCATCGGCACTGTTCCCGAGTCTAATGAATTCTGAAAAATCATCCTTAGTGCATCCGCTATCTCTAGGGCCACCTCCTTCAGTACCCTAGGATGCATGTTATCAGGCCCTGGGGATTTGTCCACCTTCAATCCCTTTAGCTTCCTTAACACCATATCCTTAGAGATATTGATTTGCGTCAGTTCCTCCTTTGCCAATGTCCCTATTTTTCCCGATATCCCAGGGAGGTTTTTTGTGTCTTCCTTCGTAAAGACTGACCCAAAGTATGCATTTAGTTGATCTGCCATTTCCTTATTTCCCATTATATATTCCCCCGTATCTGACTGCAATGGACCAACTTTGGTTTTCACCAGTCTTTTCCTTTTGATATATTTATAAAAGCTTTTGGAGTTAGTTTTTATATTTTCCGCCAGCTTGTTTTCGTAAGCTATTTTGCCCCTCTTGATCATGCCCTTTGCCCTCCTTTGCTCTATCTTAAACTGTTCCCAATCTTCCGCTCTGGCGCTTTTTTTGGCTATTTTATACGCCCTATCTTTGGATTTTATGCTGTCTCTAATTTCCCCTGTTATCCACGGTTGAGTCACCTTTTTAGATTTCCTTTTATGCCAGATTGGTATAAACAATTTTTGCAATTTTGTCATTCTATCTTTAAATGTTTGCCATTGTTTATCTACCTCCAGTCCTCTCAGGAACGTTGTCCAATCAGACCTACTCAGTTCCCGTCTCATGGCATCATAATTCCCCTTGTTTAAATTCAGGACCTTAGTCTCTGAGTCAATTTCTTCGCTCTCCATTTCGAGTGAGAAATCGATCATGTTATGATCGCTCTGACCCAAGGGTCCCCGTACAACAAGATTACTGATTAGTCCCTTCTCATTGCACAGTACCCAGTCCAATATAGCCTGTTCCCGAGTTGGTTCCTCGACATATTGATCCAGATAACCATCCCTTAAACACTCAAGGAATTCCTCCTCCTCATTATTTTTACTGATTAGGCTAGTCCAATCTATATGTAAGTTAAAGTCACCTATGATGACAGCTGTGCTCTTATTGCACGCTTCTCTAATTTCCCTCGTGATGCCCTCCCTAACCTCTATTTTACTATTTGGAGGCCTATATACCACTCCTATTAATGTTTTTCGCCCCTCGCTATTTCTTAGCTCCACCCATATAGATTCTGTATTAACTGAGTTAATATCCTTCCTTTCAATTGCATTTATCCCCTCTTTTACTAGCAATGCTACCCCTCCTCCCTTTCTTTTTTGTCGATCCTTCCTAAATACTGAATACCCCTGTATGTTAAGCTCCCAGCCCTGCTCACCCTGCAACCATGTTTCCGTAATCCCAATTAGATCATAATTATTAACCTCTATTTCCACAGCTAATTCATCTACCTTGTTCCTGATGCTTCTCGCATTAAGGTATAAAACCCTCAGGCTTTTTTTATGCTCACATTTTTTATGAATTAGTTTGGCCCTTTGTTTTTTGTTCCTCACCCTTTTACCATTTATTTCTGTCTGCCTTTCACTTTCCTCTATTTCACTACATAGGTTTCTAGCCCCCTGCCATACTAGTTTAAATGCTCCCGAACTGCTTTATCAAAAATTACCCCGAGAACATCAGTTCCATCTCTGCACAGGTGTAGACCGTCCCTTTTGTATAGGTCACACCTACCACAAAACTGGTTCCAATGCCTCAAAAATTTAAAACCCTCCCTCTTACACCACTGCTCAAGCCACGTATTTAGCCTAACTATCCTGTTCTCTGTACTCTTACTAGCACGTGGCTCTGTACTCTTACTAGCACCATGATGACATGGTTTCTCTTCTAAATAGATGGGCATCTATGGAGGATAGATGGGCATCCATGGAGGAGAGAAACCAGAGGCTCATAGACGTCCTTTCTAGGAGGGATGTCAGTATAAACATGGGCCCTAATGTCTGCACTGAAGTGCAGCAAGGTGCTCTCCAGCTTCTTGCTAGCAGGGAAGTGCGGGTGTCCCATGAAAGGGATGATGGTGGGACCGGACATGCAAGTGGGGGCTCCAAGCGCTCAAACTTCCACCCGTTTGCCAGCCCCTCGGTCAGAGCTGCAGATGCCTCCCCAGACAGTGATGGCCGAGTCTGCCCCTGCACAGTCGCAGGAGGAGCAGACTTTGGCAGGGCCCTGACAGACCCCAAAACCCAGAGGACGACCGCCAAAGGCGTCTAAGCAGTTGCAGCAGGGAGGTGAGGAGGTACCCTCTACCTCTGCTGCAGCCACAGGGGTAGCACCACGTAGAAGCACCCGGAAAAGAAAGATCCCACACAAATAGTCACAAAGGTTTTCACTCAGGTGTGTTTATCAGTATGATTATGATGATTGTAAAAATATGGAGCTATGTAATTAAATAATTTATTTCTCTCACTTTACAATCACAGCCAGATGTGTGAGATAGAATGGAGGTAGCAGAGTGTGTGGTCAGGGTTGATTGGACATGCAGCAATGGTGCTGATGATGAAAAGAAGGAAGTAGTCATTGATTGGATGGTTTATGTTGCTGGTGTGGGTGATTCCAACATGTGGACGTCTGTGCCAGGCAAATGTGTGACATCCACAAAGTTACTGGAGCCTGCCCACAGGCTGCAGTGATGTACCTCAATGAATCCGAGACTCAACGTTAACGGAGCAAAGCAAGGCTTTTATTAACTCAGAAAGTAATACACAGTGGAGAAGTGTCTCTCATCCAGAGATCTGCTGTACTGCCTGTGAGACACGCTGGGGCCTGCTTAAGTAGGGGCCAGGTATGGGCGGAGCCCTACACACAATACAATACAGGTAAGGAAATGAAACTGAAACTAAACTCCCCTGCTTGTCACAGGCACAATCAAACACAGAGAATACAGAGTGCCTGATGAATGGCATATTTCATCACATGCAGATCAGAAATTCCAGCACACTGCACAATGTTCTGACCATTTAAAATTTGAGATAGAGAGCCTTGGTCAGACCCCATCTGGAGTAACTGCTTTCAGTTTTGGGCATCACACCTCAGGAAGGATATATTGGCTTTGGATGGGGTGCAGCGCAGAGTCACCTGAAAGCTACTGGGGGATTAGAGGGTTAAAGTACGATGACAGGCTTCATAGACTTGGTTTGTGTTCCCTTGGGTAGAGAAGATTGAGGGGTGATCTGACTAAGGCGTGTTAAAATGTTAACAGGATTGGATAGGGTGGATACGGAGAAATTATTTACTCTGGTGAGGGAATCACGAGTGAGGGGGCATAATATTAAAATCAGACCCAGGCCATTTCAGGAGGGAAATCAGGAAGCACTTCTTCATGCAAAGGTGGTAGAAATCTGGAACTCTCTCCCTCCCCCCAAAAGGCTGTGGATGCTGAAACAATTGGAGCTCTCAAGACTGCGATGGATGGATTTTCGTTAGGTAAGGGTATCAAGATATATGGAGCTAAGGCAGGTCATTGGAGGTGAGGTGCAGATCCGCCATGATCTAACTGAATGTTGGAGCAGGCTCGAGGTGCTGAATGGCCTCCTTCTGTTTCCTATGTTCCTAATAGTCGGAAGTCATGTACAGCATATGATGGAATTTCCAATAGACGCTCTCAGCGGGCAAAGGCTCCCCCCCCCCGCGAAGGAAAATGACTCCCTCTGTTACAATCATTATATTAATTATATACCATTTTTGTTTTCTCTAAACATTTTTCATCTTTGTGTCTTTTTCTCAAAAGGATAAGTTCAGCCTCTAGCCGTCCGAAGCGGGACTTCAAGCCAAAGCCTGTGGTCGCTCCATCTTTTGAGCCTAATGATAACCAGCAGCACAATGGTCTTTCATACAGTTCGTCATTCAAGTCATCTGGTAGGAATATTTACTTGTGGATATTTGAAGATTGAAGTTTCTATCTCAAGACTGAGATCAATAGATTTTTGGACTTTAGGGGGAATCAAGGGATATGGGGATCGGGCAGGAAAGTGGAGTTGAGGTCGAAGATCAGCCACGATCTTATTGAATGGCGGAGCAGGCTCGAGGGGCCGAATGGCTGACTCCTGCTCCTAATTCTTATGTTCTTATGAAGTGCTTTGGTGATCGTACACATGCTTTATTACCAGATTACCACACTGCAAGAGTTCGAGGTGGATAGAAACACACAATAAGCGTATAAAGTGTATATTACTCGATCACAAGAGTATTTCCAGCATTACCTTTGTGTGTTGTTCCTATAAATCCTTCCTAGGTCCTTTGAATGCTTGATATCCTACATAACTATTATTCAGTTTACTGAATTTTAATGGCAATATTACTATAATTTCTGTTTTGAACCTGACTGTACAATTATTTAATTTGCTAAAATGAGTGGTTTATATCTGTTGGCTCTCATAGCACTGGAACCACCCTGCATGCCTAATCCGTCATTTCCCTTTCTGTCACCGTTTAGCCAAACCTTCCCCATTCAGGTTCCTTCACAGGTCAAAGCAGACATGTTCACCCTGTGAGTAGTTTCTGAAGCTGATGTGTGTGAGATGCACCCCTATTTTTGCATGTTTGAAGATCACTATCACTTTCCCCCAAAATGTGTCTCTGTTTTTGGATTAATTACTAATCACTAATGCACTATCAGCCCTGTGATAGCAAATAGAATGTGTTCTTGCTTATCTGTTTTAGGACGGACTAACTAACTTTTCCTGGTAGTGTCCCAAGGAATTTTTTTTTTTTAAATCCTAAACTAATGTGCTTAATTTTTATTATATTCTAAAGTCCATTCTCATAATTTCTGAAGGTGAATGAACTTCAGTTGGGGCATATTACCCGTCTCAATTTGCTCTTACTGTTGCAGGTTATTTGCACGACACTGTGTTTGGTTACTGCTGTCCTAAGTAATTAGTATTTGGATTTGGAAATATTGGTACAACACTTGACTTTTTTTATTTAAAATGCCAGGAATTTTGAGAGAAACTGGAGATGTTTTTTGGTGTGTGCCAGCTCACAATGAAGGAGTGTCTTGGGAAAATGTTAGAAACAGGAACAAGGCGCATCTTATTTCATGTGTTTTCTGAGCCTTTTTTCCCCCAAAAAGGAATGATTTTTATGCTTTGCAGTGAACTACCTTGTATATTTAAATGTTAGTTATTGGCTGAATGTAGCCTGTTTAATGACTCTAATTTCTTATACAACGTGATGTAATACAGAATTGCTGTTCCCCATTACATCCAGCTTCTTGCACACAAGCGGATCAGCCTTGCTGTAAAGCTCTTTATGACTTTGAGCCTGAAAATGAGGGGGAACTTGGATTCAAGGAAGGCGACATCATCACTCTGACAAATCAGATCGACGAGAATTGGTTTGAAGGCATGATAAGTGGTGAATCTGGCTTCTTTCCTATTAATTATGTTCAAGTGATTGTGCCTTTGCCACAGTGAAACTGCATTTGATCTGCTTTTGTAAATTTTCGGATATCAACTCGTGCTGAAAGCTGATTGAACACAGACATTTCATCAATGTGGCATTCTGTGAAAGCCTTGCTATTTGATCGACTTTTGTACATGTCTTCTATTTGTGTATTTATTTTTTTACATGTTCCATTTGTATTGAGAATGTTTACGTCATTTGCTACAAGAGTAATGCAAATCTAACCTATTTCTGCCATGAAGTTTACAGTTTCTAAGTATATGGCTTTATCTATTTAACTTTTCTTTGTTTGCTCAGAACCTTCTGTTGCTGATTACAGTGATACAGTGGGGACATTTTCTATCGAGCTGTAATGAAGAATATTCTTGATACAGTTCAATTATTGTGGTTATAATGAACTGTTATTAACTCCTTTTTAAGACTCTGACAAGTGTTCTTGAGCCATTTTATTTGGCAGTGTAACTTATTGTTATGCAAAAAGATGTTATAATAAATGTGAATAAAAAACTGTAATTTAAGTAGCACTAGCTCTTGTTGTTACGCAGCTTTTGCCAATTATGTATTTGGATTTTATGTGCTTTGATTATTTGTAGGAAAAAAAAAGACTTGAATGTACTTTTATTCAGGATTCATCTAAGAACCACTCACTATTTAAGATTACACAATGCTCTGGCTTTCTGCTCGGTTAACAGGAAAAGCAGCAGCGGACTCTTGCTGGTATGTGAAAGAGTCAAGATCCTTAATGCGAGAGGGCGCCATGATGCTACACATTGAAGTACTGGTACTCGGTACCCCAGTGTTAGAGGTTCAGTTCCCTACTCTGCTCAGTTCCTGATCTAAACTACACTGAGCCAGAGATGCCAGGTGAAGACTTTAGCATTACATGGATGGGGAGAAAGGGACAGGGCGATCAGACATTGATGGAAACAAGGAGACACCTCCCCTCCCCTCTCCTCAGTCGCAGGTGTGAATCCAGGTGAGCGGAAGAATGGAGATAACTCACTTGAAAATATACTTGCCAATAAAAATGGAATCAAAATGCTGTAAGACCTCTTTTATCTTTTGTCTTGCTCAAGTTGTCTTTGTTGTATATTTTTAAAATTTGCATTCTGTTTTTATCTAAATTTGCCTTAACCAAAGGCAATTATTGCACACCAACATCCTTCCAATGCATGTACCAACCGAGTATTGAGCTTTCAGAAAAAGATGTGGCAACATTCGACTGTGAGAATAATGAGGACCTGGGAGTGGTAGAGCTGGAAGTAGTTCAACATTAGGCTGCCAAGATGCTGAAGTTGCGCAGTATTAATAGAGAGAGCGTTGAAGCACCCACGTTAGGTCTAGGGATGTCCGCAATGTCCTTTGCATGACAGAGCTGCACTGGCTGCAGCACACGGAGAGAAGAGCGACACTGGCTGCAGCACACGGAGAGAAGAGCGACACAAAGCTGATACCTGTACTTGTAGCCAGTCAGAGTACGATCATAAGAGGAATAGCAGTAATAATGTTGAGCGTTGTGCTTTCTGTTTTTACATAATGCCAAGGTTTTACCCTTTAATGAAGGGGGTCAGAGCTTGTCTCTCTGTTGTGCGAAGGGATTCGGTAGTGAAAATCTCAAAGAAAGGAAGTAAGGAAAACGTCGGAAGAGCCATAAGGAAAGTAGAAGGTGCAAAAATGAGAACATAGGAATTAATAGACAAAAGATGACCAAGGTCACCTTATACTATCCTGGTAAGTCACATGATACATCAATAATGGGTTCAATGATAATGGAGTTGTTGACTAATCGTAGCAATGAGGTGAGGAAAGTAGTGGAGAGCTGTAGGAACCATAGGTTCAAAGTCCCCTTTGTTAAATCCGTGAATCTTGATGTATGGTTGTGGTAAACCACTTTTATCGTTACACTATAGTTATCACTGTTGTATTGTTATCACCGTTATCACTGTTGTATCACGATACGAGGTCGCCTCTTGTCGCGCTGTTATACCTGGGCTGACCACCTCCGACTCCGCCCATGGCTCCACCTACCTGCCCAGGTATAAAGGTAGTCGACTGGCTGGTATTCCTCCTTGTTGGACCCGATCACCCACGAGGGTGGGCTCTGTTATTTAGTCAATAAAAACCTTTAGTTACGTTCCTAACTCGTCGCCTTTTATTGGACGAATTGATAGGTATATCAATTTTATTGACTAAATTTTAAAGATGTCTACTACTGGCCAGCCAGAAGCCCTCCCAGAAGCACAGCCACAGCAGCTTTCAGACACCGGGCTACGCCAGCCACACCAGCCGGCTTGGCTGCAAGCCCTCAAACCACCGTACCTGGATCTAAACCCACAGGCAGCAAACTCAGCCCTCAACTTCAAACACTGGCTGGACTGCTTCGAATCCTACCTGGAAGAATCCGGCGTCCCGCAGAGATCCAAACTAAGACTTCTGAACGCCCAAGCGAGCCCGAGAGTATACGCACTCATCCAGGACACGACTACATACGAGGCCGCTATCAACCTACTGAAACAGCAGTACCGCAGCCCGGTAAATTACATGTACACCAGGCACCTCCTAAGATCCCGCCCGCAACAGCCAGGAGAGTCTGTAGCTGAATTTTTACGGGCGCTAAGAGCACTCGGCAGGAACTGTGACTTTAAAGCGGTGACGGCTGTTGAAAATACGGAAGATAATATCCGCGATGCCTTTGTGAAAGGCCTACGGTCCGACTACTCACGGCAAAGACTGCTTGAAGCTAAAGACCTCGACCTGGACAAAGCTGAAGCCCTCGCTCTCTCCCTGGAGGTGGCCCATCAGGACCAGGAGGCGTTTTCCAGGTACTGCTCGCGACCCTGGGACTCGGGCCCGACCCCTACCGCAATACCCTTCGCAGCGCCGCCCCCGGGACCTACCTCAGCGTCGGCGTCCCGGACCCGACCGGGCCCGCCACCCCCGGTACCGGCTCCGACATCGGGCACCTGCGATCGGGCCGCCGGCTGCTTCTTTTGCGGCCAGGAGAAGCACCCGAGGTCGCGCTGCCCAGCCAGGAACTCTACCTGCGCAACCTGCAGGAAGAAAGGCCACTTCTCTAAGGCCTGCAGGAGCAGATCTTCAGAGGCCAGCAGTGCCTCATGCGAACTGTGGGGGCGGCCATCTTCTTTCACGGCAACTGAGGCCAGCATCCCCACACGTGAGTCATGGGGGCGGCCATCTTTGATCAAGGCAACCGACCCCAATAGTGCCTCATGTGAGTTATAGGGGCAGCCATCTTCTCCGCCATTTTGTCCTACCTCGTGGGAGACGCCATTTTACCCACCGCGCCCGACTGCCACCGGGCCCCCGGACCCGACGACCGCCTCGCCCGCAGACGACAACGACTCGCTTACCTACACACTAGCCTCCGTCACTCTGGATCAAGCCCGCCCACACCACCTGTCCAAGTCGATGATGGACATCAAAGTAAACGGCCACGCCACGACCTGCCTGTTCGACAGCGGAAGCACGGAGAGCTCCATCCACCCAGACACGGTGAGCCACTACTCCCTCCCTGTCCTGCCAACGCGCAACCGAATCTCGATGGCATCGAGGTCCCACGCCACGGACATTAGCGGCTACTGTGCTGTGACCTTGTCGGTTAAGGGTACAGAGTATAAAAATTTTAAACTCCTCGTCCTCCCCCAGCTCTGCGCTGCCGTCCTACTAGGGCTGGACTTCCAATCCCACCTCCAAAGTGTAACCCTAGCATACGGTGGACCCCTCCCCCCACTCACAGTCGACAACCAGCGAAGGTTAAACCGCCCACCGCGTAACACCTGCAGCCTATCCACCCTCAAGGTGCCGCCACCTTCCCTGTTCGCTAACCTCACCCCCGACTGCAAACCCGTCGCTACCAAGAGCAGGCGGTACAGCGCTGGGGACAGAGCTTTCATTAGCTCTGAGGTGCAGCGTCTCCTGAAGGAGGGCATCATCGAGGGGAGCAACAGCCCCTGGCGTGCCCAGGTCGTGGTCGTTAAGACCGGCGATAAAAATTGCCTGGTCATCGACTACAGCCAGACCATAAACAGATACACCCAGCTGGACGCATACCCCCTTCCCCGCATATCTGACATGGTCAATCAGATTGCACAATACCGCGTATTCTCGACCATCGACCTTAAGTCGGCCTACCACCAACTCCCTATCCACCCCGAGGATCGCCAGTACACCGCCTTCGAGGCGAATGGGCGCCTATACCACTTCCTTAGGGTCCCGTTCGGTGTCACCAACGGGGTCTCGGTCTTCCAAAGGGAGATGGACCGGATGGTTGACCAGAACGGACTGCAGGCCACATTCCCCTACCTAGATAACGTCACCATCTGCGGCCGCGACCGGCAGGACCACGACGTGAATCTGGAGAAATTCCTCCGTACAGCCCAACGGCTGAACCTCACCTACAATAAGGAGAAATGTGTGTTTAACACCTCGCGCCTTGCCATCCTTGGCTGTGTAGTAGAGAACGGACTCATCGGCCCCGACCCCGAAAGAATGCGCCCCCTCATGGAGCTACCCCTCCCCCACTGCCCTAAGGCACTTAAGAGAACCCTGGGGCTCTTCGCCTACTATGCCCAATGGGTGCCCAATTATGCGGACAAAGCCAGACCCCTCATGAAGTCCACATCCTTCCCCCTTACGGAGGAAGCGTGCGCAGCCTTCTCCCTCATTAAGGGAGACATTGCCAAGGCCACTATGCACGCAGTGGATGAGTCCATCCCCTTCCAAGTCGAGAGCGATGCATCCGACTTCGCCCTAGCCGCCACCCTTAACCAGGAGGGGAGACCGGTGGCCTTCTTCTCAAGGACCCTACAGGGCCCTGAGATCCGACACTCGTCGGTCGAGAAGGAGGCCCAGGCGATTGTGGAGGCGGTACGACGCTGGAGGCACTACCTGGCAGGCAAACGATTTACCCTCCTTACCGACCAACGTTCGGTCGCTTTTATGTTTAATAACAAGCTGAGGGGCAAAATCAAGAATGACAAGATCTTGAGGTGGAGAATCGAGCTCTCCACCTACGATTATGATATCTTGTACCGGCCAGGTAAGCTGAACGAACCCCCCGATGCTCTGTCACGAATTACATGCGCCAGCGCGCAAAGTGATAGACTTCAGACCCTCCACAACGACCTCTGCCACCCCGGGGTCACCAGACTTTACCACTTCATTAAGGCCCGCAACCTGCCCTACTCCATCGAGGAGGTCAGGACCATAACCAGGAACTGCCAGACCTGTGCCGAGTGCAAACCGCACTTCTTTAGGCCAGACAGAGCAAGCCTGATCAAGGCGACCCGCCCCTTCGAGCGCCTGAGCATCGACTTTAAGGGGCCCCTCCCGTCCTCTGACCGTAATGTGTACTTCCTCAACATTGTTGATGAGTACTCCCGTTTCCCCTTTGCCTTCCCCTGCCCAGACATGACCAGTACCACGGTCATTAAATGCCTGAACGACCTCTTCGCCTTGTTCGGGTTCCCAAACTATATACATAGTGACCGGGGCTCCTCTTTCATGAGCGAGGAACTCCGTCAGTTCCTACTAGCGAGAGGTATTGCAGCAAGTAGGACCACCAGCTACAACCCCCGAGGGAACGGCCAGGTGGAAAGAGAGAACGCGACAGTATGGAAGGCCGTCCTCTTAGCCTTAAAGTCTAAGGGCCTCCCAACCTCCCGCTGGCAGGAAGTCCTCCCGACAGCGCTGCACTCCATCCGGTCACTACTTTGCACTGCCGTTAACGCCACCCCCCATGAACGAATGTTTGTTTTCCCCAGGAAGTCGACTACGGGAACCACTCTACCAACCTGGCTGACCTCTCCGGGGCCCGTCTTGCTGCGAAAGCACGTGAGGGCCCATAAAACAGACCCCCTGGTCGAGAGGGTGAACCTCCTGCACGCCAACCCCCAGTACGCCTACGTGGCTTACCCAGACGGGCGGGAGGACACTGTCTCCTTACGAGACCTCGCACCCTCGGGCACTCCGGAGACACCACCCTTACCACCCCCCCAATTCCAGCCCAGGTAGACAGCATGCCGGAACCCCACGAGCCTTCGCCGACCACGCAGACACCAGCACTAACACCGGATAATGCAGCACCGCCGCTGCGACGATCGGAGAGGCTTACGAGGCCTCCGGACAGACTGACATACCAGAACTGGTAGTACACTTCACCCCGCCGGACTCAAATCTAAACAAGGGGTGAATGTGGTAAACCACTTTTATCGTTACACTATAGTTATCACTGTTGTATTGTTATCACCGTTATCACTGTTGTATCACGATACGAGGTCGCCTCTTGTCGCGCTGTTATACCTGGGCTGACCACCTCCGACTCCGCCCATGGCTCCACCTACCTGCCCAGGTATAAAGGTAGTCGACTGGCTGGTATTCCTCCTTGTTGGACCCGATCACCCACGAGGGTGGGCTCTGTTATTTAGTCAATAAAAACCTTTAGTTACGTTCCTAACTCGTCGCCTTTTATTGGACGAATTGATAGGTATATCAATGGTGTCCTTCAATAAATCGACAGAGACTGCAGAGGAACAATCAACAGGTGTTTACTAGATGAGGGTTACTCTAAAACTAAAGTACAGATCCCTACTCAGGGTTTATATACAGGTGTGGTCACTGCCGGTACTACAGTATACAGGAGCTGTAAAAAGTAGTTCTTCCCTTAAAGGTACATACACAACAATTCCTCCCCTTTTTAGATTAACAATACCATAACATTCATTTAACAGTTAACACTTTTAACATGCAACATTAACTGAAAATAGTCCATTTATAAATTCAGTCTTTGGGGCGGCTTCCTGATCCTTTCTGGATAGCGCCTTTCCTGAGTGTCTTGCTCTTGGTGCGGAGGCAATTCTGGCCCCCTGTCATCGGTTGGTTCATCAGTTTCCGATGCTACTGTTTCTGGGGTAGATGCTACCTGTATGTCGGGTTCATCACCAGGTACGCGAGACATGGGGTTGACTCGTTCCTGTGACTCGAGGATCTGGTCAACATAGCGTCTCACAATGTTCTCCCCAACATCCACTGTGTACATGAGTGGCCCCTGCCGTGTGCATATCATTCCTGGTTGCCATTTCTCTGTTCGGTAGTCGCGGGCCAAGACTGGTTGCCCTACATTGAAGCTCCTTGTCGGCTTCTCATTGATGTGCTGGAATTGCTTATTCTCAACATCTCTTCGTACATTTGGTCTGAGCAAATCCATACGAGATCTCAACCTTCGGTTAAAGAACATCATGGCCGGGGTCTGGTTGGTGACTGCATGTGTTGCATTTCTGTAGGCTAACAGGAAATTGTCCACCTTGTGCTGCAGTGGAATGTCGTCATCGCACATGGCCCTTACTGCTTTCTTAAAGGTTTGTACGAACCTCTCAGCCAATCCATTTGTGGCTGGATGATACGGGGCGGATGTGTAATGCTTTACCCCATTCCTCTTCATAAATCTTCAAAACTCCTCGGACACAAACTGTGGTCCGTTATCAGAGCAAATCTGCTCTGGCAAGCCGTTCCTGGCAAATATGGTCTGTAGGACTGCAATAGTTTTCTCCGTGGTGGTGGAGGACATTTTGATCACCTCAGGCCATTTCGAGTGCGCATCCACGGCTATTAAAAACATTGAGTCCATGAATGGACCAGCAAAATCAATATGCACCCGTTGCCATGGAGATGAGGGCCACTCCCATGGGTGTAGAGGGGCATGTGGTGGTGCATTTTGGACCTTCTGGCATCCTGAGCAGCTCTTTGTCAGGTCCTCGATTTGCTGATCGATCCCCGGCCACCACACACAAGCCCTTGCAAGGCTTTTCATTTTCACCCCTCCCAGATGGCCTTCGTGAAGCTCATTGAGCACTCTCTCTAACTTGGGTGGAATTACCACTCGGGATCCACACATCAAGGTCCCCTGGCATACTGACAGCTGTTCTCTTCTGGATGAGAATGCTGGCAACAGTGAGTCGCCATGTGTTGGCCATCCCTTTACCGTCAAGTCATATACCCGAGACAGTGTCGGGTCATTTTGGGTCTCCTTCTCTATATCAGCGTTAGTTACAGGCAAGCGTTCAATTATAGTCGAATGAAATATTTCGACAGGGTCGACTGCTGGTGCTTCCTCCGCAGTAGGCAGTGGCAGGCGTGATAGCCCATCAACGTTTCCATGCTGTTTCGTGCCCTTATACTCGATTTCATATTGGTTCGCCCCTAGAAAAAGGGACCATCTTTGTAGCCGTTGCGCAGTCATCCTTTTTGGCATCTACAGTCAGCGCTTGTATGGAATGCCAATCTAGCTGTATCTTCCAGATCCATTCACGTCCTAGTAGTGGTGGTCCTCCCTCTGGCAATACATATAGGTCCATTTTTGGTGTTTCCTTGCCGTTATATATAACGGTCACCCTTATTTTTCCTCTGGGGTAGACTTTTTGCCCCGTGTACGTCTTCAAGACGATCTCTGTATCTCTCAAGGGTATATGTGAGAATAGCCGATTGTAGTCCCTTTGGTTTATGACTGTTAGGGCTGATCCTGTGTCCAATTCCATTTTCACTTGGACTCCGGCTGTCTTGAGCGTGACCCAAATAGTTTGGTGATCCTCCGTTTTGATCACATGTAGTTTCAGACAACCCAGCTCCTTGCTTCCGGAGTCTGTATCCCTTTTCTGTTCGTCTGAACTACTCTCCGTCACCTTATGTACCTTCTTGTACTTCTCCTGTGGAGATTTCTTGCTGCTGGTTTTCTTTTCTGACCTGCAGACTCTTGCTATGTGTCCTACTTTTCCACACTGTCTGCACACTTGGTCCTTGAACCAGCAATCCTTATGGTCATGTGTTGTTCTGCCGCAGCGATAGCACCGCACTGTTCCGTATGCCATTTCATTTGTGCCATATTCTTGCAGTCTCCGTTGTATCTCAGCCGCGCCCCGTGCTGCCGCTTCGTGTGATACTGCCATGCTGAAAGCCTTGTCCAGCATAAGATCCTTTTCTGATAGAAGCCTTTTCTGGGTTCCTTCACTTTGAAGCCCACACACGAACTTGTCCCTTAAAGTATCTGCTAGTCCCGTTCCAAACTGGCAGTGTTTCGATAGCTTGCGCAGTTCCGTTAAATACTCAGCATTACCTTCATCTTTATGCTGGTTCCTTTTGTGAAACTTAAATCTTTCTGCTATCAGCAGCGGTGTGGGGTTTAAGTGGTCCCGTAGGATTGACACTATGTTTTCAAAATTCTTTTCCACTGGTTTCTCTGGGGTTACTAGGTTTCGCAGTAAGCCATATGTTTTTGCACCCATTGAATTCAACAATACCAGCGCTTTCTTGTCATCTGGCACTTCATTCGCCTTGCAGTACACTTCAATGCGTTCGACATATGTCGTCCAATCTTCGACTTCATTGTCGAACGCTGTGATACTGCCACTCTTCGGCATTTTTTTGTTTTTTTCGGTGTGGTTAGACCGGCTCAAAATGGCGTCTCCCGCGCTCTCCCTTCTTCTCTGCTGGCTCAAAATGGCATCTCCCGCGCTTTCCCTTCTTCTCCGCTGTGGCTAAAAAAAAAAATGGCGTCTCCCTTCTCCGCGGACGCTGCTCGGCCCTTGAACACTGGCTGCGCTCTGCGCGTTTTCCTGTGCGCCTCTCTCGTTGACGCCGCTCGGTCCTGAACCCCGGCTGCACCCTGTGCGCTTTACCCTCTCTCGTTGACGCCACTCGGTCTTCAACCCCGGCTGCACCCTGTGCGCTTTACCCTCTCTTACCTCGTCGATGCTGCTCGGCCTTTTTCTGTGCCGTCGGTCGGCTCCCACCGCCGCTGTCCGGGAAGGGTCTGCGCCGTACCTGCTGCCAGCCCGCTGCGCTGGATCGTCGCAACTGGAGAACCAAGCCCAACTCTCCACAGCCTCCTCTGCGATGTTCAAGTCCTCTCGGGATGGTCGACGCCCGCACTTCTGGACTCGGTCTTCCCCTTTCACTGCTCTCCAGGAGCGAATCCCTGGGAGGTGATGCAGAGTTGCAGGTAGGTTTGAATCCACTCGTCGCCAATGTTAAATCCGTGAATCTTGATGTATAGTGTCCTTCAATAAATCGACAGACTGCAGAGGAACAATCAACAGGTGTTTACTGGATGAGGGTTACTCTAAAACTAAAGTACAGATCCCTACTCAGGGTTTATATACAGGTGTGGTCACTGCCGGTACTACAGTATACAGGAGCTGTAAAAAGTAGTTCTCCCCTTAAAGGTACATACACAACACCCTTTTTCCCTCTCGAGCATGCTACACTCACCACGTCATATCTCAAATTATCCATATACACTCCCAAAATAATATTTTCTGAAAGAAATCTATCCAATTCGAATTGGTCTGTTTCCCTAGGGAGCCTGTTACACAGATTTACCACTCGCCTACTGACATAATTGGCCAGAATTTGCGGCAAATATAGCAGTGAGTTTAATGCGCATGCCATTATTAATGTGTAAATCGTCCAGTAACTTAAGTCAAGGAAGAGATATCCCGTGAATTGCGGATCTCTGCAAGTTGCCGTTGGCCTCATAATAGCGGCAGCTCGGTTTCAACCTCCCTGTGGGTTTCAAGGAATTGCTGCATTTACACATTCATTGCCAATTAATCCCGCCGCAGGAAGTTAGAGCTGCTACTTAACAGTGTAAGTACCTTTTTAATGGTAAAATTTACGTACATAAGAAATAGGAGCAGGAATAGGCTACTTGGCCCCTCGAGCCTGCTCCACCATTCAATAAGATCATGGCTGATCTTGGGCTCAAAGCCACTTCCCCACCCACTCCCCATAACCCTTCACTCCCTTATCTTGCAAAAATCTGTCTATCTCCACCTTAAATGTATTTAATGACTCTCTGGGGCAGAGAATTCCACAGACTTAAGACCCTCTGAGAAAAGAAATTCCTCCTCATCTCAGTTCTAAAAGGGCGACCCTTTATTCTAAAACTGTGCCCCCGAGTTCTAGATTTCCCCACGAGGGGAAACATCCTCTCTGCATCTACCTGTCGAGCCCCCTCAGTATCTTATATGTTTCAATAAGATCACCTCTCATTCTTCTAAATTCCAATGAGTATAGGCCCAACCTGCTCAACCTTTCCTCATAAGTCAACCCCCTCATCTCTGGAATTAACCTAGTGAATCGTCTCTGAACTGCCTCCAATGCAAGTATATCCTTCCTTAAATGAGATCAAAACTGTACGCAGTACTCAAGGTGTGGTCAAACCAATACCCTGTACAGTTGTAGCAGGACTTCCCTGCTTTTATACTCCAACCCCCTTGAAATAAAGGCCAACATTCCATTTGCATTTTTGATTACTTGCTGTACCTGCATGCTAACTTTTTGTGTTTCATGCACAAGGATCCCCAGGTCCCTTTGAACTGTAGCATTTTGTAATCTCCATTTAAATAATAATTTGCTTTTCTATTTTTCCTGCCAAAGTGTATAACCTCGCACTTTCCCACATTATACTCCATCTGCCAAATGTTTGCCCACTCACTTAGCCGCCTATATCCCTTTGCAGATTCTTTGAGGCCTCTGCACAACTTGCTTTCCCTCTCATCTTTGTATCATCCGCAAACTTGGCTACATTACACTCGGTCCCTTCATCCAAGTTATTAATGTAGATTGTAAATAGTTGAGGCACCAGCACCGATCCTTTTGGCACCCCACTAGTTATCATTTGCCAACCGGAAAATGACCTATTTATCCCGACTCTCTGCTTTCTGTTAGTTAGCCAATTCTCTATCCATGCTAATATATTACCCCCAATTCCGTGAGCTCTTATCTTATGCAGTAACCTTTTATGTGGCACCTTATCAAATGCCTTCTGGAAATCCAATTATCACCACATCTACTGGTTCACTTTTGTCCACCCTGCTTGTTATATCATAGATACATAGATACATAGAGATAGGAACAGGAGTAGGCCATTCGGCCCTTCGAGCCTGCTCCGCCATTCAATGAGATCATGGCTGATCTTCGTCTGAGATCATAGCTGATCTTACCAGTTCAGTACCCCGTCCCCGCCTTTTCTCCGTAACCCTTAATCCCCTTAGCCTTCAGAAATATATCCAATTCTCTCTTGAAAATATTTATTGAATTAACCTTCACAGCCCTCTGTGGCAGGGAATTCCACAGGCTCACCACTCTTTGAGTGAAGAAATTCTTCCTCATCTCTGTTTTAAATGATTTGCCCGCTATTTTTAGACTGTGGCCCCTGGTTCTGTGCTCCCCGGCCATTGGAAACATTCTCTCTGAATTCAGCCTGTCCAGGCCTGCCATAATTTTATATGTTTCGATGAGATCCCCTCTCAATCTTCTAAACTCCAGTGAGTACAAGCCCAAACTATTTAATCTCTCTTCGTAGGTCATTCCCGCCATTCCAGGTATCAGCCTGGTGAATCGCCGTTGCACTCTTTCCATGGCAAGAACATCCTTCCGCAGATGGGGCGACCAAAACTGTACACAATACTCCAGATGCGGTCTCACCAGCACCTTGTACAGCTGTAGTAAGGTATCCCTATTCCTATACTCGAACCCCCTTGATATGAAGGCCAACATACCATTTGCCTTCTTAATCGCCTGTTGCACCTGCATGCTCTCCTTCAGTGACTGGTGCACAAGAACACCCAGGTCCCTCTGCACTTCCCCATCTCCCAATCTATTGCCATTTAGATAATAATCTACCCTCCTCAAAGAACTCCAGTAAATTTGTTAAACATGATTTCCCTTTCATAAAACCATGCTGACTGCATTATGATTTTCCAAATGCCCTGCTACTGCTTCCTTAATGAAGGACTCCAGCATTTTCCCAACGACAGATGTTAGGCTAACTGGTCTATAGTTTCCTGCTTTCTGTCTCCCTCCTTTCTTAAATAGGGGTGTTACATTTGCGCTTTTCCAATCCGCTGGGACCTCTCCAGAGTCCAGAGAATTTTGGTATATTGCAACCAATGCATCCACTATCTCAGCAGCCACTTCTTTTAAGACCCTGGGATGCAGGCCATCAGGTCCAGGGGACTTGTCGTCTTTTAGTCCCATTATTTTACCACGTACTGTTTCCTTAGTGATAGTCTTTAGTTCCCCCCTCCCTGTAGCCCCTTGATTATCCATTTTTGGAATGTTAGTGTCTTCTACCGTGATGACAGATACAAAATATTTGTACAGAGTCTCTGCCATTTCCCCGTTCTCCATTATTCCCCAGTCTCATCCTGTAAGGGACCAACGTTTACTTTAGCTACCTTCTTCCTTTTTATATACCTGTCGAAGCTCTTACTATCTGTTTTAATGTTTCTTGCCAGTTTTCTCTCATACTTCATCTCTCTCTTTATGTTTTTAGTCATCCTTTGCAGGTTTTTAAAAACTTCCCAATCCTTTGCTCTCCCACCAATCTTGGCAACATTGTATGCCTTAATTTTCAATTTAATACCATCCTTTACTTCCTTAGTTAGCCACGGATGGTGCTCCCTTCTCTTAAAATCTTTCTTTCTCACTGGAATATATTTTTGTTGAGAGTTATGAAATATCTCCTTAAATGTCCGCCACTGCATTTCAACAGTCTTGCCCTTTAATTTATGCAATGCAGCTCAACCTCTCTGGCCCAGAAAGGGAACGATTGGAACTGCGGAGTCTCATTCCTGCAGGTAGTAAATTGTTGTTAGAAATTTTTTAAATTTTAACTTTAGAAAGTTTTTTCCTACTTTTCCTTTCATTCTTTTTTCTCTCAATCCAATCTTTCTTTCCTTCTCTCTCTATTTCTCTTTCTGTACTCTAATTCACCTTATTTCCTTCTCTGCTGTTCCTCTGTTTCTTTCTCAATCTTTAAATCTCAGTGGTTGAGGTAGACGGTTGGTTCTGTCGTTCAGCAAGATCCCAGATACCCCGTTGCCCTCGTACTTCCAACAACTTGTGCAAAAGATTTCTGAGCTGAAGGATGAGGGAAAAAGTTTAACTAACTGGGCACGCTGCAAGATGACCCACTAGACAGCTCTGCAAGTATTTGTCCCATGACGTACTTTGGTGCTTCCCCTAAAGGCAGGACCCAAGAATTTACAAGCTGCTGTCAATCAAAAGTACCAGTCAAGCCACACACAATCCTCCGTCCCCCATCAGTCACTCTTAAACTGAGATTACAAGCGGAAACCAATCAATAACCATCAGTCCATACACTGCCTCAATAAAGAAGACAGATTGCCTAATTTATAGGCTTTCTTTTATTCTTCAAATAATAGGATTGCTTCACACACCATGACCTCACTCAACCATCCCTTCAGGCTCTGCTATGTTTGTTTTGGGTTTGGTTAGAGGTTTGAGAGAGAAATCAGCAGAGGTTAGCTTCAGGTCAAAAGTGAACCAGTGTTATTGTTCAGGTCCTGTCATTTTATACAGGGATATATGTGTGTCACCATCCACCATGTCATCAGTACAAAAATCTTCACATATATAGCAGGTACGGTAATTGTGGTTATGTTACTAGAATAATAATCCAGAGAACGTGAGTTCAAATCCCACCATGGCAGTTTAAGAAGAAAGACTTGCATTTATATAGCACCTTTCACTACTTCAGGATACAGCCAATTTAGTATGGTTGAAGTGTAGTCACTGTTGCAATGTACGAAATGCAGCAGCCAATTTGTGCACAGCAAGGTCACATAAACAGCAGTGAAATAAATGACCAGATAATCTGTTTTTGAATAGGTTGGTTGAGGGATAAATGTTGGGCATAACTCCCCTGCCTTTCTTTGAAAAGTGCCATGGGATTTTTTACGCCCACCTGAGAGGGCAAATTTGGTTTAACATCTCATCTGAAAGACAGCACTGCAGCACTCGCTCAGTAATGCACTGGAGTATTTGAATTCAAATCAAATCTGTCGGATTGTCGTAAAATCTCAGCTGGTTCACTAACGTCCTTCAGGGAATGAAACCTGCCGTCTTTATCCAGCCTGGCCTACATGTGACTCCAGTCCTCACACCAACGTGGTTGACTCTCAGCTGCCCTCTGAAGTGGGCCTAGCAAGACACTCAATCATCAGGTCAACTAATGAGGGGAAATAAATGCTGGTCTTGCCAGTGACGCCCACATTGTGGGAATTCATTTTTTTTTTAAATGTTCAGCATCCCCAGACCAATCAGACTTGGCCAAGCTTCTATCATTTGCAGAAGGAAGATGACTCTACAAGGTAGGGAATTATCTTTACACGCCAGACAGTCCTTCAAATCGATTGCACTGTAATGCTATACTGGACAATGGGCAAGGATATTGGAAACCGCATCGCTGACTGCCCAGCGCAGTAATTGGTGCCAGAAATAAGCCTGTTTGACATAGTGAAAAACAAAGCTCTTCCAGGATCTTACAATAATTCTCCAGCCAGGAAATTGAATGTCCTAATTCCTTTCCATTTGATGGTACTCTGGAAAGACAGGAGAACCAAGTTTATCCTTAGTCACAAAGGCCTCAGCTCCAGGGCCTGTTGGGATGTATTTTCTGATTGGTGCTGATTTTTTAATGCACTCGTACCAACATTTCCTCTTCACTGATTTGTGCAGATGTTGACCCACTTCTTTGAAACTAGTTAACTCCTGTGTTAAAATAGCACAGGGAGTAATTTGGTACAAGCACGTTCCGCATTCATACAAAAACAAATACCAATTGGGAAATGTACACCGTCCTTTCTCTTGGAAATTCTGATACTGACTGTCCAAGAAAGGAATGGTTTGCCACCAGAAATTCTGTCACGCCACATGAACCAACCTAGAACTGAGTGCCTGGTTATTGAACAGAATAAGAAAATTACCCCAGGCTTACTGTAGAGAGTGATACAACCTACCACTCAGTGATGCTTTGGGGACAAGTTTTCCAGAATGACAATTCTTCTTTCTTTGGGAACTCCCTTTCTTTGATGACTAACATTTAGTCTCGGAACTTGTTCCGTGCAGCAGAGGTAGCTGCTTGCCACTGTTTTATAGCAGGAAGCTCAGTCATGAAACCTTTTTGTCTAGTTTGATGAAAATAGGCTTGGAAACCAGACACTCTTGGGAAAGCGAATCAAAATTTGGAGTTAAATTGTATGGACTGATGTTAATTTCTTTTGAGCCTGAAATGTCCCATAGTAAATTCTTGGCACAGAAGGTGGACCTTCTGACGGCTTTAATCTTCATTTGTCCACCTGACTCGCTGACCAACATTACTTGATATGCCACCATGGTATATGGATACCCAGGAGAAATAAGCCGTTACTTAAAATTGCTGAATTCTAAGAAATTACTATTTCATCATTATTACCTGCTTCATGCACATCAGAAATAGAAGACAAACTCCACTGAGTGGATGTGTGCAGTACTCTGTTACTATGTTCAGAGCAGTGAGCATCTCGGAATCTAATTCTAGAAACAGGGGAGGGGTGGTAATCGTTACTGGTTATTTGGGCCTTCAGTGGAGCAATTGCTTGTGTACAGCAGCAAGTTACAAACAAGTGGCCACAATACAGCTCCCTTTTAGCAGATCCGAGTTACCTGAGCCCCAATTTTGTATAGGATTACATAGGACTACATAGGATATACAGCACAGAAACAGGCCATTCGGCCCCACCAGTCCATGCTCCACTCGAGCCTCCTCCTGCCTTTCCTCATCTAAATCTATCAGCATAATCCTCTATTCCCTTCTCCCTCATATGCTTATTTAGCCTCCCCTTAAATGCATCTATACTATTCGCTTCAATCACTCCCTGCGGTAGCAAGTTCCACATTCTCACCACTCTCTGGGTAAAGAAGTTTCTTCTGAATTCCCTATTTGATTACTTGCTGACTATCTTACATTGATGGCCTCTAGTTTTGCTCTTCCCCACAAGTGGAAACACTCTGGGGTCGATTTTCATTGACCCGTGGAGTCGGGATTGGAGGCGTGCGGGGGGTTAAAGTCCTGAATTCGGGGGTCCCGACACCATCCCGCTCCCAACCCGCCTCCATGTAAGTTTCAAAGGAGGTGGGTACCCGCCCCGCACTGGGACTCGCCGACCCGAGGCGGGAAGGGATTAGTGCCAATTAACTGCCTGTTAACAGGCAGTTTTTAGCCTAATCCCTATTTTAAAGCTTGAAGTGTGGGATTCCCGACGGCTCCAAACCACGCCAAGTTAGAGGAGTCGGGCCGTCGGGTTGAAGGACTCGGAGGGGTCGAGATGTCGGTGTTCAGGTGAGTGATGGGTGCATGAGTGCAAAGGTAAGTGTGTTTGGTGTGTCTAAATTGTGTAAAGAAGTTTAAATTACCTGTACTTACCTTTTCAGCCTTCCTTCCTCTAGGTTTCGGGAGTCCATCATCTAACTGGCACAGAAAGCAAAATGGCTGTGAACTGTCAAAAGTGACAGCCTGCAGCTTTCTGTACCGGTGAGATTTCTAACTGAATCTGTGTAGAAGGACTCAGGTTAGAAGTAAGACTGTCAGTGTTTGACAGCTTCAAACAGCTGTGAAACACTGATATTTCATCTGTCAAAACGTCTTGACAGATGACATTTCAGTCTGTGACGTCACCTGTTGCCGGGTGGCCCTTAATTGGCCTGCTGAGCCCGCTGGGCAGGCTCAACAAGGTCAATCAAGTCAAAATCGTGTGGATTGGCCGCATCTCGATGGAGGTGGGACTACAACCCCGAAAGTTGTAGTCCCGCCTCCTTCCTGACTTCTGAATGAAAATCACCCCCTCTGTGTCTACTCCTATCAAAACCTTTCAAAATCTATAGGCCTCCATTAGATCACCCTGCCCGCCCGGCACGAATGGGGTTAACCGATGGTTAGGGTGGGGTTCACGTTACATTCCCCCCGGACACCATTTTAACTCATCAAAAAAATTCTTCAGTGGGGGGAGGAGGACAGCCCACCACAGACCTAGTCGAGGCCTGGTGATGTCATCAGCACCGCAATGCAAACATTTTAACCGGAAAAATCGGGAGGCCTGAACGGCACAAAAGCCACCAACAAAACCTGGTCGGGCACAGCAGAGTGGTCAGAAGAGCTTGACGGTAAGTATTTTTAATATAATTTTTCTGAGATGATTGTTTGTGGGCTCGGAGGAGCAGGAGTGCTGTTCCGGGTCCCACAAAGAATCCTTGAGCCTTCCCAGCCCAGGTCAGTCCTCTCCCTCCCAGCACCGGCATCAGTTTAGAGACACCCGCCCTCCGCAGCATTAACCTTATGCCGGGGACTGTTCCCTTAGGTCCCCCGTGTTTCAGGCTCTGGTGTAAGCATCAGCGCAGGCCCCATGGATTTTTTGTATCGGACATTTTGTACGATTGTTACTGCTGATTGACCAGCAGCCTGTTTGGAGAAGATGGGAGGGGGGCCCAGGTGTTCGTGATGGACAGGAGAATCCAGCCAGGCCGACAAACTGATTAGGGGAGAATGTCTGAGCAGACAGAGTTCTCTGGGAAACAATGGACCCGGGTAGGTGACTCATACGGTAACGGGCAGAAGATGGAGGGCCATTGTAAATGAATGAGAAACCACTTAACCCGGGATCGGGTGAGAAGTGCGGCCCATCATCTGCCATTAACACTAGCACCTAGATGGGATAGCCCCGAAAGGCAGGAAACCAGACAAAGAAGGGTGATTAAAAAGACATCACTGCAATACACAGACCTTAATGAACTTTTAGGGTATAAGAGAAGGCAGCTTTGGCCTTCTCGTTTGCTCTCGCCTTCACGTGCCCTCATCTCTGAACCAAGAACCAAGCACTCCGTCCGGGACGGAGAAGAGAAACCACCATGAGTGACAAGAGCCTCGCCTTGCTCTCCGACTGTAGGAACGAACCTCGAAACTGGGACTTGGATACTGCATCGGCGATACGGAACCAGGAGACACGCTTTACATAGGGAAGCAGCGAGCAAGAAAATGGACAATGGGGGTGAGCATTGTCCAAGCCCACGCATCCTTAAGACCACCGGTACTGTGCGAGGGGGTGTTGTGTGTCCCAACCAAGCCAGAGGGGTTTAGTGGGGAGGTTCTGTGTGTATTATATAGTGTATGTTCTGGGGTTTGTGGGACAAGTCCATGTTATACTCTGTATAGCAACACAGTGTGATTTTAGGTGTCTTAATATGAGACAGGGGCCTGTTCGACGGGCCAAGTTGTATTGTTGTACTGTTTGTTTTATGCCACCAGGCATTTTACGTACTGGAGGCGGGTGTGTGTGTTAACCTCATTAAATACCGTACGGTTGAGTCTGAAAAGCTTGTCTGTGTTCCAATCCTGTTCACCGTAATTCCTGTCGTCCAGAACTAAGTAGGAGAAATGATTCGAACCACCAAGGCAAACCACCTACACCGGTGCGAACTCCCGCTTCCACCCACCGGCCTTGATGTCGTTCCTGTTGACCTTGGGCAGTAAATAGTTCAGGACAGTTTAAATGACCCGGCACTCACATTCACCTCTCTGCAGGCGATTCCCACCCACCCCAAATGTGCCGAGTTAAAATCAGGGCTCGGGTTTTCTAATTGAAGTAACCAATCAGCATGCTGCCACGATAATCACTGGCACCTTAAAGAGCTGTACAGCTCCAATGAAAAATTAAATATTCACCAATTCAGATGTCCCAATGGGAAGCTTGAGCACCATGTTTAATAAGAACATAAGAAATAGGAGCTGGAGTAGGCCATACGGCCCCTCGAGCCTGCTCCGCCATTCAATAAGATCATGGCTGATCTATTTCAACACCACCTTCCCTCACTATCCCCATATCCCTTGATTCACTTAGTTTAAGAAAGCAAACAGCCCAATTTACAGCCACTGAAGTGCTGTTTAGCTGTCCACTAGGGGAGGCATGGCACCAGCCCAGCTATGTCTTACCCACTGATCTGCCTTCCCTTTTCCCTGTGGGGAGGCACTGAATCTCTAGCCCTGATTTTAAAAGGGGGGCGGGAGCGGTGCGCACGAGCCCCAAAGCGGGCGGCTCACACGGAGAGTCCGGGGATGAGGCCGACAGGGCCTCCTTTAAATAAATGCTCCCAGGGGCCCAGCCAGATCCACGACCTGGCTGGCCGGCTGGCAGGAGCGGGAATTTTGCAGCAGGAAGCTGCAGACGGTGTCGCTTGGGAACAGTCCCTGGCACTCACTGGGAGGAGGGGTCAGAGGGTGTCGCTTGGGAACAGTCCCTGGTACTCACTGGGAGGAGGGGGTCAGAGGGTGTTACTTGGGAACAGTCCCTGGTACTCACTGGGAGGAGGGGGTCAGAGGGTGTTACTTGGGAACAGTCCCTGGCACTCACTGGGAGGAGGGGGTCAGAGGGTGTTACTTGGGAACAGTCCCTGGCACTCGCTGGGAGGAGGGGTCAGAGGGTGTCTCTTGGGAACAGTCCCTGGCACTCGCTGGGAGGAAGGGTCAGAGGGTGTCGCTTGGGAACAGTCCCTGACACTGGGATGAGGGGGTCACAGGGTGTCACTTGGGAACAGTCCCTGGCACTCACTGGGAGGAGGGGGTCAGAGGATGTTGCTTGGGA
Source organism: Somniosus microcephalus (assembly GCF_052327205.1). Taxonomy (NCBI): domain Eukaryota; kingdom Metazoa; phylum Chordata; class Chondrichthyes; order Squaliformes; family Somniosidae; genus Somniosus; species Somniosus microcephalus. The sequence goes on from NC_141013.1 coordinate 36,636,128, forward strand.
ACAGTCCCTGGCACTCGCTGGGAGGAGGGGTCAGAGGGTGTCACTTGGGAACAGTCCCTGACACTGGGATGAGGGGGTCACAGGGTGTCACTTGGGAACAGTCCCTGGCACTCACTGGGAGGAGGGGGTCAGAGGATGTTGCTTGGGAACAGTCCCTGGCACTCGCTGGGAGGAGGGGTCAGAGGGTGTCACTTGGGAACAGTCCCTGACACTGGGATGAGGGGGTCACAGGGTGTCACTTGGGAACAGTCCCTGGCACTCACTGGGAGGAGGGGGTCAGAGGATGTTGCTTGGGAACAGTCCCTGGCACTCGCTGGGAGGAGGGGTCAGAGGGTGTCACTTGGGAACAGTCCCTGACACTGGGATGAGGGGGTCACAGGGTGTCACTTGGGAACAGTCCCTGGCACTCACTGGGAGGAGGGGGTCAGAGGATGTTGCTTGGGAACAGTCCCTGGCACTCGCTGGGAGGAGGGGTCAGAGGGTGTCTCTTGGGAACAGTCCCTGGCACTCGCTGGGAGGAGGGGTCAGAGGGTGTCTCTTGGGAACAGTCCCTGACACTGGGATGAGGGGGTCAGAGGGTGTCACTTGGGAACAGTCCCTGGCAGTCACTGGGAGGAGGGATCAGATGGTGTCTCTTGGGAACAGTCCCTGGCACTCACTGGGAGGAGGGGTCAGAGGGTGTCTCTTGGGAACAGTCCCTGACACTCACTGGGACGAGGGGTCTGGAAGTGATCAGAGGGAGGCCAGGATTCGAGAGGCCCAAGGACGCTTGCGGGGCCTGGGGGGAGCCCTCCTGCTCCTCTGGGGCCACAAGGAGTTCTGACAGAAGTCGTTTTTTAAAATGTAACTTGGCCTCTTCTGGCCAGTTGGTATCTCCTGCTGTGGTTCTGCTGCAGACAGTGTGGCTCTCCTCCTGACTTTAAGTTAATATCACATTGCGACGCTGATGATGTCATTGGGCCGTGACTTTTGAATGTTATAGAGGCCCCTGCCTGGCTATAGCGGGAGCCTCGGCCAACTTGAAAATCGGCGACGGTGAAATGACGCCGGCCGGGAACGGAGCGACCTCAGGCTCAGGTAAGTGGGCTCAGCCTAATTTTCACCCTCCCTTACGCACCATTCTCGCCAGGCAAGGGAGGTTAAAATTCCAGATTCTGTGTGGCGCAGTTTGTGACATGGCTGAGATCAGGAACTCGGGATAGTTGGGAATGTTGAACCAGCATCTCACAATTCCATTTGGCATTGACCGATAGCTTTTATCAATAGTCATCTTTTAATGTAACTATCAGATGTGATCCAAGGCATGTTGTATGTGAAGCTGCTGTCAACTACGTAGAGATTGTGGGAAAGACCTTAATGATTACAAATATTTAGAACAAGCATAGGGAAATCCTGATTCAGGATTACTTTTATTAGCCAAAATATAAAAATTGAGGGCAATCCATCACTATATTACAAGAATTAACTTTACAGGCTATTTATATAAAGAACTTTCAGTGTCTCAGATTTTGGCTTAAGAGTAAATTAAATAAGTTCCACACAGACGAGAACAGATGATGCCTTTTTTCAAATCCAGGTGTTCTGGGTTACACATAATCATCTTGTCATCATTTTTCCATTTTCTTGCAATATTCCTTGGCTTATACAAGGCACTGTCTGGGCAAAGTAAACGTGATCTGTAATTTTATAAATGGCATTACAGAATGTAAATTTTTTTAATGTTTTTTTTCTCTTGGCATGTATTCTGTTGCAAAAATGTAATATGGTTCAAATAAAATATAGACGTTTTGTATTCTTTCAGAGAGGGATAGATCAAACACTCAAAACAATAAACCAGCCGATTGTTTCAGACTTCAGTTACCTCATTCCAAATTTCATCTGATATATTGGCCAGCAAAAGTATATTTACTGAAAATGCTGTATGGCTGTGGGACCAGAATGTCTGTTTCTAGGAGAATGATGTTGAAGAGAAGATCCTTGTGTTAGCCTTTGTTAAATGAGGACTTTACCCCCATGTTCAGGGCATTGCTTGTTGAGACTTGTTCAAATGTTATTGCCAAAAATTGGACACATTAAGGGGAATATACATGTTTAATTAGATGTTCGCTGTTCCCTTCCTTCATTGTGCATTTCTATCAGCATTAGCTCACTCTGACATTAATTTTTCTGCTGTTAAGCCAACATTTTGCTTGGAAAGAGCCACAATTGCTTTTTATGTTACATAACACTGTGTATGTAACAAGAAACTTAACTGGAGCAGCCATATAAATACTGTGGCTACAAGAGCAGGTCAGAGGCTAGGTATTCTGCAGCAATTGACTCACTTCCTGACTCCCCAAAGCCTTTCCACCATCTACAAGGCACAAGTCAGGAGTGTGGTGGAATACTCTCCACTTGCCTGGATGAGTGCAGCTCCAACAACACTCAAGAAGCTCGGCACCAGCCAGGACAAAGCAGCCTATTTGATTAGCACCCCATTCGCCACCTTAAACATTCATTCACTCCCTCCACCACCAACGTACCATGGCTGCAGTGTGTACCATCTACAAGATGCACTGCAGCAACTCGCCAAGGCTTCTTTGGCAGCACCTCCCAAACCCAAGATCTCTACCACCTAGAAGGACAAGGGCAGCAGGTGCATGGGAACACCACCACCTCCAAGTTCCCCTCTAAGTCACACACCATCCTGACTTGGAAGTATATCGGCCGATCCTTCATCGTCGCTGGGTCAAAATCCTGGAACTCCCTCCCTAACGGCACTGTGGGAGTACCTTCACCACACGGACTGAAGCGGTTTAAGAAGGCGGCTCACCACCGCCTTCTCGAGGGCAATTAGGGATGGGCAATAAATGCTGGCTTTTCCAGCGACCCCCACATCCCTATGAATGAATTTTTAAAAAGTGCTAAAGGTTATCTGGATTTTATCATGTCTTGATCTGGAATTTGCGGTCAGTGGCGAAGTGAATGCGTTCACCGCCGGCCCCGAAGTAAGCTTCGCTCAAAGATCTTGCGATCCCTGTGTCGAGAAGTTCGGGTTTTCTGACGTTCAATTCATATCAACGGAGTATAGTGGGGCTCCCCGAGTGCGAGCTGCTGTGACGTCAACAAGCTGTCTAAGCAACCAATCAAAACGCAGAATTCTCACCGATAGCGAACAAGGAAGTCGGTAAGCTCTGAAAATTCTAACTTTTTACAAAAATGTTAAAGAGAGCAAAACAAAGATTGGGGCTCTCACATGAGGAAAAGACAAACCTGAAATAAAGATGAACAAAATTTTAAAAAAATGTTTATTTAAAAAGTTTCTTAAAATTTTTAATTTTTATTAAAATGTATGAATTTCACACTGCACAAAATTAAAATTAGTTATACAGGCCCATAACCTTTGTTTAGCAGTCAATCCACTGTTAAAACCCCAGTTACACCTAATCCCTTTGGGTCTAACCTTTAGTGGGGAATTTAACAGCGGTGTTACCGCAGAAGAGCCAATTTCGTCAGTTTCCCTGATTTGAGAGATTTCATGGTTTGCCGGCTCTGTGGGGGGAGGGTGGGGGCACAGCGCAGCCTGTGTCGGAGCAGTGAATGACAGACCGCAACTTCAGGATTTCCACATGCGCCAAATCCCGAAGGTGCGGTCAGTTTCAAAGGCAGATTGGCGCCGAATGCTGTCAGCTCGTCGTCATCTGGACCGCAAATTCCAGACCAATATCATTATCCTACTTAAATAGGTTATTTTTCCCCACAATTTTTTGATTGTTAATGAACAACGGTTCTAAAAGCAAGTTATTTTAAGCCTTTGTTGCAATTGCCACTGCTAACTGTGGTAATTCACTCTTATCGAATTAACAGCTGTTGTCTTCAGTTCGTGCCATTTTTACAGGACGATTAATTTTCTTGAACTGAAAACAACTGTATCGCTCTACCACCCACAGCGCCCCTGAACACACCCGCACCGGGATTACCAAATGATAGGGTACACTTGTAAATTATTTCCGATAAAACTGTAACACTCAGATTTATTCCCCTTCCCCCGCACACCTCTCAGAATCTCAAAAACAGATATTTACTCAGCTATTTTATTTCACTATTTTTCTTTTAATGAAACTTCCTGCAGTTTTGGATGAGCCACAGCTGAACAACAATTTGCATTTATCTAGCGACTTTAACATCGGATCGCGTCCCAACGTGCTTCACAGAAGCGTAATCAGGCAACTATGGACGCTGAGCCAAAGCAGGAGACATTAGCCGGGTAACAGCTCGATCAAAGAACTGGTTCTAAGGAGAGTTCAAATACTGGATGGCGTTGATTACTAACACCCTTATATAGGATTAATTGCTCTTTGATTATGTATATAATTTTTAATGATTTCAGCCTCTTGGGGTGCATTGCCACATTAAATGCAGGCAGAGTCTATGCACTTGGAATAAACACTCTTCCCCAGTTGTTGTACTTACTCCCCCAGTTGATCTAGTGTGTGTGTGTGTGACCTTCAAGAATATTGATGCCAGATTTCCCACTTCCTTTGGAATGGCAGGTACCCATGAATCAACCTTAAATATACGTGGCTTCCTCAAAACATGAAAGGTGTTGGCTTTCTAAGTGTCTTTTAATGACAGCTCAAATTTGTGCCACTGACAAATAATTTTTTTATGTTATGGTTATGTTTCCCACATTACAACAGTGACTCCACTTCAAAAAGTACTTCATTGGCTGTAAAACGCTTTGAGACGTCCGATGGTCGTGAAAGGCGCTATATAAATACAAGTCAGTCTTTCTTTCTTTTATGGGTATTCAATGGCCCAGGAATTCGGGTTGGAGGCTTCCCGTGGGTGCAAGCCTCCGACCTGCACTTACCTAACGCGCCGGCCTTTGAGCTGTGGGTCCGCGTGGGTTTCCGATCCTGGGCCTCCTCCAACTGCCGACGCGCAGTACTTGCGTATCCCAGGGGCGCAGTTAGTTCGATATGTCCCCTGGGATCATGTGGGCCATGGAGAGCCAATGGTAGCAGGGAATCTGTATTCATAGATTTGACAGGAAGAGCTGTCAAATCTATGAATACAATTCAGCCCCAAAAATCACTAAAACTTCAAATACATTTTTTTTTTAAATCACATTTTTAAAATAACTATAAATTACATAAAGTAACTATTTTAAACAATAATTTTAATTTTTGAAAAAATGAATTACAGTTTCTAATGGGGCTAAAAATAAACTTACCTTTAAAGTATTTAAAAATAATAAACCTGTGGAAAAAATGTTTTAATTTAACTTAATTCACCACTTACCTTGTTAAAAGCAGGCCCTGCGACTGCTTTTTACAAGCGTAGCTCCTGGAGACTTACCCTCCTGGAGAAACCTGCAAAAAAAATGGAAGTTCCAGGCGTACACGCTGCCTCTCCGGCGCACGCGTTCGACCTGTGAACCGCTTCCTTTAAGGGAACGGAAGTTCCGGTTTCCCACGCATGCACAGTGCATGTATGAAACCGGCACTTCCGTTGGGCCTAGGCGTGAGTACCCAGCACGTACTCACCCGTGTGGACCCCCGAATTTCTGGCCCACTAGTGAGTTGTGAGTGTTTCTGCCTCCTTCCCATATGAAATCTTTTTTTTATCTGACCCCAGTGTCCTTAGTGACCAGTGAAATCCCTCACTGGTTTGGACTGCTTGGATTTGGAGAAATATCTGGCATTTCTTTGCAATCCCTTGAAGCCATCAGCTAGTTCAGCACTATTAAGCAGTACTGCTAACCCTCCCACAATGGAGAGGCAAGGGTTCCTGAGATAGCGAGTTAAAATGGCTAGATTAGCTTTTTGGTTCGGGAATTGGCTGAGCGGCAGGAGACAGAGAGTAGGGATAATTGGTAGTTACTCAAATTGGCAGGATGTGACTAGTGGTGTCCCGCAGAGATCTGTGTTGGGACCTCAACTATTCACTGTATTTATTAATGACTTAGATGATGGGATAGAAAGCCACATATCCAAATTTGCAGATGAGACAAAGATAGGCAGCATTGTAGGCAGTGTAGATGGAAGCATAAAATTACAAAGGGATATTGATAGATTAAGTGAATGGGCAAAACTGTGGCAAATGGATTTCAATCCATTAGGCAAGTGTGAGGTCATCCACTTTGGATCTAAAAAGGATAAATCAGAGTACTTTCTAAATGGTGAAAAACTAGAAACAGTGGAGGTCCAAAGAGACTTGGGGGTCCAGTACATAGATCATTAAAATGTCATGAACAGGTACAGGAAGTAATCAAAAAGACTAATGGAATGCTGGCCTTTATATCTAGAGGACTAGAATACAAGGGGTTAGGAGCCATGCTACAGCTGTACAAAGCCCTGGTTGGACCACACCTGGAGTACTGCGTTCAGTTCTATGCACCACACCTTAGGAAGGATATACTGGCCGTGGAGGGAGTGCAGAGTAGATTTACTAGAATGATACCTGAACTCCAAAGGTTAAATTACGAGGACGATTACACAAACTAGGGTTATATTCCCTGGAATTTAGAAGATTAAGGGATGATTTTATCGAAGTTTTCAGGACATTAAGGGGAACTGATAGGGTAGATAGAGAGAAACTGTTTCCGCTGTTGGGGAGTCTAGGGCTAGGGGACATAGTGTAAAAATTAGAGCCCGGCCTTTCAGGAGTGGAGTTAGGAAACACTTCTACAAGTAAAGGGTGGTAGAAGTTTGGAACTCTCTTCCGCAAATGATGCTAGGTTAATTGTTAATTTTAAATCTGAGATTGATAGATTTTTGTAAAACCAGAGGTATTAAGGGATATGGGTCAAAGGCGAGTATATGGAGTTAGGTCGCAGGTCAGCCATGATCTCAGTGAATTCATTGTTGGTTCATTTTTGCCAACAATCCCTTTAGTCGTCTCTTCATTACCTCATCGTGTTCCCACATGCTGTCTGTATCTATCCTATTTACTCCTGCCAACCCTGCTGTGGCTCCTATTCCGAGCCATTCTGTCAAACCTCGTTTCCTTCATGATCTGGACCCCTCAGGCACATCTTTCAGCCCTCGGTTCCTGTTTCCGATTTTTCACTCGCAATTCTTTTACCAATTCTCTTAACATTTTGTCTATTAATTGTGAATAACTCCCTTCACATAATTCTGTTGACATATTCAAGCTCATATTTAACACAACCGGTACAATCTCAAAGCGCACATCGTTATATAATAGTTGCTGATTCTATTACAGGAAGCTCTCTTTTATCCAGCACCGACGGGACCGGCGCGGTGCCGGTTGATCAAAAAGTCCGGATTACAGAGAGGTATAGTTACTAAGGTACGAGAGCCCCGTACACGGCCACAGATCCAGGCGTCCCTGTTGCATGGCAACAGGTGCAGGAACCCCGGTTACATGGCCACTAATATGAAGTAAAACTTACCTGAACCTACTCCTGAATTTTGCCGGTTAAGAGAGATTTCCGGTTATTTAGGTGCCGGTAAAAAGAGAGTTTCCTGTACTTCCAGTCCGTTGACGCTGGGGTTATTTATTTGGACCGGACAGCCGGGTTTTTTTCTTTTCTGGTTCTGTTGTGTCATTCTTTGGTTTCAATACGATTTTTATATTTGCGGAAAGATCGCACCGTTTGCTCCTCCTTCATCATCACAACATACGTCGTCTCCTTCCACATGTTGTCTCCATATTCCTGGCCATCGTTTACCTGTGGAGGCAAAACCAAATGTGACATCCATTCTTTATTCAGCATCTGCACCCTTCTTGTTATAGGGTTTACACTGATCCCCATGATACCATGTGTACTGGATTTTCTTTCCCCGTTTTTGAATGGCCAATTTCAGATCGGTCTCTCCCAATTTATCCATGATTTCATACGGACCTTCCCAGTTAGCCTCCCAGCCCCCTCCCCCTTTTAACAATTTAAGCAGCTCACCTAACAACAGGAGATGTTCCTCCTTTGTTATTGTAGCTAGCAGCAAACCATCTAGGTGTTGCAGCAGGCATTCTGGTTTAGCCATTCAAAAGCAGGTTGAAGTGCTGGAAGCTCTAAAGGTGTGAGACCAACTTCTTTAAGAAAGAGAGCGTACGGCCGAGCAGCGACGTCCAAAATATCAGGTCGTGGGTCAAATCAGCATTACACGCTGATTGACGTCACGACCTGCCTCATTTGAATTCTTCCGGCGCACGCAGGCAACGGTACGTTATTGCCCATCCCAACATGGCAACCAGCACAGCCTATTTCTTTTGCACAGCAATTTTAACTTTGGCTGTGGGCTTTTAACTTCTTTCTCTTTTTCCTAACCCTTTTTTTACACCTCAAGTGTCCAACCCAGGTTTTTTTTTAAGGAATTCTTTTACCACATTAGTATGCCGTGACAGGCCTGATATTAACTTTGCTGGTATTAACTCTGCTCCCTCCTGCACAATCCTCAGAGACAGTAGCAGCCATTGACTGCATCCGACCCGCCTCGTTCGAACAGGATTTTACCCGGTTCCAGACTATCTCATCATCTATCTGTTTCTGAATGAAACTCACAGCCTCTCTGTAAGTTTCTCTGGTAAGGACGGAGATCAGGTTGGTCACACAGGTCTTCTCCAATTTCTTAATCAATGCTGTCTCGACTTCAGTTAAGTTGATAAGATGGACCTTCTCCATTTCTCGGTCATACAGACCCTCTCGGTCACACTGTAGAATAGAATGTACCTGTAGGATTTAGTAAACATTATTAAGATTCTATAACCATTATTAAATAACTATAATATGTGAAATTGTATGTTAAAAACCTAAAAAGCCAGTATAAAATGGCGAATGACTAAGACCAAAGCATGATGGTAAAATTAAGCCAACATTATGTTAACTGCGAGAATAGTGCTGAGGTCATGTAGATTTTCTGTTATGTTAAAAACAAAAAGACAGTGAAGGACAAAACATAGATAATGGGCTATGGGAAAGGCTAAAGCAGAGAAAAGCTCACAGCAGAAAAAGAGAGGGAATCATAGAATTTGTTCATCCCAGTTTGGCATAAAAATAAAACAAAAAAGGTGACTCAACCGTGGCTAACAAGGGAAATTAGGGATAGCATAAGATCCAAGGAGAGGACATATAAATTGGCCAGAAAAAGCAGTAAACCTGAGGATTGGGAGCAGTTTAGGATTCAACAAAGGAGGACAAAGGGATTAATTAAGAAGGGGAAAATAGAATATGAGAGTAAGCTTTCAGGGAACATAAAAACTGACTGTAAAAGCTTTTATCGATATGTGAAGAGAAAAAGATTGGTGAAGTCAAGTGTAGGTCCCTTGCAGTCAGAATCAAGGGAATTTATAATGGGGAACAAAGAAATGGCAGACCAATTAAATACATATTTTGGTTCTGTCTTCACAAAGGAGGACACAAATAACCTCCCAGAGATGGCGGGGAACATAGGGTCTGATGAAAGGGAGGAACTGAAAGAAATCAGTATTTGTAGGGAAATGGTGTTAGGGAAATTGATGGGATAGAAGGCCGATAAATCCCCAGGGCCTGATAATCTACATCCTATGGTACTTAAGGAAGTGGCCCTAGAAATAGTAGATGCATTGCTGATCATCTTCCAACATTCAATGGAATCTGGAACAGTTCCCATGAATTGGAGGGTAGCTAATGTTACCCTGTGGCAGAACCACTGAATGACTCTGGCTGATTGTATATAATTCTCTTTAACGATGTTCTAACACCAGCCTAAACCTGTACCATTGTGTTAGGCATTACTGTGTTTTGTATATAGAGTTTGCATGTACGGGGCGTGGTCCCTTTAAGAGCGCGGGCAAACGCGATGACGTCACATCGCAAACCACGTGACTGCCCAGGCAGTCCTCGTGGCATCTCTGTTGAGTAAAGACCTGTTTCATTGTTCTCCTGTGTCGATCTCAGTTATTCGTAGGAATTCGTCAAATCCTACAACCCCACTCTTCAAAAAAGGTGGTAGAGAGAAAACGGGGAATTACAAACTGGTAAGCCTGACATTGGTAGTGGGGAAAATGCTAGAGTCCATTATAAAAGATGTAATAGCAGAGCACTTGGAAAACAGTGACAGGATTGGACAAAGTCAACATGGATTTACAAAAGGTAAATCGTACTTGACTAATCTACTGGAATTTTTTGAGGATGTAACTGGTAAAATAGATAAGGGAGAACCAGTGGATGTGGTGTATTTGGACTTTCAGAAGGCTTTCGATAAGGTCCCGCATAAGAGATTAGCATGTAAAGTTAAGGCACATGGGATTGGGGGCAAGGTATTGACTTAGATAGAGAACTGGTTGGTAGACAGAAAGCAAAGAGTTGGAATAAACGGCTCTTTTTCCGAGTGGCAGGCAGTGACTAGTGGGGTACCGCAGGGATCGGTCCTTGGACCCCAGCTATTCACAATATATATTAATGATCTAGACAAGGGAACTAGATGTAATATCTCCAAGTTTGCAGACGACACAAAGCTGGGTGGGCGTGTGTGCTGTGAGGAGGATGCCGAGAAACTCCAGGATGATTCGGACAGGTTGGGTGATTGGGCAGAAGCATGGCAGATGCAATATAATGTGGATAAATGTGAGGTTATCAACTTTGGTGGCAAAAACAGGAAGGCAGATTATTATCTGAATGGCAATAGATTGGGAGAAGGGGAAGTGCAACGAGACCTGGGTGTCCTTGTGCACCAGTCGCTGAAGGTAAGCATGCAGGTGCAGCAGGCGGTTAAGAAGGCAAATGGTATGTTGGCCTTCGTAGCGAGAGGGTTTGAGTACAGGAACAAGGATGTCTTGCTGCAGTTGTACAGGGCTTTGGTGAGATTACATCTTGAGTATTGTGTGCAGTTTTGGTCGCCTTATCTGAGGAAGGATGTGCTTGCCATGGAAGGAGTTCAGCAAAGGTTCACCAGGCTGATACCTGGGATAGCAGGAATGACATATGAGGAGAGATTGGGTCGATTGGGCTTATACTCGCTGGAGTTTAGAAGAATGAGAGGGGATCTCATTGAAACTTATAAAATTCTGACACGACTGGACAGACTAGATGCAGGAAGGATGTTCCCGATGGTCGGGGAGTACAGAACCAGGGGTCACAGCCTAAGGATAAGGGGTAAGCCATTTAGGACAGAAATGAGGAGGAATTTCTTCACCCAGGGAGTGGTGAACCTGTGGAATTCTCTACCACAGAAGGCAGTAGAGGCCAATTCATTAAATATATTCAAGAAGGAGTTGGATATATTTCTTAAGTCTAAAGGGATCAAGGGGTATGGGGAGAAAACAGGGACAGGATACTGAATTTGGATGATCAGCCATGATCTCATTGAATGGCGGAGCAGGCTCGAGGGGCCGAATGGCCTACTCCTGCTCCTGTCTTCTATGTTTCTATGTTAGACCGTTCTTGTGAAGGTCAGAATGGTGAGATAGCCCAAGCAGCTGCAAATTGCTATGTATTTTGAAGGAAAAAAAAGATATAAAGCAACAGCTATTGAACACTAAAAGCAGCGCACAGCGAGAAACCAGAGGATGAGAAGCTTCAGTCAACAGAACACAGCAAGAGAATAAAGAGACCGTGCCACAGTCACTCGTAAGGAACGCTGGGGTTCAACGATCAGATTGTGACTATCGTTTTGTTAAGTATTACTTTCTCTGTACTGGATGTTTAATGCTTAATAAACCTGTTTTACTAATACACAATATACCTGGACCCTGAGTGGTTTGTGTAGTCACGGACACATTATTATAAGGAGCTTTTAAAAGCTACAATACAGACCCGCTTAGTGCCTTTATCTTTGGGTCCGGCTCCCATGTGGAGATGATCAGTCTCCCGTACTATGGCTTTACCCCTTAGAACAACTCCCCCTAACTAGGTGACTATAAGATTTGAGGACTGTGCAACTAGTCTAGTAATTTCCTCAGCCACTAGCATGTCATAACGCCGTACAACTTTGTACTTGTCTTACTTTCACTATCCAATTTAATTACTACTCACTCATGTATGTGTTCTTTAGCCTGTGTCTTGCTGCATAGTTGTCACCGTGGGTTGTCGACGGTGGAAGTAGTCTACCTCCTGTCCCAGGGCTCGTCCGGATCGAGTGCTTGGCGATTCAGGTTTCACTTCAGGCCGGTGTCGACTGTCCCCGGTCTTCGTAAAGCCTCAAGTTCAGGTCGGGACTAGCTCACCAATGTAGAATTGTTCATTAATTACGAAGTTGAATTAAGTGCGAGTCTTTAGAAAGAAAGAAAGACTTGCAGTTATATAGCGCCTTTCATGACCACCGGACGTCTCAAAGCGCTTTACAGCCAATGAAGTATTTTTGAAGTGGAGTCACTGTTGTAGCGTGGGAAACGCGGCAACCAATTTGCGCACAGTAAGCTCCCACAAACAGCAATGCGAAAATGACCAGATAATCTGTTTTTGTTACGTTGGTTGAGGGAGAAATATTGGCCCCAGGACACCGGGGATAACTCCCCTACTCTTCTTCGAAATAGTGCCATGGGATCTTTTATGTCCACCTGAGAGAGCAGACGAGGCCACCTTAGACGTCAGAGTTTTCTTGTTTCGCCTTTATTAAGCTCGGCGTGGAGAAGTTACACAAGCAGTGTACACTCAGGCGTGGTCACGTGTTCTTCAGCTTCAGATACCCTTCAGGTATTACACCAGCCACCTGTACTAAAAACTTGTTCTCCTCTATTGGGTCCCTCTTGCCACATGACCTCATATGGTGCTTCCCCCTTTAGTAATTTTCCTTCGTGCCTGGACTTGCCTTTAATCATGAGCGACTTCCTGTTTTTTATCAACTGTGGCTAGACTAACTCTCTCGAATCTTCTTCCTACCTTCCATGTGTCAACAGACACCATATAAATATCAAAGTGCAGTGATTAAAGTGGATTTTAATTGTTATTTGCAGCCACATTGTAAAAAGTTGCTTTCAGTAAAGGTCCAGCTCCCAGCCGTGGTCAAGGCTGCAGTTCACCAATGCAAATCTATGTGTTATATGGATGTTTGGAAAGGCCTGTGGCTTCAAGTGAGGGATTATATATTTTATTTATCTCATTCTAAAACATGATCACATATCATTTTCTTTCTGCCTCAGGCATGCTTCCCATCAGTATATCCCACAGGATATCTACTAATAGCAAGTTTGGCAAACAGAGAGGACTGTAAGAGACTTCAGGAAGACATAGAGAGGTTAGCACAACAGGCAGTCAGGTAGCCAATGCATTGTAATGTGAATATGTGCAAGGTAATACATCCTGGAAAGAGAAACAAAGAATCAGAGTATACACTGAATGGAAAGATGCTAACGGGTAAATAGAGGCACCTTGGGGATCAAATAAATAAGACAGGGACCATCTTTTAAGAGAAAATTGGATATGTTTTTGAAGCAGTGGAAGACACAGGCCTTTGGGGAGAGGGTGGGCAGTGGGATCAGGTTCGGACAGCTCGAGCAAAGAGCTAGCACAGACACAATGGGAGGAATAAATAGTCTCCTTCTGTGCTGTAAAAGTCTATGGTTCTAGTATATATTCGTTATAGAATTTATAGTGCAGCTATGACAGGGAATAATGCAGTCAAACAGCTCTGATATCTTAAACTGTCAAAAGAACCTCAGGGTGGGATTACTACCGTAAGTATTTATTTATCATCTGAACAATTTTGAAGAACTGTTACCGTTGTTTTGTGAGCACATTGAACAATGTAAATGTAGTGTGACTTAGGTGAAAGGGCAAGATAGTGACCTAGAACTCCCATATCTATGACATCATCTGACTGGTACTATAGCAACAATGGACCTAGCAACATACAGGAGAGGAGACTGAATGCAGAGAGAGAGAATCTCCATCAAGCTGTTCAGGTGATCACATAGCCTGGCATAGAGGTTTACAATTATCATTTGAACTTCTCACTACCACTTTGTAAAATTCTGATGTATTTACTCTGTTTTTATATTGGAGACTGTGGAATAGAAGGGACAGGCTTAATCCATTTTTCAGCATGTGGCAGCTTGTCTCAGTGGTAGCACTCTCGCCTCTGAGTCAGACGGTGGTGGGTTCAAGCCCCACATCACGACTTGAGCACAAAATCGAAGCTGACGCTTCAGTGCAGTACTGAGGGAGTGCTGCAATGTCGGAGGTACCGTCTTTCTGACGAGATGTTAAATGGAGGCCTCGTGCACCTATTCAAGTGGATGCAAAAATCCCATGGTACTGTGAAGAAGAGCAGGGGAGTTCTCCTGGTGTGCTGGCCAACATTTATCCCTCTACCAAAACAGATTGAATGGTCATTTTGTTCTTGTTTGTGGGATCTTGCTGTGCATAAATTGGCTGCTGCAGTTGCCTACATAACAACAGTGACTTCAAAAGTAATTTATTGGCTGTGATGCGCTTTCGAATATGCCAAAAACGTGAAAGGTGCTATATAAATGCAAGTTACTTATTTTGTTTTGTTTAGCAGCTGGTGTCCTAGAACGTGTTGTCGCCTCCCAAATCCATGCCTATCTTACCCGCAATGCCATGTTTGAACTCCTCCAATCAGGTTTCCGCCCCTGCCACAGCACTGCAACAGCCTTTATCAAAGTCACAAATAACATCCTGTGTGACTGTGACCGTCTGCAGCCTTTGACACAGTTGACCACACCATCCTCCTCCAATGCCTCTCCTCCGTTGTCTAGTGGGGTGGGACTGCACTCGCCTGGTTCCATTTCTATGTATTTGGTCGCAACCTTGGCATTCTATTTAACCCTGAGCTGAGACCCCATATCCACTCCATCACCAAGGCCACCTACTTCCACCTCTGTAATATCGCTCGTCTCCACCAATGTTCCTGCTAATTTTTTTTGGGTGCACGGCCCCTTTAACGGGCTGTGCGGCCCATTTAAATTGTCGCACATGTGCATTTTCTTCCATTTAAAAGCCAGTGAGCAGCCTGCACGGGACCTCCAGACCACTGCGCGGCCACGCAGCATAACAGGAACATTGGTCTCTACCCCTGCCTCAGCTCATCTGCTACTGAAACCCTCGTCCATGACTTTGTTACCTCCAGACTTAATTATTCCAATGCCCTGCTGGCTGGCCCCCACTTGTACCCTCTGCAAACTTGAGTTCATCCAAACTTCTGCTGCCCGTGTCCTAACTCTCACCAAGTCCCGTTCACCCGTCACCCCTGTGCTCACTGGCCTACATCGGCTCCTGGTTAAGCAACACCTCGATTTTAAAATTCTCATCCTTGTTTTCAAATCCCTCCATGGCCTCGGCCCTCCTTATCTCTGTAACCTCCTCCAGCCCTACAACCCCCTGAGATCACTGCGTTCCTCCAATTCTGGCCTCTTGCGCAATCCTAATTTTCATCGCTCCACCATTGGTGGCCGTGCCTTCAGCTGCCTAGGCCCTAAGCTATGGAATTCCCTCCCTAAACATCTCTGCTTCTCTACCTCTCTCTCCTTTAAGACGCTCCTTAAAACCTACCTCTTTGACCAAGCTTTTTGGTCATCTCTCCATATCTCCTTATGTGGATTGGTGTCAAATTTTGTCTGCATACGCGCCTGTGAAGCACCTTGGGATGATTTTACTACATCAAAGGTGCTATAGAAATGCAAGTTGTTGTCCTAGTGGAATGTGAGAGGCAGTGCAGGACTAGACTGTATTTACACTAGAGCTGTAACATCAAGGCCCCTTTTGTAGTGTAAATGCAGCCTCAACACATGCATAATATATCCCCAGTGAGAAGTTTTAATGTAAATCACTGTAAATTACCGGTGACAATCCACAGGATTGCAAGGGAACAGCACGAACAAGCACCCCGAGAGTTAGTTTCTCTCGGTGCATACATCTCCCCTTCAGCTGCACAATCCGCATTGAGCAAGGGCCTGTGGACTTATAATCAGACGTCAATAGGGGAGGGTTCAACTGGTGACAGTCATCCTCCTGACCCAGTTTTATCTCCCCTGGGCCTTTGTCTGTGTGTAGGCTTAATTATCGGATATATTACATAATTGCAAAGCATTATTTTGAAACCAGGGTATTTAAGAACTGCATTGGGAATTTGGACCGCTGTGTCCGTCAGTTTCATTGATTTTTCTGCCTGTTATTTTTGCTGAGTCGGTGAATTACTGAGCTGTGTTAGTTGAGACGATGATATCGGGACCAATTTCTAACTGTGCGAGGAGGGGTTTGGCAATACGTGGAAAAGTTGCAGGAAACTAGCGTTTTCCTGGAGCCAGGAACGAAGGGGTTTTGTTTTTCTCAGTTTCAGGGCTGACACTGTCGAGATCAATGTCAGAAACTCGCCAGTCACTGAATGAAAAGCTGCAAGTCTCGACACCCGAGTGATTGTCAACCTATTTTCCCAGGTCGGTCAAAGTGAACTTACATTTGAAAGGCTGTAAATACGCGAACGCTGCAATTGCACGTAACATTCGACCACCCAAACTTTTTTAGACCTGGAATTTCCGCCAGAGTGAGTGAATGTGCTTTGACTTCAAGGGATGCTTTTGTTGCTAAGTTTAGAGAGTGTGGTCAGTTCAGATTATTTAGAAATGACCATTGTATCTTTCGCTAAACTCATTCATATTTTTGAAGTGTGTTGTGAAGAAAAAAATCACGTATTTAAAAAAAAAAGTGTTCCGGAGGTTTTATTCATGTATGTTTTTAACTTAACTGTTAATTATTATGACGACATCCCATGCACCTGCTGTTCGAACATTTAACGTGGGCAGGTTTTTTCAAATCTGTTCGGTACTGCAGATTGTAATTTTAAAAATCAATTATTCTACTGGTATATTTACGAGTGTAAACATGGCTTTTACACTTGAATTTTGAAAAGTTGGATTTTAGGGCTACTGTGTCTGTGCACAGAAATCCCCAAGAATAAATCATTATTGGAATTCTGCTACTTTAGTGAGGATGGTTCAGTGCCTCAGGGAAAGAGATTCCACAGGTCCAACCTGCCTGTTCTATCCACCTAATCCCTAACTATAATAAACACTGACCTTGAGTATAAAGCTCACAGCATAAGTTTACATTGGCAGTCAGTATGACTGGGGCTGAATGATGACACACAGCTAAATGTGGAATATTGAGACCACTTTGCAGAAAGATCAGCACATGATCTCTAATACCATCTTCATTTAGCCATTTATTACTGGGTTGAGGTGCATAATGCTTTTTCAAAAATTCATTCTTGGGATGTGGGCGTTGCTGGCAAGGCGGGCTTTTATTGCCCGTCCCTAGTTGCCCTGAGAAGCGATTTGATACAACTGAGGCTGTGATTTTCTCAGCGGTGTCGGGATGGTGGCGGGAGAGCTGGTTTCTGGGTTCCAGTCCCAGTCCCGGCTGCCAATGGGATTTTCCCTTGATTGGCCTTATTAAGCCCGCCCTGCGGGCTTCCCAGCCAATTAACAGGAAGCGGGTCTGATGACGTGTCACCAGCCGGTTTCCTTAAAGGGACCACGGCCACATTGAGTTTGACGGTTGTTCTGTCAGTGTTTGACAGCATTGAGGAGCTGCAAACACTGACAAGCACTGCACAAAGGCGGACGCTTGTACCCAGGCTTTCCAATGCTTCCCTCCATATGCTTATGGAGACACCAGGACACCAACGCAGCCTGGTTGCACATTGCACAGGAGGGCAAAAGCAGGGATGTCGTTAGGGGTCCCTGGCTGCAGTGGCCCCAACCTTTCAATGATCTCAGTGGATCACGAAATGTTACTGCAAAGCCACACTCGCCCTCATCCTACTGCAAGCATACCAACTAACAACACACAAGGGTGGGCACTTGAGAGGTTTAGCCAATGTCCATGTGAAGTTTCTGGTCATGTGTTGTCAGACAGTGAAATCTATATTTTCAACACTGCCCCTTATTGGACAGATCTGTGCACACCTTGAGAAGTGTCTTACTGAATTCCAGTGAATGTTGAGAAATAACTTACCCCCCCCCCCACCCCTACCTCCCCCCCCCCCCCCCCCCCCCACCCCGCTATAGTGATGAGTGTGAAAGGAATGGCTTGGACATTAAAGGGATGCTTTATGGTGCAGGTGTGGGATGGTGTCAACCTGGTGCATCATGTGACAGCCAGTGTTAACAGCGTCAAGTGAAGTAAATCTGGCCATGGTGATGCCATCGCTGGCCTCCCGGGCAGCAGTGTTGTCAGGGACTGATGCCCTGTGTCCAGGGCAGCATCAGGTGATGGCGGAGAAGGTTGGTGATGTTGGTGTTGGGGCTGATCGTGGAAGGATTCAGAGGACCAAGGTCTGATTTTTTCAAGGGCACCGATGTTGCTGGAATAGATGGCAGCTGCAGGTGAGATGATAGAAGCGATCTGTCACTGGTGAGAGAGGTTGTTCCAGTGAGGTGGCACTGGACATACAGTTGCCTCTAAACACATGCAAGCTAAAGAAATCTCTATATGTATTACAAATGCAGTAACCAACAGTTTCTGCGCTCTGAAACTGACCATCTACAACATGGTATCCTTCACACCACTTCTGCAGCTGTCAGCTTATCAGAAACATCAGAGCAAACTGAACTCATGCCAGGGTGAGCTGGTATGTTCCCCGAACAGCGGGTAACCTGTGGGGGAGAACGTAAAATTGGAAAGAAGCCTCAAAATACCATTGAATTGGCTGTTAACAAGCCATTTAATGAGCTCAATTGTCTCCCCCGCTACTTGGTGTCGGGTCAGTTCTCCGCTGACAGACCCGACACCTGGGAGACTCGCGTGGGGGCGGGTTGACAGCGGGTTTCCTACCCGCTGTCAATCTTTGCTATTTTGACAGCGGACCTGCCTCCAAACCCGCCCTCTGAGCGCCGGCAAAATTCCAGCCTGAGAGTCAACCATGTTGGTGTGGGACTGCAGTCACATGTAGGCCAGACCGGGTAAGGACGGCAGATTTCCTTCCCTAAAGGACATTCATGACCAGTTGGGTTTTTACAACAATCCGACAGCTTCATGGTCACACTTGCCGATACCAGCTTTTTAATTTTCTGATTTGTTCTTTAAAACAACATAAGCAAAGAGGCTTCAAGGCGATTTGGACAAGTTGAGTGAGTGGGAAAATACATGGCAGATGAGTATAATGTGGATAAATGTGAAGTTATCTACTTCGGTAGGAAAAACAGAAAGGCTGAGTATTATTTAAATGGTGATAGATTGGGAAATGTTGATGTACAGAGGGACCTGGGTGTTGTCCTTGTACACCAGTCACTGAAAGCAAACATGCAGGTGCAGCAAGCAGTTAGGAAGGCAAATGGTATGTTGACCTTCATTGCAAGAGGATTTGAGTACAGGAGCAAGGATGTCTTACTACAGTTATACAGGGCCTTGGTGAGACCACACCTGGAGTACTGTGTGCAGTTTTGGTCTCCTTACCTAAGAAAGGATATACTTGCCATAGAGGGAGTGCAGCGAAGGTTCACCAGACTGATTCATGGGATGGCAGGACTGTCGTATCAGGAGAGATTGGGTCGACTAGGCCTGTATTCAGTTTAGAAGAATGAGAGGGGACCTCATTGAAACGTATCAAATTCTGACAGGGCTAGACAGACTGGATGCAGGGAGGATGTTTCCCCTGGCTGGGGGGTCTAGAACGACGGGTCACAATCTCAGGATACGAGGTAGGATATTTAGGACTGAGATGAGGAGAAATTTCTTCACTCAGAGGGTGGTGAACCTGTGGAATTCTCTACCACAGAAGTCTGTGGAGGCCAAGTCACTGAATATATTTAAGAAGGAGATAGATAGATTCTAGACACAAAAGGCATCAAGGGGTATGGGGAGAGAGCAGGAATATGGTATTGAGATAGAGGATCAGCCATGATCATATTGAATGGCGGAGCAGGCTCGAAGGGCCGAATGGCCTACTCCTCCTATTTTTCTATGTTTCTATGACACTGAAGCTGTGGTATGTCCACATCAAACCAGACACATAATTTATTATCAGTGTATTTCCCATTGTGTTGCGCACAGAGTCAAGACCAAGTGCTGTTCAGGCCCAGCAGAGTTAGAAGATGGGGCATGATTGGCCCCGCAGCATGCAAGGATAAGTCAGGGCACTAAGGAAATCAAGGGATATGGGATCGGGCAGGAAAGTGGATTTGATGTAGAAGATCAGCCATGATCTTATTGAATGGCGGAGCAGGCTCAAGAGGCTGGATGGCCCACTCCTGCTCCTATTTCTTATGTTCTTATTACTAAAATTAACTGCATTTATTCAGCCAACCCAGCATAACTCTATAATCACACTAGATACTCCTCGGGCAACAAAAAGACAAATGAAAACATACAAGAACTTAAATAAATACTAAAATCACACAATTTAAAATGATTCAGTTGGTTCCTTGTCCAGTACATAAAGAAATATTTGCATTTCTATAGCACCTTGCACGACCACTGGATGTCCCAAAGCGCTTTACAGCCAATGAAGTACTTTTTGAAGTGTAGTCACTGTTGTAATGTAGGAAACGCGGCAGCCAATTTGCGCACAGCAAGCTCCCACAAACAGCAATGTGATGGTGACCAGATAATCTGTTTTACTGATGTTGATTGAGGGATATATATTGGCCAGGACACCGGGGAGAACTCCCCCTGCTCTTCTTCAAAATAGTGCCCATGGGATCTTTTACATCCACCCAAGAGGGCAGATGGGGCCTCGGTTTAACATCTCATCTGAAAGACAGCACCTCTGACAGTGCAGCACTCCCTCAGCACTGCATTGGTGTGTCAGCCTAGATTTATGTGCTCAAGTCTCTAGAGTGAGACTTGAACCCACAACCTTCCGACTCATGGCTGACACTGGGCAGCACTGAAGCGACACAAATTGAGATAATTGAAACCGCACAAATTGACAGGGACCAAGGGAGGGACACAGAAAAAAAGGCAAAATTACACCAAATGCAAAATGGAACCTGCCCAACAGCTGCAAACCACGGTTTTCACGACACAAAACTTTAAACACAGGGAACAATCTGTAAGTATGAATCCCTCTGAAGGGAGATTGAGATCATACAATGGCAACATGTTCCCGTAAAGGTCAAGGGTGGTTCCAAAAACCACAGGGAACCTTGGATGTCAGGGGATATACGAGAATGGATTAGGAAAAAAAGGAGGGCTTTTGGTAGATACAAAAGGCTAAAGACGGAGGAAGCCCTAGAGGAGTACAAAAAGTGCAGGGGGATACTTAAAAAAGAAATTAGGAGATCAAGGAGGGGCCATGAAATAACACTGGCGAGCAAAATAAAGGAAAATCCGAAGATGTTTTATAAGTATATTAAGGGTAAGAGGATAACTAGGGAAAAAATAGGGCCCATTAGGGACAAAAGTGGCAATCTGTGTGTGGAGCCGGAAGATGTAGGAGGGGTTCTAAATGAATTTTTTGCATCTGTTTTCACTATGGAGAAGGACGATGTAGACATAGAAATAGGGCGGGGGGACTGTGATATGCTCGAACATATTAACATCGAGAGGGAGGAGGTATTGGCGGTTTTAGCTGGCCTAAAAATGGATAAATCCCCAGGCCCGGATGAAATGTATCCCAGGCTGCTGTGTGAGGCAAAGGAGGAGATTGCGGGGGCTCTAACACATATATTCAGGACCTCTCTGGCCACAGGGGATGTGCCAGAGGACTGGAGAACCGCTAATGTAGTACCATTATTCAAGAAGGGTAGTAGGGAAAAACCGGGGAACTACAGGCCAGTGAGCCTAACATCAGTGGTAGGAAAATTATTGGAAAAAATCCTGAGGGACAAAATTTGTCTCCACTTGGAGAGGCAAGGATTAATCATGGATAGTCAACATGGCTTTGTCAAGGGAAGATCATGTCTGACTAATTTGATTAAATTTTTTGAGGGGGTGACTAGGTGTGTGGATGAGGG
Source organism: Somniosus microcephalus (assembly GCF_052327205.1). NCBI lineage: Eukaryota > Metazoa > Chordata > Chondrichthyes > Squaliformes > Somniosidae > Somniosus > Somniosus microcephalus. Next base: position 36,657,968 of record NC_141013.1, read on the forward strand.
TAACACAGTGGATGTGGTATACATGGATTTCAGTAAGGCCTTCGATAAAGTCCCGCACAGGAGACTGGTCAAGAAGGTAAGAGCCCATGGAATCCAGGGTGCCTTGGCACATTGGATACAAAACTGGCTTAGTGGCAGAAGGCAGAGGGTGATGGTCGAAGGTTGTTTTTGTGACTGGAAGCCTGTGGCCAGTGGGGTACCACAGGGATCGGTGCTGGGTCCCTTGCTGTTTGTGGTCTACATTAATGACTTGGATATGAATGTAAAGGGTATGATCAGTAAGTTCGCGGATGATACAAAAATTGGTAGGGTGGTAAATAGCGAGGAGGGTAGCCTCAGTCTGCAGGACGATATAGATGGGTTGGTCAGATGGGCGGAACAGTGGCAAATGGAATTTAACCCGGAAAAGTGCGAGGTGATGCACTTTGGGGGGACTAACAAGGCAAAGGAATACACAATGAATGGAAAGACCCTAGGCAAGTCAGAGGGTCAGAGGGATCTGGGTGTGCAAGTACACAGATCCCTGAAGGCGGCGGAACAGGTGGATAAGGTGGTAAAAAAGGCATATGGGATACTTGCCTTCATTAGCCGAGGCATTGAATATAAGAGCAAGGAGGTTATGATGGAGCTGTATAAAACACTGGTTAGGCCACAGCTGGAATACTGTGTGCAGTTCTGGTCGCCACACTACAGGAAGGATGTGATCGCGTTAGAGAGGGTGCAGAGGAGGTTCACCAGGATGTTACCAGGGCTGGAGCGCTTCAGCTATGAAGAGAGACTGGGCAGATTGGGTTTGTTTTCCTTGGAGCAGAGGAGGCTGAGGGGGGACATGATTGAGGTGTACAAAATTATGAGGGGCATAGATAGGATGGATGCTGAGGAGCTTTTTCCCTTAGTAGAGGGGTCAATAACTAGGGGGCATAGATTCAAGGTAAAGGGCGGGAGGTTTAGAGGGGATTTGAGAAAGAACTTTTTCACCCAGAGGGTGGTTGGAGTCTGGAACTCACTGTCTGAAAGGGTTGTGGAGGCAGAAACCCTCACAACATTTAAGAAGCATTTGGATGTGCACTTGAAATGCCATAGCATACAAGGCTACGGGCCAAATGCTGGAATATGGGATTAGATTAGACAGGGCTTGATGGCCGGCGCGGACACGATGGGCCGAAGGGCCTCTATCCGTGCTGTATTACTCTATGACTCTATGACTCTCCTGTGAAGCCCATTAATGTGAGCTGTGGGCACCAAACACAATTTTAAAAAGAAAATATTACTTAAAAGACTAAGGGGGGAGAAATTCAGTTGGCTGCGCCACCCATTAGCACCTTAAGAGGGCGCTAAGTGGGTCGGAAGCCACTGGCCACACCTCCCGCTAAATTCAGCGGGACGCTAGTGGTGGCGCTAGCCGTTAGCGCTGCGCCGCTACCGATGCCGACATCGGTGTGCGCAGCGTCCTGCTGATGCCCCGGCCGCGATATTTGGATGCGCCCCCTGATTTACCGCCGGACGCTATGTGCGACCGGTTCAGGGGGGCCTACCTGCGGCGGTGGAGGCGCAAATTAAAGGAGGTGCGGGGCGGCCATTTTTGTTGCTGGCCGCCTGCCAGCACCTCTCTGCGCTGCCGTCCCCAGCCTCCTGAACCCCCCCCGCGGAGTGCCGGCTGCGTTCCAAGAGCCCGTCACTTCTCCTCGGTGCCGGGCTCTTTTGCCAGCACTCGCGATCCTCGGGGGCCCAGCTGGGCCCCAGGTCGCGCTGCACAAGGCCCCTCCCCTTTAAGTAGGGGAGAAAGGCCTGCAGTACCGCAGCGCAACGTGCTGCAGCGTGTGGCGCTGCGGCACGTTGCACCACGATATTCAGTCGCAGCGCCCCAAGAGGGATGCGGGGCGCCTCCAGTAACGCCGTGCTTCCCTTTGGGGCGCTACCACTGAATTTCCGGCGGGCGGCCGCGAATGCTTCCGGGGCGCTACTTTTAGCGCCCTGGCGAGGCTGGCGCTCCAAACGGGGCGATACTGAATTTCTTGGCCTAAATTTTAAACACAGGCAAAAATCTGAAAATAAAAACAGGTGGAAAATGGGCGGTAGTGGATCGGCAGCTCGATGTTTCAATTGTAGTAAATGGAAAGGAGCTTTGGGCAGGGTGTGTAACAGGCGGCTGATCTGCTGCTGCCGATCCACCCGGTGATAAAAGTGAAACTTCACCCCCCCCCTCTCCCTCTCTCTCTCTCTCTCTCCCCCTTAGCTCTTATATGCTTTTGAAAATTTCTAGAACAAAAACAAAAGCTATGACCGGTGTTTAATCAGAACACTGTCATTTGTTCTCTTTCTCACACACTCACACACACTTGCACGCTCTCACATCCACTCACAATCACATACAACACTCACACACACTCGCACACACTGGCACACTCGCACGCTCTCATGTACACTCACAATCACATACAACACTCACACACACACACACACACATACATTCGCACACACTCATACACTCGCCGCTCTCACATACACTCACAATCACATACAACAATCATAAGCTCACATACACTCACTCACATACACTCACAATCACATACAACACTCACAAGCTCATAGACACTCACACTCACATACACACACACAGACACACACACTTACATACATACACACTCACACGCACGCACGCACACACTCACATACAACACCCACATGCATACTCATATAAACACACACACACTCACATATACACACACACTCATACACACACTCATATACATACATACACATACACATACATACACATACACATACATACACCCTCTCTATTTAAAAAAAAATGCTTAACATAAATACATTTTAATGAAAGCTGGAACAGACTGATGTTCCTGCACTGAAACATGATATTGAGCCTGAGGCAATCCGATGACCTCGACCTGAAATGTTAACTCTGTTTCTCTTTCCACAGATGCTGCCTGACCTGCTGAGTGTTTCCAGCAATTTCTGTTTTTATTTCAGATTTCCAGCATCTGCAGTGCTTTTGTGCCCGATGTATAGATGTAGGAATGCAAAAAAGTTACATACTGTTACTAAAAAAAAATCATATAACTGTGCATTTTAAATAGACTAATAATGTAATAATAATTGTTTTTGGGCCCTTCAGGTGATGTACCATATGAAGTAGTATGCAACTGCAATGTTATATTTTTCCCTGTAAATTATCGACATTTATTTGAAAAAGGAAATTCTGCCGAAGGTAAGACTCTTGAATTGTTTTCATTTAACAAGCAATGTTTACTAGTATGAATCAAAGAATGGATTGTAATGTCCTAGAGATTGTTATACAGATTGCCAGGCATAGTGCATATTAAATACTTGCTGCTGCATTACATTATATAAAGCCCCGTTATATACAGTGCGATTGTACAATGTAGACCTGAAAGAAATCCAGATTGCCTCAGGCTCAATATCAGGTTTCAGACACAGGAACACCAGTCTGTTCCACCTTTCGTTAATGTCTCAGGTCCATGTTGTTGTATCTATGCTTTAATACATTCAATCAAGCATGTAGATACGTCGAATTAAATCAGAGTCAGGCAGACAGGCTTATAACTACGATGTTCTCTTTATTCTCTAAAATGGCTGACTGCTGCTTTCCCGGGTAATTCCCATAATGCAATGCACATTACATTACCGTATTGACTGGTGTCAAACTCGCAATCAATACACGACATCCCCCTTTTCCTTGGAAACAAACTTGCAATTTACAAACAGTTGCTTACAATAACACTGCATAACTTATTTGATTTATAAACTTTTTACAAACTTGCATCTTACCACACAACTAAATAATTCCCAGGTTTAAATATTTAACATCACCCATGCAGTTCTCGCACAGTTTATGTTGTGACATAATCAGACAGTCTTTGGGGTTTTCTTTTAACCCTTTGAGGTCTGGCTGTATTGGGTATGTCTGACATGTTGGTGTCAGTGGGTATTGCCTGTGTCACAGTGGTATGTGTGTCAGGGTCTACTATACTGTCCTCAGTCCCTTGTGTTTCCTCCTGCTCACGGAGTGTCTCCTTTGGTCCATTGGTTCTGTATTCCTTCACAAACATAGTGTTTCTCAAGTAGCGTGCTCCATCTGGAGATTCTACTACAACTTGACTCCCTGTTTTACTCCAAACTTTGTGCGGTGTGGCATTAAAAGGAGTGGTGAACTTGTCCACTTTGTCCTGCCGTACCAGCACCGTGTCGCCAACTTCCACCTCTGAGTATTATGTTCTCCGCTGTTCATCTGCGTACAGTTTGGACTTACCTTTTTGTTCTGCGTCCCGGTCACGTACTTCCATGTCTGCGCGTGACTCTGTGATGTCTGGCAGCTTTCCTCTCATTTTCCGTTTAAAGAGCAGCTCTGCCGGGCTCTTTCCTGTCGTGGCATGGTCAATGCTCCTGTACACAGTCACATATTTCCTAAGTTCACGTTTCCAATCTAGTCCTTCTGACTGAGCAATTCTGATTCTCTTCATCAGCGATGCATTCTGGCGCTCGACTTCTCCGTTAGCCTGAGCCCATTTTGCTGTTGTTTTCAGGTGTTTGATCCCGTTGTTTTCACAGTATTCTTTGAATAATTCAGATCTGAATTGGGGACCATTATCAGATTTGCAGGTGATTGGCAAACCATGACGGCTGAAGATTGACTCTAGACTATCAATAACCTTCTCTGTTGTTGTGGAGGTCATGATGTCGTATTCATAGTAGCGACTATAATAATCAACTACCACAAGAATGGAGTGGTTGGATGGCAAGGGTCCCAGTAAGTCTATAGCTACATCCTGCCAGGGGCCCTCCAGTAATGGTGTTGGTTTCAACGGTTCCGGTGGGTCAGGTCTGGCTACTATCTGACAGCCGTGGCACGCTTTACAGTGTTTTTCAGCTGCCTTGTCCATGCCAGGCCACCAAACCTTGGTTCTGAGATGTTGCTTTGTTCCAACTATTCCCAAGTGTCCTTCATGTGCTAACACCAGGGCTCGTGCGTGTAACACTGTGGGTAGCACGATGCGTGTTCCCCAAAGAACTAGGTACCCCACTACGCACAGCTCGTTTGCAATTGCTGCATAAGCTTTACAGTTCTCAAAATGTCCGTTTGTGATTGCCTTCTGTACCTCAATCAACTCTGGGTCGGTAGCAGAAGCTTCCTCCACCTCTCTAGTAGTGAGTGCTTTTGGTGTCGCACTCACAGCTACAAATCTCACATATTCATCTGAGCCATGAGAATATCTCTCTTGTTTTGCTGTCTCCCCCAGCAATCGTGACAGTGGGTCTGCAATGTTTTGCTTGCCTGGAATGTGTATCACCTTGAAATCGTACGGCTGTAATCTAAGTACCCATCTCTCTATACGGGCACAGGGTTTAGATTGTGGGCCGTATATCACCTGTAATGGCTTATGGTCAGTTACCAAGTTAAATTTTTGGCCATACACATATGGATGCAGCCTCTCACAAGCCCATACAAGAGCTAAGGCCTCTCTCTCTGTTTGAGAGTATTTCCTCTCACAGTCTGTTAAACTACGACTTACATAGCATATTGGCACCTCTTGTCCCTGTTGGTCCTGAACTAGTACTGCGCCTAAACCTACAGGACTGGCATCTGCTATCACCTTGGTTGGTGTGTCCTTATCAAAATATGCTAAAGTGCCGGCTCTGGCCAACTCTTCCTTGAGTGCACTGAATGACTGTCTCTGTTGTGATCCAAATTTAAATGGTGTGCCTTTTCTCGTCAGGCGTCGCAGTGGCTCTGATAGCGTTGCAAACTGTGGGATGAATCTGCTACTTTACCCAACGAGTCCCAAGAAACTCCTCACCTCTGTAGCATTCTCTGGTTCCCGAGCTTCTGCCACCACTCGCACTCTCTCTGCTATTGGTCCAATGCCCTTTTCAGACAACAGGATTCCCATGAAAATCAATCGGTCCATGTTGAATTGGCGCTTCTCTGAGTTTAGTGTCAGTCCACTTTCCATTAGTCTGGTCATGACAGCATGGTCTGTCGTGCATTTCCTGGTCGTGTGCATGCACGATAATGTCGTCTGAGATGTTTTCAACACCCTCTATTCCAGCTAAGGCATTAGCTATCTCGTGCTGATATTGCTCACTAGCTGAAGATACACCGAATATCAGCCTCTTGTACCTGTATACTCCGTTATGTACTGCAAACGTTGTGATTTCTCGTGACTCGGGGGTCAGTTCTAGCTGGTGATAACCCCATTTCAGGTCTAACTTGCTAAACACCGTCGAGCCGTTCATACCTTGGAGTATCTCATCAACGGTTGGTATTGGCTATTGTTCCCTCACTATTACCTGGTTTGCTCGTCTCATGTCTAGGCATAACCTTACATCCTTATCCGCTTTTGGTACAATAACCACAGGATTTACCCATGGGGTGGGACCAGTTACAGGTTCGATAATGTCCATGTCCCTCAATTGTTTTATTTTGGCCTCTACTGCACCCCTTAGGTTCAATGGTATACGCCTGAGTGGCTGGGCCACAGGCTTCACTTGTGGGTCGATATACAAACTGGTCTGTTTTGTGTTCAGCCTTCCTACTCCCTGGAACACCTTTGGATACCGCTGTTCTAGTAGCTGTCTTACATCTGCCACAGCTGAGACATCTGCGCCTATTTTTAAAACTCCCAGTTTCATGGCTGTCTCCCTTCCTAGCAACGGCTCTCCATGGCCTTTAACCACAATGAACTCCGCCTGCTCAGTTCTCTTACCTATTGTAATCCCACATGTGAATACACCTTTAACTGACAGTGGTCGGCTAGAAGCATAAGAGAATAACTTTCTCTCTGTCTTAGGGACATGTGACTGACACTTAATGTGTTCTGACTCTAATCCTTCCCATGTATTCTCATCTATCACATTACTAGTTGCACCCGAATCAATTAACATTCTCAGGTTTACTCCCCCCACACAAAAGGTAAGTCTCTCTGTCCCGTTATTTCCAGTAACAGCAAATGCACAGTTATTTTGTTCCTCTACATTGTTCACACTGTGTTTCTTTGTACCCTTTGTGCGGCATACTTTGGAGAAATGATCCTTTCCCTTGCACTTATGACACGTTTGTCCGCGTGCTGGGCATTTCGGATCTCTGCCTATGTGGTCTGTGTGTCCACATCTGTAACATTTCCTTTCGTTCCTATCGCCATTTCCCTTTGGTTTCTCTGTCGAGCTTTTCATATAATACCCTCTTTTCTGTGTAACACGATGAACAGTATCTGTCTCCGCCTTCTCTGTACATGACATGGCTGACATCTGCTCCTCGACGTTTTCACATTGTGAGGCCAATTGTAATGTGCGGGCGAGCGTTAGACCATGCTCTTCCTCTAGCAATTTCCTCCGCACATAGGCTGACGTGCACCTACTCAGGATAGCGTCTCTTATTTGATTATCCGCAGCCCCCCCAAAAGCACAGTCTTTAGCAGCCTGCCGCAAGCGAGTAGCAAATTGTTGCACAGTCTCACCTGTCTTCTGGGACAACTTATGAAAAGTCTGTCTAGCAAATGCTGCGTTGACCTGGGGCACGAAGTAGTGATTCAAAGCATTAACCGCCGCCGTGTAGTCTGCTGGCTCTCCTGTGTCCGGTAGAGTCGAAAAGATATCCTGGACATCTGGTCCTGCTAGGTGTAGAAGTAGAGCTCTTCTCCTCTGCTTTGTGGCAGCTGTAGAGGTATCGTCAATAATGAGTCCTTTGCCGTCGGCATAAAGCTCAAAAGACGTTAACCACCTCGTCCATCTTGGACCCAACGTGGCTGGCTCAGCGAAACATTGAAAATTTTGAATGCCGGTCTTCTCCATTCTAGCTAACAAAAACTTGGGCATCTACCTATTTAAAATGATTCCTTTCGTTATCCTCGTTGCCAATGTTATATCTATGCTTTAATACGTTCAATCAAGCATGTAGATACGTCGAATTAAATCAGAGTCAGGCAGACAGGCTTATAACTGTGATCTTTACTTTATTGGTAAAATGGCTGACTGCAGCTTTCCCGGGTAATTCCCATAATGCAATGCACATTACATTACCGTATTAACTGGTGTTAAACTCGCACATCACATTACCGTATTGATTGGTGTCAAACTCGCAATCAATACACGACACATGCTAATCAACCAAGTTTAAGGAACAAGGCTCAGACAACACGGGCTTACATTGTTCAATGCATTTACAAGTGGATAAAGTTACGTGGAGAGACTGGAGGAGCTGGGGTTGTTCTCCTTAGAGCAGAGAAGGCTAAGGGGAGATTTGATAGAGGTGTTCAAACTCATGAAGTGTTTTGACAGAGTAAATAAGGAGAAACTGTTTCCCACTGGCAGGAGGGTCGGTAAGCAGAGGACAGAGATTTAAGATAATTGGCAAAAGAACCAGAGGGGAGTTGAGGAGAATTTATTTTACACAGAAAGTTGTTATGATCTGGAATACACTGCCTGAAAGGGCGGTGGAAGCAGATTCAACAAGAACTTTCAAAAGGGAATTGGATAAATACTTGAAGGGGAAAAATTTGCAGGACTACGGGGAAAAACAGGAAATCATGATGGGCTGAATGGCCTCCTTCTGTGTGTTATCATTCTATGATTCTATAGATGTCAGAGGGCCTGTTTGGAAGTAGGGGCTAATATAGTACAGTGAGAGCCAGTCATTGACATGAATTGTTGATCACTGCCTTGACTGGTGCCATGAATCAGTTTTGCATTAAACAAAGAAAGACTTATATTTATATAGCACCTTTCACAACCTCAGGAATATAGGAAATGCAGCAGCCAATTTGCGCACAGCAAGGTCCCTCAAACAGCAGTATGATAACGACCAGATAATCTGTTTTAGTGATATTAGATGAGGGATAAATATTGGCTAAGGGAGAACTCCCCTGCTCTTCTTTGAAATAGTGCCGTGGGATCTTTTACGTCCACCTGAGAGAGAAGCTGGGGCCTCGGTTTAACGTCTCATCTGAAAGACGGCACCACCGACGGTGCAGCACTCCCTCAGCGCTGCACTGGAGTGACAGCCTGGATTACGTGCTCAAATCTCTGGAGTCCTCTAAGCAGCTGGGCTCTAGCACTACAAGCTTGTGAGATGTCATGGGGAATGGTTTTCTGCACAGCACTACTGCACGGAGCACGTGGCAGCAGCAGTGACCTCTAACATGCATCCAATTGACACAGGGGGCCCATCTTTCAGGACAGCTGCCACCAATCCAGTGGTTGCTGTGGAAACTCAGATCACGAGCAGAAAGTAAGTCATTGCTTCATAACAAACATGAGGCAAACAGGAAGAGACTGAGGCTGGAAATTTGGTTATCTGGGCGGGTCAGGTGCTGGCGGTCGCGACTCCGTTGTTGATTCCATCCTGCTTCTCAGATCGACTTTGTGTTAATGGGGCCTATTAAGCCCGCCCTGCGCGTTACCCGGACCTATTAAATGGTGCGGGTCTGATGATGTCATCGATGACGCGCTTTCAGCTAGGATATTTAAAGGAGCCATGGCCACAGTGCATTTGAAGGTTCGTCTAGGAGTGTGCAGGCAGCACACTGCACCATTGGACTGAATCATAGAATCATTACAGCACAGTGAGAGGCCATTCGGCCCATCGAGCCTGTGCCGGCTCTCTGCAAGAGCACTTCAGCTAATCCCACTCCCCCGCCCTTTCCCCGTAGCCCTGCAAATTTTTTTCCTTCAGGTACTTATCCAATTCCCTTTTGAAAGCCGTGATTGAAACAGCCTCCACTACCCTCTCAGGCAGTGCATTCCAGATCCTAACCACTCGCTGAGTAAAAAAGTTTTCCCTCACGTTGCCTTTGGTTCTGCTGCCAATCACCTTAAATCTGGGTCCTCTGGTTCTCGATCCTTCTGCCAATGGGAACAGTTTCTCTCTATCTACTCTGTCTAGACCCCTCATGATTTTGAACACCTCGATCAAATCTCCTCTCAATCTTCTCTGCTCTAAGGAGAACAACCCCAACTTCTCCAGTCTATCCCCGTAACTGAAGTCCCTCATCCCTGGAACCATTCTCATGAATCTTTTCTACACCCTCTCAAAGGCCTTCACATCCTTCCTAAAGTGCGGTGCCCAGAATTGGACACAATACTCCAGTTGGGGCCGAATCAGTGTTTTATACAGGTTTATCATAATTTCCACGCTTTTGTACTCTATGGTGGCAAATTTAATTGAGGAGGCGGCTTGGAGTCGGGTTGCCTGGTGGGCGGGGTCCGGACCCACTGCCACTGCAGCCGCTCCCGAGTTGAAATTTTAATTTAATTGGCCCCTTAAGTACTGTGGTGCGCGCTGGCCGGTCCAGTGACCGGGATCGGGTCTGTTAGTCGCCTCTGATGACGTCATTGGTGCAGATGTTTTTAAGGGTCCCATGCAGCCTCAGCCTTTCATTTCTTGTTTCTGCTGGTGTCTGAATGTGGCAAGGTCACCATGAGTGTTTCCAAACCAAAGGCTGCTCCACGCTTCAATGAGGACTCCCTCTTGTGGAGGGAGTAAGAGGACGCAGGGAGATTCTGTTCCCTCCCGATGGCTGGAGGAAGCCTCCTCAGCAGACCAAAGCAGCCTGGCTGCGAATTGCTGAGGAGGTCAGCGCAAGGTCACGCACCTGGATCCAGTGCCGAAAACAGTTTAATGATTTTCTGCGATCAGCAAAAGTGAGTACCACATCACCCTTACCTTCAATCTGCTTCCCTTCTCTTCTCATCACCAGCACTCTGCTTTGTCAGCCTGCTCCTCCACATCCCACCTTACCCTTACTTCCCTTGCACCCTTACCTATCCCTCTCTCTCTCTCTACTGAATGACCTCACCATCCTCCAATGCACCCCTCAGACTTGCTCTCACTGTTATGCAATGACACCAACTAACAACGTACAGGGAGCCAGCTTCCTCTTGGCACCTCACTCCATCTTCGTCTCCCTCTAACCTTCTATGTTATGGATTCGTCACAGTCACTCCATCACTCTCGCTGAAACAACACTTGTGTCCCTCCTTGCAGGAAAAGATAGCCCACAATAAGAGGGAGAGAGCACCGACTGGAGGAGGTACACCATCCCTCGCAACATTGACAAGTGCTGAGGAGGCTGTGCACAAGATTGTTGGAGGTGGCGAGGAGCTGGAAGTGCGGGACGGAGAGACGGGCGCACTAGACAAAGCTGGTGACAGAATAGAGTTTCATCCCTCTCATTTACATTTAATGATTGACTGCAATGGCACATGATGTTCATAGAGATTCACTTTGTATCATCTGCAGAAAAGGATGTGTCTGCTACCTAAAAATCAGATGTCTAACTCATGCCTTTACTTTCCCACAGGACCATCGAGCGCCCCCCTCCCCACTGTCCAGGAGGAAGAGCCGGACAACTCGTCAGAGGAACCTGCAGCCTCTGAGGGACCAGCGTCACCAGGACTCAGTGCACCCAGCACCAGCGCAGCAACGCACACCTCGGTGGGGCCTTCGCAACATAGAGTAGTGTTGTCACCTGGTGTATCACAGCTCACAAGTGAGCATCAGCAGATGGTGGAGGCAGCAACAGCAGTGGAGAGTCCTCATCGGAGGTCGCAGGACTCCCCTAGCTCTGCTCAGCTGCATGCAGACGCTGTGCCTCGGGGCCATCCAGAAAGAGAGCGGTGCTGGAACTCCAGGAGCAAGTGCAGGAGTCTCCGACAGGGTTTGCATCCAGGGTAACTGCGAGTGTGCCGAGAATGGAGGCGTCTATCTCTAACATGAGCACTGCCATTGTGGAGGCAATGGCGCATGAATGTTCCGCCATGGAGAGGGTGGCAACCGCCACTGTGTCGCAGGCGATGGCGACTGTAGACTCTTCCATGGATAAGGATGGCCATCTAAATGGAGCAGCTAATGCGCCACTCACAGGAACACATGGTCTCTATGGAGAATAGATGGCTATCTATGGAGAATAGATGACAGGGGCTCATAGACCTCCTGTCTAGGAGGGATGTCAACGTGGACATGGGTGCTCATGGCCCCACTGAAGTGCAGCAAGGTGCTCTCCAGCTCCTTGCTAGCAGGGATGCGCAGGTGGCCCTTGAGAGGGATGATGGTGAGAGGGCACATGGAAGTGAGGGCTCCTCTCAAAACGCTCACACTTCTCCCCCGTTGCCACCCCCTGAGTCAGAACCCCACATGCCTCCTTGGACAGCGATGGCCGAGTCTGCTCCTGCACAGTCGCAGGAGGAGCAGACTTTGACGGGGCCCTCACAGGCTCCACGGCCCAGAGGACATCCGCCAAGAGTGTCTAAGCAGTCGCAGCAGGGAAGTGAGCAGGCTGCCTCCACCTCTGCTGAAGCCACAGGGGTAGCACCTCATAGAAGCACGCGGAAGAGAAAGATGACACACAAGTATATTCACAAGGGTTGCCACTTGGGTGTTTTATTCAATGTTTCTGTAAAGTTTCCGTTAGTGTGATGTCACACATAAAAATCTTTATTTTCACCACTTTCCGGTCATGGACAAATTTGTGTGCACCTTTGGAAGTGGCTTAGTGAGTTGGAGTGAATGTTGACACATAATGTTACCTCCGGCAATGGTGGTCAGTGTGAAAGGAATGGCTTGGTCATTGTAGGGATGCTTTATGGTGTTGGTGTGGGGTGCTGGGAGCCTGGCGCAGCATGTAGCAGCCATATGGGTGTAATGTGTGAAGTTAAGTAAATCTGGCCATGATGAGCCCATCCTTGGCCTCCTGGGCAGCAATATGCTCGGGTGCTGGTGGGATCTGGACCGCAGGTTCCTCCTGCTCCTCCTCCTCGTCTTCCGCTGATGCTGCTCCTCCTCCTCCTCCTTCTCCTCCTCTGAAGAGGCTGTGCACTCGAGCATTGGTCCTCATGCAGCGCTAATCCTCGCTGCTGCGCTATGTTGTGCAGGGCGCAGCAGACCACGAAGATTCTGGAGACCCTGGCTGGTGCATACTGATGGACTCCTCCAGATCTGTCAAGGCATCTGAAGTGCATTTTCAGCATGCCTATTGTCTGCTCTATGACATTATATCTCATTATATCTCTCCTCGGCCTCAGTATTTGGCCTCCTCAAGGGTGTCATGAGCCACGTCTTCAGTGGATAGCCCTTGTCTCCAAGCAGCCAGCCGAAAAGTCTGTTTGGAGGAGCAAAGAGCTGAGGGACGATGGACTGGTGCAGGATGAAAGAGTCATGGCAGCTGCCTGGGAATTTGGTATACACATGCATGATGCTCTTCCTATGGTTGCAGATAAGCTGCACATTGAGGGTGTGGAAGTTCTTACGGTTGACAAAGACTCCTGGGTGATGATGGGATGCCCTGATGGCCACATGTGTGCAGTCGATGACACCCTGCACCAGTGGGAAGCCAGCCAGAGTGGCAAAGGCCAGCGCCCGCTCAGTAACACTGGCTTCATCAGTGGCAACATTGATATAATTGGCTGACTTGTCAAACAAGGCATCGGTGACCTGTGAGATGCATCTGTGGGTGGCCGACTGCGAGGTGCCGCAAATGTCTGCTGCAGATCCCTGGAAAGAGCCTGAGGTGAAGAAGTTGAGGGCGCTGGTGACTTTGACAGCCACTGGTAAGTTGTGTCCACCCGCTCCTCTGGGCTGCAGGTCTTGCTCCAGCAATGTACAGACGTCTGCAACAACCTTTGGCACTGCTGCTCAGTCATGTTGAGGAAGCTCATCCTCTGCCTGTATACCCTGTGTTGGCAATATCACCTACTGCGTGGTGCAGCCCTGTGCTGATGTCCTCTGTCCTGTGCAGCATCAGGTGGTTGTGGAGAAGGTTGGTGGTGTTGTTGGTGCTGCTGGTGTGCTTGGTGCTGCTGGTATTGGGGCTCATCGTGCTCTGATTCTGAGGACCAAGGTGAGACAGTGTAGATGGCACCAATGCTGATGGAATAGATAGCAGGTCAAGTAGAGATTCTAACAAGGTTCTAACCATGAGGTGACACTGGAGGGCAACTTTGCTGGAAACACTTGCAGCCTGTAAGAAGCTAAATCTGTGCTGACAATGCAGTCAGCAACAGCTTCTGCCTGAGGAAAGTGCTCAGCTGTGAGGTGGGTGTTTTTATTGTACTTTTATTGTACTCTGTGCACTAATCAGCTGGATCAATGGCCACTCAACTTCCACCTCAGGTTCACAGACGTGCGTCCCGAGCTGCGTGATTCCTGTGGTCCTCCAGGCAAATTTGAAAGGTAGGTTGAAAAAGACTCTTAAGGGTCTGATATTAATTTAAATTAGCTCGCCCGCCTCTGCCGTTTGGGTCGCTGCTGCACCAGCAAACGCGCCCAAGGGAAAGGCACGTGGGGGTGGGATGATGGCGGGTTTCCGACACGCTCCAAGATACTGCAATTTTCCCACCCAACCCGCCTGCAATCGTACCCGCATGGACCCCAGAAAATCCTGGCCCTAGTTTCTGTCAAGCTCACAGTTCAATGCCAGCTCTGATCAGTAGGAAGCCATTGCCAGCACAAGTGGCATTCGCTGGCTCTCCGGTCATCACGGGTTTGGCGCACTCCATGATTAACCACGTAACAGAAGGCAGTTTGTCAGTAAATATTCGGGGCATAGTAACTGCAGCCATGGGACATCCCTGTCACTGTGCTGGGACATCAGGCGTTGTCACCGATAGACCATGTCATGCCTCCTGTCTCTATGGCTATGCCTGCAGTTTTACAAATCCCAGCACTTGTCCTCCTTCCACGAGGGGTTATACTTAGCAGTAATCAGGAGCTGTCTTGCTTGGTAATTTGTGTTTCGCTAAGGGCACGCACTAAGGTGCTGAGCACAAGTTACACTCACAGGTTGAAGAAATTGTTAAATAAAATGTAATTAGTCGTGCAAGTACATGGAGCTCTGTGCTTCTTTGCACTTATTGCAACTGGAATGAATGTAGCACAACATAAGCATTGAAGAAAAGAAGGAAGATTAGCCGCAGCATGTACTACGTGCAGATAGAATGATAATATCTGTCCTAATATTGGCATGTGTAAAATATTGCAACCTTATAAAGAGACTTGCTATCCATCGGGTCCATTAGCTATCTGCCTGCTCAGATATCTCAGCTGCTGGTACTTATCCTTAGGCATGGGGTGACCTCTTTCAGTGGAAATATAATGTAGCATAGAGGGCACAACTGCCATCTTATTTACCTTTACTGTGATATATTAAAAGGTTCCTCCTAGACTAGGGCGACCATATTTTCTAAACCGAATCCAGGGACACACAGGGAGGGAGCACAGCAAGGTAGCCAGGACGGAAAATGTAGGTTGCACAGCGTAGCGAGACAAAATGGTTTAGCAGCCTATATTATAACATTTGCACATATATGCTACAAATGCAAAACAAACACGTTCGAGATTAACTTCCATCAACCATCACGCAGTCAATGATAATGTGGATATGTGGAATGCTAGTTCCAGGATGTGAAAGGTTACATGGGAGGGTCTCTGATGGTTTACCCATGTTCCTATCTTTAGTTTGCACATTGATGACCACAAAGTACAAACAAACAGCTTCCACCCGTTAGTACACTGACTGACACCCAGCTCTACCTCGCTACTGCCTCTCTCAACACTTCCACTGCCTTTGAGTTATCGGACACCCAATCCTGGATAAGCCAACAATTCATTGGGAACATCTAAACCATTGTTTTCAGCCCCACCACAAACTCCATTCCTTGGCCACCGATTCCTTCTCTGTTCCCTGGCCACGATCTCAGGTTGAACCAAATGGTTTGCCACCGCAGCCTCCCTAGACTGAGCTGCACAACTCCATAATCCTCTCCTTCACAAAGACCGCCCACTTCCACCTCCGTAACATTGCCCATCTCTGCTCCTGCTTCAGCCCACCTTCCCTCCTAAATCTGAGTTTTAAAAGAAAATTAGCTTTCAGAATTTTCTCCAGTGTATGTATGATGGAAATTCCAATGTTCTCGCCAACAACATGTGGAAGGAGCTCACAGACTTGTTTGTCACGAAGGTTAAGACCATCTGTTTTTCTGCCTCTGCCACATCCCGCAATCCCCTCGTCCACCAAACCAAACCTCTCCCAAGGCTCCCTGTGCCCTGGCCCTGAACCCATGTCTTTCTCTAGTTTCTCCCTTACCTCCTGCTCTTTTTATTGTGGATGAGACCCACCTCCTGGCTCGCTTGACTCCATTCCCACTAAACTGTTGGCCACCAATGTACTACTAGTGTTTATTTCAGTGTCACTGCACTCAAGCTAAAAACTAAGACGAAAGGGCCTAAAAAGTGAATCTGTGGGCGGTAAAGATTGATAAGACAAGATAAAAGAACAACATAGGCTAGAAATTTGAAACAAAAACAAACAGCTCAATCAGCATCTATGAAAAAAACTGTTTTTAGGACCAGAATTCTTTAAAACTAGGGGTTGAATAAACCCCCTTAGTAAGTACACAACATATTCAAGTACTTAAAAGATGCTGGTTAAATGAACTTACTTTCTTAAATTTGGTGCGCTTTCTTTGCTCAATTCTTACTCTACTCTTTCACAAATACACCACCCACTCGCCCTCCCTCTTTCACCGGATAATCCCTCCTCTGCCTGCATTTCATTCATCTAATTTATTTATGACGTAGAGGCAGCTGAATTTCCCCCTGCTTTGATTGGTCAATTCCGCCATCAATCATCAGTCACCCCGGTTTGACAACATGGCGCGTGACAACCAAGGTTGTTGACTGTAAACATCAGCCGCACCTGCGATGACTAATTATAGTATATTGTTTTTGGATGTAACTGATGGGGGAGAAATTTTACATTTACTTTCTTAAATATGTAGGCCAGAGTTCTTGTTTATTGCCTATTTTACATTTAATCGCTGAACATTATTTTCGGAGATGAGTTTCCTGAACCGGGGACGTTGTTTGCTCAGGGACACAGTATCTCATCCGGGGACGTATGGTCAGCCTAGGCTAGAATGGTCCAGGCAGAAACTGTTGTTTCAGAACACAATCATCTGCTCTATCAGTGTCCTTGTACGGCCATGTACCTCCTGGTAGGTGCTACAAAGGTGTCAACCAACAGAGTTCAGTGGGAATGCCACATTATCCATCACCCAGCTATCCAGTCTAACGTGCACTTCAAATACCTCAGGCAAACTTGATTATCTCAGTATGTAAGAATCATTGGTTTCTCATAGGAAGTGAAGATTGATGTATAGACTTTTATCATACATCATTTGCACATTTAATCCAACATTGCTAAAATACAGATTACCTCAATATCTCATTGCTGTTTGTGGGACCTTGCTGTGCGCAAGTTGGCAATCATGTTTCCTACATTACAACAGTGACTACATTTCAAAATGTAAGTACTTCATTGGCTGTAAAGTGCTTTGGGACATCCTGAGGTCGAAATTGTCAACTGTTCATATAAGCCATTGAATTGGTGGGAGAATCATAACTGATACTGTGGGCACCGTCTGTGATGCCCTGCACCTTTAGGAAGCCACACAAGTGCCAGGCAATGACTATCTCCAAAAGGCGAGCATCTAACCACCGCCCCTTGACATTCAACGGCATTACCATCGCCGAATCCCCTACCATCAATATCCTGGGGGGTCATCATTGACCAGGAACTTAACTGGACCAGCCACATAAATACTGTGGCAACAAGAGCTGGTCAGAGGCTGGGTATTCTGCGGCGAGTGTCTCACCTCCTGACTCCCCAAAGCCTTTCCACCATC
The DNA here is from genome assembly GCF_052327205.1 of Somniosus microcephalus. NCBI lineage: Eukaryota > Metazoa > Chordata > Chondrichthyes > Squaliformes > Somniosidae > Somniosus > Somniosus microcephalus. The sequence goes on from NC_141013.1 coordinate 36,675,683, forward strand.
TACAAGGCACAAGTCAGGAGTGTGATGGAATACTCTCCACTTGCCTGGATGAGTGCAGCTCCAACAACACTCAAGAAGCTCGACCCCATCCAAGACAAAGCAGCCCGCTTGATCGGCACCCCATCCACCACCTTAAACATTCTCTCCCTCCACCATCGGCGTACCATGGCTGTAGTGTGTACCATCTAGGGTTGCAAAATTCTGGGAATTTTTAAAAGAGGAAACTTTCCATGGGAATTTTGAGTTTTTTTGCACACTGATGGTTTTTGTCTCTGACCCTTATATTATCTTTGCCATCAAAATAGACATACTGTTCCATACAAATAAAAACAGGCTTTCAAAACTTTATTTAGGTTATAATTTTGAGCTTTATTGAACCCCCACAAAAACGACTCATCTAAAATAAAATAAAAAGAGCGTCAGCTTATTTAGCCTGTAATTTGTTCTTATTTTGTCCCTTTGAGTCTTCTACTCATGAGTCTTCTACTCATCATTGCTCCTCCTGATTCTCTGACTCTGGCTCTGACGTGTCCATTTCCTCCTCTGTGTCACTGTCTAGCTGTGTGGTGGACATTTCTGTATCTGGCTCAATAAGTTGTAGGTTCGCCTGGATAGCCACCAGTTTCTCCACTCCCTTGTTAAGTCAGCCTGTTGCGCACCTTTGTATGCGTATTCCCAAAAAGTGACCAGTTTTGTTCAGAGGCCGCTGATGAAGGTGGGATTTGTAATAAGGTGGATGAATTAGCTGCGCAAATAGAGGTAAACGAATATGATATGATTGGGATTACGGAAACATGGTTCCAGGGTGGCCAAGGCTGGGAACTCAACATCCAGGGGTATTCAATATTCAGGAAAGATAGGCAAAAAGGAAAAGGAAATGGGGTAGCATTGCTGGTTAAAGAGGGGATTAACACAATTGAAAGGAAAGATATTAGCTCTGATGATGTGGATTCTGTATGCGTAGAACTGAGAAATACCAAGGGGCAGAAAACGTTAGTGGGAGTGGGATATAGACCTCCAAACAGTAATGCGGAGGTCGGGGATGGCATTAAACGGGAAATTAGAGAAGCGTGCAATAAGGGCACAGCAGTTATCATGGGTGACTTTAATCTACATATAGATTGGGCTAACCAAATTAGTAACAATACTGTGGAGGAGGAATTCCTGGAGTGTATACGGAATGGTTTCCTGGACCAATATGTCGAGGAACCAACTAGAGATCAGGCCATCTTAGACTGGGTATTATGTCATGAGAAAGGATTAATTAGCAATCTTGTTGTGCGAGGCCCCTTGGGTCGGAGCGATCATAATATGATAGAATTCTTCATTAAGATGGAGAGTGAAATAGTTGACTCAGAGACTAGGGTCCTGAATTTAAATAAAGGAGACTACAATGGTATGAGGTGCGAGTTGGGTAGGATTGATTGGGAACTGTCACTCAAAGGGTTGACAGTGGATGGGCAATGGCAAACATTCAAAGATCGCATGGATGAACTACAGAATTTGTTCATCCCAATTCGGCATAAAAATAAAACAAAAAAGGTGACTCAACTGTGGCTAACAAGGGAAATTAGGGATATCATAAGATCTAAGGAGAGGACATATAAATTGGCCAGAAAAAGCAGTAAACCTGAGGATTGGGAGCAGTTTAGGATCCAACAAAGGAGAACAAAGGGATTAATTAAGAGGGGGAAAATAGAGTATGAGAGTAAGCTTGGAGGGAACATAAAAACTGACTGTAAAAGCTTTTATAGATATGTGAAGAGAAAAAGATTGGTGAAGTCAAACGTAGGTCCCTTGCAGTCAGAATCAGGGGAATTTATAATGGGGAACAAAGAAATGGCTGACCAATTAAATACATACTTTGGTTCTGTCTTCACAAAGGAGGACACAAATAACCTACCAAAGATGTCGGGGAACATAGGGTCTAATGAAAGGGAGGAACTGAAAGAAATCAGTATTTGTAGGGAAATGGTGTTAGGGAAATTGATGGGATTGAGGGCCGATAAATCCCCAGGGCTTGATAATCTACATCCTAGGGTACTTAAGGAAGTGGCCCTAGAAATAGGAGATGCATTGCTGATCATCTTCCAAAATTTGATAGACTCTGGAACAGTACCCATGGATTGGCAGGTAGCTAATGTTACCCCACTGTTCAAAAAGGGTGGTAGAGAGAAAGCGGGGAATTACAGACCGGTAAGCCTGACATCGGTAGTGGGGAAAATGCTAGAGTCCATTATAAAGGATGTAATAGCAGAGCACTTGGAAAAAAGTGACCGGATCGGACAAAGTCAACATGGATTTACAAAAGGTAAATCGTACTTGATTAATCTACTGGAATTTTTTGAGGATGTAACTGGTAAAATAGATAAGGGAGAACCAATGGATGTGGTGTATTTGGATTTTCAAAAGGCTTTCGATAAGGTCCCGCATAAGAGATTAGCATGTAAAATTAAGGCACATGGGATTGGGGGCAAGGTATTGACTTGGATAGAGAACTGGTTGGCAGACAGAAAGCAAAGAGTTGGAATAAACGGCTCTTTTTCCGAGTGACAGGCAGTGACTAGTGGGGTACCGCAGGGATCGGTCCTTGGACCCCAGCTATTCACAATATATATTAATGATCTGGACGAGGGGACTAGATGTAATATCTCCAACTTTGCAGACGACACAAAGCTGGGTGGGCGTGTGTGCTGTGAGGAGGATGCCAAGAAACTCCAGGATGATTTGGACAGGTTGGGTGATTGGGCAAAAGCATGGCAGATGCAATATAACGTGGATAAATGCGAGGTTAACCACTTTGGTGTCAAAAACAGGAAGGCAGATTATTATCTGAATGGCAATAGATTGGGAGAAGGGGAAGTGCAACGAGACCTGGGCGTCCTTGTGCACCAGTCGCTGAAATTAAGCATGCAGGTGCAGCAGGCGGTTAAGAAGGCAAATGGTATGTTGGCCTTCGTAGCGAGAGGGTTTGAGTACAGGAACAAGGATGTCTTGCTACAGTTATACAGGGCCTTGGTGAGACCACATCTTGAGTATTGTGTGCAGTTTTGGTCGCCTTATCTGAGGAAGGATGTTCTTGCCATGGAAGGAGTGCAGCGAAGATTCACCAGGCTGATACCTGGGATGGCAAGAATGACGTATGAGGAGAGATTGGGTCGATTGGGCTTGTACTCGCTGGAGTTTAGAAGAATGAGAGGGGATCTCATTGAAACTTATAAAATTCTAACAGGACTAGACAGACTAGATGCTGGAAGGATGTTTCCGATGGTCGGGGAGTCCAGAACCAGGGGTCACAGGCTAAGGATAAGGGGTAAGCCATTTAGGACAGAGATGAGGAGGAATTTCTTCACACAGAGCGTGGTGAACCTGTGGAATTCTCTGCCAAAGAAGGCAGTAGAGGCCAATTCATTAAATATATTCAAGAAGGAGTTGGATATATTTCTTAAGCCTAAAGGGATCAAGGGATATGGAGAGAAGGCAGGAACAGGGTACTGAATTTGGATGATCAGCCATGATCTTATTGAATGGCGGAGCAGGCTCGAGGGGCCGAATGGCCTACTCCTACTCCTATCTTCTATGTTTCTATGATTTGGAGTATCACCGATGCAATGGGTGACAGGGCCTCAGATGCAGAAAGTCCCTTCCACCAGGTATGTGCACTGATATGCTTGCATGATTCCCATATCCTGTCCCCATTCCAAAGACCTTGTTTGGCAGAGAACTTTGCCAGACTTCCCAGAACTTTGCCCACGTCCAGATTGAGGTGGCGTGAGAGGGTAGAAATCACACTGTAAGCGCTGTTGATCTGTTCTCCAGAAAGTATTGGGTCTCCCAACATGCTTTGGGTCCAGCATGTATGCTGCAGCATGAATCAGCTGACATAAAATTGTCTTCTCCTCTGCTTTGAGCAGCAGGCATGTGGGTAGGGCAATGCTGATTTGTTCTTTTAAATCAGCAAAAAGCCTGAGAACATCTGACAAGACAGTGTCATCTCCTTCAATCTGAGCAATTGCAGATGCTACTGGTGAGAGTAGTTTAAGGCTGCTAACCACTCTCTCCCAAAACACATCATCCAGCAGTATTTTCTTGATGGTGGTTTCCATATCCCCAGACTGGGATATTGCCATTTCTTGCAGCGACTCCTTACCCTTCAGAAGGCTGTTGTACATTATGACAATGCCACCCCATCTAGTGTTGCTGGGCAGCTTCAGTGTGGTGTTCTTGATCTTTGTCGTTTGCTTGGAGTTGTAGGTTGCTGCAACTACCTGTTTTCCCCTGACATACTTAACAACTTGCTTGGCTCTCTTGTACAGTGTTTCCATGGTTCTCAATCCCATGATGTCCTTGAGGAGCAGGTTGAGCCCATGAGCTGCGCACCCAATAGGCGTAATATGAGGGTAGGCCTCCTCCACTTGAGCCCAAGCAACCTTCATATTCGCAGCATTGTCAGTAACTACTGCAAAGACCTTTTGTGATCCAAGATCGTTGATGACCGCTTTCAGCTCATCAGCAATGTATGTGCCTGTGTGTCTGTTGTCCTTCATGTCTGTGCTCTTGAAGAACACTGGGAAAGGAGTGGAGATGATATAGTTTATGATGCCCTCCCCTTGTACATTTGACCACCCATCTGAGATAACTACAACACAGTCTGCCATCTCTATCGTTTCTTTGAGCTTTCCTTGGACTCTTATACTCAGCCTCCAGCAAATAAGTAGACAAAGCATGTCTGGTGGGAGGACAGTATGCAAGGCGAATAACATTGAAAAATCTCTTCCAGTACACATTGGCTGTGAGCATGAGGGGTGAGCCTGTCGCATATTCAGCTCAAGCAAGGCACTCATCTGCATTCTTCTGGCTATGGTTATCCATTGTATCAAAGAACCTTCCAAGTGGGCCAGGAGTTGCTGATGATAAGGAGCCTGATGCTGAATGTGAACCATCATCTTCTTGAATGGAAGCAGAGGAACTCTGGGCTGACTGCTATGAGCTTTGAGTGAAGTTGTTGCATTTGGATAAATGCTGCTGCATCTTTGTGGCATTCTTTACATATGGCTTTGTACAGTGTTTGCACATGTACACAGTTTTTCCATCTTTAATGCCTGGGGTAAAATGCTTCCACACATCTGACGGTAAACGTGGCATTGTTCTGTGCAGAGAAATAAAGGGCATTCTTCTCTGTGTCGAACTGTGGTCGATCAGCACGATTGCAACAGGGTGAGCACATTTTTCCTGATACTCCATGTGATGGAAGCATGACCTGTGCACACACAATGCTACATCACCAATAGAGGGAGCTAATTGCTCATCCACTCATCCAACCAATTAGGACACATTTGTTCACAGTCACACACAAAACTTGTAATTATTAAAACAAGTCAAGTAAGAAGATAAACATATATTGATTAAGAAATTCCTTAATAATTAAGATTCCATCGCTGTTAGTAATTTTAAGAGAGGACCTATGAAAAAAAATGAAAGAAATTAAAAAAAATAATAATATTATGCTAACGTACTTTTTTGGGCAAAATTCACAAAATTCCCAAGCTAAACTTCCCGTGGAAAATTTCCGGAAATTTACCGGAAACTTTCCACCCCTTCGCAACCCTAGTACAGGAAACTTTGTGATATCCGGCACCGACGGGACCGGCGTGTTGCCGATCTATCAAAGCTGCCGGACATACAAAGTTAATGTTGAAGCATACGGAGGTTTTCATCTCCGTATCTGACAACATACACTGTTGCTTAGCAACAGCTTCTAAAGAGTCAGCTGCAAGCGTCTGTAGCTGAAGCTGTTGCTATAGCTACAGACCTTGCAGTGGCTGACTGGGAAAAAAAAAGAACGAGATCGAAAAAACCTTACAGAAAATGGCTCCTGATTTTTGCCGTTAGATCGAGTATTCCGGACATACAACCTCCGGATAAACCAAAGTTTCCTGTACCATCTATAAGATGCACTGCAGCAACTCACCAAGGCTTCTTCGACAGCACCTCCCAAACCTGCGACCTCTTCCATCTAGAAGGACAAGGGCAGCAGGTGCATGGGAACATCACCACCTCCAAGTCACACACCATCCTGACGTGGAAGTATATCACCAATCCTTCATCATCGCTGGGTCAAAATCCTGCAACTCCCTACCTAACAGCATTGTGAGAGTACCTTAACCACATGGACTGCAGCGTATCAAGATGGCGGCTCACCACCACCTTCTCAAGGGCAACTAGGGATGGGCAATAAATGCTGGCCTTGCCAGTGATGCCCACAACCCATAAACAAATAAAAACATTTTTGAAAACGTGCTTTCCTCAGCTGCTGCTGGCTTTGAGGCTAAAACTGCTGTGGCTGTCTGCATGTCCATCTGTAACATCCCTTACAGCATTTAACCGCAAAGCAAATAATGCCCTACAGGTGCCTAAAATGTACTAGTCATGTAGAAATTAAGCACTGTCATCACTTTTGCTGCTGCAGGTAAAGGTTTTGTTCAGAAGTTTTACAATTAGAAATGGAAGTATTTAGGAGATGGTGCACAGTAATGCATTATTAGGCCCTGTCTTCTGAAATAACACAGACATTTCAGGAGCTCATAAACTTAATCCAATCCAGCTCCATATAGGTAGCAGCTACTTTTGCCTTTCACCTGCTGGTATAGGAACATAGGAATAGGAGTCGGCCATTTAGCTCCTCGAGCCTGTTCCGCCATTCAGTGGGATCATGGTTGATATATGCCCTAACTCCATATAATTTAGGATTGCATCTTTTATTGCAATTAATATAGGGACATAAATATAAGATAATCACTAATAATTCCACTGAAGAATTCAGGAGACATATCTTTAGCCAGAGAGCGGTTAGAATGTGGAAGTTGCTACCACAGGGAGTAGTTGAGGCGAACAGCATAGATGCCTTTAAGTGGAAGCTAGATTAGTACATGAGAGAGAAAGGAATAGAAGGATACACAGATAGGGTTAGATGAAGTAGGGTGCGAGGAGGATTGTATGGAGCATAGACCAGTTAGAACATAAGAATATAAGAAATAGGAGCAGGTGTAGGCCATTCGGCCCTTCGAGCCTGCTCCGCCATTCAATGAGATCATGGCTGATCTTCTGCCTCAACTCCATTCACCGGCCTTATTGTCATATCCCTTGATGCCCTTACTAGTCAGAAATATATCGACTTCTGTTTTGAATATACCCAATGACTGAGCCTCCACAGCCCTCTGGGGTAGAGAACTCCAAAGATTCACCACCCTCTGAGAAATTTCTTCTCATCTCAGTCCTGAATGGCCTACCCTTTATCCTGAGGCTGTGGCCCCTGGTTCTAGGCTCCGCAGCTAAGGGAAACATTCTACCAGCATCCACCCTATCAAGCCCTGTAATAATTATGTATGCTTCAATGAGATCCCCTCTCATTCTTCTGAATTCAAGAGAATACAGGCCTAGTTTACTCAATCTCTTCTCATACGACAGTCCCGCCATCCCAGGAATCAATCTCGTGAACCTTCGTTGCACTCCCTCTATGGCAAGTATATCCTTCCTTAGGTAAGGAGACCAAAATTGTACACAGTACTCCAGGTGTGGTCTCACCAAGGCCCTATATAATTGGAGTAAGATTTCTTTACTCCTGTACTCAAATCCTCTTGTAATGAAGGCCGGCATACCATTTGCCTTCCTAATGGCTTGCTGCACCTGCACATTCACTTTCAGTGACTCATGTACAAGGACACCCAGGTCCCTTTGAGCATCTGCATTCCCCAATCTTTCACCATTTAGGAAATACTCTGCCTTTCTGTTTTTTCTATCAAAGTGGATAACTTCACATTTATCCACATTATAATCCATCTGCCATGTTCTCGCCCACTCACTGAGCCTGTCAAGATCCCCTTGAAGCCTCTTCGCAACTGCCACTGCCACCTAGCTTTGTGTCATCAGCAAATTTGGAAATGTTACATTTAGTCCCCTCATCCAAATCATTGATATAGATTGTGAATAGTTGGGGCCCAAGCACCGATCCTTGCGGTACCCCACTCGTCACAGCCTGCCATCCTGAAAAAGACATGTTTATCCCTACTCTTTGTTTTCTGTCTGTTAACCAATTCTCAATCCATGCAAGTATATTACCCTCAATTCCATGTGCCCTAATTTTGTTCACCAACCTCTTGTGTGGGACCTTATCGAAGGCCTTCTGAATATCCAAATACACCACATCTACTGGCTCCCCTTTGTCTACTCCACTAGTTACATCCTCAAAGAACTCCAATAGGTTTGTCAAACAGGACTTCCCTTTCATAAATCCATGTTGACACTGCCCAATCTTACTATTAGTCTCTAAGTGCCTAGTTATTGCATCCTTTATAATAGATTCCAGCATTTTCCCAACTACTGATGTGAGGCTAACAGGTCTGTAGTTCCCCGTTTTCTCTCTCCCTCCTTTCTTAAATAGCGGGGTTACATTTGCTATCCTCCAATCTGCAGGAACCATTCCAAAAGATGACAACCAGTGCGTCCACTATCCTAATAGCCACCTCTTTCAAAACCCTAGGATGTAGGTCATCCGGTCCTTGAGATTTATCAACTTTTAGTCCCAGTAATTTTGCTAGTACTTTTTTTTACTAATAATAATTTCTTTCAGTTCCTCATTCTCGCCACACCCTTGGTTTTCTCGTATTTCTGGGAGGTTTTTTGTGTCTTCCTCTGTGAAGACAGAAGCAAAGTATTTATTTAATTTCTCTGCCATTTCCTCATTCCCCAGTACAAATTCTCCCATCTCTGACTGTAAAGGACCTACATTTACCTTCGCCAGTCTTTTCCTTTTCACATACCTATAGAAGCTTTTACAATCTGTTTTTATATTTTTTGCTAGTTTGTGCTCATATTCCATTTTCCCTTTCTGTATCAATTTCTTGGTCCCCCTTTGCTAATTTCTAAAAAGATCCCAATCCTCAGGCTGACTGCTTTTTTGGCAACTTTATAAGCTTCCTCCTTTGACTTAATACTAGCTTTAATTTCTTTTGTTAGCCATGGTTGGATCACTTTTCCTTTTGGGTTTTTATGCCCTAGAAGAATATATGTTTGTTGCAAATTATGCATTATTTCCTTGAATGTTAGCCATTGTATGTCCACCTTCATACCTTTTAGTGTAGTCTCCCAATCTACCATGGCCAACTTGTCCCTCATACCCTTGTAGTTTCCTCTGTTTAGATTGAAGACCTTAGTTTCAGATTGGACTACATCACTCTCAAACTTAATATAAAATTCAATCATATTATGGTCACTTGTCCCTAAAGGCTCCTTTACCACAAGATTATTGATTAGCCCTTTCTCATTACACAGTACCAGATCCAGAATAGCCTGTTCCCTGGTTGGTTCCTCCACATACTGATCCAGGAAACCATCTCGCATGCATTCCATGAATTCATCCTTCACACCATTAGTGGTAATTTGATTTGCCCAGTCAATATGTAGATTAAAGTCCCCCATGATTACCGTATTGCCCTTGTTACATGCACTTCTAATCTCTTGATTGATACTGTGCCCTACATTACCATTACTCTTTGGTGGCCTATACACAACTCCCACCAATGTTTTCCATCCTTTGCTGTTTCTTAGCTCCACCCAAACTGCTTCCAGTTCTACATCACGATCTGCTGAGCCAAGATCTTTTATCTCTACCGTACCAATCTCATCCCTTATTAACAGCGCTACGCCACCTCCTTTTCCGTTTTGTCTGTCCTTCCTAAATGTTGAGTACCCTGGAACATTCAGTTCTCAGCTTTGGTTACCCTGCAACCATGTCTCTGTAATGGCAATTACATCATACCCATTTACTTCTATTAGTGCCATTAATTCACCCACCTTGTTGCGAATGCTACGTGCATTTAGATAAAGTGCCTTCAACTTTGCCTGTTTAATATTTTTCTGCACTTTGATACTCTTTACTGTTGGCCTTTGTTTCTGCTCCCTACTAGTTTTGCTGACTACTTTTCTAACTTGCACTTCCAGCTTTGTTTCTCTCTATTCTGGGCCCACACTTAGGTTCCCAGCCCCCTGACAAACTAGCTTAAATCCTTCCCAACAGCACTAGCAAGCCCCCCTGCAAGGATATTGGTCCCGGTTCTGCCGAGGTGTAACCCGTTCAGCCTGTACAGGTCCCCCCTTCCCCAGAATCGGTCCCAGTGCCTCAGGAATTTAAATCCCTCCCTCCTACACCATCTCTCCAGCCATGCATTCATAGATACATAGATACATAGAAGATAGGAGCAGGAGTAGGCCATTCGGCCCTTCGTGCCTGCTCCGCCATTTAATGAGATCATGGCTGATCCTTTAATTCAGTATCCCGTCCCCGCCTTCTCTCCGTAACCCTTAACCCCTTTTGCCCGTAGAAATATATCTAATTCCCTCTTAAATATATTTAATGAGCTGGCGTACACTGCCCTCTGTGGCAATGAGTTCCACAGGTTCACCACTCTCTGAGTGAAGAAATTCCCCCTCATCTCTGTCCTAAATGGTTTAGCCCTTATCCTTAAATTATGTCCTCTAGTTCTGTTCTCACCCGCCAAGGGAAACATTCCTTCTGCATCCAGTCTGTCTAGACCTGTCAGAATTTTATACACTTCTATGAGGTCCCCTCTCAATCTTCTAAACTCCAGTGTGTACATCCCTAAACTACATAGTCTCTCCTCATAGGTCATTCCCGCCATTCCTGGTATCAGCCTGGTGAATCGCCGCTGCACCCCCTCCATGGCAAGAACATCCTTCCTCAGATGAGGCGACCAAAACTGTACACAGTACTCGAGGTGTGGTCTCACCAGTGCCCTGTACAGCTGCAGCAAGGTATCCCTGTTCCTGTATTCTAACCCTTTTGCTATGAAGGCCAGCATACCGTTTGCCTTCTTGACCGCCTGTTGCACCTGCATGCTCGCCTTCAGTGACTGGTGTACAAGAACACCCAGGTCTCTCTGTACTTCCCCCTCTCCCAATCTATTGCCATTTAAATAATAATTTGCCCTCCCGTTCCTGCACCCAAGGTGGATAACTTCGCACTTGTCCACATTATAGTGCATCTGCCATTTATCCGCCCAATCGCCCAGTCTGTCCAAATCGCTCTGGAGCTTCCTGGTCTCTTCCTCTGAGCCCACCCCACCTCCTAGTTTAGTGTCGTCTGCAAATTTGGAAATGCTGCATCCGACTCCCTGATCCAGGTCATTAATGTAAATTGTGAACAGCTGGGGGCCCAGGACAGATCCCTGTGGTACCCCACTTGTTACTGCCTGCCATTCAGAAAATGAGCCGTTTATTCCAACTCTCTGTTTTCTATCTGACAGCCAGTTCCCTATCCACGCCAAAACTTTCCCCTTTATCCCATGAGCCTCAATTTTCCATGCTAATCTTTTATGTGGGACCTTATCGAAGGCCTTTTGGAAGTCCAGGTACACCACATCTACTGGCTCTCCCCCATCTATTCTACCAGTTACTCCCTCAAAAAATTCCAATAGATTAGTCAAGCACGATTTACCCTTTGTAAATCCATGTTGACTCTGTCCTATCCTGTCCCCATTTGCTAAGTGCTCCGCTATTTCATCCTTAATGATGGACTCCAGCATTTTGCCCACAACTGATGTAAGGCTTACAGGTCTGTAATTACCTGCTTTTTCCCTACCCCCCTTTTTGAATAGTGGGGTAACGTTAGCTACCCTCCAATCCATCGGCACTGTTCCCGAGTCTAATGAATTCTGAAAAATCATCCTTAGTGCATCCGCTATCTCTAGGGCCACCTCCTTCAGTACCCTAGGATGCATGTTATCAGGCCCTGGGGATTTGTCCACCTTCAATCCCTTTAGCTTCCTTAACACCATATCCTTAGAGATATTGATTTGCGTCAGTTCCTCCTTTGCCAATGTCCCTATTTTTCCCGATATCCCAGGGAGGTTTTTTGTGTCTTCCTTCGTAAAGACTGACCCAAAGTATGCATTTAGTTGATCTGCCATTTCCTTATTTCCCATTATATATTCCCCCGTATCTGACTGCAATGGACCAACTTTGGTTTTCACCAGTCTTTTGGCCTATTCTCCTATTTCTGCTCTCGCTAGCACGTGGCACTGGGAGTAATCCTGAGACCAAATGGCCTGTTTCTGTGCTGTAAATTCTATGTAATTCTATCTAATGGGTCAAAAATATACACAAACTCCACAATTTCATATGGTGAATCATTAACCTCTTCGACAGGTTGTTTTAAATCCCACTGCTATCAGGTTTAATCTTGTCTCAGAGCACCAGTGAACTTCAGCTTATGCTTGTTTATATCTCAATGTTTTTATGGCAAAACGGTCGGGTTCATCGCCCATCCAGGCCACAAACTCTTGCCCATTTTTGTATTTTATTACTTATTTTGACAAGAAAGTGTTTGCAAAGGAAGTTGGGATAGCCCTGACTTCAGTAGCATTCTCTGATTCCCATTAACAGGATGGAGCAGCCATCTTAATATCTGGTTACATTAGGAACCAGGAGCTCGGACTCTGATACTCAATAGGAACTGAGAGGGAGGACAATAGGGCATATCTGGAGCTGGGAGATACCTCTGAGCTATACTAGGTTGGACCCTGATCACGCAGTAACTGAAAGGTGAGTAAACAAGGGAAATATTACTAAGTTAAATTTTACATTTATGAAGTACCATAGTGTGTTGACCATGATTATACTTCACTTTTGAAATTGATTAAGAAGAATTTAGAGTTTTATTAGTCACTTGATTGTATAACATTTTATTTGGAGAAGACTGTTTCTTCCATGCTGGCAAAAAACAGCATCCAAGAATCAATCGGTTACAGTTTCTAAGAGGATGGAGTGTAATGTGATGAGGTCACAATATCAGACTTATGTAAATGAGGTCATCCCTTGTTCTGTCACCAAGTATAAGAAGAGGTTTGCTGAATATGTTTCTACAAAGATGTTGTTCCATTTAATTCAAGATATTGCATTACGGTTAGTTTAATCTTTCCTTCAGCTTGTAGGTACAGGAAACTTTCGATTTACCGGCACCTAAATAACCGGAAATCTCGGTTAACCGGCAAAATTCAGGAGTAGGTTCAGGTAAGTTTTACTTCATATTGTACTTGCCTTCCTCGATCTGTTGCTGTGCAAGGGTGTGGCTGCAGCTGTTGCTAAGCTACAGAGACGCTTGGAACTTGTGGCCATTGTTCTGAACCTGTTGCTAAGCAACAGGGTTTGTTGCTTTATACGGAGCTCTCGGCTCTCCGTATCTTTTACTATAGCTTTCGGTTATCCGGAATTTTTGATGAACCGGCACCACGTCGGTCCCGTCGGTGCCAGATAAAAAAAAGTTTCCTGTACTGGGGTATTCTGGAGTTACTTGTAGGTTGTGAACTAAAAGTTGTGACACAGGTTAGCAAGGCCATAACAAAAGCAAACCAAGCATGCGGGTTTATTTCTAGAGGTATAGAATTGAAAAGTAGGGAAGTTATGCTAAACCTGTATCGAACCTGGGTTAGAGCACACTTGGAGTACTGCGTGTAGTTCTGGTCGCCATATTATCAAAAGGATATAGAGGCACTGGAGAGGGTGCAGAGAAGATTTACAAGGATGATACCAGAAATGCGAGGGTATACATATCAGGGAAGGATGAACAGGCTGGGTCTCTTTTCTTTTGAAAACAGAAGGCTGAGGGGTGACCTAATAGAGGTCTTTAAAATTATGAAAGGTTTTGATAGAGTGGATACAGAGAATGTTTCCACTTGTGGGGAAGAGCATAACTAGGGGCCGTCAATGTACGATAGTCTCCAAGAAATCCAATGGAGAATTCAGAAGAAACTTCTTCACCCAAAGAGTGGTGAGAATGTGGAACTCAATACCACAGGGAGTGGTTGAAGTGAATAGTATAGATGCATTTAAGGGGAGGCTAGACAAGCATATGAGGGAGAAGGGAATAGAGGGTTATGCTGATAGATTTAGATGAGGAAAGAAGGGAGGAGGCTCGAGCGGAGCATAAACGCCGGCCGGCATGGACTGGTTGGACCAAATGGCCTGCTTCTGTGCCATATATGTAAAGTAATCCTTATGTAATGTAGTCCTTACCTCATGTCTTCAAACAAGTTAAAGATGGCCGCCTGGGAGGACTATTATATAGGGCAGGAAGTGAACAATCTTCACCCAGAGTGGTGAACCTGTGGAATTCTCTACCACAGAAGGCAGTTGAGGCCAATTCATTAAATATATTCAAGAAGGAGTTAGATATATTTCTTAAGGCTAAAGGGATCAAGAGATATGGGGAGAAAGCAGGGACAGGGTACTGAATTTGGATGATCAGCCGTAATCTCATTAAATGGCGGAACAGGCTCGAGGGGCCGAATGGCCTACTCCTGATCCTATCTTCTATGTTTTAATGTAACAATCATACTGTTTCATCTAAGTGTCTTTTCAAAATTTTCTGTCCAATTATCTTCCCCTCCTCCGCCTCCCACAAGCATCGAGTCTCTGACTGGGGCATGATTCAATAACTGGCTGTCATTCTCAGGCACCTCGTCCAAGTGTCATATGTGAGTCTTAAGAGTGAATGGCGGCAAATGATCCAATTGTTAAAGATATCACAGCTGAGCCCAAACCTATCCACATGTGTAGAGCCCCAGTAGGGGGGGGGGGGGGTCGCTGCATAGTGATCAGGAGAAGGCAGACTAGCCAGTTATTGCATCATTACCAATGCCCTGGATGAGATCAGATAACTTTAGGCACCTCCCTGGTCTATATGGCTCAAAGGTGGAGCCATTTATTTTACCTTTAAGCCATTGGGAAGCTTCTAAATATCTCGATAAGGACAGAAATATGGCTGCATCATCCTCGTTGGCTGGGCAAATTATCCATGATAATTTCATGCAAAGACTAATGGTAACGATAGCTGAAGATAAGTAATCCATTCCGCTATCCCAGAATTTATTGTCAGCCGTACCCGCTATCAAAATTAAAGGGACAGACCCTAATGCTAATCTCATCAATCTATTAACAAATGTAAAAGTTTGGCATGCTAAAAATTGCTTATCTTATAATATCTTATCTCAATCCTATTCCCACAGCTGACCACCAACTTCCCTTCCTAGTCCCCATGCTAGCTGGTATTGTACACAGTTCCCTCTCTTCCCTTTCAAATCTGCTGTCATAACCTCCCTCATCAAAAATTCCACCCTTGACCTCTCCGCCCTTGCAAACTATTGCCCCATCTCCAACCTCCCTTTCCTCTCCAAAATCCTTTAACATGCTGTCACCTCCCAAATCTGTGCCCATCTTTCCCGCAACTCCACAATTAAACCTCTCTAATCAGGTTTCTTCCCCTGCCACAGCACTGAAATAGCCCTAATCAAAGTCACAAATGACACCCTATGTGACTGTGACCATGGTGCACTATCTCTTCTCAACCTGTCTGCAGCTTTTGACATGGTTGACCACACCATCCTCCGCCAACGTCTCTCCTCCATTATCCAGCTGAGTGGGACTGCCCTCGCCTGGTTCCACTCTTACCTATCCAGTCATAGCCAGAGAATCTCCTGCAATGGCTTCTGTTCCTGCCCCTCATCGGTACTTCTGGAGTCTTCCAATGATCTATCCTTGGCCATTCCTATTTGCCATCTATATGCTCGGTGACATCATCTGAAAAAACATGTCAGATTCCACATGTACGCTGAAGACACCCAGCTCTACCTCACCACACCTATCTCAAACCTTCTACTGCCTCTCTATTGTCAGGCTGCATGTCTGACATTCAGTCCTGGATGAGCTGAAACATCCTCCAATTAAACGTTGGGAAAACCGAAGCCATTGCCTTCAGCCTCTGCCACAAACTCTGTTCCCCAGCAACCGATTGCAACCCCCTCCCTGGCCACTTCCTCAGGCTGAACCAGAGTGGAGCTGGGGCAATAGTTTGCAAGGACGGAGAGGTCAATGGTGGAATTTTTGAGGCTGGAGGTTATGACAGCAGATTTGAAAGGGAAGAGAGGGAACTGTGTACAATACCAGCTAGCATGAGGACTAGGAAGGGAAGTTGGGTGGTCAGCTGTGGGAATAGGATTGAGATAAGATATTATAAGATAAGCAATTTTTAGCATGCCAAACTTTTACATTTGTTAATAGACTCTGCCCCCTATTTGACCCTGAGCTGAGCTTCCGACCCCATATCCTTTCCATCGCCAAGACGGTCTACTTCCACCTCCGAAATATCGCCAGCCCATCTGCTGCTGAAATCGGCATCCATGCCTTTGTTACCTTCAGATTCCACTATTCCAATGCACTCCTGGGCAGCCTCCCGTCTTCTATCCTCCATAAACTTAAGCTCATCCAAATCTCTGCTGCCCATGTCCTAACTCACTCCAGGTCCTGTTCACCCATCACCCTGTGCTTGCTGACTTACATTGGCTCCCGGTCCATCAACACCTTGATTTTAAAGTTCTCATCCTCATGTTCAAATCCCTCCATGGCCTTGCCCCTCCCTACTTCTGGTACCTCTTCCAGTCCTACAACCCTTTGAAATCTATGCGCTCCTCCAATTCTAGCCTCTTGTGCATTTCCCCACTTCCTTTGCCCCACCATTGGTGGCCATGCTTTCAGCCATCTCGACCCTAATCTCTGGAATTCCCTCCCTAAACCTCTCCACCTCACCACCTCTCCCTCCTCCTTTAAGATGCTCCCTATAATGTACCTCTTTGACCAAGCTTTTTGATCATCTGTCCTACTGTCTCCTTCTTTGGCTCGGTGTCAATTTTTGTCTGATCACGCTCCTGTGTAACATTTTATTACCTTAAAGGTGCTATATAAATGCAAGTTGTTATTAATTTTATATTTTTGTTAAATAAAATGTGTGCTAAAATAAAGTTGAAAATACAAATTTATTTAAATGTGGTTGGAATTTTACATTTAGAATAGACAAAAGAAGTAATTTCTGTTTTTTACCCCCTTAAGGTGGATACTATATTAATGTTCAGTTTCTACATTCGGAATAAACGGGAACATAATAAATTGGACAAAATGCTTTTGACACATGGTCGCCATGAAGACTGATAACTTGCAGGCGTCAGAATGTCACTTGAACAATGCATGTTACAACCCACCAATTGCCAGGTCTGTTGATCTGTTGTCAGAGAATGTACAGAAGCCACAATATGTGATGGAGGTTTCAGGCAGTGATGGACATCTCCCCTCGTCAGTGGTCAGAAGTAACAGCACTTCCAGGTTAGTTTCTCTAGTTACTAAATACTCGCAGCATGTAGAAAAATGCCGACCAATTGTTGGAGATTATTATGTGATATAATGTGCCACTCATGATTCCACCAATGGTAACTGGGTGAGTAGGAATCAGAAAACTGGGAGATCCCAATCTCACAAGCTTCCCGTCTCTTTTGCATACTACGTGAAATGGCAAACATGGTTTCCCACTGCCTTTGTTTGTTCTCGTACAGAATGCCCAAGAGCTTTGCTATTATAGCCACAAACTCCGTTCCCTAGCCAGTGGCTCCATCCCTTCTCCCTAACATCTGTCTGAGGTTGAACCACACTGTTCGCAACCTTGGTGTCATATTTGACCCTGAAATTTGCTTCCGATCACATAGCCACAGCATAACTAAAGCCGCCTATTTCCACCTCCGTAACATCGCCCGTCTCCGCCCTGCCTCAGCTCATCCGCTGCTGAAATCCTCATCCATGCCTTTGTTACCTCTAGACTTGACTATTCCAACGCACTCCTGGCTGGCCTCTCACATTCCACCCTACGTAAACTTGAGGTCATCCAAAACTCTGCTGCCCATGTCCTAACTCGCAAAAAGTCCCATTCACTCATCACCCCTGTGCTCACTGACCTACATTGACTCCCGGTTAAGCAACGCCTTGATTTCAAATTTCTCATCCTTGTTTTCAAATTCCTCCATGGCCTCACCCCTCCATATCTCTATAATCTCCTTCAGCCCACAACCACCCCCCCCCCCCCCGAGATATCTGCGCTCATCCAATTCTGCCCTCTTGAGCATCCCTGATTATAATCGCTCAACCCTTCTGTTGCCTAGGCCCTAAGCTCTGGAATTCCCTGCCTAAACCTCTCTATCTCTCTTTCCTTCTTTAAGATGCTCCTTAAAACCTACCTCTTTGACCAAGCTTTTGGTCACCTGCCCTAATTCCTCCTTATGTGGCTCGGTGTCAAATATTTTTGTCTTATACCAACATAAGAAATAGGAGCAGGAGTAGGCCAGATGGCCCCTCGAGCCTGCTCCGCGTGTCAATAAGATCATGGCTGATCTTCTACCTCATCTCCACTTTCCTATGGGGATAGTTCAGGAAAGTGGAAATGAGGTAGAAGATCAGCTATGATCTTATTGAATGCAGAGCAGGCTCGAAGGGCCAAATGGCTTACTCCTGCTCCTATTTCTTATGTTCTTATGTTCCTACACTATCCCCATATCCCTTGATTCCCTTAATATCCAAAAATCTATCGATCTCTGTCTTGAATATACTCAACGACTGAGCCTCCACAGCCCTCTGGGGTAGAGAATGCCAAAGATTCACCACCCTCTGAGTGAAGAAATTTCTTCTCATCTCAGTCCTAAATAGCCGACCCCTTATTCTGAGACTGTGACCCCTGGTTCTAGACTCCCCAGCCAGGGGAAACATCCTCCCTGCATCTACCCTGTCAAGCCCTGTAAGAGTTTTGTATGTTTCAATGAGATCACCTCTGATGCTTCTAAACTCTGGAGAATATAGGCCTAGTCTACTCAATCTCTCCTCATAGGACAATGCCCCCAACCCAGGAACCAGTCTGGTGAACCTTCGTTGCACTCCCTCTGTGGCAAGTATATCCTTCCTTAGGTAAGGAGACCAAAACTGTACACAATACTCCAGGTGTGGTCTCACCAGGGCTCTATATAATTGCAGTAAGACATCTTTACTCTTATACTCAAATCCTCTTGTAATAAAGGTCAACATACCATTTGCTTTCCTAATTGCTTGTTGTACCTGCATGTTAACTTTCAATGATTCATGTACAAGGACACCAATGTCTTTCTGAACACCAACATTTCCCAATCTCTCTCCATTTAAAAAATACTCTGCTTTTCTATTTTTCCTACCGAAGTGGATAACTTCACATTTCTCCACATTATATTCCATTTGCCATGTTCTTGCCCACTCACTTAGCCTGTCTATATCCCCTTGAAGCCTCCTTGCATCCTCCTCACAACTTACATTCCCACCCAACTTTGTATCATCAGCAAACTTGGGTATATTACATTTAATATCATCCAAATCATTAGTATAAATTGTGAACAGCTGAGGCCCAAGCACTGATCCTCGCGGTACCCCACTAGTTACAGCCTGCCAACCCGAAAATGACCCATTTATTCCTACTCTCTGTTTCCTGTCCGTTAACCAATCCTCAATCCATGCTAGTATATTACCCCAATCCCATGCGCCCTAATTTTGTTTAATAACCTCTTGTGTGGCACCTTATCGAATGCCTTCTGAAAATCCAAATACACCACATCCACTGGTTCACCCTTATCTATTCTGCTAGTTACAACCTCAAAAAACTGTAACAGATTCGTCAAACACGATTTCCCTTTCATAAATCCGTGTTGACTCTGCCCAATCCTATTATTATTTTCTATGTGCCCTGTTACCACATCCTTAATAATAGATTCTAGCATAACGCTCCTGTGAAGTGGCTTGGGACGTTGTACTACGTTAAAGGCACTATATAAATGCAAGTTGCTGTTGTTGTTATTGAAAAGGCATAAAATGAATGAATTTTCTGCAAAGTTGCTCCCCATTTGAAGTGGGCATTAAAGGCCAGAAAGTTTAGCCTGCCAGGAAGGGAGCCCTTAAAGATACAATGTCATTTTTTTCACCCCCAAGATATGGGGAATGCATTTGAAGCACCCTTATCACATGATTTCATGCAGAATGGTGAAAAAGATCAAAGGAGGCATGGCAGGGCGATCAGATAGCACCAAGAGTGCTCGTACCAGCCGTTATGCCATCAAATGCATTTGTACGCCAAGGCACATCTAACTGGCAATAAACAAGGGGAACTGGCTCCTCAGGCTCTGGGAGCAGCAAGGAGGCAGTTGTGGAATCTGCTGCAAGACGACCTGCAGCCCACCTCCACCATAAGGTCAGCATTGCCAGTGGCAGTCAAGGAAACCTCCTCCCTCAGTCTTTCCACCTTCACCTCCTTCCAGATTAGCATACGGGTCACGTACGGTAAAAGTCAATTTGTTGTTCACAGATGTATCAGTGTGACTGAGGCATGGTTCAACAGGGACAACACTTGCATCACCTTTCCCACTGAATAGTAACAGAAAGATTGCATGTAATATGCAGACACCCTGCTGAGGCAAACCGCCAGCCTCGCCTTGCCTGATGCTGCTGGCTCTGCCTGGGCCAATGGTCTCCAGGGAATCCTAGTCTGCTTGGGTGAGAGTGCTGATGTCTTGTTCCTCTCCTCAAGATTAATGCACGGTCTTGTCTGCAGAAAGGGAGAGTGAGAATTAGTGAGTGTCTGCTGAAAAGGTAAGTGCAGATGTGTAGGGCTCGTGCACGTGCTGAGAGCTGGAGAAGAAGCAAGATGGAATGAAGATGGGGAGCTGATGAATGCAAAAGCGTGTGGGTAATGTGAAGTGAGGAAGGTGTGCTGGAAAGGAAAGAATTGGTGGTTGTGGCAATGGTAGGGTGTGAGAGGAGAATGGTGTCAGTATGTGGTGTGAAGAGAGGAGAGGAAGAGGCGCGTGTGTTTAGAATGAGAAAGAGAGGTGTTGCCTTTGTGATTGTATGCTGAAGGATGTGATGGAGGAGAAGCAATTGCTGAGAGTGGTGGGGGAGGGAGTGAAAGGCCTGTTGTGAGGTGCTGTGAGAGAGGCGAAGATCTGAACCCACCCTTGCTGCTGTGAGGTAATTGAACCTCTTTCTGCTTTGAACCCAGGTCCTGGGGATGATGCTGGCGGCACCGATCCATTCCGACACCTCTGTCCAGGTGTGCTTCATTCTGGCCTTAGGGACGCCCTTGGGGGTTTTGGGGAACAGTTGCTTCCTCATTTACCTCACTTCTTCCATTAAGATGTCCAGGAAGGCTTCTGAAATGTGGCCGGGGGTGGGGCGCCACCCTTCGACTCATCCGTGTCCTCAAAAAGTCTTCTGCAGTTCTTTGAGGATAAATGCAGGCAGGAGACCCAACCTTGCATTAAGCCTGCCTCGGGAGTTGCACCGGAAGTTGCGTGTGTGATGTAGATGAGCTGCCCAATAAGTAAGGATCAGTCCCATCTGGTCAGCAGCAGTGAAGTTATATGGGGTGCACAGCAAGTATACAGCCACCCACTTACTTCACCAGATGGTGAGAGTATTATCAGAAAAAAAATCCAATTGCACATTAGGTCTATGAAAACATACGAGTTATTGGCCCAGTACTTCGGGTCCCAACGCGTGAGTAAGGACGGGGTACTCGCGCGTGGACCCGATGGAAGTGCCGGTTTCTTGCATGCACAGCGCATGCGCGGGAAACCGGCATTTCCTCCAAGGGGTTCAGAGGTCGCGCATGCGTTGAACTTCCTTCCTTTTTTACAGGTTTGCCCGTGTGTACGGGCCTCAACTTTTTACGAATGTAAAAAGGAGACGTAAGGACTTGATTCTTTAAGGTAAGTGGTCTATTATTTAAAATTATAACATTTTTTCCACAGCTTTATTGTTTTTAAGGACTTTACAGTAAGGTAAGTGTATTTTTAGACCCGATTTAAAAAAAATCGTTTTTAAAAAAAATTTGAATAATTGTTTAAAATAGTTTTTTAAAGTTATTTATGGTTCATTTAATTAGTGGGATGTTTTTAAAAATTTTATTTAAAGTTTAAGTAGTGTTTTGGGCGCCCGTAGTTTTCATGAGTTTGACAGCTCTTACAATCAAACTCATGAATGAAGTTTCCCCTCCCCTGATTGGCTGCCCAGTGCTCACCTGATCCCAGCCGGCACATCGCACTAACTACGCCGCTGGATCAGGCAAGCGCAGCGCGCCAACATCTGAACCGGGGCCACTGACAGGAATTCCAAGCAGGCCCAGGCTTCAGCTGTCGGCGCGCAGGGTGAGTGCACATCGGGGGCTTGCACGCGCGGCAAGCCCCCGAACCTAATTTCTGGGCCATTACCTTGCACTAGCAATATGAGTTGATGTGAAATAAAGGTCTTAAGGTAAATTGAAATACAACAGACAAATTATTCCCTGGATGGCCTTTTTATGAAAATTCAGATCTAAAGACATATCTGTATTGTCCCCCATTTTTTCCAGGGTCAGCAATACCTGGGCATTCTCCATGAAGTAATATTTATTTCAACTGATATACCATGATCCTTGTTTGGATCCTTCTGATTGGCAGTTTTAACTAAATTCATCCAATCACCTGCAGTCACATCCCTGAATAACATTAGACCCAGCATGGGCATTCAATTTGAAAAGTCCTTTAGTCTGCTACACCAGGTATTTAGACTAAAGATCCCATGAAACTATGGATAACCCCTATTCCTCAGGTAGGTTGCAAAAACATTTAGCACCATTGAATCATAGAGCATAGGAGGCCATTCGGCCCATCGTGCCTGTGCTGGCTCTTTGAAGGAGCTGTCCAATTAGTCCCGCTACCCTGCTCTTTCCCCACAGCCCTGCTATTTAACCCCTTCAAGTCTATCTCCAATTCCCTTTTGAAAGTTATATTCAATCTTCTTCCACCTCCCTTTCAGGCAGTGTATTCCAGATCATAACTCGCTGCGTAAAAAAAAAATCCCCTCATCTCCCATTTGGCTCTTTGGCCAATCACTTCAATCTGTGTCCTCTGGTTACGGACCAACTCTCCTGCCAGTAGAAACAGATTGTCCCTATTTACTCTATCAAAATCTCTCATAATTTTGAACATCTTTATTAAATCTCCCCTTCACCATCTCTCTCTAAGATGAACAATCCCAGCTTCTCTAGTATCTCTATATAACTGAAGTTTGGCCTCAGTGTCCTAGGCTCAACCATCTTCAGCTCCTTCATCAGTGACCTGCCCTCCATCATAAGGGCAGAAGTGGGGATGTTCACTGATGACTGCACAGTATTCAGCGCCATTCACAACTCCTCAGATAATGAAGCAGTCCATGCCCACATGCAACAAGACCTGGAGGACATTCAGGCTTGGGCTGATAAGTGGCAGGTAACATTCGCGCCACACAAGTGCCAGGCAATTATCTCCAACAAGCGAGAGTCTAACCACCGCCCCTTGACATTTAATGGCATTACAATAGCCGAATCCCCCACTATCAACATCCTGGGGGTCACCATTGACCAGAAACTTAACTGGACCAGCCACATAAATACTGTGCACGGCAGCACGGTGGCATAGTGGTTAGCACTGTTGCCTCACAGCGCCAGGGACCCGGGTTCAAATCCGGCCTCGGGTGACTGTCTGTGTGGAGTTTGCACATTCTCCCCGTGTTTGCGTGGGTTTCCTCCGAGTGCTCCGGTTTCCTCCCACAGTCCAAAGATGTGCGGGTTAGGTTGATTGGCCATGATAAAAAAATTGACCCTTAGTGTTAGGGGGGATTAAATACATGGGGTTACAGGGTTACGGGGATAGGGCTTGGGTGGGATGGCTGTCGGTGTAGGGACCGGGTGCTAGGGTTTGGATGATCAGCCATGATCTCGTTGAATGGCGGAGCAGGCTCGAAGGGCCGAATGGCCTACTCCTGCTCCTATCTTCTATGTATCTACGTAACAGCAGGTCAGAGGCTGGGTATTCTGTGGCGAGTGCCTCATCTCCTGACTCCCCAAAGCCTTTCCACCATCTACAAGGCACAAGTAAGGAGTGTGATGGAATACTCTCCACTTCCCTGGATGAGTGCAGCTCCAACAACACTCAAGAAGCTCGACACCATCCAGGACAAAGCAGCCCACTTGATTGGCACCCCATCCACACCCTTAAACATTCACTCCCTCCACCACCGGCGTACCGTGGCTGCAGTGTGTACCTTCTACAAGATGCACTGCAGCAACTCGCCAAGGCTTCTTTGGCAGCACCTCCCAAACCCGTGACCTCCACCACCTAGAAGGACAAGGGCAGCAGGTGCATGGGAACACCACCACCTCCAAGTTCACCTCCAAGTCACACACAACCCTGACTTGGAAATATATCGTCGTTCCTTCATCGTCACTGGTCAAATTCCTGGAACTCATTCCGTAACATGGACTGCAGCGGTTCAAGAAGGCGGCTCACCACCACCTTCTCAAGGGCAATTAGGAATGGACAATAAATGCTGGCCTTGCCAGCGATGCCCACATCCCAGGAACAAATTTTTAAAAAGTTCCTCATCCCTGGTACTTTTCCAATAAATCTCTTCTGCACCCTCTCTAAGGCCTTGACATCCTTCCTAAAGTGTGATGCCCAGAATGGGACGCAATACTCCAGCTGAGGCCTAACCAGTGATTTATAAAGGTTTTTAAAGCTACTGTTTTAAAATAATTTAAAATGAATGGCAATCCATCTTATTGTGAACTTGAAGCGCTGGTGAACGGACAGTCAGTTTTACACACTTACCAATTTTCTTTTCCATTGAATCAGGAGGTGTGTAAAACTGTCTATCGATTGGCTATCTCCCTTTTTACACAATTGCCCGAGACCATTTTCACCCCCGAAGTGTCAGTGCAAGATATTGGGGGAGAAATTCGGTATCGCCCCGTTTGGGGCACTAGTATTGGCGGTGCGCAAAGTTTAGCACCAGGCGCAATTTATCGCCACCTCAAGCGATATTGGGTTGCAGCGCCCCTGAAGGTGATTGCGGCGCTAAATCAGGCGCTGCACGGTAATCTTAAGGTGCTAACCCGGTGGCGCGACGCAATTTCTCCGCGGGCAGGCGCAGCGCAGGTGCCGTCAATTATCGATTTCACCCAGACACGCTGGCGCCGGCCAGCTCTTAAAGGGGCGGATCGATTATCATCTGCAGCCACACTCTGCGCCTTGTAAGCCTCAAAATCGGCGGCAACCTACCTGTGGCGGGCAAAACTTCAACCACATGGAGAGGGCCAGGGAGAGAGCGCAGCGCTTCAGTGAGGGGGCATTGGATGCTCTGGTTGGCGCGGTGGAGCGCCGGCGATCTGTGCTGTACCCGGAGAATGGCAGGAGGCCTCAACATAGCGACTATCGCAGAGCTTGGAGGGAGGTTTCCCAAAGAGTCACCTCCAGCAGCATGGTTCCCAGGACTCCTGTGCAATGCAGGAAGAAGTTCAATGACCTCACTCGGGTCGTCAGGGTGAGTGCCTTTTTCAGAATCATCTTCATCCCTCCATCTACACCTCACTTTATGGCCAGAGGGTGTGCAAAGCCCCAATGGCCAGCTGTCATCCAGAACCCATGGCCTTTTCTGGAAACACACACGCACATTCAGCTCAGTGCATAATGTAAGGGCTATTCTACCATGGGAGGCATGTGATGCCAGATCAGGGCAGCACAATGTAAGGGCGATTCGACCATGGGAGGCATGTGATGCCAGATCAGGGCAGCATAATGTAAGGGCGATTCGACCATGGGAGGCATGTGATGCCAGATCAGGGCAGCATGTTTCATCACACCCCGTCCTTTCTCTTGCAGGCCAAGCTGGCGAGTAACCGCAGGCAACAGCTCTGGACCGGAGGAGGCCGGCCTCACCTGCAGACCCTTACAGACCTGGAGGAGTGAGTCCACCAGATCGTCGCAAGCCGGATGACTGGCCCCGTCGCCTCTGGAGATGCCGACCCCATTGTGGACAGCGATGGTAAGGTCATCACCTTTTTGACCTTTCTCCTTCCACTTGTTCCCCACACCAGCATGCTTTTTCACTCTCGACCCAATTCAAAGCATTGCAGCACTCATGCATCCCTTGCTGCCACCCTGTCCTTTCACTAAAGCCACTCTTGAACCTCCCTGCTTTCAGATGCTGCATCACCAGCTCGGGATGCGGGCCCTCAAGCTGCCACTGCGACTGACTCCGGAGGCAACGAGGAGGAGGAAGCCGGACCATCCGTTCAACCCTCAAGCGAGCCAGCCCATCTCCAGACTGGGGAGACTCCTTCCCTGGAGGGGAGCGGGGTGGAATGCTCTGAGGAGGATCCAGCTCCAGGACCCAGTGGCCTGCAGCAATGCGAGGGGGGTAGGGAAGCTCGGGGGCCGTCTCCCCGGAGGGCGAGTCGGGCCGCGAGTGCTGCTGCACAGAACGCAGAAGAGGTGCGTGCCCTCGCAGAAATGAGCGCCCAGGCTGGGCTGAGGCACACTGAGCTCATGGCTGCAGTGGGAAGGATGCCCAATTCCATTGAGACACTGGCAAGGAGTGTCCAAGACTTCAGCGCAGCACAGGCAAGGAGTGTGCAGGACTTCGGCACAGCACTGGCAAGGATTGTCCAGGGCTTCAGCGAAGCAATGGCACCTGCCACGCAAGTGCTGAGTGCTGCCACGCAGTCACTCGCTGGTCTCATGCAGACGCAGATTGAGGCCACGCGAGCACTGACTGCTGCCACCCTCGCTGGATCGGGCAGGATTCCCCGGGGCCCTTGCCGCACCACAGCAGGCCAGCAATCTGTGCACCAGCCGATTGGTGCGCATGCTGCGGTGCTGCCCCGTCAGAGTGCCAGTGTGTCAGCCGACCAGGGAGCTGCTGTCCGCTCTCAGGATGACAGCATTCCTGATGCCACCACTGGCACTTCTCCACTGCAGCTGCCACCACCTGTAGGCAGACTGCTTCCGCCCATGCAGAGTTGGAGCAGTCAGCAGCCGGGCCCTCCATGCCCAGAGCTCGTCCAGGCCGTCCCTCAGGGACATCTGCGGTTTCGGACAGTCAGCAGGCCTCCCCCAGCCTTGCTGCAGCCACTGGGGTCCCATTACGGAGGAGCTGCAGGGCGGGAAGGGGCCAATGCCGAAAGGGAAGCAGATCACCATTGAGGGGGAAAAAGTAGAAGGTGCTGCTGATTCCTGTTATTTGTTTCATTCAAGGCCGAGGATGCTGGTCTGGATGTTAGTTATGTTTTGGACAGTCTCCCGGGTGTGAGAGTCACTTATGTGGCAGTCTGTTTGTTTTGCTTTTTGTTGCCATTGCTTTGTCATGCGGGAAAGAAGCACATTTTGTCAAATAAACAACTTTCTTTATTCACATGTCTGTTCTTTGCACAAATTTTGCCCTTGACCGGCTTAGGGGTAGCAGAACGGTTCCATTCATGTTCTTGCAATGGCAGCAATCCTAATCCTCATCCTCATCCTCATCATCATATCATCCTCCTCCTCCTCCTCCCTCTTCTTCCTCCTCCCTCTTCTTCCTCCTCCTCTTCCTCCTCCTCCTCCTCCTCTTCTTCTTCCTCTTCTTCCTCCTCTTCTATGTCTGGTGACATTGGCTGGGTCCTGAGGATTGCCAGGTTATGCAGCATGCAACACACACCCACGAAGTGGGAGACTCGCTCAGGTGAGTACTGAAGGGCTCCTCCGGAATGGTCCAGACAGCGGAACCGTTGCTTCAGCACGCCGATTGTGTACTCAATGATGTTCCTGGTCGCTTGATGGCTCTCATTGTAACGTTCATCAGCGGGGTCATTAGCCAGGGGCACAGAGGATAGCCCTTGTCCCCGAGAAGCCAGCTTCCTGGGTGAGCCAGGGCCTCGAAAAGGTCTGCCACAGAAGTCTGGCGCAGGATGAAGGCGTCGTGGCTGCTGCCTGGAAAGTGGGCATTCACAGCGAGTATCAGCTGTCTGTGGTCACAGACCAGCTGCACATTCAAAGAATGGAACCCCTTTCGGTTGCGGAAATCCTCCGCATTCTCTAGAGGCGCCTGCAAAGCCACATGCGTGCAGTCAATGGCGCCCTGCACCATGGGGAAGCCCGCTATCGTTGCGAAGCCCTCAGCGCGCTCTCGCTGCTTGTCCGGGGTCATTGGGAAGGAGATGTACTGCCGTCTCCTTCTAAAGAGGGCATTAGTCACTTGGCGGATGCAGCAATGCACCGCGAACTGTGAGATGTTGGCAATGTCCCCAGTAGCGGCCTGAAAGGAGCCGCTTGCGTAGAAGTTTAGAGCCACAGTGATCCTCACAGCCACCGACAGAGATGTCCTGCACCTTAGTTGAGGCTGCAGATTTGGCTGAAGCAGGTGGCAGAGCTCAGTGACCACCTCCTTACTGAAGTGCAACCTTCGGAAACACTGCTCCTCCGACATGTTGATATATGAAAACTACTGGTGGAAAACCCTGGCAGCGTAAGGTCTCGTGGGGTGACGTCTGTAGGCCCTCCTCCGTCTGGCTATGCCTGCCACTCTATCCCTGCGTCTCTGTGCCCTGTCAATATGATTGAGAAGCACGACGTTCGCATCCAATGCAGCCCCCATAGTAAGTGCGCACTGAAAGTTAAGCCGTTTGAGAAGCTCACCGACTGCAAAGTGATGTTCAGAAGGTTAAAGTTCCTCTGCCAGTGTTGGCTCACTGCAGAAATGGCTCTCCGTGTGTAGCTGAGCAACTCTCTCTCTCTCTCTCTCTCAAAGAGGTTGTGGTCCAAAAATGGCTGCCACTAATAATCCAGAACAGTCCCCTTTAAAGAGTGCCCCCGAGCCCGACAGCGACTGGGAAACGTTCCAGGTAACCTGTCCTTGTTGGCGCCAGGCGGAACGGAGGGGGGGGGCACCACTGAATTTCCAGTCCGGGGCACCCCAAAGGCGTTGCACACTGAAATGACGTCATGATCTGTGTGCGCCGGTAAGCGGGCGCTAAATGTCCGCTCAATATGGGAAGAGGTGCAGGGTTCGCTGCGCCCAGGCGCTAGTTGGTTATTGCCCCACTTCTCGGCCTCTTTAGGCGCTAATGGGTGGCGCAACCAACCAAATTTTTCCCCCATTGTGCCTTATTATTCAGTGTTCGAAGCAAATAGATTGTGAAACCTAAGTCTTAAGCAAAAGATATCATTATTAGGATTTTCTCTCTTCCTTTTTGTGCAGTGATATTCCAATCTGCAGAATTTGCCATGAACCCAGTGATGAGGAAAACCTGCTCTCCCCATGTGAGTGCTCTGGGACTTTGGGGACAGTTCATCGCAGTTGCCTGGAGCAATGGCTGGCAGCTTCCTGTTCCAGCCACTGTGAACTATGTCACTTTGAATTTGCTTTGGAACAAATAGCAAAACCACTGACAGCGACTGGGAAACGTTCCAGGTAACCTGTCCTTGTTAGCGCCAGGCGGAACGGAGGGGGGGGGGCGCACCACTGAATTTCCAGTCCGGGGCACCCCAAATGCACGGTGGCATAGTGGTTAGCACTGTTGCCTCACAGCGCCAGAGACCCGGGTTCGAATCCGGCCTCGGGCGACTGTCTGTGTGGAGTTTGCACATTCTCCCCGTGTTTGCGTGGGTTTTCTCCGGGTGCTCCGGTT
Source organism: Somniosus microcephalus (assembly GCF_052327205.1). Taxonomy (NCBI): domain Eukaryota; kingdom Metazoa; phylum Chordata; class Chondrichthyes; order Squaliformes; family Somniosidae; genus Somniosus; species Somniosus microcephalus. The sequence continues at coordinate 36,705,102 of NC_141013.1, forward strand.
TCCTCCCACAGTCCAAAGATGTGCGGGTTAGGTTGATTGGCTATGATAAATTGACCCTTAGTGTTAGGGGGATTAAATACGTGGGGTTACAGGGATAGGGTGGGACATGTGTTGGTGTAGGGGTTACGGGGATCGGGTGGGATATGTGTCAGTGCAGGCTCGATGGGCCGAAATGGCCTCTATCTGCACTGTGGGGATTCTGTGACAGAGGTAAAAAAGTTACACTGCTGCATTGCTTCTTCAAGAAAAATAGAAAAGGCTGGATTGTGGGAGAGTTAGTGGCTCAGCAAACCGCATATTAACATTAAAGGCTTCATAACGTGGTGGCTTGTGGCTACCTGATCCTTGAATGTGTTTGTCAAAGTTGTCTTGAGTTTTACTAATTGCCAGCTAGAATGCTAGGTGGAATTCTTGGAGTAGGTACAACATCTTAACAGATGGGGAAGCTCAGACGCTGCCTGGGCTGACTGTGGCCATTGCCTCCTTTTCGCCAGTCACAGAATGATGGTGGTCGTGGAGAAATTTATGACTGACCCATCCATTTGACTGAAGGAGACTTAATGGAGGTGAACATTTCTAACTGAGAACAGCCAAGAAAAACAAACAAAGGAGTAAAAAGATATTTATTAAAAGAAAAGTTTTTTTGGGGTAAATTCATTTTCTGAGAAAAATTGATGCTTTTGTTATTCCGTTATTATATAAACACATTATGTATAAATATTAATATCAGGTGGATTAATCTAAATACTTTAATATTTAAGTCTAACTTTGTTGTCTTCCATATAACTAAATGAAAGTAGGATTTTGTAGATAGGAAGCGCATGCAGACATATACATGGAAAGTGCAGGAGGGAATTGAAAACGTTAAGCAGAGAGAGGTTACAAGAAAGGATTAGCAGGTAACATTAAATTGAACTCAAACATTTTAAAAACATATACAGTTTAAGCAGAAGACGTATTAAAAAGATTAGCATTACTGCAAGTTGGTAAGTCACCTGGTCTGCAGGTTGCTGAAAGAAACAAAGGTAGAAATAGCAGAGGCATCTTTCAATCTTCATTGGATACAGGAGTAGTGCCGGGGGACTGGAGGGTTGCTAATGCTGTACCACTATTCAAGAAAGGGGAGAGGAATAAACCAGGAAACTACAGGCCAGTCAGCCTGACATCGGGAAGTTATTGGAAACCATTATCAGGGACAAAATAAACTTTCATTTGGAAAGGAATGGGTTAATCAAGGAGATCCAGCATGGATTTGTTAAAGGTAAATCGTATCTGATGAACTTGATTGAATTCTTTGATGAGGTAACAGAGAAGGTTGATCAAGGTAGTGCAGTAGATGTTGTATATATGGACTTTCGGAAAGCATTCAATGAAATGCCACACAGGAGGCTTGTTGAGAAGATGGAAGTCCATGGAATTAAGGGGAAAGTCGCGGTAAGGATACAGAATTGGCTCAGTGACAGGAAGCAGAAGGTGGTGGTGGATGGATGTTTTTCAGACTGGGAGGTGGTTTGCAGTGGAGTTCCCCCTGGGTCAGTTTGGGTCTATTACTCTTTCCAATATTTATAAATGACCTAGACTCAGGTGTAGGGAGCAGCATTATAAAGTTTGCAGATGATACGACTCTTAGTAAAGTGGTAGATAGTGATGAGGATAGTTATAGGCTTCTGGATGACAGACAGGATGGTGAAATGGGCAGAAGCATGGCAGATGGAGTTCAATGTGGAGAAGTGTGAGGTGATGCACTTTTGGAGAATGAATTTGAAAAAAACAGTATTCTGTAAATGCCATGTTTTTGAAAAGATAGATCTGCAGAGAGACTTTGGTGTCCATATGTACAAATCCTTAACGGTGGCAATGCAAGTTGATAAGGTGGTTAAAAAAAACATATGGGTTACTTGGGCTTATAAATAGAGGAATAGAATATAAAAGTGATCATGCTAGAACTTTCTAAATCACTGGTTAGGCCTCAGCTGCAATGTTGTGGACAATTCTGGGCCCCACACTTCAGGAAAGATGTAAAGGCCTTAGAAAGGGGAGAGGAGGTTTACCAGGATGTTACCTGGGATGAGGCACTTCAGTTATGAGGAGAGGTTGGAAAAGTTAGGACTGTTCATGTTGGAACAGAGAAGGTTAAGAGGTGACCTAATAGGGGTTTTCAAGATGATGAGAGGTTTTGAAAGAGTAAAGAGGGAAAAACTATTACATCTGGCGAGTGGATACATAACCAGAGGTCATAGATTTAAAATCATTGGAAAAAGATCCAGACAGGAGATGAGGATGAATTTTTTCACTCAGAGTTGTCAGGATCTGGAAAACTCTACCTGAAAAGGTGCTGGCAGCTAATTCCATAAATAATTTAAAAAAGGAGTCACAGGTTCTTGAGGATGAGCAACTTACAGGGTTATGGACAAAAAGCAGGGCGGGGGGGGCACTAAGCATGATTGCTCTTTCAGGACAGGCATGACGGGCCGAATTTTAGTTTAGATGATTCTATATGTTTTTTTTAATGTAAAGTCTTGTGTCCAGTGTGTATCCATCACGCTTCACAAGCCAAACCTGAAATACTAAACTTCAGACAATAAACTTCAGTAAATAATCTTTAATAAATAATGTTATTTCCTGTTGTTTTTTTCTAAGCTTAATTATCTGGCCATTCTTCAAGTGTAGGGGCTCAAATTGAATCTACGAGGCACCCATTTAGACCACTTCTCCACAAGGAGTGCCTGAGTAATGGGCTTAAAGGGACAGGCTGCTTTAAACACATCTCCATTTTAGCAGTGAGACATCACCTGGGCCATGCTGCAGCCCAGTCTATCCATTGATAAAGTAGAAGTTTTCAAATGATTTAATTGGTTCATTTTGTTCTATAAACTATTGACAAAAATGCTCTAATGAATGATTTTGAAAATGTAATTTTTTAAGTAGGAGAATGAATTCATAATTGCATTTTTCCAATTTCTGAAATCATTCAGTTTTTGAACCTCTATAAAAATTGAAGTGACACATTTACCTTAAGAGGTCCTCTGTTAAATCAGATTCGGAGAGCCCAGCATCTTGTGAGCCAGCTACCAGTATTTACGGTGATAATTCTGGTTTCTGTAGACTGGCAGAAAACTCGTAGACCTGGGTAAAATGGTTCTCATTGCAAATGAAACTGTTCGAGTCAATACTAGCTTCTATATACAGGAAACTTTTTTTTAATCCAGCACGGACGGGACCGACGTGATGCCGGTTCATCAAAAATTCCGGATAACCGAAAGCTATAGTAAAAGATACGGAGCTGAGAGCTCCGTATAAAGCAACAAACCCTGTCAACAGCTTCAGAACAATGGCCACAAGTTGCAAGCGTCTCTGTAGCTCAGCAACAACTGCAGCCACACCCTTGCACAGCAACAAATGGAGGAAGGCAAGTAATAAAAGTTACCTGAACCTACTCCTGAATTTTGCCGGTTAACCGAGATTTCCGGTTATTTAGGTGCCGGTAAATCGAAAGCTTCCTGTATAACATTATAAAATATGTCTGCACTTCCTCTCTGTCATATGTCTGTCACACTTCCGGCATCGTACACTGTCTAATGCAAAGTTCTGTATCACACTTTGCAAATGTCTGCATTTATCTCATTTTTTATGTATAGAAAAACTCTCCAGGCACAGAAAGTACCAGAGTCACAATAGCTGCAGGCTAATTCCACCAACAAGCTAGGGTTCTAATCTCTATCTTCATTGTCAACTAACTATTGAATAAACTCACCTAGTGGTCACTTAAATATCAGTTATGCTTTGTAGCTCTAAAGGGTGCACAGCCAATCTGTAGCAGCAGAGTAATGCATGATGTTTAGAAACATAGAGAAATAGGAGCAGGAGTAGGCCATTCGACCCTTCGAGCCTGCTCCGCCATTCAATATGATCATGGCTGATCATCTATCTCAATACCATATTCCCGCTCTCTCCCCATACCCCTTGATGCCTTTTATGTCTAGAAATCTCTGTCTCCTTCTTAAATATATTCAGTGACTTGGCCTCCACAGCCTTCTGTGGTAGAGAATTCCACAGGTTTACCACCCCGAGTGAAGAAATTTCTCCTCATCTCAGTCCTAAATGTCCTACCCCATATCCTGAGACTGTGACATCCTTGTTCTAGACCCCCCAGCCAGGGGAAACATCCTCCCTGCATCCAGTCTGTCCAGCCCTGTCAGAATTTTATACATTTCTAAACACGTGCAAAATGGTCTCCTATTCTCATGAAACAATGCCTTAACATGAGCAGCAGCATGGGAAATCCACTAGTATTTTTTGCAGCAGTTGGGCAAGAGGCTGGACGGTTGAGACAATTTGTTATTGATCTGAAAACTGCACAGAACGATCCACATAGCACCTATCACAGAGCATCATAAATACACTGGTAGTCTGAAAAAGAGGTAATTTCTACAATTAAAAAAAAAACATATATACACACTGATATGAACCTTGTCATTCATGTGGAAATGACTTATGTAATAATACTGGGCGGCCTGCTAGTGGCGCTGTCCAGGGAGAGTATAAATACTCGGGCATGGGCCCAGCTTGCTCAGGACATTCTTTAACAGGAACTAGTGAAGGACACAACTAGATCTCCATGTTGAAAAACAGTTGATTAAAGCCTTGTTTAATACTTAGACCAAGTGCCTAGTAGTTTTCTTACGTCACACCATCCATTTTTCCAGTGGCTGAAGGATCCTGTGTTACAACAGATGAGGAGGATGCTGTGTGGAGACATTAGTTGTTTTCTTTTCATTACCCCATTGGCCAGTTTGTCGGGCTGGCTGTGCATCCAAGGAACAATTGACCATTTTTACTTCAGAAGCAGTATAGAAGCAGTTGCACTACTCATCCTTTCAGCTGTCCTAATTATTATTTACCTACTCTGGACCACTGTAAGTATCTTTTATCAACAGATGGTTCCTGTGTAATTCATTTAGAATTATATTTCTATACACACAGTACATTCATTGTAGAACATTATGGCCCGGAACTTGCGGTGGGTAATAACGGCGAACGAACAGTGTCCGCTGTTATTACCCCTTTGAAACTGACCGCAACTTCAGGACTTAATGCACGCACATCCTAACGCGGAAATCCTGAAGTTGCGGTCAGTCATTCACTGCTCCAACATTGGCTGCCTTGTGGCCACCCCCCCCCAACCCAACACAACACAACCACCTCACCCTCCCCCCCACCACCCCCCTCACCAGCAATCAGTGAAATCAAGGAAACAGACAAAAACTTTGGCTTTTCGGTAATATCGCTGTTAAATACCCCATTCAAAGTTAAACCCTTTCGGATTAGGTGTAACTGGGATTTTAACAGCGTATTGACTGCTAAACAAAGGTTATGGCCCTGAAAAACTAATCTTAATTTTGTGAAGTATCAAATTTATCCATTTTAATAAAAAATTAAATTTAAGTACCTTAAAAAAGATATATATATATTTTTAAATGTTTGTTCATCTTTATTTCAGGTTTGCCTTTTCCCCGTGTGAGAGCCCTCAATCTTTCTTTTGCTCTCTACAACATTTTTTAAAAGTTCAAATAAAAGGAGCTTAGTCACTTCCTGGTTCCCGGTCTGTGAGAATTCTGCATTGTGATTGGCTGCTTAGACAGCTTGTTGGCGTCACAGCAGCTGGTGTTAGGGATTCCCCGTTAACTTACACTGACCTCAACTGAACGTCGGAAAAGCCGAACTTCTCGCCAGAGATCACAAGATTTTTTTAATTCATTCATGGGATGTGGGCGTCACTGGCAAAGCCAACGTTTATTGCCCATCCCTTTGCGGGAAGCTTACTTTGGGGCCAGCGGCGAACGCCTTTGCTTCGCCGTTGACTGCAAATTACGGGCCAATATTTTGAGCGCGCCACCGTCACAGGATGTTAGAAGATGTGCAAATATCAAATTGCTAAGTAGGAGTTAACAGTGCACAACTTGCATTTACAAAAATCTAGTAAACTGATAAAGTGCAAAACTGATTTAAAACCTAATATACCTTTCATACTTTTGCCTATAGGCTTCTTTTCGATACCACATTCGGCTGTTCAAAGAATGGAGACGGACCAACCAGAATGTTAAACTGCTTATTCTGAGATCACAAGTGTTACTTGGCAACCAACCCAATCTTCTAGCTCAAACCACAAGCATAATTGTTTCTAAAGAAACTATTGTCTAACTTTTTAAGGAACTGCCTTGAATGTTGAAGTGCACCATACCTGAAAGAGGGACCAATCTTCTGGCTTGTTATAGAAAATAAGGAGGATGTATTTTTGGCAATGCGAAGATGGGTGAAGAATGTAGACGGAGCAGCGGTACTGTGACTTTTCAATGAACTCTGCTAGTTCTTAACCAACCTTTGTATTGGGGACTGTTTGCTATTACCATTTAATGGTAACAAAGGCAAAGATGGATGTTAGAACATAAGAAATAGCAGGAACAGGCCACTTGGCCCCTCGAGCCTGCTCCGCCATTCAATAAGATCATGGCTGATCTTGGGCTCAAAGCCACTTCCCTGCCTGCTCCCCATAACCCTTCACTCCCTTATCTTGCAAAAATCTGTCTATCTCCACCTTAAATATATTTAATGACTCTGCCTCCACGGCTCTCTGGGGCAGAGAATTCCACAGATTTACGACCCTCAGAAGAAATTCCTCCTCACCTCAGTTCTAAAAGGGCGACCCTTTATTCTAAAACTGTGCCCCTGCGTTCTAGATTTCCCCATGAGGGGAAACATCCTCTCTGCATCTACCTTGTCGAGCCCCCTCAGTATCTTATATGTTTCAATAAGATCACCTCTCATTCTTCTAAATTCCAAAGAGTATAGACCCAACCTGCTCAACCTTTCCTCATTAGTCAACCCCCTCATGGTGGGAAACCATCAGATCATTTTCCCTTTTGCATACAAGTCCCTGTTTTCATCTTTCAAAAATGGAGGTGAAATTCTTAATGATTTTTCTTTGAGAATTCTTGTTACTTGTTAAAGCTTATTAAGGTGTTAATTAGCTTTCAGAGAAAAGGGCAATTAAAATGACCAGGTAGGAATTAGCTCACCCACTGAGCTGGTGCTAATTTAGATGTGGAGCAACTAAACTGTGGCATGGTATCTGCTTAACATGGATTTTGCTGCAATTGGTACATTATCTGGTGTAGGCTCAGGATTGGTGAGAGCGGGCTGCCAGGGACTGCAATGCTCCATTAGACGCTAATCACCCAACCACAATTACCCTCGAGGCTTTTAAACAGTTTATTGCAGGCCACACACTGGCACTTTCAACAAATGAGCGCAAAAGCTGTTTATAGGCCCAGCGCACTCCTCAGCGGTGTGTTCCATTCTCCTTCAAAATGAAAAATGTCAACGTTTGGCTTGTTTGAATGAATCGTAAGTACAAAGGAGGCCAGGTCAGAATAAGAAATTAAATATACATTTTTAATGTGGACTGTTTAATCTTGATCTGTCTTCCTCGGTTGGTTATAACAAAAGAAGAAATATTTGGGTTTAATGCCTGTAGATCTATAAATGATACTGTTACTTTCAAAGTCTGGAAACGGTTGTGAGTCACACTGCTTAATTTCCTAAATTCTCCAGCGAGATTCTAGAGATGGATTAATGACCTCAAATCTGTTACTTGACCACCTCAGTGATTGTGCAGCCGGTGAGGCTGATGAAGTCACAGCAATGGCTCACTCACCAATGGACATTAAATAATTAGCATAAAATAAATATCGAGACCGATCCCCCCTGGTTTAAGAATAAAAAAAAGTAATGTGATATGGTGGAATTTCTTTGTATGTGTGAATAATGATAACTGGAATTTAAATAACACATGTGAGGTATGTAGTTATTTTCAATGGAGCATGAATTTAAAATAGGGTGACCATATTATCTAAACCGAATCCGGGACACACAGGGCGGGAGCACAGCAAAGTAGCCAGGACCGAAAATGTAGGTTGCAGCGTAGCAAGGCAAATTTTATCAGTCTATATTTTAACAGTTGCACAAATTCACTACAAATGCAAAACAAATGTGCGTACAATTACCTCACACTATTGAAGCACGTTCAGACACCGGACACCCCCCACCGTGACCGAGGTCACACCTGATCTCTCCCCCACACCCCTCTACAGTGTCTAGGATTAGCATCCCCCCCCACCCCACCGTGACTGGGCCCTCCACCGCAGCCTCTCCCTCACCCGCTCTGGTTGCCGTGCTCCCAGGCACTTCAGCCAGAAATGCAAACAACCACCGGCACCTGCGCAGAAAGACCACCTGGTGGATGCCAACGTCAGCCCGGGATTGCACTGAGAAGGGGTGAAGAGCCCTTGGGTCTTTCCCAACTTTCTCCAATGACAGCAATGTCCCAAAGTGGCTATGCTCGTGACCAAACAGTTCTCCTTCATGGTTCAGAACTTGCAGGCATGCCGTTAAAGAGCTTCCTTAGGACTATATGAGTCATTCAGACCAGAATTGAGAGAGGACTCCAGCCAACACTAACTAGTCAATGAGCACCCTGAAGGGAAAGTCACTCACACGCATACCAGGACTCTGCCAAAACCCCTCATGAGGCCCTGGATTCAGCAGTTGATGAGCGAGTCTAGTACAGTGCTAAACTTGGCCATCCATGAAAGGGGCTTTGGCAAAGAGGCAGACCAGCCGTGTCCTTCTAGGTCCTTTCACATGCTGAAGGTAGATGTCCATGCAGGACACGGGCAGCCGAGTTTTGGATGACCTCAAGTTTACGTAGGGTAGAATGAGGTATCCCAAAATATTCAGCCAGTTATCCACATGTTGCTGGCTCTCTAGAATTGCAGTCATCCTTACCAAGTGCGAGTTTTATCTTGTGCTGCAGATTTATGAATCACACATGGATGTTTGGTGCTGTATTTAAATGATTCCCAGTACAACCAGTATCGAACAATGGAAACTTGACAAGTATCCACTAGATAAACTCTGGGCTTCACAGTGGCCGTGTGACTATAGTCCCTACTTAAGGCAAGGATATGGTTTTGAATCTCTAGATTAGTTTGAGCTTGGACTGCAATCTTAAGGATCGGTTTTGTGTTGAAACTGGTTGTCAAGACCTTGCATGAGGGGGGGGGGGGGGGGAATCCTGTCCCCTCAGACTGGCATAGAATGGAGGGCAACAAAAACCCACCAACTCTGGTGATCTATACTGCTGCCACTGGAGATTGGACTCTCCACCCCACGTGTACGCTTGGATGTATAAATAGGTTGGTGTAGTGACGCTCAGTGACATAGCTAAACCAACAACGTTTACATAATTTTCACCGAGTTCAAGCTACATGTGAAAAAAGGAAAGCAAAAGTTAAACGAAACAGCTTAGTAGAACTAGAAAGATTTATTTTATATAGTAGTGAATTTTAAAGTTCAAGTTAACATTTGTTCATAAATAGTAACTTGATGATTACACTGTAAAATACTCATTTACATAACAATTCATCCCTAGAAAGAAAGAACATAGAAATAAGCCATTCTGATCTTAAATCAATGACAGAATGTATAAACAGTAGTAAAAATGGATTTGTGCAACCTTTCCTTTATATTTTTCTTTCTTGGAAGATGGGGGAGGGAAGGTGAGGGGCAAGGAAGAAGAGGGGGAAAACAAGGTAAAGTTAAGATTTTAGTATGTAGTATGTAACACACAAGCGGTCAAGCAAATACATTTCCAGAGCTGGGTGAAACTGAAATATCTTGATTTCTGGAGAACTCTCATGAAGCAGCATTGCGAGTTTTTTTTATTAATTAAGAGCCCATTTGTTATTATTGCCGCTGGATCAATCTTGATTTATTAGAATTTTGATCAGGAATTAAAGAATTTAACAAAAGAATGTGCAGCAAACATCTAAAGCAACTTCTGAAAGCGACAACCAATAGATGGAAATTCTGGAGGTGGGGGGGTGTGCAGGGTGCGAACACTGATCAAAGAAAACAGCTCCAAATGAAAATAAAATTCCTGAGATAAAACACCTTTAAAGGCCACTTCAGTTAAATGTTAAGAGTCTTCAAATAAAGTTCTCCGGAGTTTATCACGTTTCTGTTGGAATAATTAACATTTTATTACACTGGTGTATCATTTTCAATTACACAGACGTCTAAATGAATCATAAGCCAAAGTTTTAAAAAAAAGTCCTGAACTTTACAACCCAGCAGTATTTTGACAAAAATGTAGAACGAGACACTACTTAATGGGACCCCATTAACGAGAACATCTATCTGAAGCAACAGTTCCTTGGACAGATTCATTTCTCTAGTATCTGAAATGGAAAGATTGACGGTTTATATTAAGCAGAAACAATTTAGAATGGAGTTGCTAGTGTTGGCTCTATACCAAGCCAGCACTGTAATTGATTCAATGTTGGATTACATTATGCGCTAAACAAAAAAATATATATAATCAAAGTTTCAAATCGAGGTATCCAAAGTACAGTGCTGTTATTCTGTGGAATGAGTGCTTAGTAGAGTCCTCAGAAACAAAGTATAATTGAATTGTTTAAGTAGATTTTTAGATAATGTTCCTTTTCACATAGTAAGCAACTAAATTCAAATAAGTTCTTGCACTTTAGAATGCTTCAGTGAAAGTTAACATTGAATATTTTAACAGTACAGCACTTGATTAACAGGAACCATCTCATGACAAGATTACAGGTCAGGCAGCATCGAGGAGAGAGAGAAACAGAGTCAATGTTTCGGGTCGAACCCGAACCCGAAACGTTAACTCTGTTTCTCTCTGCTCGATGCTGCCTGACCTGCTGAGCGTTTCCAGCATTCTCCGTTCTTATTTCAGATTTCCAGCATCCGCAGTGATTTGCTATTGTATTCATGAGAAGATTTCTTCAGTTAATGAGGTGTTCCCATTAAGCAGTTGCTCATTTAAAAAAAATCAAACTTATTCCTTCCGAAACAGACACTATTCTGTGTTCCAAGAGCAGTGTTACATTTAGTAATCATTTTAAAAAAACTAGTCAGAAATACATTCATCTGCTGAAGGATTCAGCCCTGACCATCTGTGGCTTTAGCTGTTACATTATAGTACAGCTTGGATCTTCATTCTCAGCATGACTCTGGAAACCAAATAGACAGTATTCACTCAGTGTATGCATTGAATTAAATAAAGGTTAAGATCTCCTCTAATAGTTCAGTTGGTACTGACAGCATGTAACTGAAGATATAGACCATGAAACAGCAGCTTCAATTTCTGGGCTGCACCAAGTTAGGTGATCTCGGCAGGGGTGGAATTAAGGGCCCAATTAGTCTCGGTGCCTCTGGGTTAGTGAGGGGGGGGGGGGGAAATCCGTTAAAGTTTCAGCTTTTGGTGAGCCCAGCTGGAAAGCCTGCAACCTACTTCGAACTCTACTTACACCTGATGTGATAAAGCTGAAAATATGATACAGGTGTGCAGGAAACACACAGGTGAGATCAGAGAACAAGCTGGAGCAAATAAAACAGGATGAAACAACTTTATTTAACTTCAGAAAAATATGCAACCCCATGGAATCTTATCCATGAACAGAAATACCAAATACAAATACATTCTAGGAATCTGCCCTCCCCCACCCCCAATGTTTTGAGAATAAAATTTTTAAAATCATCACTGCTGTTCCGATTAGACCCAAGTAAACTCTGTACACATGGGACAATTTCATTTTGAATTTGGTCTTTTAAAAAAAATATATAAACAGTATTTTACCATTAAAAAAATTCTGATACTTTTACAAGTCCTTTGTTAAAAATGCAACATTTATTCGTGATCCAACTTCTAAAAATCAGGAAGCTTTCCAATTTTAAAATCAGGCAGCATTAAAATCACCCTGACAAAAATGTAGTGAGGAGGTTTCATCATCATCCATCGATCGATTACAGCCAGTAACTGATTCCTTCCAGTAACTAATTACCACCATTTAATTTATTGCGGGCTGTGAACTCACCAAATCCAGATTATTGCTTGATAATTCACGGAGAGGAATTTTTATGAAGATTTAATGACCATCGGTTGTGGGCAAAATGCTAGAGTCCATTATTAAGGATAAAATAGCGGAGCACTTGACAAATGGGGAAAGGATCGGACAGAGTCAACATGGATTTACAAAGGGTAAATCGTGTTTGACTAATCTGCTGGAATTTTTTGAGGAAGTAACTGGTAAAATAGATGGGGGAGAGCCAGTGGATGTGGTGTACCTAGACTTCCAGAAAGCCTTCGATAAGGTTCCACACAAAAGATTATCATGCAAAATTAAGGCTCATGGAATTGGGGGCAAAGTATTAACGTGGATAGAGAACTGGCTGGCGGATAGAAAACAGAGAGTTGGAATAAACGGCTCGTTTTCGGAGTGGCAGGCAGTGACCAGCGGGGTGCCGCAAGGATCTGTCCTGGGACCCCAGCTGTTCACAATATATATAAATGATCTGGATCAGGGAATTGGATGCAATATTTCCAAATTCGCTGACGACACTAAACTAGGAGGAGGGGTGGGCTCTGATGAGGATGTCAGGAGGCTACAGTGCGATTTGGACAGGTTGGGGGAATGGGCGGATACGTGGCAGATGCACTATAATGTGGATAAATGCGAGGTTATCCACTTTGGGGGTAAAAACAGGAGGGTAGATTATTATCTGAATGGCAATAGATTGGGAGATGGGGAAGTGCAGAGGGACCTGGGTGTTCTTGTGCACCAGTCACTGAAGGAGAGCATGCAGGTGCAACAGGCGATTAAGAAGGCAAATGGTATGTTGGCCTTCATATCAAGGGGGTTCGAGTATAGGAATAGGGACACCTTACTACAGCTGTACAAGGTGCTGGTGAGACCGCATCTGGAGTATTGTGTACAGTTTTGGTCGCCCCATCTGCGGAAGGATGTTCTTGCCATGGAAAGAGTGCAACGGCGATTCACCAGGCTGATACCTGGAATGGCGGGAATGACCTACGAAGAGAGATTAAATAGTTTGGGCTTGTACTCACTGGAGTTTAGAAGATTGAGAGGGGATCTCATCGAAACATATAAAATTATGGCAGGCCTGGACAGGCTGAATTCAGAGAGAATGTTTCCAATGGCCGGGGAGCACAGAACCAGGGGCCACAGTCTAAAAATAGCGGGCAAATCATTTAAAACAGAGATGAGGAAGAATTTCTTCACTCAAAGAGTGGTGAGCCTGTGGAATTCCCTGCCACAGAGGGCTGTGAAGGCTAATTCAATAAATATTTTCAAGAGAGAATTGGATATATTTCTGAAGGCTAAGGGGATTAAGGGTTACGGAGAAAAGGCGGGGACGGGGTACTGAACTGGTAAGATCAGCCATGATCTCATTGAATGGCGGAGCAGGCTCGAAGGGCCGAATGGCCTACTCCTGTTCCTATCTCTATGTATCTCTATGTAACATGAAGCAAAGGTATATCAAAACAAATCTAATGCTCGCAATTGCCATACACGCTTAAAATAACTTGTCACAAGGTAGTCATACAAACTCAAAAACACAAGCTATTCAACATTCACCATTTTACTAAAATCACTTACATAGGATCTACGGCACAGATACAGGCCATTCGGCCCAACCAGTCCATGTCGGCGTTTATGCTCCACTCGAGCCTCCTCCCATCTTTCCTCATCTAACTATCAGCATAACCCTCTATTCTCTTCTCCCTCATATGCTTGTCTAGCCTCCCCTTAAATGCATCTATACTATTCGCTTCAACCACTCCCTGTGGTATCGAGTTCCACATTCTCACCACTCTTTGGGTAAAGAAGTTTCTTCTGAACTCCCTATTAGGTTTCTTGGTGACTCTCTTATATTGATGGCCTTTAGTTTTGCTCTTCCCCACATTTTCTCTGTATCCACTCTATCAAAACCTTTCATAATTTTAAAGACCTCTATTAGGTCACCCTTCAGCCTTCTTATTTCAAGAGAAAAGAGACCCAGCCTGTTCATCCTTTCCTGATATGTATACACACACATTTCTGGCATCATCTTTGTAAATCTTCTCTGCACCCTCTCCAGTGCCTCTATATCCTTTTGATAATATGGCGACCAGAACTGTACACAGTACTCTAAGTGTGGTCTAACCAAGGTTCGATACAGGTTTAGCATAACTTCCCTACTTTTCAATTCTATCCCTCTAGAAATAAACCCTAGTGCTTGGTTTGCTTTTTTTTGGCCTTGCAAACCTGTGTCGCAACTTTTAGTGATTTGTGTATTTGTATTCTGAGATCCCCGTGTTCCTCTACCCCACCTAGACTCGCACCCTCCAAGTAATAAGTGACCTTCCTATTCTTCTGACCAAAATGTAATACCTCACATTTATCTGTGTTGAACTTCATTTGCAAATTATATGCCCATTCTGCAAGTTTATTAATGCCCTTCTGTAATTTGTTGCAGTCCTCCTCAGTATTGACTATCCCCCCCCCCCCCCAATTTGGTGTCATCCGCAAATTTAGAAATTGTGTTTTTGATTCCAAAGTCGAAATCGTTAATGTAAATTGTGAACAATAGTGATCCCAGCACTGATCCTTGTGGAACACCACTACCCACCTTCTGCCACTGTGAATAGCTACCCTTTACCCCTAGTCTCTGCATTCTGTCTTGAAGCCAGCTTGCTATCTATTCTGCTACTTGTCCCCGACTCCGCATTCCCTGACCTTGTTCATCAGTCTATATTATGGGGTATCTTATCGAAGGTCTTTTGAAAATCCAGATAAATTACATCTACTGCATTACCCTTGTCTACTCTCTCCATTACCTCTTCAAAAAATGAACAAAAAATGCATGCAGTCTAGGTGTGTATATTATATATAGAACTCAGAGTACGCCCTCAACTAGTTGTGTTGAACTATAGTGCCAACTCAAGAAACTGAACAAAATCTTTTCATCTTGCCTGGCACATTAGGAACAGAACAGGATCAATAAGTCTTCAAGTTAAATGAGCTGGATCAGCTCTTCAAACAGGTTTAAATTGGATCAGCCTAACTTTCTTTGCTTAGCAGTTTTCTCCCTCATTCCTTCCCCAACCCAAGTCCCCATGGGCCATACACAAGCCTCAAGAGGGCAGATACTTTGCAGGGCTATGAAGAAAGAGCGGGGGAGTGGGACTAATTGGAGCGCTCTTTCAAAGAGCCGGCACAAAAATTCTACAAGCCACCTTCTTTCTGACTTCTACCACTCCAAGATTTGTTGCACTAAATGTGCAAGAGGAATCATGGTGGCTCACTCTGGCCTTTCTCCCTTGTGGAGAAAATGCTTCCCCTCCACGAACCACTACCCTTCAGTCACGCAGCCAAGATTGTTAACTCGTATGAAGATCTATGGTTGCGAACACATCTCCTAGTAGTCTGTGGTATGGCTTGGAGCACGAACACGCTGCACCAATATCACCCTTAATTTAAATAACAACTATTAGCGGAAGGGTCTCGCATAAAATGTTTAAGCTTTTTAGAACTCTATGAATACATAGAGGACATGCAACCGAGAACAGTGGTTTATCGAGAATAAATCAATTGGTGTTTACTGTATAATTCACCAGCGCTGTAGGCAGGCGTGAGTGACACATCAGCACGATAAGAGCAATTCCCATAATCCACTAGCACTAAAGTGTGTACTGTTTATACAGCAGCTCCCGGTCCGGCAACACCTCGAATTTAAAATTCCCATCTTGTTTTCAAATCCCTCCATGGCCTCACCCCTCCCCATCTCTGTAACCTCCTCCAGCCATACAACCCTCCGAGATATCTGCACTCCTCCAATTCTGTAGGTGTTTTATAAAAGTAAAGTACAGATGTAAATGGAATTGATATCAAATCTGAGTCTCAATTTTTCTATGCAAAGTTGTGAAATCAGTGTGATTATTTTGGACCACAATTACTGTAAAAATTTAAGACTCTTGAATGCCTGAAGGTGTTTCAACATAAATTTCACAAAACTATTAATTAAGGAAGAGGAAACTAAATAGTTCCATGAAACCTATAACCTAAAACTGAGTACTAAGAGGAAAAACGTAACGTCAGAAGGCAGAGCGATGAAAACAACAGAGGAGAAGAGAAAAATTGAAGATTAACAGACCCAATATCAGATGAAACAGAAAGTTGCAAATCAATGCAATGATAAAGAATATACTACTTTGGACTGTGTTCGAAGAGTGAACTGAAAACAAAAGCTGGCAACTTGTTGTACTCAAAATATTGGCCCGTAATTTGCGGTCAGCGGCGAAGCAAAGGCGTTCGTCGCTGGCCCCGAGGAAAGCTCCCCACAAAGATCTCGGGATCCCTGTGGCTTTTTCGATGTGCAGTTGAGATCAGTGCAATTTAGTGGGAACTCCATAGCGCAAGCTGCTGTGACATCAACAAGCTGTCTAAGCAGCCAATCACAATGCAGAAGTCTCACAGACAGGGAACCAAGAAGTGAAGAAGCTTGTTTTATTCGGACTTCTGAAAAAAAAAATTTTTTTTTTAAGTTTCTTAAAAGTTGTAACTTTCATTATAATGGGGAAATTTGACACTCCACAAAATTAAAATTTCAGGGCTATAACGTTTGTTTAGCAGTCAATACGCTGTTAAAACCCCAGTGTCGGAGCAGTGACTGAGTGACCGTTACCTCAGGATTACTGCATTAGGATGCGCACGTGCTAAATCCTGAAGTTGCAGCTATTTCAAAGGGGTAATTCCAGGCCCAGGACTTTAAACCTCTACTGCATGTCTTGGGACTAAGTCAACAAGTGTTATCTATTTTTATGGAGCTCAGTATAATACAAATTGATAGTCATGTGGAAAGAGATAGTGGAACTGTCAAATATGTCATTTGATAGACTGACAGAGGGTGGGAAGGACTCGTTCAAACAGCTGGAGTGACAATAAATGAATAGGTGTGCTTAAAACAGTGACTCAAGAGCAAAAAGAAATGTGTTCCTTTTATTAGAAAGGATGATGATTGATCAAAATGGTAACTAACAACCATAACAAATCTCAAAACACCCGCTTTTATTCCTTCCCACCTCAATGCGAATGCGAACACAAGCTGATTAAAGCATAATCTAGTGTTCCACCTCCCAATGCCCAAAATACACAAGCTATTTTTAGTTGTTTTCAAAACTACCAGTGGAAGATTCTTTTAAAAAAATAAAGATCCCTAGTTGAAAAAACAATGTCCATAATGCAGGACAATACCAAGAATGAAAGGGAAAAGACAGTTTTGACTTGCATTTATGTAGCGCCTTTCCCATCTTCATGATGTGCCAAAGTGCTTCACATTCCAATGAAATACTTTTACAATGTTGTAATGCAGGCAACTGTGGTAGCCAATTTGTGCACAGCAAGGTTTCATAAACAGCAGTGAGAGGGGACCAGGTGACTGCTTTAGTGATGTTCTCCGAGGGAGGAATGTTGACCTGAACACCAGGAAAACTCCCCATCTCTTTTCCCCATAGTGCCAAGGGATCTTTTACAGCCACTAAGCAGGTGGACAGGACCTCTGTTTAACGTCTCATCTGAAAGACAGCACCTCTGACTAGCTTGAAGCCACAACCACTGACTTAGAGGCAAGAGTGCAACCACTTGAGCCAAGGCCCAGTGGGAACAAGCTTGGACGGTAAATATCTACGGAAGGAGGGGAAGTAAGGAATTTGAGATTGAGGTTCTGGAACGAATGAGTTCGAGCAACAACAATGCAGTGAACCTCTATTTCAATATGATGCCAACAATCACTATTTCACTCCATGTGTCAGCTTGTCATCATTCACAAGAAATATCAACTTTTTCCAGACAGGGACTGGTGGTCCTCAAGATAAACCACTTAGATAATTTGGAAGACACAATCGGGACTTGCTCGAGTCCAGATCCCTGAAGATCTGGCAAACATTTGGGGAGTGAATGGTGGATTGTTCTTTGCCAAGATTATCAGAATTAGAATGTAGAGTCAAAAACCTCACTTTTGTCTTTAGAAGGGAGAAGAAATGAACCATGTTATATAAACTATAACAAAATGAAATCTGATTTCTGAATAAACTCCTCCACCTAAATCATAGTCTAAACACAAGCTGTGGCAGGATCTGTTGAATAGGATGTTTATACAACTGGTGAACAGGACATCATACAACACGAATCAGTCATTTGTTATTAGTTAACTTTACTCATTATGTAACCATGTCTCCTTTGTACCACTCGTGATAGTTCCAACAGTAATTGTGTCTACGGCAGTATTGCCAGAAATAATTTAGAATGTTTTCATACATCAGATCAGCTTCCCTATTTAATCCCAGCTGGCTTGATTCATAATTCACTTACCTTCTGACTCGAAGGTGAGAGTGTTACTTCCAAGTCAAGGCTGAATAGCAACAAGCACACCAGGGAGTGGAGCAGACTTTTCCCCCTCTTTCTCCCCCTTCCCAGATCAATTGTTGTTTTTACAAAAAATATCTTAAGGTTTTATGAATCTCAATTTAAATTCGATGCAGCGCTCACCAGGCACGAAGCTCAACTATTATAGAAACATAGAAAAATAGGAGCAGGAGTGGGCCATTCGGCCCTTCGAACCTGCTCCGCCATTCAATACGATCATGACTGATCCTCTATCTCCATACCATATTCCCGCTCTCTCCCCATATCCCTTGATGCCTTTTGTGTCTAGAAATCTATCTATAGAAACATAAAAAAAATCCAAAACCATCAGTGGAATTGTTCAGATGCAGCCTATTTGTAACCTCACAGGCCACTTAGATAGTGAGTTCATGCACCTAACTGAGCCATATACACCAGAAGATTCAATCCCTGGTGTTGTGGAGTTTGCTCTTCTGAGCTGGGTTGGCAGTAGGGGCATGTGGCATTGGCCCGGCAATAGATTGGCACTAGATTGGGCGAAGGGGGAAGTGCAACAAGACCTGGGTGTCCTTGTGCGCCAGTCGCTGAAGGTAAGCATGCAGGTGCAGCAGGCGGTTAAGAAGGCAAATGGTATGTTGGCCTTCATAGTGAGAGGATTCGAGTACAGGAACAAGGTTGTCTTGCTGCAGTTGTACAGGGCCTTGGTGAGACCACAGCTTGAGTATTGTGTGCAGTTCTGGTCACCTTATCTGAAGAAGGATGTTCTTGCCATGGAGGGAGTGCAGACTGATACCTGGGATGGCAGGAATGACGTATGAGGAGAGATTGGGTCGATTGAGCTTATATTCGCTGGAGTTTAGAAGAATGAGAGGGGGATCTCATTGAAACTTATAAAATTCTAACAGGACTAGACAGACTAGATGCAGGAAGGATGTTCCCGATGGCGGTGGAGTCCAGAATCAGGGGTCACAGTCTAAAGGTAACGGGTAAGCCATTTAGGACAGAGATGAGGAGGAATATCTTCACAGAGAGTGGTGAACCTGTGGAATTCTCTACCACAGAAGGCAGTTGAGGCCAATTCATTAAATATATTCAAGAAGGAGTTGGATATATTTCTTAAGGCTAAAGGGATCAAGGGATATGGGGAGAAAGCAGGGACAGGGTACTGAATTTGGATGATCAGCCATGATCTCATTAAATGGCAGAGCAGGCTCGAGGGGCCGAATGGCCTACTCCTGCTCCTATCTTCTATGTTTCTATGTCCCAGTGCCCCCTGGGGTGGAGTTCTGCTGGAGGTTGTGCTCCTAATCATTCTCCAGCAATCCCTGCTGCCCAGTGCACGTGGATGCATGTCAGTTTAGGATAAGACTGGGCTCAATTTTGATGATTTCCATGTGCAAATAACCTCCACTGTTGGGATTCGCACAAAGAATGGTTAGTCGGGCAAGGCACCATGACATCGAATGAACCATAGTCCAGCATAAGTTTGTGCCTGAAAATTATGATTTTGTAATCATGAATGAAATTGGATTGCTCAATATTCATTTAAACCACACTGGTAGCAGCTACATTAGAGCTTTTATGGGACTTCCAGTCAATAGCCTTGTTTTTGAGTGCTATCCAAAGCCATAACTGGAAATAACACGATTATGTAGCAAGGTACAATATTAGCTTCCAACTCTTTGGGGGGGGAATTTTCCCAGCCCTGGGGAGGCGGGTATGGAGGCGGGTCTGCCGGGAAAATGGCAGAAACTGGGAGCGGGTACCAAACCCGCTCCCAAACCGCCTCTGTGCCATCTTCCCGGGAGTCGGGTCCTCGAGGCGGGAAGGGGATTAGAGCCAATTAACTGCCTGTTAACCAGTAGTTAACAGGCAGTTTTGAGGCTTATCCCCATTTTACGCCTGCAATTGCAGGCTTCCCGATGGCTGCAAACCTCACCCGGGTCAGCAAGGCGGGCAGTGGGTCTGCGGGGGTGAGAGGGGTCGAAATGTCTGCTGTAGAGGTGAGTGATGGGTGCAAGTGTGGACAGGTAAGCATGAGAGGTGAGTGTAAAATGTTGGAAAAAGTTTCCTTACCTTTGCTTCTTTCTGCAGGCTTCAACCCTTGGGGATCCAGAGGTGCCTCAGCTCAATTGCAGAGATGACAAAATGGCTGCTGCATTCTCAAAGCTGTCACACGCTGACAATTCATCTGTCAAAAATTGAGAGACAGATGAAGCGTCATACGCTGACGTCATCTGTCACCGGCTTTCCCTTAATTGGCCGGCTAAGCCCGCAGGGCGTGCTCAACAAGGCCAATCAAGGGAAAATAGTGTGGGTTGGTCAGACGTCGCTGGGGTTCAGGACTGAAACCCAGAAAGTAGAAGTCCCGCCTCCAGCATGTCTCCATTGAGAAAATCCAGCCCTTTGTCTCCAGAACAAAGTAATAAGAGCGGAAAAAAAAATTCAGGGAATGCTTTTGTGATAACCTTGGAATAAATAGGTTAAATTAACACAAGGGACGAGGAAAGCTATTTGGCCCATTCTATCCCAAACATTCAGAAGGAAGACAGTAACCCAGCATCCAGCTGATTTTTAAAAAATGACTCCAGAGTTTTCTTAGAATCTTGCAGCACAGAAGGATGCCATTCGGTCCATTGAGCCTGTGCCGGCTCTTTGAAAGAGTGATCCAATTAGTCCCACTCCCTTGCATTTTCCCCATAGCCCTGCAATTTTCTTCCCTTCCAGTATAAATCCAATTCCATTTTGAAAGTTACTATTGAATCTGCTCCACTACCTTTTCAGGCAGCGTACGCCAGATCATAACAACTCGCTGCATAAAAAAATTCTTCTCTCACCTCTACCCTAAATCTGTGTCCTCTGGTTACCAACCCATTCGCCACTGGAAACAGTTTATCTTTATTTACTCTATCAAAACCCTTCATGATTTTGAACACCTCTATCAAATCTCCCCTTAACCTTCTCTGCTCCAAGGAGAACAATCCCAGCTTCTCCAGTCTCTCCACGTAACTGAAGTCCCTCATCCCGTCTAGTACCGTTCTAGTAAATCTCCTCTGTACCCTCTCGAAGGCCTTGACATCCTTCCTAAAGTGGGGTGCCTACAATGTTTGCCTTCAGTATCCTACCTGAAAGCCAATTTTATTCGTTGACGACTGAATGAAGAACTTCCAGATGCCAATCCTGTTTATGGTCCAATTTTATTGTCTAATTAGAAGTACTATTCCAAACTTACCCCTTTTGTGTTATTTATGAGCTTGTACACCACTGCGATATGCATTAAAATGGATACCAATAGATCTACTCCATTAACTCACATATTCTAACTTGGTAGCATTACCAAATTTGGTTTCTATTACAAATGCAAGAACCCTTGAGAGTTGCACTTTGTACAGCTGAAGAGAAGCAGCATTCTTCTGAAAAAGCCTTGTACATTCATACCTTTGGACTATAGTCACTCCGACTTCTGTCCTCACTGGCATCTTCAGAGTCCCCTTCTCTAGATTTGCTTCCCAGTATTCCTGGTATTTGAACAACAGTCCGTGTAGCCATCTCCTGTGAAATCAGCGTTAATATTAGTTGAAATAGGATTTTCCGGCCAAAAGGTCATACACTCTTCAGAACCATGAAAAGACTGAAGGGGGGTCCCTCAAGATGCTATTATACAGGATTAGAACATCTTGTTAAATTATCCTAAAGGAATTCTTGTCTGTTTTATATCTAACTCGAGGCTTACCTAAGCCTATAAATGGATTCCAGCCCTACAATGATTCCTGTCACTGCAGATTTCTAATAAAATTTCGGTTTTTAATTTAACTTTGGCCTTGAGCAATTTATTCTCATGCCACAATTTTTTCCTAGACATCAAATTATGTGAAAGGATCACATATTAAGGGCATAATTTTCAAACATTTGCTTTTTAATATTAGAAATTTGCAAACTTTACAAAGAATTTTCAGAGACTTTTAAAATGGGACAATGTCATGGTAAACTAAACAGGCTTCTTATACAATTTGCTCAACAGTATCTCAAATGAATCATTAAAACCTATCTCTTTGACCAAGCGTTTGGTCACCTGTCCTAATATCTCCCTATGTGGCTCGGTGTCAAATTATGTTTGATAATCGCTCCTGTGAAGCGCCTTGGGACGTTTTACTACATTAAAGGTGCTATATAAATACAAGTTGTTGTTGTTGCATTAAAACATTTAGGAGAACCAGGAAACTGGTACACTCACTGAAGCAAACCAGGAAATATTGGGGAAATCCAATGCAAGCCACGAACTGACACTGCACCCTCAATAGGTGACATAATGGAAATATTTCCATTTCAGGAGAAACATTACTGTCTTTGTACATTGTATTAAATCAGAGCCATTAAGCTCCCAGGGCTTACATTAAATTAAAACAACAATCGTTGGTACTGGGGAATTTACATTCAAATGTCTTGAAAATAGAAATAACAAAATTCAGGTTTTGCTCAGTTACACCTCTGGAAAATTATCAACTCTGAATTTGCACAATCTCTTTAAAAAAAAAAAAAAAAAATTCTGCAGATTTTTTTCGCATAATCTCACCACCAGCTAACAAAACATTTGAAAAATATAGAATAGGAGTATACTTTTTGTTAGAGGTTTATTTTACTCAAGGCAACAAGAACCTGCATTGGCACAACTTCAGCAAAGCATTTATGTACTACACTATTCCTATTTGATGTTGTTTGCATTTGGTAAAGATTTTATCCTTAGCATACTGTCAAACATTTTTTTCCCAAACATCACTAAAAATTCTGCTGGTTGCCATGGCAAATCAGAATGGATATGAAATGAGCTTTGTGCCATCTTAAATCCACAGATTAGTAAAGCAGGCATTCAAAATGGGGTGATACAACTTTTACTACAGGGAACTTTGTGATATCCGGCACCGACGGGTTGCCGATCTATCAAAACTGCCGGACATACAAAGTTAATGTTGAAACATACGGAGGTTTTCATCTCCGTATCTGACAACAAACACTGTTGCTTAGCAACAGCTTCTAAAGAGTCGGCTGCAGCTGCAAGCGTCTCTAACTGAAGCTGTTGCTATAGCTACAGACCTTGCAGTGCCTGACTGGGGAAAAAAAAACGAGAACTAAAAATACGTACAGAAAACGGCTCCTGATTTTTGCCGTTAGATCGAGTATTCCGGACATACAACCTCCGGATAAACCAAAGTTTCCTGTATTTGACATTGCCTATTCAGACACAGTGCATTTACACCGATATATTTTGCACACATCGTTTGCAGTGCACCTATATACCACTATTTGCACACACACCTCTCCATTAGCATCGAGGAGAATCACCCTCACATCATCTCCTGTTCCCCAGGATCTCTGGCCCTTCCACACCAAATCAACTGGAGGACTGAGGGCATCGGTACCTGCAGCCCAGACCTGACACAAGAAAAGGGGAATAGCAAAATGAAATAATGTTACTTCAAGAATTACCACACTAAAAACGTTACATCACTGCTTAAATGCATAATTCTGACAAATGCAAAATTAAATCTAGCAAAATCAATTGCTTCCCGCCCCCCACCAAACATTCAGGAACTTCACAACCAGGCGAGTGAAGGAGGTCACTGTGCTTTTAGATATTTTCTTCCACAAGTTCAAATGTATCCATTTATATGAAATGGCTTAATAGTAGGTCAACTTAAATATGCACTAGCATAATACATTCAGATAGGTTCTCCTGGTCAAAACAACCACAAAGCACGAATGGAAACTGAAATAAACACCTCCTGACTCCCCAAAGCCTTTCCACCATCTACAAGGCACAAGTAAGGAGTGTGATGGAATACTCGCCACTTGCCTGGATGAGTGCAGCTCCAACAACACTCAAGAAGCTCGACACCATCCAGGGCAAAACAGCCCGCTTGATTGGCACCCCATCCAGCACCTTAAACATTCACTCCCTCCACCATGTCTGCAGTGTGTACCATCTACAAGAGGCACCGCAGCAACTCGCCAACGCTTCTTCGGCAGCACCTCCCAAACCCACGACCTCTACCACCTAGAAGGACAAGGGCAGCAGACGCATCGGAACACCACCACCTGCAAGTTCCCCTCCAAGTCACACACCATCCTGACTTGGAAGTATATCGCCGATCCTTCATTGTCGCTGGGTCAAAATCCTGGAACTCCCTCCCGAACAGCATTGTGGGAGTACCTTCACCACACGGACTGCAGCGGTTCAAGGCGGCGGCTCACCACCACCTTCTCAAGGGCAATTAGGGATGGGCAATAAATGCTGGCCTTGCCAGTGACGCCCACATCCCATAAAATAATTTTTTTTTAAATGTTAAACTCTTTGATCGGCCATGGTAAAAATTCCTGAAATTATCTCTCAATTTTTGGTTTTATCAAATTCTTTCTGGGGCACTTGTTCTATTCATCATCCACTCATCCTCCTCCTCCTCTTCCTCTCTCTTCCCCCCTCCCCTCCCCTTTCCCTGTGGCTGTCACAATATAGTCTCTCCTCTTGTTTCTGACTCTTTTCCTCATATTTAGGTTGGAAGCCAGGCATTACAATATAGAGAGAGGGGGGGGGGGGCAAATCCCAGTAACTGCAGACCCGCGAGTTTTGTGGGAGAATTGGTGGAATCCAATATTCCAGCACAGTAAAGTGGGCACTTGGAAAAGTACAAGCTCTTCAGGGAGAGTGGGCATGATTTTGGGAAAGATAACTGATGTCCAACTCACTCAAGAGTGTTTATGGAGCTCATAAGCATCAATGGTTGGCATTTGCAAAGATTTTCAGATGCCATTTGATAAGGCTCCATACAAGAGATTAATAGCTGAAATTAAGGCATATGGGCCTAGAAATTGGGTATCGCCCCGCTTGAGGCGTTAGAACTGGCGCTGCGCAAAGTTTATAGCCAGACGAAACTTATCGCCGCCTGGCGCGATATTGGGTTGCATCGCCCCTAAAGGGGATCGAGGCGCGAATTCAGGCGTTACACGGGACTCCTAAGGCGCTAATCTTCCGGCGCAACCCAATATCGGAGCGGACGGGCGCAGCGCAGGTGCTCTCTATTACTGATGACCACGAGACTTCCAGGCGCCGGCCAACTCTTAAAGGGGTGGGTCAGTCAGCTTCAGCATCCACACTCTGCACCTTGCAGGCCTCAGAATCGGCGCAGGCCCTTCTCTGGCGCTAAAAACTTGGACCAGATGGAGAAGGTGAGACAGAGAGCAGAGCGCTTCACCAATGAGGCTCTGGAGCAATTGGTGGCCGCAATGGAGCGCCGGCGAGATGTTCTCTACCCAAACAATGGCACGAGGCCGAATCATAAGGACTACCGACGAGCTTGGAGGGATGTATGCCAGAGGGTCAACTCCAGCAGCATGGTGACCAGGAGCCCTGTCCAATGCAGAAAGAAATTCAACGACCTCATTCGGGTCGTGAGGGTGAGTGTTGTTTCTGCAAACTTCTGCATCCCTTCATTTGCACCTGACTTTATGGCTACAGGGTGGGCTGTGCCCCATTGGCCATCTGCCAGCAAGCACCCATGGCCCTTTCTGGGCACACACATTCACATTTGACACAAGGCATCATGTAAGGGCTCTTGCACCATGGGGGGCATGAGATGATCACTCAGGGCATCATGTAACATAACCTCCCCTCCTTTCCCCTGCAGTCCAAGCTGGCGAGGATTGGCAAAGACCAGCTTTGCACCGGTAGAGGACCTCCACAAGTGGTCACTCTCACGGATCTCGAGGAGAGAGTCCACCAGATTCTTGGAGGACATCTGAGTGGTCCTGTGACCACTGCAGCTGCCGACCCCATTGTCGACAGCGATGTTAAGGTTCTCACCTATTACAACTGTCTCCTTCCACTTGTTCCCCCCGCCAGCATGCTTTCTCACTGTGGACCCATGTCATAGCCTTGCCGCAATCTGGCATCCCTTGCTGCCAAGCTGTCCTTTTGCTAAAGCCACTCTTCCACCTCCCTGCTTTCAGATGCTGCATCACCAGCTCGGGAGCCGGGCCCTCAAGCTGCCAGTGCCAGTGCCTCCGAAGGCTCAATGAGAAAAGTACTGTCCAACAGGTCAGCAACTCTCTCCAGCAAGGATTACAATGGCCAGGCCAAATGGCTGCAGCTTTTATACTAGTGCTGTCCCCTGTAAATAGCGCCCCCCGAGTCCGAGAAGGGCCTGGGAACGCTCCATCCAACTGTCACTAATAGCGCCAGGCGAAAAGGTTGCGGGCGCCACTGAATATCCGGTCCGGGGTGCCAAAAAGGCGTTGCACACTGAAATGACGTCATGATCTGCCTGTGCCCGCGGGCGAGCGAAAAGAGTTAACGCCGGCGCTAAAAGGATACTCAATATGGGAGGTGGCGCTATATTCACTGCACCCACCCGAAAATTGGGTAACGCCCCAATTCTCGGGCTCTTTAGGTGCTAATCGCTGGCGCTACCAACCGAATTTCTAGGCCGTGGTGTCACAGTCAATCACGTGGCATGGACAGAAAATTGATCAGAAGGAATGAGGTTGAGAGTATAATCTTGGATTAGCAGGAAGTAAAAAGTGATGCCTCTCAGGGCCTGGTGGAGTGACTCAACACAATGGTAGATGCAGTACAAGGTAGTACATTTGAGGATAAGAATGACATGGGATTACAATCGAAATGAAAAAGGGCTAGGATATAAAACCAACAAAAGGAACGTAAGAACTGCAGAAGATGAAACAAAATACTGCTAGTTATATAGAGCAGTGGGCATCTACCATGAATCCCTTTAATCTATTTTGTAATCACAGAATCACAGAAACCCCACAGTGCAGATAGAGGCCATTTCGGCCCATCGAGCCTGCACCGACACATATCCCACCCGATCCCCGTAACCCCTACACCAACACGTAACCCCACGTATTTAATCCCCTAACACTAAGGGTCAATTTATCATAGCCAATCAACCTATCCCGCACATCTTTGGACTGTGGGAGGAAACCGGAGCACCCGGAGGAAACCCACGCAAACACGGGGAGAATGTGCAAACTCCACACAGACAGTCGCCCGAGGCCGGATTCGAACCCGGGTCCCTGGCGCTGTGAGGCAACAGTGCTAACCACTATGCCACCGTGCTGCCCTCTATTTTCTTTAATGCTGATTGTACCTCCTAGCATAACATTTTCTGCAAATGTGGCTATTCTCCTCTCTATTCCCAAATCCAGGTAATTTGTGTATTCGGAGTACTGTGTTCAATTTTGGGCTCCCTACCTCAGAAACAACACACAGTCCTTAGAGGGAGTCTAATGATCAATCACCAGGAGAATACCTGGGATGAAGGTACTTAACTATGATGAGAGATTGCTCAGTGATCTGACTAAGATGCTTAAAATAATGAAGAAAATTGCTAGGGTAGATAGGGAACAACTCTTCTTTAGTAGGGGAATCCAGAAGGGGCATAATATTAAAATTAGAACTATGCCAATTAAAAGCAAAAATCCCCACACAAAAGATCTCAGAAAACATAAAATGCACGCCAAAACTCAGAGAATCATTTGAGGTGTTTAAAAAGGGTTATTGTTAATTACTTGGGAAATAAGAGCAATGAGGGATATGAAAAAGGGCAGGGAATTGGGATTGAAAAGAAAAACAGCTGCCAAGGCAAACAGAATGCAGAATAGATGCAATTAGCTGAATGGCCAACTCTTGTTCTTGTGTTCCTCAGTTTTAGACAAAGTTTCTCCTGCTCTACTTCTCTCAATCTCTCCGAATGACTCCGAAGAGGTTTCTTCAACTGGCTTAGTTCTAATTTTTAAATTAAAATTCCACCTTGAGGCACGCAAGAAGATGGTATCCAACATGTACCAAGTAGGAGATAGGTACCGGGATCATTGGGGGAATGAGCTGTCCAGAATCCATGAGAACACACGCGGGTGAGAAAGTGGAGGCTGGGGCTTAGGCCTGGGAGGGGTAGAGAGAGTGGGTGGGAGCTGTGTTTGAAACATGGAATACAGCAAGCAGAGGAGCCTGGGAGCAGTATATGGTGGTGGATGGGGGTGGTGAGGGGGCACTTGTGTACTGGATTACTTTGACAGGAGCCTGGCTCACTCGAGCGACTGGCTGTAGAGACGGAGCAGGGGGATGTTAAGAACATTTCAGAGATGGGGTAGAAGAGTTCGTACATCCTGCGCATGCGCAGAGACCTCAGATAAGGCTTTGGAGGGCACTAACCTTGCACATTGCATGGAAAGGCTTAAATTAAAAAAAGATGCAGCATTGCAAATGGAGTTATTACAAATCTGAGGCCACAGAGAGGAGACTTGTGCAGCGGAAAACTGGTGCAAGCCATTTGTAACATGAACGTTTAGTGTGTTTTAAATGAATTGTTTCAATGTTATATTTTAAAGTTTATTTTTAAGGGATATATATAGGTGCGGAATCAAAGGAGTTCAAAGGAAATTAAAATCCTTTCACTGACTTAATTGTTCCATTGTAGTGCCTTATGACTGGCTGCTTAGGAAGTGGAGATTTAGGCCTAGAAATTGAGTTGACGCCGCGCCAGGGCTTTAGCGCCGGAAATTTAGCGCCGGCGCTAATTCCCTTGCGCGCGGCAAAAATTCAGTAGTGCCGCGCCCAGACGGCTGCCGGCGCTACTGGCGGGCGTGAGCGCCTCCCAATGGGCGCTGAGTGCCGAATTGCGGCGCTAATCCGGCGCTGCGGCACCCGATGCGGTGCGGCAGGCTGGGGAAGTGCAGGCCTCCTCCTTCAGTTAAGGAGGAGCTGCCTGCACCCGCCCGCTGTCCGTTCAAATATTGAAAAAATGAGCCCGGCACCTCGGACAAGTGCCAGGCTTGCAGGCCAGACGCATCTGTTCCGCGGGGGGGGGGGGGGGTGGAGGAGTCCGGGGAGGGAGGTGCGGGCAGGCAGCCGACGGGAAAGCGGCCGGCCGCCGCGCGACCTTAATGCGCCGGCGCTAACTCGGGGAAGACTCGGTTGCCAGAGTCTTAGTTGCGGCTGCCACGGGCGAGGCGGCCGCAACTGAATTTCGGCGCTGGGGCCCGTCGGCACGGCAACCGGGACGCTGCGCACACCGATGACGTCATCGGTGCCGGCGCAGCGCTACCGGCTTAACGCCGACGGAAGGGCCCCACTCAATTTCCCAACTGGCCATAACTCCGGCGCTAGGCCCTCTAGCGCCTCAAATGCGGCGCTAAGGCTACTCAATTTCTAGGCCTTAGTGTTTTGTTTTTTTTTAAATGTGTTTTTTGTTCAAATGCCCATTTAATAAAAAGGAATTGGTGTACTTCATGCACCATGGACTTCTCCATACCCGACAAACACTTTTTTCTCGACAGACATTTGCTGAAAAAAGCTAAGAAATAGATACACGGAAGTGATTACAAGATTATGGTTAGAAACTCAAACAAATGAATTAGTTATTCTGATGTCTACATTACTCACAGCATGGAGTTTTCCGTGTCGAATTTCCCTTTCCATGTCAAACACAAGTGATTGCTTAGAAGTTTCCATAAAATCCATGGTGTAATTTGAAAGAAAGATTTATTGCCGAGGACTTTAATTAGTACCGTGCAACTAAAGAGGGGAAATTGGCTTTATTAAAATATAAACTGCAGTGCAATTTTATCATTGTGTATGAAATAGTAAAGAGCAGATTTTGTAGTAGGAGAAAGCTGTGTGGGTTGCTCCTGCATGGCTATCTTATAAGCAACTTATTGCAGCTCTAGGTAAATACTTACAACTACTGCTTGCCCAGCTTTAAGAGTAAAACGTGCAGGAAACTTGTATGTAATCGTTGTCAAATCCTCAAATTGTCTTCTTATAATCCATCCATTTAACGGCTGATCCTACAAGAATATATTATAAATATATAACTTTCAGATTCTTTGTAAAGTTATTAAAAAGTAACAATTTGTATCCAATATCGATTTTTCGCAGACTATCTTCAACAAAAAAAATTCTTTTCATTAAAAGTCTAGTTTTATTTTGAAAATATATTACAAACTTAACCAGTCAAGAATAAAACTGAATGTAGTTCACACCCAAAAATATTCAAATATTACATTACACTAAGCTGTAACGACAATACTCGGAAAAAAGTTTGTATTATACTTCTGCGTATTCTGTCAACAAGGGCAGACGTCGATGACGAAGTCCAACACCGCCTTCAGTGTGCCTGAGGAAGAGAGTGTTTGAAGACCAGGATCTCAAACCCAGCACCAAGCTCATGGTCTACAGAGCAGTAGTGATACCCACCCTCCTGTATGATCCAGAGACATGGACCATGTACAGCAAGCGCCTCAAAGCACTGGAGAGGTACCACCAATGCTGCCTCCGCAAGATTCTGCAAATCCATTGGCAGGATAGGCGCACCGTCAGTGTTCTCGCTCAGGCCAACATCCCCAGCATCGAAGCTTTGACCACGCTTGGTCAGCTCCGATGGACGGGCCACATCGTCTGCATGCCCGATACGAGGCTCCCAAAGCAAGCGCTCTGCTCGGAGCTCCGACACAGCAAGAGAGCCCCAGGTAGGCAGAGGAAAAGCTTCAAGCATACCCTCAAAGCCTCCTTGAAAAAGTGCGACAGCCCCACCGACACCTGGGAATCCCTGGCCGAAGACCGCACAAAGTGGAGGAGAAGCATCCGGGAAGGCGCCGAACACCGAGTCTCTTCGCCGGGAGCAAGCAGAAGCCAAGCTCAAACAGCGGAAGGAGTGCACGTCAACCCAAGCACCACACCCACCCGCCCCTTCAACCACCGTCTGCCCCACCTGTGACAGAGACTGTAGGTCCCGAATTGGACTCATCAGTCACCTGAGACTCATTTTTAGTGTGGAAGCAAGCCATCCTCGGTTCCGAGGGACTGTCTAAGGAGAATTCTATTGGGCAGCAGTGTCCAAGACTCAGCCTATCAGCCAAATCTAGCCGCAAGCTCCTTCCACCAGAATCCCAGTTCTGTTCCTTGCGCACAAAGACCGTCTCTGCCTAATTGGTTTAAATTTCCTGGGCCCCCCGAGGATTAAAAAAAAAGCCGCACCCTGAGTGGTGCATTTGGACCAATGAAGGGACAGCCTTTTTGTTGTAATCAAGAATCCACTTTTATGAGACCACTAGGCCCGGCACCTTTAAAGAGACTGAGGTTTCCATGCAGTGCACTCCGCAATGAACGTTTAGGCTAACAGTGGACAAAGACACACTGGTGTCAGATGGGGCAGCACCGAAAGTGGCAGCAGAGGTTGTGTCAACAGGTAGTACGTAAGAACATAAGAACATAAGAACTAGGAGCAGGAATAGGCCACTTGGTCCCTCGAGCCTGCTCTGCCATTCAATAAGATCATGGCTGATTTTGGTCACTTCCCTGCCCGCTCCCCATAACCCTTCACTCCCTTATCTTGCAAAAATCTGTCTATCTCCACCTTAAATGTATTTAATGACCCAGCCTCCATGGCTCTCTGGGCAGAGAATTCCACAGATTTACGACCCTCTGAGAAGAAATTCCTCCTCATCTCAGTTCTAAAAGGGTGCCCCTTTATTCTGAAACTATGCCCCCGAGTTTTAGATTTCCCCACGAGGGGAAACATCCTCTCTGCATCTACCTTGTCGAGCCCCCTCAGTATCTTATATGTTTCAATAAGATCACCTCTCATTCTTCTAAATTCCAAAGAGTATAGGCCCAACATGCTCAACCTTTCTTCATAAAAAGTGCGCAGCAGGGAGCATGCGGCAGAAAGCAAGCAGAAGACGTCAACCGACAGCAGGGAAGCAGGCCAAGCCAAGAAGTGAAGGCCAAGCAAGGTAAATAATGTAGAGTCAGTGTTGCTATGGGAGCCTGTATCTTTAGCCTATGGGAATGTGGATTGTTTGCACTGGTCTGAATGCACCAATCGCTGTGTGGCTGTCTTCTTTTTAATCCAAGGGGCCCATGAAGTTTAAACCAATTAGGCAGGCAGTCTTCCTTGCACACAACAAACAGAACTGGGGTCCAGTTTGGATAATTGATGGGTTTGGATTTTTGGTGCGTGAGGTAGGGAGAGCTTGGATTGTGCAGATCAATAAACATACACAACTTTTAATGGAAAAGACATGGGCTGGAATTTTCCGGGGGGGGGGGGGGGGGGTCAGCGGGCGGGGTTGGTGGTGGGTCAGGTGGGAAATTTTATATTTTTGACCGGGTCAGGAACCTGCTGTCAACTCGCTCCCACACGCCTTTCCCGATGTCAGGTCTGTCAGCGCTGAGCAGACCCAACAGGCAGCAGCGTGCGACCCAATTCAGGCAATTAGTGGCTTGTTTAGAGCCACTTTAAAATGATTTGCAGCTTACCTTTTGCATTTGACAGCTTGCCCACAGGGTGCATGCTGATCATGGACCACGTCTGTCAAGCTGAGGCGGGAGTTCAGTGGCCATTGAATCAACTGTTGAGTTGACAGCTTCAAATGTAGAGTAAAAGCTCCCACCTTACAGAGATAGCTTCCCTCAGCCACAAACTCTTCCTCACTGCATTTCCACAACAGATTCACCATTCTGCAAGTCTTTACACAAGTCTCCATCCAGTCTGACCTCATTACCTATCTCACCATTGACAGATCGCTTCTGTCATCTCTACTTCACCTGCTATCTATTCAATCAGCATGGGTGCCCTTTATACTCTCTCACCTTGGTCCTCAGAATCTGACCATGATCAGCCCCAATACCAGCAGTACCAGGCACACCAGCAGCACCAACACCGCCAACCTTCTCCGCAATCAACTGATGCTGCACAGGACATAGGGCATCAGCACCCGACCACATTGCTGCCTAGGAGGCCAGGGATGGCCTCACCATGGTCAGATTTACTTCACTTGATGCTGTACACCCTGGCTGCCACATGTTGCACCAGGTTGGCACCACCTCACACCAACATCATAAAGCATCCCTACAATGTCCAACCCATTCCTTTCACACTCATGACCATTGCGGGGGGTATCGTTATGTCTCACCATTCACTGCAACTCACTAAGCCACTTCCAAAGGTGCACACAAATCTGTCCAAGAACGCAAAGTGTTGAAAATAAAGGTTTCAATGTTTGACGCCACATTAACAGAAACTTTACATGAACATTGCATAAAACACCCAAGTTCCTACCCTTGTGTGTTGTTAGTTGGTATGATTGCACTAGGATGAGGGTGAGTGTGAGGGGTGGCTGGTGAGATGGGGATGTGATAATATAGATAGAAAGGGATGGGTGAAGGTGCAAGGTAAGTTGGTGTGAGTAAGGATGTGCAGGAGTAGGGTAGGGAAGGCAGAGTGATGGGGATGTGATGAGAGGCACAGCAGGATGAGGTTGAGTGTGGCTTTGTACTAACATTTCATGATCTTCTGAGATCATTGAAACATTTGCGGCACTGCACCCAGGTCCTCCTGACCACATCCCTGCTTGTGCCCTCCTCTGCAATGTGCAACCAGGCTGTGTCAATCTCCTGGGAAAGTGTCTTCCGCCCATGGGAAAAGAAGAGGACCTCCCTGTGTGCGGTGACTCCCTCCATTAGCATATGGAGGGAGTCATGGGAGAGCCTGGGTACAGCCCTGGGCAGTCAATGTCAGTGTTTGCAGCACCTCAATGCTGTAGAACACTGACAGCACAAATGTCAAAATAAATTTAGACATGGTCCCTTTAAGGAAACCGGCTGATGACGCGCCTGACGTCACTAGACCCGCTTTCTCTAATTGGCTGGGAAACACGCTGGGCAGGCTCAACAAGCCCAATCAACAGAAAGTAATTTCACAGAGTGGGATGGAGCCAGCAGTGTGGTCGGGACCCGCCACCAACGTCGCCCGCCACGGACCCGCCGAGATTAGCAAAATCGCGGCCATGGTATTTAATCGTGATTCTGCCTGGCCGTAGATCATTTTCATCTTTGATGGCCCACTCAATGGTTATGCCTTGTGGATCTAGCTCCTCGCCAGAACATACCTCTGTAACTCAGGGGCATTACAAGCACAGGTATTGGACCATTTTCACCATGAGGATATCACGCAAGCTATTGCTGCTTCCCACTCAGGTCCACCTCTGGTCAGAGTATAACTCTGTTCTAATAGGAAACAGCTTAAAATGGATCACATCAACAGTCCCTTGCTATCTGCTAACTGACCCAGTTACGAATAGTATTCTATATACTCCAGAGGCCCCGTCTGCCCTCTCAGGTGAATGTAAAAGATCCCAAGGCACTATTGGCAGGAGAGTTCTTACCGGTGTCCTGGCCAAACACCATTAAAAAAAACAGATTATCTAGTCATTGTCACATTGCTGTTTGTGGGACCTTGCTGTGCGCAAATTAGCTGCCGCATTTTCTACATTACAACCAGTGACTACACTTCAAAAGTGCTTCATTGGTTGTAAACTGCTTTGGGACGTCCCGAGGTCGTGAAAGGCGCTATATAAATGAGAATCTCGCTTTCCTTATACCTCATCAAATCTTACATTACTGGAGCATCATTTTCAAAACTTCCTACCTTGATGCAAATTCTGTCCCCTCTCCTCCTGACCCATTACTAGGGTTAAGGTACCATGTCACTGGTACCTTGCCCAAGTTGGCCTTTTCTTTCTGTGAGCTTTAACGTTGAGTGTCAGCAACATAAGGAGGGGGCAAATATTAGGCAAACCCAAGCCTATCCTCACTCGGCATCCACACATGTGCATTTCCAGCAGTTTCCTCTATGGCAATCAGGAGCAGAAATCCTGGCTGATTTTCCCCTACCTAATCCATGCACCGAGGTCAATTATGACATGGTCATGATTAAGAACAGCTAACTTAGACTGGGGGATTAAAACCAGGATTCCCTGGCCTGAATAGATGTTATTTAGGGGTAAATCACACTAAGCCATCAGCAGGCAATGCTCTTCTTTATATAGGTTTGAATTACTTCCCATCTTTTGCTAAACGTTACAGTACTAGTGCCACCAAGGGGAGAATTTTGCCAGCCCTGGGGAGGCGGGTCTGCCAGGATAATAGCAGAAACTGGGAGCGGGTACCGACCCCGCTCCCAACCCGCCTCCGTGCCATCTTCCCGGGAGGCGGGTCCCCAACTCGCGCAGGAACCCGTCTCCGAGAGGCGGGAAGGGGATTACAGCCAATTAACTGCCCATTAACAGGAAGTTAACAGGCAGTTAAGAGGCTTATCCCCATTTCACCAACACAAGTGTGGCTTCCCAAAGTCGAGAAACCCCGCCAGGGTCAGTGAGGTGAGCAGTGGGTCTGCGGGGGTGAGAGGGGTCGAAAAGTCCGCTGTAGAGGTGAGTGATGGGTGCAAGTGTGGAGAGGTAAGTATGAGATGTGAATGTAAAGTGTTAGAAAAAGTTTACTTACCTTTGCTTCTTCCTGCAGATTCAACCCTTGGGGGTCCGGAGGTGTCTCATCTCAACAGCAGAGATGACAGAATGGCTGCTGTATCGGAGAATGCAGCAGCCATCCGATTTCTGCTAAGGAGAGAGGTTTGGTGAGTCTTCAGTACAAGGGCTTACATTAGAACAGAGATTGTCAGTGACAATTCATCTGTCAAAAATTTTTGACAGATAAAACGTCATACGCTGACATTCTGTCACCGGCTTTCCCGCAGGGCAGGCTTAACAAGGTCAATCAAGGGAAAATAGCGTGGGTTGTCTGGACGTCATTGGGGGCAGGATTGAAACCAGACAACCAGCAGTCCCGCCCCCAACGCGCCGCCATTGAGAAAATCCAGCCCTAAGTCACTTCACTTTCCAAGGCTTCGCCAGGGCCATTTTTGCTCTTTGAAAATGGATTGCCCACTTGGTCTGTCCATACACATCAACAAAGCAGCTTTTCCATTTCATTGTACACACATTTCCTGTCATTGCACAGATTCACAGCTAAGAAATAGGTCATGATAGGTCATGATTGTGACTTTAAAAAGAATTGGAGTTCCCGATCACTCAAGTGGTTTCTGCATGCTCTGAAATCCACTCTACAATGCAAATGGGGCAGACGGTAGAACATGAAGAGATCACCACACTGTGGGTGACACTTCAGAGGGCATTAAGAGTCCAGGCTAGTGTGGATTAGAGACATGTAAGAATAGCAAGTTCCCTTCCCTGAAGGATATTCTGAAGACAATTCAGCAGCTATCATGGTCCTTTTTTTAAGAACTAGCCCACAGGTGACCAGACCTATTACACAATTTTCCATGGTGGGATATGAACTCTCTACCTTTGGGTTACTATCTAATGCTATACCAACTACACTACCCATAGCCAATTAGAGGTCTGGCAACACTTGTGCCAGTTGCTCCATAGTATGTCACCGAAATAACCAATCTTCATGTCAGAACCTAAATAATGTGTGTTACTTAGACCATTTTTGACTATGTACGCATCTTGCACTCACCCAACATAATCATGGATGCCAATCAAGAGCAGGAACCCTGTCTATTTTTGCCATACTACAGTACGGAGGCAATCTCAACAACCCTACTCTAATCTTTTCTGAGATCAGCTAACTTTGGACATTGAGGGTCAAAGCTGGGGCCATCAGGGCCTGTATGGCTCAGTACCCAATATCTAGTACCATTACCATGCAAGACGCTGGGAGAGTTATGAATTGTAAGTACTTAGGCTGCGATTTTCTCCTCAGTGTCAGGTTGAGTGTGGGTCAGCTAGTTCCCAGCTTCCAGTCCCGCTACCAGCTACCTCCGCTCCACAGATGTGATTTTCCCTTGATTGACCTTGTTAAGCCCGCCCTGCAGGTTTACCGGCCAATTAACAGGAAGCGGGTCTGATGTCATTTGATGATGCGTCATCTGCCGGTTTCCTTAAAGGGACCACACAGAATTTTATTTTGACAGTTGATTTCTCAGTGTTTGACAGCATTGAGGTGCTGAAAACACTGACAATCACTGCACAAAAGTGAACTCTTGCACCCAGGCTCTCCAATGACTCCCTCCATAGACTGGAATAGATGGCAGCTGCAGGTGAGGTGACAAAAGCGATCTGTCACTGGTGAGAGAGGTTCTCCCAATGAGGTGGCACTGGACATGGATTTAAAAACTTGTAAGCTAAAGAAATCTGTAAATGTTTTAAAAATGCAGTACCCAACATTTTCTTTGCTCTCAAACTCATCATGTGCAACATTGGATCCTTCACACCACTTCTGCAGCTGTCAACATTCCAGAAACATTACAGCAGACTCACAACACGCCACACTTACCTGGCGTGGTGTCCAGAAGCGGGAAAATCCAAAAACAGGCCGACAACTACTGGCAAGTACCTGTTAATAGGCAGGTAATTGCCTTTAAGCCGCTTCCCGCTGCTAGGTGTCGGGTCCATTCACAAATCGGGGACCCGACACTCAGGAAAGCTGTTTGGATGTGGGTTGACGGTGGATTCGGAACCCGCCGTCAATCAAAACAAATTTAACCTCTGACCCGCCTCCAAACCTGAGCGCCAGCAAAATCGTGGCCTTAGTCTCAGTACTGTACCAGAAATCATTTTTTTAAAATTCTCTTTTGCTATTTTTATCATGAAAGTGTAAAAAAACAAAGCAGTCATTCACCAAAATGAGTTAACACCTTCAGATGAGGAGAGTGAACCAATCAATGAGAAGAGTGAACCAATCAATGATGAGAAGAGTGAACCAATGATGAGGAGAGTGAACCAATCAATGATGAGGAGAATGAACCAATCAACGATGAGGAGAGTGAACCAATCAACGATGAGGAGAGTGAACCAATCAACGATGAGGAGAGTGAACCAATCAACGATGAGGAGAGTGAACCAATCAACGATGAGGAGAGTGAACCAATCAACGATGAGGAGAGTGAACCAATCAATTTGGAGGGAGGGTAAGATAGTATTTACCATTCATAGATCTTTTAACAACTGATTTCACTAGTAAGTCAACAGTTGCTGCATGCAATTGCATTTTTGGTGCAGTAAAATAAAGGTAACAAACTCTAGATGGATCTTTACCTTATTGGAAATATTCCTTAATTTGACAAATTTTCCTTCATTGTCAATTTCTTCTAAAATAATTTTTCCTATAGAGCACACATGTTCCCTTGTTTCATAATTGTATCTGGCACTCTCAGCCTCTGACAATTTCCTTTTTTTCCCACGGAATGAAGGTATACGACTTGAAGTACGGCCCGCACGATGTGAAGATGGACTGGGAGTCAACTCAAGTCTGTAATATAAGACAATGTTGAAAAGGTTAACAAATATTTTATTCTACATGCAGACTTAGCAATTTCACTTTCTACAGGTTTAATATCTCCTCTGCGTATTGAGAGAGACAAAGCTCACTGAAAAATAAACCACATTACAGAGGGAGGAACTGTTAAGTCTGTGTGTTATAGTGAGAATTACTACACAGACCACAAGAGTAAATTCAACAGGTCTTTACTGGTTGGAGGTCGGACTATACTGAATACAATATTATTACACTGTGCTTATATACCGGTGTGGTCACCACCGGTATTACGTATACAGCAGCCAAAGAAAGTAGTACCTTTCTTAAGGTGAACCAGGCTTAAGTTCTCTTAAGGTGGAACAGGTTACATACACCACAATCCTCCCTTTTTAGCTTAACAGTCATAT
Source organism: Somniosus microcephalus (assembly GCF_052327205.1). NCBI lineage: Eukaryota > Metazoa > Chordata > Chondrichthyes > Squaliformes > Somniosidae > Somniosus > Somniosus microcephalus. The sequence continues at coordinate 36,744,035 of NC_141013.1, forward strand.
CCCCAAATAAACATAACATATATACATATATAACTTCAGGTATAACAGTTCAAAGGTTCAGTCTCTCAGGAGGCTTTCTGATTCGGCTTGGATAACGCCTTTCAGTGGTCTCTGATTCTTGTTGTTGAGGTGCCTCCTCTAGTTGGTTGCCAATGTATTGGGTGTCATCATCATCAAATACATTCTCGGCCGAGGTAGATGCTTTAGGTTCATGAACGTCTTCCACAGCTGTCTCTGTCACAACCATGGGTTCGACCCTTGCTCTCGACTCTACCAGTTGATCCGCATGACGCCTTATCACATTATGACCAATATCTACGGTGTACATCAGAGGTCCTTGTCTGGCCCGGATTGTTCCAGACTGCCATTTGTCGTTTCCATAGCCCCTTGCCATCACTGGTTGTCCTACGTCGAAAGTTCGAGTGGTCTTGCTGTTAATATGCCGAAACTGTTTGTTTTCCACTTCCCTCCGCACATTTGGTTTTAACAAGTCCAACTTGGACCGCAACCTCCTGTTATAAAACATCATAGCAGGACTTTGGTTAGTCACGGCATGATCGGCGTTTCTATATGACATCAGGAACTTATCGACCTTGTGTTGCAGCGGAATCTGGTCATCACTCATGGCCTTAATAGCCTTTTTGAATGTCTGGACAAATCTTTCAGCCAACCCGTTTGTCGCCGGATGATATGGGGCAGAGGTATAATGTTTAACTCCATTCTTCTTTAAGAATTGTTGGAATTCTTCCGATACAAACTGTGGTCCGTTGTCCGAACAGATCTGTTCTGGCAATCCGTTCCTTGCGAATATTGTTCTTAACACCGCAATTGTCTTTTCTGAAGTAGTGGTATTCATCTTGATGACTTCTGGCCATTTGGAATGTGCGTCCACCGCGATTAGGAACATGGAGTCCATGAATGGACCAGCAAAGTCAATGTGTACGCGTTGCCATGGGGCTGAAGGCCATTCCCATGGGTGTAGCGGTGCTATCGGAGGTGCATTTTGCACTTTTTGACACCCAGCGCAGCTTTTCGTTAACTCCTCAATCTGTTGGTCAATACCCGGCCACCATACGTAAGCCCTAGCAAGACTTTTCATTTTAACTCCCCCCAGATGACCTTCATGTAGTTCTTGTAAAACCCTTTCCCTTAACTTGGGAGGAATAATCACTCTTGTCCCGTACATCAAAGTACCATGGCAGACGGACAGCTGGTCTCGCCTTGCTGAGAATGCCGGTAACAGAGGATCACCCCGTGTTGGCCACCCTTTCACTGTCACCTCGTAGACTCTGGACAGTGTCGGGTCGTTCCTGGTTTCTCTTTCAATACTTGCGTTGGTGACAGGTAAACACTCGATAATGGTCGAATGAAATAACTCAACAGGGTCAACTTCCGTCGTGTCTTCATCTTCAGGTAGTGGCAGGCGCGACAGGCCATCAGCATTGCCATGCTGTTTCGTACCTTTGAATTCTATCTGATATTGATGTGCCCCTAAGAAAAGAGACCATCTCTGGAGACGCTGTGCTGTCATCACCGAAACACCCTTCTTAGGGTTAAAAATGGACACCAACAGTTGATGGTCTGTCAGAAGTGTGAATTTTTGGCCCTGTAGGTAATAATTAAACTTCTTCACTCCCCATACAAGGCTAAGGGCCTCCCTATCGATCTGCGCATAGTTGCGCTCAGCGGAGGTCAATGATCTGGATGCAAACGCGACTGGCCTTTCCGTGCCATTCGGCAATTTATGTGAGAGTACTGCCCCAATACCATATGGAGAAGCATCACAAGCCAACCGAATAGGCAGTGTCGGGTTGAAGTGAGCCAACACTTCCTCTGAGGTGATCAATTCTTTGCTTTTGCGAAATGCCTTCTTACAATTTTCGCCCCAGTCCCATGGTACCCCTTTCTGTAAAAGAGCGTTCAACGGATGCAGCACCGTGGATAGATTTGGCAGAAATTTATGGTAGTAGTTAATTAATCCTAGAAACGACCTCAACTGAGAGACATTCTCCGGAGCGGGAGCCTTTACAACTGCCGCTATCTTGTCAGGAGACTTATGAAGCCCCTCCCGGTCAATGACATGACCACAGTACGAGATCCGCTTCTGGAAGAACTCACATTTCTGCCGATTTACCCTAAGTCCATACTCTTTCAGTCTGTTGAGCACCAGTTCCAAGTTAGCGAGATGCTGTTCATCACCATCACCTGTGATCAGAATGTCGTCCAGGTAACATTGTGTGCCTGGAATTCCCTGTAATACCTGCTCCATGGCCCTCTGCCAAATTGCTGGAGCCGATGCCACACCAAAAACCAGCCTATTACCGGTACAACCCTCGATGCGTATTGATCGTGAGGTATTGGCGTGACTCTTCTTCAACCTCCATCTGCAAGTACGCCTGCGCCAGGTCTATCTTGGTGAAGTGTTTCCCGCCAGACAGTGAAGCGAAAATATCCTCAATCCGTGGAAGCGGATACTGCACCGTGTGAAGCACCGGATTAACGGTGATCTTGAAATCTCCACAGATGCGAACCTTCCCTGGATCTCCTGGCTTATTGTTCGCAGGACGTTTCATAACGGGAACAATGGGCGTAGCCCACTCACTCCAATCTACTTTAGACAGTACCCCTGAACGTTCTAGTGCTTCCAGCTCCGCTTCAACCGCAGGTCGTATTGCATAGGGTACCGGCCTGGCTTTAAAAAATTTTGGTTGTGCATGTTCATCAATCTTGATGTTTGCCGTAATTCCTCTCAGTGTTCCCAGTCCCGGCTGGAACACCTCTTTAGCCTCATCCAATATTCTGGACAATCGTTTAGGTTTGACAGCTGTTTCCCCGGAATCTACCGTTAGTGCTTTCAAGGAGTGCCAGTCCATATTCATTTTCCTAATCCACTCCCGTCCTAGTAGTGGTGGACCTCCTTCAGGTAGCACATATAAGTCCATTACTTGGCTTCCTTCACCCTTGTGGACCACTTCTACCTCTATTTTTCCGATGGGGTACGCTCTTTGCCCCGTGTACGTTTTCAATATAATCTCCGTATCCTGTAAGGGAATATGTTGGAATAACCTTCTGTAATCTTTCTTATTCATGACCGTCAATGCCGATCCAGTGTCCAATTCCATTTTTACTTGGACTCCTGCTATCTTAAGAGTGACCCAAATTGTCTGGAGGTCTGTATCCTTACCAACGTTGTGTATTCTTAAGCTATCCAGTTCATTACTGCTAGCGTCTGAATCTGACTTCTGTTCAGTCAAACTGTTCTTTGTCACCTTGTGTACCTTTGCATATTTTCCTTGCGGTGACTTTTTATTGCTGGTCTTCTTTCCTGACCGGCATACTTTAGCTATGTGGCCAAACCTGCCACACGTTCTGCATTCTTGGTTTTTAAACCAACACTGGTTCTGATCGTGCGTTGTCTTTCCACAACGATAACATTTGACAGAACTCAAACCCAATTTGTTTGTACCGAGTTCCGGTGGCCGTAGCTGCATTACTGCAGTGCCTCTCGCTGCGGCCTCGTGTGCTGCTGCCATAGTGACCGCCTTCTCGAGAGACAGCTCATTCTCCTCGAGCAGTCGCCTTTGTGTATCCTGGTTAAATAAACCACACACAAATCTATCTCGAAGTGCCTCTGTCAGTCCCGTTCCAAACTGACAATATTTTGCTAGCTTACGTAATTCCATCAAATATTCAGCATTGCTTTCATTTTGCCGCTGTCTTCTATCGTAAAATTTAAATCGTTCCGCTAGCATCAGCGGCGTGGGGCTAAGATGATTTTTTAGGACAGTAACAATCTGTTCGAACGTCTTATCCGCCGGTTCATCTGGTGATAACAGGTGTTTCAATTGCCCGTATGTCTTCGCACCCATTAAGTTGAGTAATGTTAGTGCTTTATCTGTCTCAGGAATTTTATTTGCCTTACAATAGTTTTGTATGCGTTCTACACACATAGCCCAGTCTTCTATCTCACTGTCGAAGGCATTAATGTTCCCATGTTTAGGCATCGTAGCAATTTATCGTATTTTTTATGTTATCTAAGATGGCGGCTTCCCGCTCTTGCCGTCGTCCTCCGCCCACAAAATGGCGGTTTTCCCGCGCTTGGCGGTCTTCACCCGTCCCCCGACGCTGTCTCCGCTTCACCGCGGCTCTCGCGCCTTCAGTTTCCCCAGACGCTGCGCCTTTAGCCCGAATGCGGCCCTTATCTCCGGTCGCGATCGATGTCCCGCGCTGCGCCTCTTGCTCGAAAGCGGCCCGGCCCTTATCTCTGGTCGCGATCGACCTCACCGCCCTTATTCCTCCGTCTTCCCAGCCCCGTCTGTACAGCCAACGCGGTTGACTTTCTGTCGCGTCGCTGCCCGGCTTACCCACCACGAGGTAGTAGAAGAAGCTGACAGTCGCTGATGGAGGCTTCGAGGTCAGGATGTCTTCTGCACTCCGGTTGCTCGATGCCTGCCGCTCGACGTGTCTTCCCGTAGGTGATGAGGGTGGAAACCTCTCTTCGACGTCCTGTCTGTGGACGAAGTCGCCGTGGAAATTACTGCAGCAGGGTAAGAATCGGACTCGTCGCCACTGTTAAGTCTGTGTGTTATAGTGAGAATTACTACACAGACCACAAGAGTAAATTCAACAGGCCTTTACTGGTTGGAGGTCGGACTATACTGAATACAATATTATTACACTGTGCTTATATACCGGTGTGGTCACCACCATACGTATTACGTATACAGCAGCCAAAGAAAGTAGTACCTTTCTTAAGGTGGACCAGGCTTAAGTTCTCTTAAGGTGGAACAGGTTACATACACCACAGGAACCTTTCTTGCACCTCTGGCACATGGTAAGAAACCTCAATTTGTATACCCATTATTTAATACCAGAGGAAGCATTACACTTTTCAGTTCCTGTTCTGAAGTAAGTTTTGGTATAGACTAAGGCTATTTATCCATGCTAGCTCCCCCACTGGAACTATGTACAGGAAACTCTTTTAACCGGCACCTAATATCCGGAAATCTCTCTTAACCGGCAAAATTCAGGAGTAGGTTCAGATAAGTTTTACTATATATTAGTGGCCGTGTAACCGGGGTTCCTGCACCTGTGGCCGTGCAACAGGAACTCCTGGATCTGTGGCCGTGTAACCGGGACTCCTGCACAAGTGCCGTGTAACCGGGGCTCCTGCACCTGTGGCCGTGTACGGGGCTCTCGTACCTTGGTAAGTATACCTCTCTGTAATCCGGACTTTTTGATCAACCGGCACCACGCCGGTCCCGGATAAGAAAGAGTTTCCTGTACTCTATTCCCGCTTCCCTCCTCTTTCCACATGTTTTTCTTATTCCCTTTTTAATGTCATCATTGACTCGGCTTCAACAGCCACTTGTGGTAAATCATTGATCATTCTTTGCATGGAAAAATTCATTCCAACTTGCTCCTTTATGCTTTTAGCACCAATTCAAAGTTGATGACTGATTTACTGACCAATGGAATTACATACTTGTACAGCCTGTCATTCTTTGACTGATGGCACTCTTCCCACAATGTAGGAATTTGGCCATCCTTGATTAGTCTAGAGAAAAGTAATTTTTTTGCCTCTGTAATATCACAAAGACTGCCCCCTCCACATGACACTCTCTCTCGCTTCTGTTATACACAAAGGCCCAGGATTTGCAATGACAGCTCAGCTCTTGCTGACCTACGTCAACGCTAAAAACAACTTGGTCAAAACTCCCTAACCATAACATAACTGAAATAGCAGTATGATCCAAGGGATAGTTGGGAGGAATCGTGGCAAGGGATGTCATCATTTGAAGATGGACGATACTGTAATGGCACGTAATCCCACTTTCTTAGTCATTCTTTCAATCTCTCACATACCATGGGAGCCACACCAAAATACCAGATTTGGAGTAGGGAGGCTATATTTAGAATGTCCCAATTCCTGTTGCCAAAACAGAGCTGCAGAAAACACTGTTCTGAGTGTTAGCCAAACTTGGTGAAACTGAGGTATATTCTACGTAGCTGCTTTACAAGACACTCTCAATGGAAATCTGATTTAAGATAAGCCAAAAAAAACGTTGGCATGACAAGAATAGTCTTAATTGGGTCTCTGGGACATTTCCCAGTTAAATGCTACAATGGAATATTTATCCCATCAGCTGTTTCATCAGCAAGTTATTCAAGGTCTTCTTACCATATAAAGTAAATAACTGTTGGGGCTTCCGATAGTCCTGGGCTTATAAAAACAAAGCCTGAAGGCTTTGTGTCTGTGGTAAACCACTGTTAACCTGTACATGCCTGTGTGGTAAACCACTGTTAACCCTGTTCAAGTCCAGGCATGTCTCAGCCCCTGGCTCCACCCCTAAGCCCAGGTATAAAGGTGACTCACCACCCTTCCCCCGGGAGCTCTTAGGATGGATTCACTAGCAGAGGCATGCTCTAGTTCTTAGTCAATAAAAGCCTACTTCATATAAGTCCATTTCGTAGTCTTTGGTATTGTTGATAGTGCATCAGTGTCTTAATGCGAGGAGCATTCGTAATAAGGTGGATGAATTAGCTGCGCAAGTAGATGTAAACGGATATCATATAATTGGGATTATGGAGATATGGCTCCAGGGTGACCAAGGCTGTGAATTCAACATTCAGGGGTATTCAATATTCAGGAAGGACAGGCAAAAAGGAAAATGAGGTGGGGTAGCATTGCTGATTAAAGAGATTAACATAATAGTAAGGAAGGTTATTAGCTCTGATGATGTGGAATCTGTATGGGTAGAGCTGAGAAATACCAAGGGGCAGAAAATGTTAGTGGGAGTTGTATACAGACCACCAAACAGTAATGCTGAGGTTGGGGATGGCATTAAACAGGAAATTTGAGATGCGTACAGTATGGGCACAGCAGTTATCATGGGTGACTTTAATCTACATATAGATTGGGCCAACCAAATTACTAACAATACTGTGGAGGAGGAATTCCTAGAGTGTATATGGAATGGTTTCCTGGACCAGTATGTCGAGGAACCAACTAGAGATCAGGCCATCTTAGACTGGGTATTATGTAATGAGAAAGGATTAATTAGCAATCTTGCTGCGTGAGGCCCCTTGGGGATGAGTGATCGTAATATGATAGAATTATTCATTAAGATGGAGAGTGAATTAGTTGACTCAGAGACTATGGTCCTGAATTTAAATAAAGGAAACTACGATGGTATGAGGCGCAAGTAGGTTAGGATGGATTGGGAAATGTTACTTAAAGGGTTGATGGTGGATAGGCAATGGCAAACATTCAAAGATCGCATGGATGAACTACATAATTTGTTCATCCCTGTCTGGCATAAAAATAAAACAAAAAAGGTGGCGTAACTGTGGCTAACAAGGGAAATTAAGGACAGCATAAGATCCAAGGAGAGGACATATAAATTGGCCAGAAAAAGCAGCAAACCTGAGGATTGGGAGCAGTTTAGGATTCAGCAAAGGAGGACAAAAAGATTAATTAAGAGGGGGAAAATAGAGTATGAGAGTGAGCTTGCAGGGAACATAAAAACTGACTGTAAAAGCTTCTATAGATATGTGAAGAGAAAAAGATTGGTGAAGTCAAGTGTAGGTCCCTTGCGGTCAGAATCAGGGGAATTTATAATGGGGAACAAAGAAATGGCTGACCAATTAAATACATACTTTGGTTCTGTCTTCACAAAGGAGGATACAAATAACCTCCCAGAGATGTCATGGAACATAGGGTCTAATGAGAGGGAGGAACCGAATGAAATCAGTATTTGTAGGGAAATGGTGTTAGGGAAATTGACGGGATTGAAGGCCGATAAATCCCCAGGGCCTGATAATCTACATCCTAGGGTACTTAAGGAAGTGGCCCTAGAAATAGTAGATGCATTGCTGGTCATCTTCCAAAATTCTATAGACTCTGGAACAGTTCCCATGGATTGGAGGGTAGCTAATGTAACCCCATTATTTAAAAAAGGTGGTAGAGAGAAAACGGAGAATTATAGACCGGTAAGCCTGATATCGGTAGTGGGGAAAATGCCAAGTCCATTATAAAAGATGTAATGGCAGAGCACTTGGAAAACAGTGACAGGATCGGACAAAGTCAACATGGATTTACAGAAGGTAAATCATGCTTGACTAATCTATTGGAATTTTTTGAGGATGTAACTGGTAAAATAGATAAGGGAGAACCAGTGGATGTGGTGTATTTGGACTTTCAGAAGGCTTTCGATAAGGTCCCACATAAGAGATTAGCATGTAAAGTTAAAGCACATGGGATTGGGGGTAAGGTACTGACTTGGATAGAGAACTGGTTGGCAGACAGGAAGCAAAGAGTTGGAATAAACGGGTCTTTTTCCGAGTGGCAGGCAGTGACTAGTGGGGTACGAGGGAACTAGATGTAGTATCTCCAAGTTTGCAGATGACAGAAAGCTGGGTGGGCGTGTGTGCTGTGGGGAGGATGCCAAGAAACTCCAGTGTGATTTGGACAGGTTGGGTGATTGGGCAGATGCAGTATAATGTGGATAAATGCGAGGTTATCCACTTTGGTGGCAAAAACAGGAAGGCAGATTATCTGAACGGCAATAGATTGGGAGAAGGGGAAGTGCAACAAGACCTGGGTGTCCTTGTGCATCTGTCACTGAAGGCAAGCATGCAGGTGCAGCAGGCAGTTAAGAAGGGAAATAGTATGTTTGCCTTCATAGCGAGAGGATTCGAGTACAGGAGCAAGGATGTCTTGTTGCAGTTGTACAGGGCCTTGGTGAGACCACACCTTGAGTATTGTGTACAGTTTTGGTCGCCTTATCTGAGGAAGGATGTTCTTACCATGGAGGGAGTGCAGCGAAGATTCACCAGATTGATACCTGGGATGGCAGGAATGACGTATGAGGAGAGATTGGGTCGATTGGGCTTATATTCACTGGAGTTCAGAAGAATGAGAGGGGATCTCATTGAAACTTATAAAATTCTAACAGGACTAGACAGACTAGATGCAGGAAGGATGTTCCCAATGACGGGGGAAGTTCAGAACCAGGGGTCACAGTCTAAGGATAAGGGGTAAGCCATTTAGAACAGAGATGAGGAGGAATTTCTTCACCCAGAGAGTGGTGAACCTGTGGAATTCTCTACCACAGAAGACAGTTGAGGCCAATTCATTAAATATATTCAAGAAAGAGTTAGATATATTTCTTGAGGCTAAAGGGATCAAGGGATATGGGGAGAAGGCAGGAACAGGGTACTGAATTTGGATGATCAGCCATGATCTCATTAAATGTCGGAGCAGGCTCGAGGGGCAGAATGACCTACTCCTGCTCCTATCTTTCTATGTTTGTTAATACGGTCTTCCAGGTAAGAAACTTGAAATTACATTTGCAAGCAGTTTTGAACAGCTTATAAAGGACTACATTCAGTTATTCAGCAACTAAAGGAGATCTATTGAATGCATCTTTCATATAGCCTACATAAAGCCAATTCACAAAAGGATGAGAACCTACTGGACCCGACGCCAGTGAGAGCGACTGCCCTAGACATGAAGGCAGCATTTGACCAAGCGTGGCATCTAGGAGCCCTAGTAAAATTGAAGTCAATGGGATGCAGGGGGAAAACTCTCCACTGGCTGGAGTCATACCTAGCACAAAGGAAGATGGTTGTGGTTGTTGGCGGTCAATCATCTCAGCCCCAGGACATCGCTGCAGGAGTTCCTCAGGGCAGTGTCCTAGGCCCAATCATCTTCAGCTGCTTCATCAATAACCTTCCCGCCATCATAAGGTCGGAAGTGGGGATGTTCGGTGATGATTTCACAGTGTTCAGTTTCATTCACAACTCCTCAGATGATGCAGTCCATTGCCGCATGCAGCAAGACCTGGACGACAATCAGGCTTGGGCTGATAAGTGACAAGTAACATTCGTGCCACACAAGTGCCAGGCAATGACTGTCTCCAACAAGCGAGAGTCTATCCACCCCCTGTTGTCATTCAACGGTATTACCATCACTGAATCTCCCACCATCAAAATCCTGGGGGGGTCACCATTGACCAGAAACTTAACTGGACCAGCCACATAAATACTGTGGTAACAAGAGCGGGTCAGAGGCTGGGTATTCTGCACCTCCCGACTCCCCAAAGCCTTTCCACCATCTACAAGGCACAAGTAAGGAGGAGTGTGATGGAATACTCTCCACTTGCCTGGATGAGTGCAGCTCCAACAACACTCAAGAAGCTCGACACCATCCAGAACAAAGCAGCCAGGTAGATTGGCACCCCATCCACCACCTTAAACATTCACTCCCTCCACCACTGGCGTACCGTGGCTGCAGTGTGTACCATCTACAAGAAGCACTGCAGCAACTCGCCAAGGCTTCTTCAGCAGCACCTCCCAAACCCGTGACCTCTACCACCTAGAAGGACAAGGGCAGCAGGTGCATGAGAACACCATCACCTGCAAGTTCCCCTCCAAGTTACACACCATCCTGACTTGGAAATATATCGGCCGTTCCTTCATCGTCACTGGGTCAAACTCCTGGAACTCCCTCCCTAACAGCACTGTGGGAGTACCTTCACCACACAGATTGCAGCGGTTCAAAAAGGCAGCCCACCACCACCTTCTCGAGGGCAATTAGGGGTGGGCAATAAATGCTGGCCTTGCCAGCGACGCCCACATCCCAGAAATGAATTTAAAAAGTTTTCCCACTGTTAGGCTGACTGGCTTGTAGTTGCCGTGTTTATCCTTCTCCCCTTTTTTTTTTTTTTTAAACAAGGGTCTAACATTTGCATTCCTCCAGTTCCCTAGCATCACCCCCATATCAAAGGAAGATTGGAAGATTGTGGCCAGAGCCTCTGCAATTTTCACCTTTACTTCCCTCAGTAACCTAAGATGCATCACATCTGGACCGGATGACTTTTCTACTCTGAGCACTGCCAACCTTTTAAGTACCTCCTGTTTATTTATTTTTATCTGCTCCAATATCGCTACTGCCTCCTCCTTTACTGTCACATTGTATCTGTCTTCACTAGAGAAGAGGATACTGCCAAAGTACTCATTTAGTATCTCAGCCATGCTCTCTGCCTCCACAAGAATATCTCCTTTTGGGTCCCTAATTGGCCCCACCCTTTCTTTGACTACCCTTTTACTATTTATGCATTTATAAAAGATTTTTGGGTTCCTTTTTATGTTAGCCGCTAATCTATTCTCATATACATTCTCTTTGCCCCTCTTATTCCCTTTTTTAGATCTCCTCTGTACTTTCTGCAGTTGGACAATCTTACACAAGGTACAGATCTGTACGGACCCTGTGCATTAAAGTCAAAACTGCCTGCCTGAACGTGACCGCTCAGATGTCAAAGATGATCAAACAACTGGTCTTTTTCCTCCTGATGTCATAAGCAATGATCAGTGAGATGATAACCAAAACTAAAAAAGACCCGTCATTGCAAAAGTTGAAATCCCTGATCTTGGAAGGATTTTGAGACATGAGTCTGACGTTGTTACTGAGCTACAACTGTAGTGGGACTTTGAGATGAACTGCCTACTGAAGTGAGGCCTATCTTTAAAAGGTCACAGAGTTCCTGTGATACTCCACATCAGGACTCAGTTTTCTTGTGCACAGGATAGGGACTAGGAGACAAAGAAAAATAGAATCAGAGGTTTGACACTACATTGTCAAGACTATACTGACTGCTGATATTTTTTTTTGGGGGGGGGGCGCAGGGGGAGCGAGGGGTGAAAGGAAGCAAGGGATAAATCAGAATGGAAGATTGAGTAGTGATGCACAAGGACCAGCCCAGATTTTTTAAAATTCATTCTCAGGACGTGGGCATAGGTGGCGAGGCCAGCATATATTGCCCATCTCTAGTTGCCCTCGAGAAGGTGGTGGTGGTGGTGGTTGGCCTTCTTCTTCAACCAATGCAGTCCCTGTGGTGAAGGCATTCCTGCAACACTGTCAGCAAGGGAGTTCCACGACAGTAAACTTGGAGGTGGTGGTGTTCCCATGCGCCTGCTGCCCTTGCCCTTCTAGGTGGTGGAGGTCGCGGGTTTGGGAGGTGCTGCTGAAGAAGCCTTGGCGAGTTGCTGCAGTGCATCCTGTAGATAGTGCCCGCTGTAGCCATGGTACGCCGATGGTGGAGGGAGTGGATGGTTAAGCCAGTGAACAGGGTATCGAGCAAGGGGACTGCTTTGTTCTGGATAGTGTTGAGCTTCTTGGGTGTTGTTGGAGCTGTATCCATCCAGGCAAGTGGAGAGTATTCCATCACACTCCTGACTCGTGCCTTGTAGGTGGTCGAGGGTTTGGGGAGTCAGGAGCTGAGCCATTATCACAGATTTGCATATAGAGAGATGAGATGCACAGACCAGGAGTGAGTAAGTGCACAAATTAAAATGACAACACAGTTTGCTTTGTAGAAAACTACAGCAATGTAGGCCCACAGAGTGACTATGGAAGGAGCCTGAAGCTGGTGTAACATGCAATGCTTAACAGCAACATGGAAATATAATTATCTCCTTCTATTAGTTCCAATGGGATAATTTTGCTTCAGATAGATCATTAAGTAACGAAACTTTGCTGAAATCAAATAAACAAAGCACAGTATCACAAGGAACTCACCTTTGTTCCTCTCCCTCCAGCATCTTCCTGTAAGCATTTATCTCCATGTCCAATGCCAGTTTCACACCAAGTAGATCTTCATGCTCTTCCAGCTGGTCCTGCAGTTCCTTGCGAATTTCAGTAATTTCTTGGTCCTTGTCTACCATCCGCTGTTGGTTGGCTGCCTTCTTCCGATCCAACAACATCTCCAAATCATGAACTTTAGTTTGCAGAGTAGAAGTCTGAGAAATTCAGAAGAAAGAAAGGGAGGGAGGGATAAGAAAAAGACAATGACATACTGGCTCCCAAAACTAAACTTTCATCCTGTGGATTTTTTTTTGGCACCTCAACCTTTTTCAGGAAGATAACTTGTGGAAGCAAAAATGATTCTAACTAGTTCCTATCCGGCAGTATTTTTAGGAAGAAATATTTTGTAACATCTCTCTTTAGATTTACATTCAACACTTCACCACGAGTACCAAATGTCAGGAGCTTTGCTAAATATACTGGATAATTTCTGCATATCAACGGCAGAATATTTTTCTTCGAAATAGCATGATTATAGTCACTTGGCAAGGGACAAGGGCCTAGAAATTGAGTGGGGTTAGCGCCCATTTTGAGGCGCTAGAGGGCCTAGTGCCGCAAGTACAGCCGATTGAGAAATTCACTTGGGCGCTGCCATCGGCGTTAGCCGGTTGCGCTGCGCCGGCACCGATGACGTCATCGGTGTGCGCAGCGTCCCGGTTGCCGTGGCAACGCGCCCGAACGCCGAAATTGAGTTGCGGCCGCCTCGCCCGTGGCAGCCGCAACCAACGATTTTTCAAAAGTTCGCTACGGGTCTTAGCGCCGGCGCATTAAGGTCGCGCGGCGGCCGGCCGCTTTCCCGGCGGCCGCCTGCCCGCACCTCCCTCCCCGGACTCCTCCAACACCCCCCCGCGGCACAGATGCGTGTGGGCCGCGAGCCCGGCACTTCTCCGAGGTGCCGGGCTCATTTTTCTCCACAGATCAACGGCCAGCGGTCGGGTGCAGGCAGCTCCTCCTTAGCGGAAGGAGGAGGCCTGCACTTCCCCAGCCTGCCGCACCGCATCGGGTGCCGCAGCGGCGGATTAGCGCCGCAATGCGGCAGTCAGCGCCCATTGCGAGGCGCTGACACCCTCCAGTAGCGCCGGCAGCCGTCTGGGCGCGGCGCTACTGATTTTTTGGCGCGCGCAGGGGGACTTGCGCCGGCGCTAAATTTCCGGCGCTAAAGCCCTGGCGCGGCGCCAACTCAATTTCTAGGCCAAGATCTTTATGGAAGGCCTTTTTTTTTTTTCTAGAGATGCATTTCCACAAATGGTGGCATTTAAGTATCTTGTCCAAGTGGCCATTCAACATTTGAAGCCTGCATATAGAAACATAGAAGATAGGAGCAGGAGTAGGCCATTCGGCCCCTCAAGCCTTAAGAAATATATCCAACTCCTTCTTGAATATATTTAATGAATTGGCCTCTACTGCCTTCTGTGATAGAGAATTCCACAGGTTCACTACTCTCTGGGTGAAGAAATTCCTCCTCATTTCTGTCCTAAATGGCCTACCCCTTATCCTTAGACTGTGACCCCTGGTTCTGGACTCCCCGACCATCGGGAACATCCTTCCTGCATCTAGTCTGTCCAATCCTGTCAGAATTTTATAAGTTTCAATGAGATTCCCCTCTCATTCTTCTAAACTCCAGCGAGTACAAGCCCAATCGACCCAATCTCTCCTCATATGTCATTCCTGCCATCCCAGGTATCAGCCTGGTGAATCTTCGCTGAACTCCTTCCATGGCAAGAACATCCTTCCTCAGATAAGGCGACCAAAACGGCACACAATACTCAAGATGTGGTCTCACCAAGGCCCTGTACAACTGCAGCAAGACATCCTTGTCCCTGTACTCAAACCCTCTCGCTACGAAGGCCAACATACCATTTGCCTTCTTAACCGCCTGCTGCACCTGCATGCTTACCTTCAGCGACTGGTGCACAAGGACGCCCAGGTCTTGTTGCGCTTCCCCTTCTCCCAATCTATTGCCATTCAGATAATAATCTGCCTTCCTGTTTTTGCCACCAAAGTGGATAACCTCACATTTATCCACGTTATATTGCATCTGCCATGCTTCTGCCCAATCACCCAACCTGTCCAAATCATCCTGGAGTTTCTCGGCATCCTCCTCATCGCACACACGCCCACCCAGCTTTGTGTCGTCTGCAAATTTGGAGTATTGGTGGGCTATATGAACAAGGGGAAGGGAAGAGAAAGGCCATTACAGGAAAGCCCAGTCACGCTCATTGATGGGTGATAGAATAGAGCCAACTGGGAAAAGACCACATGCAAGGCCATTGCTGAGATATTTAGATAGTAAGTGGGAAGACCTAAATGCAAGAAGCAATGGGCAGAAAGCCTCTAGACTTGGCAAGGGACAATAACAAGATCTTTATGGTGCTTATGGTTATTGTAACAGACATCCCAATGACAAACAAATTACTGGGCTGTATATTCCGATCCCTACGGGAGTGTAGGCGCTGTGTACACACCCATAGGGACATCGGAAATACAGGTTTCAGGCATGCCAGGCGCATGCACTGAAAACTGGCATTTCCGATCTGTCAAGAACTCTTGACAGATCGGACGCCTGCCCTGGAGAAGGGCCTCTGCGGGGGCAGAGTTCCATTTTCTGCACAACCTCCACCCGCAGAAAACCCTTAGAAATCTTACACATGGTAAAAGCACGAGTAAGGCCTGCTTTTACCAGCATAAGATTTGAAAAAAGTAAAGAAAAAAGAAATTTCACTTATTTATAATTTAAAAATACTTTTAAAAAAGGTAAGTTTATTTTTAGCCCCGTAAAAAACATTAATTACTTTTTCAAAAAATTTAATTTGTTTAAAATATTTAATTTATTGTAATTTCAACTAATTTTAAAAATGTGATTTCAAAAAAAAATTATTTAATGTTTTAAAGTGTTTTTGGGGTGATCTCCATTCATATATTTGACAGGTCTATCTGTCAAGTGTTTGAAGGGAGGTTCCCTTCTCCTATTGGCTCCCCATGGCCCACGTGATCCCAGGGACGCTTGCAAACTGCCTGCGCCCCTGGGATACGTGGGCCCTGTGCATTTCGAGTTGGAGAGGCCCAGGAGCGGAATTGTCCGGACCTCGGGAGTCCTCAGGTAAGTGCGTAGATTTTTTCCAGATCGGAGGCCTCCGCATGCAGGAAGCCTCCGATCGGAAAATACGGCCCATTATTTCATGTTTGTTCGTGGGGAGGGAAAAGATGAATTTCTCTGGACTTGAGACAGTACTCAATAGCTGCAAAATTTCCAATTAATCGTATGTCCAGTCACATTCAAAAAGTCCTTAATCACTTTTAAGAGTACAAATGTGGTAAACATCAGATAAACATTCTGGAGGAAATTCCCTTTGGTCCTTATATACTATAGCATGCTAATGAACTTCACCAGAAAGACCCAAAGAGAGATATCAACATACAGAAAGAAAATACTGCAGATGCTGGAAATCTGAAATAAAAACTGAAAATGCTGGAGAAACTCAGCAGGTCAGGCAGCATCTGTGAAGAGAGAAACAGAGTTAATGTTTCAGGTCGATGACCTTTCGTCAGAACTGGAAAAAAGCAGGAAAAGCAGAAAAACTGGAAAAAAGCAGAGATATCAACATGGCTCTTTGACACCAAAATTTCAGAACAATTTAAAGACGTTAAAATAAAAAAGTCATGTTGGGGGATTCTAAAATTCTAACCATTAGCCTTGCATTTCATTTTTCTGATAAATATTGGTGCTCATTGAAGAGAGCAAGGGGAGGGGGGGAGGAATACATACATCAACAAAGATCCTTCGACTCGGTCTCTGGAATTTAATTTAGCTCCAGTCTCAGATGAAATGCTGAGCTAGGGAATACTTTCCCCATTTCCCACACATTTTAGAAAGGCTGACTTAGTGGGCATTTTTTTTTTTTTTTTTGCTGTGGGCCATTACTTGCTCTGAACTAGGTTAAGCCTTCCCAAATTTATTTGGTGTAGGACCCTTAGAGTCAGCACATTGAAGATTTTCATCCCATCAGACCGAACTGAAATAAAACCTAGACCCCAGATATGGAAGGGTTTGTGTGCTAATCTATTGGGTCATCCAACTTCATATAGTACATTTAAAAAACTCAAACCTAATAAAATACCTGGCATTCGATGCTAATTAATATCCAAAGAAAATTAGAACACCTGTTCATAGTAGTCAGGAGGGTTGGTAACCAGAGGACACAGATTTAAGATAATTGGCAAAAGAAACCGGGGTGAATGAGGAAAAATTATTTACGCAGCCAGTTATGATCTGGAATGCGCTGAAACAGATTCAATACCAACGTAGATAAATACTTGTAGGGGAAACATTTGCAGGGCTATGGGGAAAGAGCAGGGGGAGTGGGACTAATTGGGGAGCCCTTTTAAAGAGCCGGCACAGACACGATGGGCTGAATGGCCTCCTTCTGTGCTGTCAGATTCTATAGTCACAATTTTCATGTTAAAAAATTCTTTCCAAGTTAGTTTAAAACTTTGGCTCCTTGATAACTCAGAATACACACTATAGAGTAAATTGAGATTTTACCTGATTACGACATTGCTGAAGCTGAGATGTTAGCGTGTCGATCCTCACTTTTGCTGCCGCCACCTCTTCCTTGGCAGCACTAGCAAAATCGCTGTGCTTTGCAGCGGCCAGCTGGGCATGTTCAAGCTGTAGCACACGGAGAGAGAGAAGTGACCAGCATAATCTAAACAAGTCAAAGCACTTAAGGTGGATGAGAAACATAGAAACATAGAAGATAGGAGCAAGAGTAGGCCATTCGGCCCCTCGAGCCTGTTCCGCCATTTAATGAGATCATGGCTGATCATCCAAATTCAGTACCCTGTCCCTGCTTTCTCCCCATATCCCTTGATCCCTTTAGCCTTAAGAAATATATCTAACTCCTTCTTGAATATATTTAATGAATTGGCCTCAACTGCCTTCTGTGGTAGAGAATTCCACAGGTTCACCACTCTCTGGGTGAAGAAATTCCTCCTCATCTCTGTCCTAAATGGCTTACCCCTTATCCTTAGACTGTGACCCCTGGTTCTGGACTCCCCGGCCATCGGGAACATCCTTCCAGCATCTAGTCTGTCTAGTCCCGTTATAAAAGTTGCAACGAGATCCCCTCTCATTCTTCTAAACTCTAGCGAGTATAAGCCTAATCGAGCTCATGATTTTTCCCCCCCCACCGAAGTGACGTATCAATCTTTCAAATTCAAAATACTTCTCAGCAGTGCTATCCCTAGGGTTATGCAGATTCCGACAAATCCCACTGAATGAAGGATATTTTTTTTTCCCCGGGGGAAAAAATGAATTGCTGGCTGTGAATTGTGTGCAATTATCAAAGTTGTTAATTTATTATCTTGCAGAATTTTCATGGGACAAGGTAGAAAGAACTTGCATCTATAGAGCACCTTCCACAAACTCAAAACGCTTTACAGCCAATGAGGGGGCAGACAGGGCCTCAGTTTAATGTTTCATCCAAAAGACGGCACCTCTGACAGTGCAGCGCTCCCTGAGTACGGCACTGAAGTTTCAGTCAAGATTTTGTGCGAGTCTCTTTAGTGAGACTTGAACCCACAACCTTCTGACTCGGAGGCGAAAATTATACCACTGAGTAAGAGGTTGGAAAGGATCGTGGTTGTAATGGCTTCAGATTGGGGAGACCACAGGAGTTTGGACTACAGCGATTCTGTGCTGCACATGGACCCTTTAATCGCTCTGCTCCTCCACAGTTCCTAGATTCTTAGGGGGCTAAATTCGCTTGATTTGCACCTCCCTTTAGCGCCCTAAGTCTAAGAGGGTGCTAACAGGGGGAAAATCAACTAGCGCCTGGGCGTGGCACCGCTAACGCCTCCCGTGAAATTCAGAGGGAGGTTAGCAGCGGCGCTAACTGTTAGCGCTGTGCGGCACTGGGCCGCCGGCGATGACGTCAGTGCCATGCGCAGCGCCCCGGCTGTAATATTGGGTGGCGCCCCCAACTTACCACCGGACGCTATGTCCACCAGGGTCGGGGGGACTACCTGCGGCTGGGGCAGCGCTAGTTAAAGGGGAGGTGGCGGGCGGCCATTTTGTTGCTGGCCGCCTGCCAGCACCTGCCCCCATTGCTGTCCCCAGCCCCGTGAAGCCCCCCCGCGGGGTGCCGGCTACTCTCCATGAGCCCGGCATTCCTCTCGAGTGCCGGGCTCATTTGCCAGCACTCCCGATCCCTGGTGGCCCAGCTGGGTGCCGGAACGTGCTGCGCCAGGCCCCTCCCCTTTAATAAGGGGAGGAAGGCCTGCAGTACCACGGCACGATGTGCCGCAACGCGTGGCTCGTAGCTCCCCAAGAGGGACGCGGGGCGCTTCCAGTAGCGCCTCTCCGCTCTCTCGGGGCGCTACCTGGGAAAATCAGCCGCGGGGGGGGGGGGGCGCTAACTTTTTCGGGGCGCTAAAATTTGATGTGGTGTACCTGGATTTCCAAAAGGCGTTTGATAAAGTGCCACATAATAGGCTTGCCAGCAAAGTTGAAGCCCCTGGAATAAAAGGGACAGTGGCAGCGTGGATACAAAATTGGCTAAGTGACAGGAAACAGAGTAGTGGTGAACGGTTGTTTTTCGGACTGGAGGAAGGTATACAGTGGTGTTCCCCAGGAGTCGGTTCTAGGACCGCTGCTTTTCTTGATATATATTAATGACTTGGATGTGGGTGTACAGGGCACAATTTCAAAATTTGCCAATGACACAAAACTTGGAAGTACAGTGAGGAGGATAGTGATAGACTTCAAGAAGATATAGTGCTGGAATGGGCAGACATGTAGCAGATGAAATTTAATACAGAGAAGTGCGAAGTGATATATTTTGGTAGGAAGAACGAGCAGAGGCAATATAAACTAAAGGGTACAATTCCAAAGGGGGTGCATGAACAGAGAGACCTGGGGGTATATGTGCACAAATTGTTGAAGGTGGCAGGGCAGGTTGAGAAAGCGGTTAAAAAAGCATACGGGATCCTGGGCTTCATAAATAGAGGCATAGAGTACAAAAGTATGGAAATTATGATGAACCTTTATAAAACACTGGTTCGGCTCCAGCTGGAGTATTGTGTCCAATTCTGGCCACTGCACTTTAGGGAGGATGTGAAGGCCTTAGAGAGGGTACAGAAAAGATTTACCAGAATGGTTCCAGGGATGAGGGACTTCAGTTGTGTGAATAGACTGGAGAAGCTGGGGTTGTTCTCCTTAGAGCAGAGAAGGTTGAGAGGAGATTTGATAGAGGTGTTGAAAATCATGAGGGGTCTGGACAGAGTAGATAGAGAGAAACTGTTCCCATTGGCAGAAGGGTCGAGAACCAGAGGACACAGAGTTAAGGTGACTGGCAGAAGAACCAAAGGCGACACGAGGAAAAACTTCTTTATGCAGTGAGTGGTTATGATCTGGAATTCACTGCCTGAGAGGGTGGTGGAGGCAGATTCAATTGTGGCTTCCTGAAGAAAAAAATTTGCTGGGCTACGGGGAAAGGGCGGGGAGTGGAACTAACTGAAGTGCTCTTGCAGAGAGCCAGCGCGGGCTCGATAGGCTGATGGTGTTGAGATACCGCGGCAAACGTGGGAGTCGAGACAGAGCTATTGAAAACACAACTGCTTTATTCTGACCACATGACAAACAGGAACTAGAAAAGCCCGCACATCCACTTAAATACTTCCCAGACAGGAAGTGCTCCCGGCAGCCTGTCCCTGCGGGAAACAAGTTGCTGGAGGAAAGGGCCCCCGGCTGGGGGCTTCTGCTTAGACTGTCTGTGCCGCCGTGAGCGGATTATGTCCAGTGGTGGCGTGTCGCCACAGAGCTCCCCCCAGAATCCGCTTAGGAGGAGTGGCGAGTCGTGACGGTGGTCTAA
Source organism: Somniosus microcephalus (assembly GCF_052327205.1). Classification (NCBI taxonomy): domain Eukaryota; kingdom Metazoa; phylum Chordata; class Chondrichthyes; order Squaliformes; family Somniosidae; genus Somniosus; species Somniosus microcephalus. Next base: position 36,764,552 of record NC_141013.1, read on the forward strand.
TGGTTCTGCCGCAGCGGCTCTGAGTGGTCGCCGGTCTGGTTGGTTGGGTCGGGCGGTTCGCCGCCGGCTGTGCTGGCTTGCCGGGGGGACGGCCTCTGGCTGGAGGCTGGGCCACGGGGACCTGTTCCCCTGGTTGTGTGTGTGCTGGTTTGAGCCGGTTGATGGAGACTGTCTCGATCCTGTCGCCGAGTCGCAGCTTGAATACCTTGTCCCCGGTTTGTAGTACCTCGTACGGACCGTCGTACAGGGGTCGCAGGGGCCCGCGGTGCGCGTCGTGTCGCACGAAGACGAAGCGCGCCTGCTGTAAATTTGGCAGGACGTGAGGTGCGAGTTCGCCGTGTCGGTTGACCGGAAGTGGGGCGAACTGCTGAGCGGAAGAGAAAGAGTCGAGCCGCTGCTGTTCGGCCAACCAAGACTTGGTAGGCTCCGGAAGGAATTCGCCTGGGACGCGCAGCGGTTGTCCGTAGACTAACTCCGCTGCCGAGGACTGGAGGTCTTCCTTGACCGCGGTGCGTAGGCCGAGTAGCACCCACGGTAGGCGGTCAGTCCAGGTACTGTCCTGCAGGCCGGCGCGGAGTGAGGCCTTGAGTGACCTGTGGAAGCGTTCACAAAGTCCGTTGGCCTGCGGGTGGTACGCCGTGGTGCGGTGGAGCGTCACCCCGAGGTTGCGTGCTGTGGCCGTCCAGAGTTCGGAGGTGAACTGGGCGCCTCTGTCGGAGGTTATGTCGGCCGGTACGCCGAACCTCGCAACCCAGGTGTTAACGAACGCCCTGGCGATGTCGGCTGTGGTGGTGGAGGTCAGCGGCACTGCCTCAGGCCAGCGTGTGTAGCGGTCGACCATCGTGAGGAGATAAGTTTGGCCTTGCGATGGCGGCAGGGGACCGACGATGTCGACGTGTACGTGGTCGAAGCGGCGGCTGGGTACCTCGAAGTCTCCCAGGGGTGCTTTGGTGTGCAGCTGTACCTTAGCCCGTTGGCAGGCGAGGCAGGAGGTGGCCCAAGTCCGAACATCTCTGCTAAGGCCGCGCCAGACGAAGCGCTTGGAGAGGAGTTTGATGGATGCGCGGGAACCCGGGTGAGAGAGCCCGTGGAGCGCGGCGAAGACGCGGCGGCGCCAGGTCTCAGGGACGACCGGCCTGGGTTGGCCGAGTGAGACGTCGCACGTGACTGCCATGGCTTCAGGCCCGTGCGCGACCTTGGCTAGGCGTAGCCCTGGCAGGCTGGTAGCCGCCGAGAGGAGGTCTGGGTCCGTGAGCTGGGCCGCTGCTAGTTGTGCGTAGTCGACCGCGAGGTGATTCGCACAGACGGCGGGACGGGAAAGGCAGTCGGCGACCACGTTGTCTCTACCGGAGACGTGCTGAATGTCCGTAGTAAACTCAGAGATGGCCGCGAGCTGGCGTTGCTGCCTAGCGGACCAGGGTTCGGTGTGCTTGGCCATCGCGTATGTGAGTGGCTTGTGGTCCACATACGCGGTGAAGGGGCGGCCTTCCAGGAGGAACCTGAAATGGCGGACCGACAGGTGGAGTGCGAGAAGCTCGCGGTCGAAAGTGGAGTATTTGACCTCCGGGGGGCGCAGTTGGCGGCTGTAGAAGGCAAGTGGCTGCCACGCGCCATTGACCCACTGCTCGAACACGGCCCCGACCGCATGGTCGGAGGCGTCGGTGGTGAGCGCGACCCGGGCATCGGCCCTCGGGTGCGCGAGCAGAGTGGCGTCGGCGAGTGCGTTTTTGGTGGCGTCGAAGGCGGCTGCCGTGTCAGTGGTCCAGGCTACGTCCATCTTGCCGGATTTTCCTCGGAGGGAGTTGTATAGGGGCTTCATAAGGGCTGCGGCTCTGGGGATGAACCTGTTGTAGAAGTTCACCATCCCGAGGAACTCCTGGAGGCCCTTGATGGTTGTGGGGCGGGGGAATTGCTGGACGGCCTGCACCTTGTTGGGCAGGGGGACGGCCCCAGCAGGGGTGATGTGGTGACCGAGAAAATCGATCTCGGTTAGGCCGAATTGGCACTTCGCCGGGCTGAGGATGAGCCCGTGTTGGGCTAGGTGCCAGAACAGGATGCGAAGGTGTTCGAGGTGTTCCTGTTTGGAGGAGCTGGCCACGAGAATGTCGTCTAGATAGACGAATAGGAAGTTCAGGTCCCGGAGGACTGAGTCCATAAGGCGCTGGAAAGCCTGTGCTGCATTCTTGAGGCCGAAGGGCATCCTCAGGAACTCGAACAGGCCGAATGGGGTGATGACGGCCGTTTTGGGGATGTCCGCGGTGTGTACGGGGACTTGGTGGTAACCGCGCACCAGGTCGACTTTGGAAAAGACGGTTCGTCCGGCCAGTCGGGCCGAGAAGTCCTGGATGTGTGGCACCGGGTACCGATCGGGGGTGGTGGCGTCGTTGAGGCGGCGGTAGTCCCCGCAAGGGCGCCAGCCTCCGCCGGGCTTGGGGGCGATGTGGAGGGGCGAGGCCCAAGGGCTGCTGGAGCGGCGGATGATGCCGAGTTGTTCCATGTTGGTAAACTCGGCCCGCGCGATTTCCAGCTTGGCCAGGTTGAGTCTGCGGGCGTGGGCAGAAACTGGGGGGCCGGTGGTGGGGATATAGTGTTCCACACCGTGCTTGGCGGCTTTGGCCGAAAAGGTCGGGTTAGTGAGGGCGGGAAACTCAGCTAGGAGTGCCGAGTAGTCGTCCGTGGCTCTGGCGAGGCAGTAGGTCGTCGGGCCGGCCGAACGGGCCAGGGTAAAGGCGCCGGGGATGGGGGCCATAGTGTTGATGTCGACGAGGCGGTGCCTCGGAATGTCGACAAGGAGGCCGTGGGCGCGTAGGAAGTCGGCGCCGATGAGTGGGCAGAGGACCTTGGCTGTGAGGAACTCCCAGCGGTAGCGGCGGCCCGCGAGGTCGAGCGTGACCATGCGGGTGCCATATGTGCGGATTTCAGAGCCGTTGGCTGCAGCCAGTGTGATACCCCGTGTGCCGCGTTGGATCTCGAGGGCGGAGGCGGGGGTGATGCTGTGCTGGGCCCCTGTGTCGCACAGAAATCGGCGGTTGGTTCTGTCGTCAGTGACGTACAGTAGGGGCTCCTTCTGCCCCGCGGCCATCGCGGGGGCCGGTGCGGGGGGGGGTTTGAAGGAACACGGTGGCGTGCAGCGTTGAGCCCTAGCGCCAAAACGGGTGTGGTAGTAGCAGTGACCCGGAGTGGTAGGGCGGTCGGGCCTAGCGGCCCGGGAAGACCGCGTGGTCGTTGCCGTGAGGTCGGGCGCGACGTCGCGAGCGGCCTGTGCAGAGAGCAGCCGGTCGGCCTTTTCGGCTATCTCATTCAGGTCCGTGGAGTCAGACTCCACAAGGAGCGGGCGGATGCTGGCGGGGAGCTGCCGAATGAAAAGCGTGCGAAAAAGGGCGCCGGGATTTTTGTCGTCGGAGAGGGACAGCATGTGGGAAAGCAGGTCTGATGGTGAAGCATCACCAAGGCCGGGGAGGTCCAGGAGTTGGCAGTGGCGCTGGTAAGAGGACGTTTGAAATTTTTTAAGTAGCGCAGCCTTCAGATGCTCGTACTTGCCCTCCGTTGGTGGATTCTGCAGCGCTGCCCAAACCTTGGGGACTGTAGCGTAGGTGAGCGAGGCGACGAGGTAGTCGTACTTCGTGGCGTCGACTGTAATGCCTTTCAGCCGGAATCTGGACTCAGCTTGAACGAACCAGGCTTCGGCGAGGTTCTCCCAAAAGTCAGGTAATTTAACCGTGACTATGTTTGTATCCGCCATGCTAGCTTAGGATTCGTCCTGAGCATCGGGGTCACCAGTGTTGAGATACCGCGGCAAACGTGGGAGTCGAGACAGAGCTATTGAAAACACAACTGCTTTATTCTGACCACATGACAAACAGGAACTAGAAAAGCCCGCACATCCACTTAAATACTTCCCAGACAGGAAGTGCTCCCGGCAGCCTGTCCCTGCGGGAAACAAGTTGCTGGAGGAAAGGGCCCCCGGCTGGGGGCTTCTGCTTAGACTGTCTGTGCCGCCGTGAGCGGATTATGTCCAGTGGTGGCGTGTCGCCACAGAGCTCCCCCCAGAATCCGCTTAGGAGGAGTGGCGAGTCGTGACGGTGGTCTAATGGTTCTGCCGCAGCGGCTCTGAGTGGTCGCCGGTCTGGTTGGTTGGGTCGGGCGGTTCGCCGCCGGCTGTGCTGGCTTGCCGGGGGGACGGCCTCTGGCTGGAGGCTGGGCCACGGGGACCTGTTCCCCTGGTTGTGTGTGTGCTGGTTTGAGCCGGTTGATGGAGACTGTCTCGATCCTGTCGCCGAGTCGCAGCTTGAATACCTTGTCCCCGGTTTGTAGTACCTCGTACGGACCGTCGTACAGGGGTCGCAGGGGCCCGCGGTGCGCGTCGTGTCGCACGAAGACGAAGCGCGCCTGCTGTAAATTTGGCAGGACGTGAGGTGCGAGTTCGCCGTGTCGGTTGACCGGAAGTGGGGCGAACTGCTGAGCGGAAGAGAAAGAGTCGAGCCGCTGCTGTTCGGCCAACCAAGACTTGGTAGGCTCCGGAAGGAATTCGCCTGGGACGCGCAGCGGTTGTCCGTAGACTAACTCCGCTGCCGAGGACTGGAGGTCTTCCTTGACCGCGGTGCGTAGGCCGAGTAGCACCCACGGTAGGCGGTCAGTCCAGGTACTGTCCTGCAGGCCGGCGCGGAGTGAGGCCTTGAGTGACCTGTGGAAGCGTTCACAAAGTCCGTTGGCCTGCGGGTGGTACGCCGTGGTGCGGTGGAGCGTCACCCCGAGGTTGCGTGCTGTGGCCGTCCAGAGTTCGGAGGTGAACTGGGCGCCTCTGTCGGAGGTTATGTCGGCCGGTACGCCGAACCTCGCAACCCAGGTGTTAACGAACGCCCTGGCGATGTCGGCTGTGGTGGTGGAGGTCAGCGGCACTGCCTCAGGCCAGCGTGTGTAGCGGTCGACCATCGTGAGGAGATAAGTTTGGCCTTGCGATGGCGGCAGGGGACCGACGATGTCGACGTGTACGTGGTCGAAGCGGCGGCTGGGTACCTCGAAGTCTCCCAGGGGTGCTTTGGTGTGCAGCTGTACCTTAGCCCGTTGGCAGGCGAGGCAGGAGGTGGCCCAAGTCCGAACATCTCTGCTAAGGCCGCGCCAGACGAAGCGCTTGGAGAGGAGTTTGATGGATGCGCGGGAACCCGGGTGAGAGAGCCCGTGGAGCGCGGCGAAGACGCGGCGGCGCCAGGTCTCAGGGACGACCGGCCTGGGTTGGCCGAGTGAGACGTCGCACGTGACTGCCGTGGCTTCAGGCCCGTGCGCGACCTTGGCTAGGCGTAGCCCTGGCAGGCTGGTAGCCGCCGAGAGGAGGTCTGGGTCCGTGAGCTGGGCCGCTGCTAGTTGTGCGTAGTCGACCGCGAGGTGATTCGCACAGACGGCGGGACGGGAAAGGCAGTCGGCGACCACGTTGTCTCTACCGGAGACGTGCTGAATGTCCGTAGTAAACTCAGAGATGGCCGCGAGCTGGCGTTGCTGCCTAGCGGACCAGGGTTCGGTGTGCTTGGCCATCGCGTATGTGAGTGGCTTGTGGTCCACATACGCGGTGAAGGGGCGGCCTTCCAGGAGGAACCTGAAATGGCGGACCGACAGGTGGAGTGCGAGAAGCTCGCGGTCGAAAGTGGAGTATTTGACCTCCGGGGGGCGCAGTTGGCGGCTGTAGAAGGCAAGTGGCTGCCACGCGCCATTGACCCACTGCTCGAACACGGCCCCGACCGCATGGTCGGAGGCGTCGGTGGTGAGCGCGACCCGGGCATCGGCCCTCGGGTGCGCGAGCAGAGTGGCGTCGGCGAGTGCGTTTTTGGTGGCGTCGAAGGCGGCTGCCGTGTCAGTGGTCCAGGCTACGTCCATCTTGCCGGATTTTCCTCGGAGGGAGTTGTATAGGGGCTTCATAAGGGCTGCGGCTCTGGGGATGAACCTGTTGTAGAAGTTCACCATCCCGAGGAACTCCTGGAGGCCCTTGATGGTTGTGGGGCGGGGGAATTGCTGGACGGCCTGCACCTTGTTGGGCAGGGGGACGGCCCCAGCAGGGGTGATGTGGTGACCGAGAAAATCGATCTCGGTTAGGCCGAATTGGCACTTCGCCGGGCTGAGGATGAGCCCGTGTTGGGCTAGGTGCCAGAACAGGATGCGAAGGTGTTCGAGGTGTTCCTGTTTGGAGGAGCTGGCCACGAGAATGTCGTCTAGATAGACGAATAGGAAGTTCAGGTCCCGGAGGACTGAGTCCATAAGGCGCTGGAAAGCCTGTGCTGCATTCTTGAGGCCGAAGGGCATCCTCAGGAACTCGAACAGGCCGAATGGGGTGATGACGGCCGTTTTGGGGATGTCCGCGGTGTGTACGGGGACTTGGTGGTAACCGCGCACCAGGTCGACTTTGGAAAAGACGGTTCGTCCGGCCAGTCGGGCCGAGAAGTCCTGGATGTGTGGCACCGGGTACCGATCGGGGGTGGTGGCGTCGTTGAGGCGGCGGTAGTCCCCGCAAGGGCGCCAGCCTCCGCCGGGCTTGGGGGCGATGTGGAGGGGCGAGGCCCAAGGGCTGCTGGAGCGGCGGATGATGCCGAGTTGTTCCATGTTGGTAAACTCGGCCCGCGCGATTTCCAGCTTGGCCAGGTTGAGTCTGCGGGCGTGGGCAGAAACTGGGGGGCCGGTGGTGGGGATATAGTGTTCCACACCGTGCTTGGCGGCTTTGGCCGAAAAGGTCGGGTTAGTGAGGGCGGGAAACTCAGCTAGGAGTGCCGAGTAGTCGTCCGTGGCTCTGGCGAGGCAGTAGGTCGTCGGGCCGGCCGAACGGGCCAGGGTAAAGGCGCCGGGGATGGGGGCCATAGTGTTGATGTCGACGAGGCGGTGCCTCGGAATGTCGACAAGGAGGCCGTGGGCGCGTAGGAAGTCGGCGCCGATGAGTGGGCAGAGGACCTTGGCTGTGAGGAACTCCCAGCGGTAGCGGCGGCCCGCGAGGTCGAGCGTGACCATGCGGGTGCCATATGTGCGGATTTCAGAGCCGTTGGCTGCAGCCAGTGTGATACCCCGTGTGCCGCGTTGGATCTCGAGGGCGGAGGCGGGGGTGATGCTGTGCTGGGCCCCTGTGTCGCACAGAAATCGGCGGTTGGTTCTGTCGTCAGTGACGTACAGTAGGGGCTCCTTCTGCCCCGCGGCCATCGCGGGGGCCGGTGCGGGGGGGGGTTTGAAGGAACACGGTGGCGTGCAGCGTTGAGCCCTAGCGCCAAAACGGGTGTGGTAGTAGCAGTGACCCGGAGTGGTAGGGCGGTCGGGCCTAGCGGCCCGGGAAGACCGCGTGGTCGTTGCCGTGAGGTCGGGCGCGACGTCGCGAGCGGCCTGTGCAGAGAGCAGCCGGTCGGCCTTTTCGGCTATCTCATTCAGGTCCGTGGAGTCAGACTCCACAAGGAGCGGGCGGATGCTGGCGGGGAGCTGCCGAATGAAAAGCGTGCGAAAAAGGGCGCCGGGATTTTTGTCGTCGGAGAGGGACAGCATGTGGGAAAGCAGGTCTGATGGTGAAGCATCACCAAGGCCGGGGAGGTCCAGGAGTTGGCAGTGGCGCTGGTAAGAGGACGTTTGAAATTTTTTAAGTAGCGCAGCCTTCAGATGCTCGTACTTGCCCTCCGTTGGTGGATTCTGCAGCGCTGCCCAAACCTTGGGGACTGTAGCGTAGGTGAGCGAGGCGACGAGGTAGTCGTACTTCGTGGCGTCGACTGTAATGCCTTTCAGCCGGAATCTGGACTCAGCTTGAACGAACCAGGCTTCGGCGAGGTTCTCCCAAAAGTCAGGTAATTTAACCGTGACTACGTTTGTATCCGCCATGCTAGCTTAGGATTCGTCCTGAGCATCGGGGTCACCAGTGTTGAGATACCGCGGCAAACGTGGGAGTCGAGACAGAGCTATTGAAAACACAACTGCTTTATTCTGACCACATGACAAACAGGAACTAGAAAAGCCCGCACATCCACTTAAATACTTCCCAGACAGGAAGTGCTCCCGGCAGCCTGTCCCTGCGGGAAACAAGTTGCTGGAGGAAAGGGCCCCCGGCTGGGGGCTTCTGCTTAGACTGTCTGTGCCGCCGTGAGCGGATTATGTCCAGTGGTGGCGTGTCGCCACAATGGCCTCCTTCTGTGCTGTAACCATTCTATGATTTCAAATGATTTTTGCTTTGCAACCTAGTTAAAGTAAACAGCTTAACTAATGGTAATGTACAATGATTTTTAAATAGACATCATGTTACTGAATGACAAATGTTTAAGAGGCGCACACACGTCTTCTACACACAATTTTTTAGGATTTATATCTATTATTTCTATCAACTTGTTTTGTAATTAAAAAGGAAGGCAATGATCGAGGGAGGTACTTGCCTCCTCATTTTGCATGAAAATTAATTTTAAAAGCTTCTCAAGAATGCAAGTCTCTGGTGGATTACGGCCAAAGAAATTACATTCCACAGTCGGACAAGGTAGATTCAGGCCAAGGGATTATGGAGGGGCTACACTTTCCACTCGGGAGTCATAGGTACAAGTGAGGTAACTTTATTTTCAACTAGTAGTAGCACAAGACCAGGAATAACCCCCTTAATGACCCCGCCCCAGTAATCAGAGAATGGAAATTTATTGTGATATATTTGGGAGCAATAGAGGGTCAGACTAAGGGGAGAAACAGATAATCCCAGCACGTTGCTTCCAAGCTAACATAAAACACTGAGAAATGAGTTTCCACCTTCATTATTCCATATTAAAATTTTGACACCACATCTTCAAGCATATATATGATCATATAAACTACTAAATAGATTAAGGGAAACCATTAATAAGATATATTTTTTCCCCTTCTGCCCAACAACAGTAAAGCACCAACATAAAAGAAGTCTTAAAACATAGGCATCTATAAAGCAAAGGGCACTAGAAAAAAAAATCCCTCCTCTCGCGACAGAGGGAAAATATAGACCCTTGTCTCCAGCGGGGCCACAGAAGACATTCATTAAATATATAGAAAGTAACTGATGCTGTACTGATGACAGTACAGACATGATGGGTCGAATGGCCTCCTTCTGTGCCGTAAATTTCTATGATTCTATGACAGGAAGAATTCACAGGTCCAGCAAACCTCCCAATTGCACAGCTGACGTCACTGCAAGGCGACCCCATATCATAATGTACCATAACAGATAGCACATGGCTGACTACATGCAATCAATATCAATGCACTGAAGGGATAATTACAGTCCTAGTCCTTTTGGGGCTATCCCAGATCAGGCGTATTCCCCAGACGTTCAGCTTCAACTTAAGTTAGAGATAGCCGAATTCCATAAAACGCTTCAATGGGTCTAAAGGTTCAGACTATCTCTCCCTAAAGGAACGGAACGACTGAAGATGTTACCGTCCTCCAGATAGTACTTTTAATAAATTGAACTAGACTGTAACTTTCCGGATATTATGAGGGTCCGGAATACCCCCCAGAATTCTGCAACTCCTTACAAAAGAGTGTACAGAATTTGTGGGTTCGCGAGTTTATACAGAATTACTCTGAGACAATTCTAAAAATATAGTTTTATTTAAGAGCCGACATTCAGTTAACATCTGTTGAATCAGTCGCAACATTAACAATTCAAAATACAATTAGCTTACATTCCTTATTTCTCAGAGATCCTTATTTTCAAATCTTTACTTCGTTACATTTCTTACTTATTTCTAAATCCAGAACATCCACCAAAATCAATCACTTTGACTTCCCGAGACTCATAGTTAAAGACACAGAGATGCCTCTGGAAAGTTGAGAGATGCTTTGCCCGTTCAGCGTGTTCTGACTTTCTGTTAAAAATGTCTTATTTTTATACCCTTTTGGCAGTGGTTTCTTCTTTGATGTACTCTGCTGATGTCAGCTAATTGTCTTTATTGATACAGGTACACTATCCCTTATCCGAAAGCCTTGGGACCAGCTGAGTTTCGGTTTTCGGATTTCAGAAGGTATTATTATAAGACTGGGAAATTTGTATTTAATATAAATTTTAAAAGTTCAGGCTACCTCTTGCGACGGTTCCGTGTCTCATTCCCCTTCCTGCTTCTCTGGAAAGCCGGATATCGGCTGACTCCTACTAAGCTGGCCCGCAAATCAGGTCGGGTGGGGGGGGGGTGGGGGAGGAAAGAAATATTGGACGGGCCACGGTTCGGGGGGGGGGTCAGGGGTAGAAAAGAATATTGGACGGGCCGCGGTTCGGGTCGGGGGGGGGTCGGGTCGGGTGGGGGGGGGGGGGGGAGAGAAAAGAATATCGGACGGGCCGCGGTTCGGTTCAGGTCGGGTCGGGGGGAGAAAAGAATATCAGACAGGCCGCTGCAGCTATCGGACGGGCCGCTGTATTGTTGGGTTCACTCTCCCGGTACCTCCTTCACACTGCCCGGCTCGGCCTGCAATCTCCTACCCAGGAGGGAACTCTGTGACCCTCTGCCCTGCTCAGCGTAAGTCGTGCGCCACTCTGGTCATGTCGTGCGCACGACATACGCTGAACGAAAAAACTTTCGGCTTTTAGAGGTTTTCGGAAGTTCGGATAAAGGATAGTCTACCTGTACCTCTTTTGAATGCTTTCTATCTTACTGTCAATTCAACTATTGCATGCATAATTATTTCTCGACCTTTAAGTGTTCCAAAAACCATTGTAAAAACAATGACAGCAATGGTTTCTGTTTGATGCCATTCTTAATGAAGATTCTTCATTCAATTCTTAATATTGGCTTTACTGGTTTTTTGCAGACATTGTGACTCCCCTTCTTCTCCAAGTTCAATACAAACACAATGCAATTGCTTGGTGTATCTATTGAAGTCATATCTTCAAAGTGTCCTTGTTGGCATCATATTTACTGTGTAAATCAAAACCACTTTAACTGTGTGTTTACTTGTTTTCTGGCTATCTCAATTGGCTGCATATTTAATCATGTTTCCTGTCTTATTTGATGTTACTTTTACAAAGGCACAGGGTTTAATCAATATTTTATGTTCCTGTTCGACATGTTGGTTTTTAACACCTCACTTGGGTCTTCCATTGTGATACGCCCAAACTCTAGATTCTTCGGAAGCAAGTCTTTGCGCGGCCACTTCCCTCAGGACCAGGAGGCCACTTTTAAATTTGTTACAATATTGACGAGATATAAATTTCTAATAAATATATAGGGGGAGAAATTGACTATAGCCCCATTTGGGGCGCCAGCCTCGCCAGGGCGCTAAAAGTAGCGCCCCGGAAGCATTCGCGGCCGCCCGCCGGAAATTGAGTGGTAGCGCCCCAAAGGGAAGAACAGCGCTACTGGAAGCGCCCCACATCCCTCTTGGGGCGCTGCGACTGAATATCGTGGTGTAACATGCCGCAGCGTGACGTCGCGCTGCGGTATTGCAGGCCTTCTTCCCCTTCTTAAAGGGGAGGGGCCCTGTGCAGCGCGATCAGGGGCCCAGCTGGGCCCCCGAGGATCGCGAGTGCAGCCAAAAGAGCCCGGCACCGAGGAGAAGTGCCGGGCTCTTGGAACGCAGCTGGCACTCCGCGGGGGGGGGGGGGGTGGTTTCAGGAGGCCAGGGACGGGAGCGCAGGCAGGTGGCCAACAACAAAAATGGCCGCCACGCACCTTGCCTTTAATTTGCGCCTCCCCGGCCGCAAGTAGGCCCCCCTGAACCGGTTGGACATAGCGTCCGGCGGTAAATCAGGGGGCGCTTCCAAATATCGCGGCTGGGGCGTTAGCAGGGCGCTGCGCACACCGATGACATCGGTAGCAGCGCAGCGCTAATGGCTAGCGCCACCACTAGCGTCCCGCAGAATTTAGCGGGAGGTGTGGACCGTGCCGCGCCCGGGCGCCAGTTGGCTTGCGACCCACTTAGTGCCCTCTTAAGGCGCTAACGGGTGGCGCAGCCAACTGAATTTCTCCCCCATAATGTAGAGATGTTTCTAATCTAACTGATAGTGGTTAGCACTGTTGCCTCACAGCGCCAGGGACCCGGGTTCGAATCCGGCCTCGGGCGACTGTCTGTGTGGAGTTTGCACATTCTCCCCGTGTTTGCGTGGGTTTACTCCGGGTGCTCCGGTTTCCTCCCACAGTCCAAAGATGTGCGGGTTAGGTTGATTGGCTATGATAAATTGACCCTTAGTGTTAGGGGGATTAAATACGTGGGGTTACGGGGATAGGGTGGGATATGTGTTGGTGTAGGGGTTACGGGGATCGGGTGGGATATGTGTCAGTGCAGGCTCGATGGGCCGAAATGGCCTTTATCTGCACTGTGTGGTTTCTGTGATTTCTGTGACTCTGAGGACTGCCACACCTCTATTGCACCTCCTCAACAACAACTCTGCTACGCCCATCCTATACAGTACTGTCTCGCTCAGCTAGCACCCTGTCCGAGTTTACAAACCCCTCCAGGACCTCTTTCTGCTCTACCTCTGCAATCTCCTCCATCCCATCCTCTATTCTGCGTCCCACCTACCTCTGCTCCACCACTGACAGTGAAGCTTTCAGCTCTCACTCCTGGACTCTAATTCTGTTCCCAGACCTAGTGTCTTCCTACTTCTCTCCCAATGACTTGCCCTCCTCATCTATAAAGAAGTATCTAGCCTCTGCTCAGGACTTCCTCCTGACAGCACAACCAAGGTTGGAACTAATTATGTGCAGAATTACAGATAAGAAGCTGTGGTCTACAACACAGAGTATTGAGCACCACAATTTCACACATCATTTAGTGACTGGTGAGATCTTCTTGGGCCTTGTATCAGTTTATTTTTGACAGCAATAATTTTTACAATACTCCAACAGGAAATGTTTCCTTCTATATCCATAAAATATCACCTGCTTCCACTTCTACCTCTCCCCCTCTTTCACTGAAACCCCAATTCACATCATTACCTCTAGATCTAGGCATTTCGAATGACTATCTTGCTTCGCTGTTTAACTTGGACTGTTGTGAGCTGTGTTTACAACCTTCACACAGAGTTCCACACTCTCATCACCCCTGTCCTTGCTAAGCTCCATTGACCCCTCATAATCTAGCAAAATTGTTTTTAAGATCCTCGAGTCATTTTCCAATTCCTCTGTCGCCTTAACCATCCTACATCTGCCACATATCTCCCCTCATACTTCCAGACACTGCGTAACACCTTGTTCCCCCCTCCATCTTCAGTGATCTTCCTTTCAGCCACTGAATCCCAACCTCTGGAACGCCCTCCCACAATCCCATCCAATTAAAAAAATTTTTTTTATTTTTTTAAAGCCTACTCTTCAGCCGTTCCATCCGCCCTCAACCTTTCCATCATCCCCTTCTTCCCTCTGGATTCTGCTCCACTGTTTTCTTCTCCGCCCTGCAAGTCACACAAAGAAGTCTCCCAGTACAGGAGGAGCACTACAGAATAGAAATGCATGCTGTGTTTAGAATTTCTCACAAGGCTAGTGATAGAATGATAAATCCTGGCAAGACGAGCATAAATTAAGCACCTCCAAAAAACCCGCTATACTATATTTATACATTATATCAGTTTACTTGATATGTTTTGCCTAATTATTTGCATGCTAACTAATTCTAGTTAGTTAATGTATCTTGCATCACAGGGCAGTTATTTTCTCCACATTGCTGTGAGCAATAACTCCATATGGTCAGTACAAGCAGTGATTAGTATTCTGAGTGTTAAACAATTGTACAGAATTTGAGAGACAGTACAACTTACCTTGGCATGAAAGTTTGTTTCCAGTTCCTCCCTGTACTGTTTGATTTGTTCGTATTGATCGTCCCTTAGCTGCTGAAGTATCTCAGCTACTTTGTGCTCGTAGTCCTTTTGATGAACAGACTCGAATTCCTCAATTCTAACTTTATGATGCCGCTTGGTTTCCTCAATTTCCTACATGAACAAACATTAACGCAAGGTTAGAGAATACTCAAACAGCTCATTGGATTCGGCCTCTCTTGTGTGGAACCTTATCAAATGCCTTCTGAAAGTCCATATAGACAACATAAGAATACAAGAATTAGGAGCAGGAGTAGACCATTCGGCCCCTCGAGCCTGCTCCGCCATTCAATAAGATTATGGCTGATCTTCGACCTCAACTCCACTTTCCTGCCCGACCCCCGTATCCCTCGATTCCATTAGTGTCCAAAAATCTATCGATCTCTGTCTAGAATAGACTCAACGACGAGCCTCCACAGCCCTCTGGGGTAGAGAATTCCAAAGATTCACCACCCTCTGTGTGAAGAAATTTCTTCTCATCTCAGTCGTAAATGGCCGACCTTTTATCCTGAGACTTTGGCTCCTAGTTCTAGACTCCCCAGCCAGATGAAACAGCCTCTCAGCAGCTACCCTGTCAATCCCTGTAAGAATTTTATACGTTTCAATGAGATCACCTCTAATTTTTAGGCCCATTCTGCTCAATATCCATCGACACTCCCTTATCCACCATGTTAGTGACCTCCTCAAAAAATGCAACTAGATTAGTCAGATATGACCTGCCCTTCCCCACAACTGGCGTTAAACTGATGAGTCTGTAGGTTCCTGATTTCTCCATCCATCACTTTTTAAATAATGGAGTACAATTTTCCAATCCAAAAGGCACAATTCCCGAATCTGGAGAACTTTGGAACATAATGACTAACGTATCTGCAATTTCCTTTCCTATTTCTTTTAATCCCCCAGGGTGGAAACCATCAGGTCCCAGAGAATAGTCTGTCTTAAGTCCCAATATTTTTCCATTACCATTTTCTTATTTATATTAAATCCAGTAACTTCCCCCTTTGACACCCTGTACCACAGGTTTCTTATCCTCTTCCTCTACTGTGAAGAGGGATGCAAAATATTCATTTAACACGACTGGCATTTGTTTATTGCCCATTATAGTCTCATCTGCATCTGTCATTAATGGGCCTACATTCCCCTTTACAGCTCCCTTTTCCTTAATATACAGTGCCCAACCACTTAGGGAGGGAATTCCAGAGCTTAGGGACTTGGCAGCTGAAGGCACAGCCACCAATGGGGGAGTGATTAAAATCAGGGACGCGCAAGAGGCCAGAATTAGAGGAGCGCAGATCTCTCGGGGGTTGGGGGCGGTGGCTGGAGGAGGTTACAGAGATAGGGAGAGACGAGGCCATGGAGGAATTTGAAAACAAGGATGAGAATTTTAAAATTGAGGCATTGCTTAACCAGGAGCCACTGTGGGTCAGCGAGCACAGGGGTGATGGGTAAACAGGACTTGGCGCGAGTTAGGACAAGGGAAGCCGAGTTTTGTATGACCTCAAGTTTACGTAGGGTAGAACGTGGGAGGCCAGCCAGGAGTGCATTGGAATAGTCAAGTCTAGAGGTAAAAAAGGCATGGATATGGGTTTCAGCAGCAGATAAGCTGAGGCAAGGGCAGAGACGAGCGATGTTACGTAGGTGGAAATGGGCGGTCTTAGGGATGGGGCAGATCTGTGGTAGGAAGCTCATCTCGTGATCAAATATAACACCAAGTTTGCAAACAGACTGGGTCAGCCTCAGACAGTTGCCAGGGAGAGAGATGGAATAGGTGACTTGGGAACGGAGTTTGTGGCGTGGACCGAAGACAATGGCTTTGGTCTTCCCGGTATTTAATTGGAGGAAATTTTTTGCTTATCCAGTGCTGGATGTCAGACAAGCAGTCTGACAGTTCAGAGACAATGGAGGGGTTGGGACAGGTGGAGGAGAGGTAGAGCTGGGTATCGTCAGCGTACATGTGGAAACTGACGCTGTGTCGTCGGGTGATGTTACCGATGGGCAGCATATAGATGGGAAATAGAGGGGACCAAGGATTGATCCTTGGGGGGCACCAGATGCAACGGCACAGGAGCTGGAAGAGAAGCTATTGCAGGTGATTCTGTGGCTTCGGCTGGAAAGATAGGAATGGAACCAGGCGAGTGCAGTCCCATCCAGCTGGACAACGGTGGAGGGGCGTTGGGACAGAATTGTGTGGTCAATCATGTCAAAGGCTGCAGGCAGGTCGAGAAGAACAAGGAGGGATATAGTTTACCTTTGTCACAGTCAATTAGGATGTCCTTTGTAACCTTGGCAAGAGTCGTTTTGGTACTGTGGTGGGGGCGGAAACCTGGCTGGAGGGATTCAAACAAAGAGTTCTGGGAAAGATGGGCATGGATTTGGGAGGCGACAACATGTTCAAAGACTCTGGAGAAAAAAAGGAAGTTGGAGATGGGGGCGATAGTTTTCAATGACGGAGGGCTCAAAGGTTGGTTTTTTTGAGGAGAGGGGTGATGACGGCAGATTTGAAGGAGAGTGGGACAGTACCCGAGGAGAACCATTAACAATATCAGCTAACTTGGGGGCCAGGAAGGGAGGTTGGGTGGTCAGCAGTTTAGTTGGAATAGAGTCGAGGGAGCAGGTGGTCGGCCTCATGAACAAGGTGAGCTTTGAGAGGGCATGAGGGGAGATAGGAGTGAAACTAGAGAATATGTCTAATCTAATCCCATTTTCCAGCACTTGGTCCGTAGCCTTGTATGCTATGGCATTTCAAGTGCTCAGTCAAATGCTTCTTGAATGTTGTGAGGGTTCCTGCCTCTACTACCCTTTCAGGCAGTGAGTTCCAGATTCCAACCACCCTCTGGGTGAAAAAGTTTTTCCTCAAATCCCCTCTAAACCTCCTGCCCCTTACCTTGAATCTATGCCCCCTTGTTATTGACCCCTCTACTAAGGGGAAAAGTTCCTTTCTATCTACCCTATCTATGCCCCTCATAATTTTGTACACCTCAATCAGGTCCCCCCTCAGCCTTCTCTGCTCCAAGGAAAACAACCCCAGCGGGTGGTGAATCTTTGGAATTCTCTACCCCAGAGGGCTGTGGATGCAGTCGTTGAGTATATTCAAGACAGAGATCGATAGATTTTTGAATATTAAGGGAATCGAGGGATATGGGGATAGTGCAGGGAAGTGGAGTTGAGGTAGAAGATCAGCCATGATCTTATTGAATGGCGGAGCAGGTTCAAATGGCCTACTCCTGCTCCGATTTCTTATGCTCTTAGACAACTGCTACCAGAGTCTTGTATCCTTTGCTGTTCCTTACTTATACCCATATGGTTTACATTGCCTGTTCAGCCTTACTGAAATCCTTTCTTTCTACTGTTGTAATTGTTTTTTTTATCAATATTATTCCTCCATCTCCTTTCCAAAGATCTTATAGCCTGGAATATATACTCCCAGATGCCAAGCTGATAGCCAGGTGTCTGTAATGGCCACTACATCATAGCCTTTAAACTGAACTTATGCTTCTAACTCACTTGTTTTATTTCTTATGCTGCGTGCAGGCATGTAACAATAAAATAACAAAGTAACAAAGTATTTACAGCACAGCAACAGACCATTCGGCCCAACAAGTGACTATCTTATATTTATGGCCCCCTAGTTCTGGTCTCACCCGCAAGTGGAAACAACATCTTGATGTCTGCCCTATTGAACCCCTTCATAATAGAAACATAGAAACATAGAGATAGGAACAGGAGTAGGCCATTCGGCCCTTCGAGCCTGCTCCGCCATTCAATGAGATCATGGCTGATCCTCGTCTGAGATCATAGCTGATCTTACCAGTTCAGTACCCCGTCCCCGCCTTTTCTCCGTAACCCTTAATCCCCTTAGCCTTCAGAAATATATCCAATTCTCTCTTGAAAATATTTATTGAATTAGCCTTCGCAGCCCTCTGTGGCAGGGAATTCCACAGGCTCACCACTCTTTGAGTGAAGAAATTCTTCCTCATCGCTGTTTTAAATGATTTGCCCGCTATTTTTAGACTGTGGCCCCTGGTTCTGTGCTCCCCGGCCATTGGAAACATTCTCTCTGAATTCAGCCTGTCCAGGCCTGCCATCATTTTATATGTTTCGATGAGATCCCCTCTCAATCTTCTAAACTCCAGTGAGTACAAGCCCAAACTATTTAATCTCTCTTCGTAGGTCATTCCCGCCATTCCAGGTATCAGCCTGGTGAATCGCCGTTGCACTCTTTCCATGGCAAGAACATCCTTCCGCAGATGGGGCGACCAAAACTGTACACAATACTCCAGATGCGGTCTCACCAGCACCTTGTACAGCTGTAGTAAGGTGTCCCTATTCCTATACTCGAACCCCCTTGATATGAAGGCCAACATACCATTTGCCTTCTTAATCGCCTGTTGCACCTGCATGCTCTCCTTCAGTGACTGGTGCACAAGAACACCCAGGTCCCTCTGCACTTCCCCATCTCCCAATCTATTGCCGTTTAGATAATAATCTACCCTCCTGTTTTTACCCCCAAAGTGGATAACCTCGCATTTATCCACATTATAGTGCATCTGCCACGTATCCGCCCATTCCCCCAACCTGTCCAAATCGCACTGTAGCCTCCTGACATCCTCATCAGAGCCCACCCCTCCTCCTAGTTTAGTGTCGTCAGCGAATTTGGAAATATTGCATCCAATTCCCTGATCCAGATCATTTATATATATTGTGAACAGCTGGGGTCCCAGGACAGATCCTTGCGGCACCCCGCTGGTCACTGCCTGCCACTCCGAAAACGAGCCGTTTATTCCAACTCTCTGTTTTCTATCCGCCAGCCAGTTCTCTATCCACGTTAATACTTTGCCCCCAATCCCATGAGCCTTAATTTTGCATGATAATCTTTTGTGTGGAACCTTATCGAAGGCTTTCTGGAAGTCAAGGTACACCACATCCACTGGCTCTCCCCCATCTATTTTACCAGTTACTTCCTCAAAAAATTCCAGCAGATTAGTCAAACACGATTTACCCTTTGTAAATCCATGTTGACTCTGTCCGATCCTTTCCCCATTTGTCAAGTGCTCCGCTATTTTATCCTTAATAATGGACTCTAGCATTCTGCCCACAACCGATGTAAGGCTTACTGGTCTATAATTCCCTGCTTTCTCTCTACCCCCCTTTTTAAATATTGGGGTAACATTAGCTACCCTCCAATCCACGGGTACCGGGTAAAGACCTCAATCAGATCATACCTCAGCCTGCTCTTATCTAGAGAAAAGAGCCCCAGCTTGTTCAATTCTTCCTGATACGTATAACCTGGTTTAAATTCCTTTACAAGACCTAATTTATTATTCCTGCTAAATTTACATTCCATAATATATATGACCTTTAGACCAACTTATCTTTCACTGATGTCGCAGATTCAGTTATATTTGAAATGAATACCCCTTTTGCCTTAGAAGGTTGCTTAGGACATCAAGAACAAAGTAACTGACCCAGCAACTTTGCCCACAGATGCACTAGAACCCTCCTCAGGAAGGGGCTTCACTAGGTGCTTCCAACAGCTGGTTGCCGGTCACAAAGGGAAACAGATGCGGACAAAGAAGATATTTGGATCAGGTCCCCCATCTCACACCTGGCCGCAAGCCTCTCAGACATTCACCAATGCAGGCTTGTACAGGTATCAATATGTCACTGGAAAGGTCCTATCTGATTGACAAAATTCTGTCCAGGACTTTGTACTGACAGCGCAGGCTTGAATGCCTAATATAAAATGGGCAGCAAGGAAATCGGGTTATAGTTCAAAAGTACTTCTGTAACATAAATGAGGTAGGAGATTCTAGCCAACCGAGCCACTCTAGAATTTAGCACACCTTCAAGCTCTTTAAACACAGCCAGTGCCGCTGATCAATGTAAAACAGGCTCGAGTTCACCCCATCAAGGGATCTAGTACAAAACAGTTGTAACTGCTGTACACATCAGATACATACATTCTCATGGAGGTTTTTCTGGAAATCTAACTTTTCCTGCAACGTTTGTGCTCTGTTTGCCAAGTCACATCTTTGTAGCATTTCATCGTGTAGTTGCGTTTTGGCAGCGTTGGCAGTCGAATTAATCTGAAGGAAAAATGAAAAGATAACACAAGAATCAACTTTTTTTTTGAGGCGAGGAGGGATCAAGGTTGCTGGTACAACATGCTTACTTCTGCAAGCTGAACTCTGAGTTCGGAGAGATCATTCTCCAAGTTCCTCTTCTCACTCAGAGCTGTCGCCAACTGAGCCTCTTTGGAATTCAGTGACGCTTTCAGGTCTTTCAACTGGGCCAAAGCAGATTGCAACTCAGATTCCTTGTTTGCATTTCTGAAAGAATACAACATTACTCACAGTTCAATGGATTTTCAGTTCAATTATTTCTACTTGGACTGGATTTTGTTTATTCTACTAGATTTAAAATTTGATATATTTAAATCAAAACACACCTGCTGCTTTTAGGTGGATTTATACCAAAAAAAGATATTAAAGCAAAGGACTTGCAAAGCAAAGCACACCTCCTCAATTTTTTATGTTTCTTACAATTACTTAAAAAAAAACACCAGGCAGCAGAAATCCAAGATTAGATCAGTGATGCATCTAGAATTTGCTCCCTTAAAGAATTATAGGTCCAACTATGATAACAACAGAAAATGCAGGAAAAACTCAGCAGGCCAGGCAACATCCGTGGAGAGAAAATAGAGTCAACGTTTCAGGTCTAACCCTTTTTCAAATCGTATCGTATGCTATCGTATAGGTCCAACTAGTTAGTCATGAGTAATATAATGATAACAGAGTTGTTGGCCAATCACAGTGATCAATCTCTATCAATTAGTTTACAACTGTCCCAGACATGAGGTGAGGAAACTTCCAGTGGTGGAGAGCTTTGGAACCATAGGTCCAAAGTCACCCGCTCCTCTCGAGCACAGTACACTCACCACACATCATGGGCCTGATTTTGTGGATTCCGTGGGAAATGGTCGGATTCCCCCGAATGTGGGGTTCTGACCCACAAAAAAATGGGTCAGCCAGCTGCACGCAATTTTCCCTCAAGTGGCCAATTAATTTCCAGCGTGTGGGCAACCTTGCTAATTGTCCATTTCCAGTCAGGAAGCCCACAGTATGATGTCATCATTCATGGTGCTTTCAAGGTCCACAGCAAGCACTGCTTCCTCTGTTGGCTTCCAAACGAACCATACAGGATGGCAGAGGAGCCTGGAGCAGCTGTGGCCAGTGCCAGACCCCGAGCTGCTGTCAAATTCGACGAAGCTTCACTGCAGACATTATTGGATGGGGCTAGGGCCCACAGGGAGGTCCTCTTCCCTAGGTCAAGCAGGAAGAGGCCTCCCACTGAGACCAAGGCTGCATGGATGCAGGTGTCAGCAGATGTCAACTCGAATGTGCATGTAACCTTGGCATCACATCTCTAACTCCTTCCTCTACTCCTCACTGTGGAGGAGGAAGAGGCTGTGCAGCCAGACTCCTCAGAGGAAGCTCCAACCTCTGAGGGCGCAGCGACAGCAGAAGTAAGCGCACCCAACACCAGCGCAGACACACACCTCGTGGGGACCTTCAGGACATAGAGTAGTGTCGTCACCTGGTACTTCACAGCTCAAAAGGCGAGCCTCAGCAGATTATGGAGACAGGGACAGCAGTGGAGAGTCCTCGTCAGAGGGCGCAGGACTCTGCCAGCTCAGCTCAGCTGCGCTGCATGTCAACCCTCTGCCTCTGGGTCCATCCGCAAGAGAAGAGGTGATGGATCTCCATGCACAGATGCAGGAGTCTCTGGCAGGTTTTGTGTCCAAGGTCGCTGCGAGTGTGGAGCGAATGGACGAGTCCATAGCGACCATGAGCAGAGCCTTTGTAGAGTCTTGGTGTCTTGGCGCATGAACACATCACCATGGAAAGGTTGGCAACCTCCATGGAGGAGATAAGTCGCCAGGGTACGGAAAACATGGTGAGTGCTCATAAGAGAATGACATCTCTTGAGGAGCGATGGCCATCTATTGAACAGAGAAACCAGACCTTCATGGAAGTCCTTCTGAGTAGGACTGCCAGTGCAGATACTGGTCCCCATGGCCCCCTAAAGCACAGCAAGGTGCTCTCAAGCCACTTCCAAGCGCTGGCCCTTTCTGGCCTGTGCAGCTTCAGGTGAGTGAGCAGCAGCCTGGTGCTCCTGTTGCTGACCCTGCTGTTCCTGGTTCTGCTGCTGCTGCTGCCTCTGCTGCTGGAGATCCTTTAATGGCAAGAAGGGAAGGGAAAAAAGGCGTCCCATGCTTCTGGTAGATGCCTCCACTGAGGAAGCGCTGAGTGAGGGTGGCGAGAGGGGCTTCCCAGGAGATCACATTGGAGAAGTGTGTGAGGCTCCAACCTTCCACAGCTGTGCCTAAGCCTTGAAGAAGTAGCCCCAAACCTGTAACAACAAGGTCCTTCAACATACAAATGCTCTCCGATTAAATCGCAGCTTTCCCGAATGACCTGCAGCTGAGAGCAAGCAAGCCGGCAAGCTTCACGCCAGGTTTCATCAGCGGGGTTCCCCGCAGGCGTGTTTAGCGTGGGGAACCCTTGAAAATAGCAAGGGCCCCTTAAAATGGCATTAAACATGCCAATAATTGGTGATTAGGGTCCCGACGGCCAGTCCCGCCCGATGGCTGGCAGAAAATTACTCATACACTGTAACCCAAAATGTTATTTTCTGAAAGAGTTTGCATTTGAACCAATCAATATTAACTGCTTCCACCATCTCCCTAGGGAGACTGACCACTCGCCCACTGAAATATTTTCCACAGATTAGTTTTGTATTTACAACCCTCAAGTAATGGTGTCCCAGTCGCGGCCCTGTCCTCTGGATCTACTGTTCTGGATAAGGTGAAACAGCTCATCAAGGTCTGCATTATCTCGTCCATTTAGAATGCTAAAAATAGGAATCATAGCACCTTGCAACCTTCTCTTTCCCAGTCAGAACATGTCCAATTTACATAATCCCTTCTCATAACCCCTCCATCATTCTGGTTGCTCTCTTCTGTATCCTTTCAATTGGTGCAATATTCTTTGTTGCACTGTGGCAACCAGAACTGTATTCCAAGTGCAGTCGCACCAATGATTTATAAAGAGGCAGGATTACCTCACAACTTCAACTCAATATTGAACTTTTAATACATCCCAACCTCTGATTTGCTTTACTTATTGCTAGCGAGCATAGTTGCGATAGCTTCAATCCATTTTGCATTTAATGCCAACATGCTACAGGAAAAATAACACAAGTAAATACAGTTTAAAGTTATGCAAAATATACTTCTTGTGCGGTACTTGAAACTTTAAAAAAAAATTAACTTTAAAGAATTTACATTGACATATGTACAAGTGGCAAATACAAGCCTGAAACAGCAACTGGACTAAGGGGGTCAGATAAGTTTTCTACAAAAATTCTGACTCTCTTCCCAGCAAAATAGAATAGAAATGCAAAATATTATTTAAATGGAGAGAGACTACAGAATGCTGCGGTACAGAGGGGTCTGGGGGTCCTCGTACATGAAACACAAAAAGTTAGCATGCAGGTACAGCAAGTAATTAGGAAGGCAAATGGAATGTCGGCCTTTATTGCAAGGGGGATGGAGCATAAAAGTAGGGAAGTCTTGCTACAACTGTACAGGGCGTTGGTGAAACCACACCTGGAGTACTGCGTACAGTTTTGGTCTCCTTATTTAAGGAGGGATATATTTGCATTGGAGGCAGTTCAGAGAAGGTTCACGAGGTTGATTCCTGGGATGAAGGGGTTGTCTTATGGGGAAAGGTTGAGCTTATACTCATTGGAGTTTAGAAGAATGAGGTGTGATCTTATTGAAACAGGGGGCTTGACAGGGTGGATGCCGAGAGGATGTTTCCCCTCGTGGGGGAATCTAGAACTAGGGGTCACAGTTTCAGAATAAGGGGTCGCCCATTTAAAACCGAGATGAGGAGGAATTTCTTCTCTCAGAGGGTCGTGAATCTTTGGAATTCTCTACCCCAGAGAGCTGTGGAGGCGGAGTCAGTGAATATATTCAAGGCGGAGATAGACAGATATTTGAGCTACAGGGGAGTCGAGGGTTATGGGGAGCGGGCGGGAAAGTGGAGTTGAGGCCAAGATCAGGTCAGCCATGATCTCATTGAATGGCGTAAGCCTGCTCCTATTTCTTATGTTGCTATGAATTTTAACCAACTAGAGGCAGAAGGACACAATGGTTATTGCTTGGGGAGCAGTTTAGTAGACATGTCACAAGCTACTTACGTAAATTTGGGTTTACAGTTCTTGGTGAAAATAGTAAAACTGCACCTCATATGGATGACAAAATCCCATCAGCAACTAGAATGTTGAGCTGGCAAATCCGAGACATGCTGAGAATTATAAGCTCAAACTCAGACACATCTATTAAAAGATTAAAAACACGGGCCTTGAATTTGCGGTCAGAGGCTTCCCGCGGGGAAATGCCTCCGATCCGCAAATAAAATGCCCGCGTACCTGGGGCCTTGGGATCCATGGAGACTCGCGGTCCTGGGCCTCCCCGGGTACCGGCGGGCAGAGGCCCACGTATCCGAGGCGCAGGCGGATCGCGAGCGCCCCGGGATCACGTGGGCCGAACCAACGAATGACAGAAGAGAATCCTCATTCATACTTATGAGGGTTCCGTAGTATGAACAGGAATACCCCAAAAAATACACCTAGACTTCAAATAAATAAAAACATTACATATTTAAAATTAATTAAAATGGCATTTAATTAAATATTTAAAACAAAAATTTAATTTAAAAAAAAATGTACATGTTTTAAAGAGGCTAAAAATAAACTTACCTTATTTCACGGGTGTTTGAATGTATAAATTATTGATAACATTTTATTTTTCTGTTTTTTAAAAACTATAAATTACACCTGGTAAAAGCTGGCCTGCTTTTACCAGGCGTAATTTCACAGGCATTCGCTGGGTAGAAGTTGGGCAACTCTCCACCCGCAGATGCCCTTTTCCCGGGGATGCGTTGGGTCGGTCACGACAATTCTTGACAGATCACAAGTTCCGGGTTTTAGCGCATGCCTAAACCCGGAACTTGTGCGGCCCCTACGGGTGTGTGCACACCTCGTATGGACCCATAGGGGCTGCAAATTACGGCCCATTACATCTACACGCATTTCCTGTCAACCCCACCCTCCCATTATAAATTCCTATGTCCATATTTATAATGGAAGCTGCCTATGTAAACTTGTCACACTGTAATGACATATTGGCCTGGAGTTTGCGGTCGGGTTGATGGCGAACTGGCAGCGTTCACCGTCATTCCGCCTTTGAAACTGACCACAACTTTGGGATTTGGCTCAAGCGGAAATCCCGTAGTTGCGGTCTGTCATTGACAGCTCTGAAACAGGTTGCGCTGTGCCCACCCCACCTCCCCCACCCCCCAAAACAGAGCGAACAATCAGTGAAATCTCATAAATCATTGAAGCTGTCGAAAAATTCGGCTCCTCTGCAATAACACCGCTGTTAAATTCCCCACTAACAGTTAGATCCAAAGGGATTAGGTGTAACTCAGGTTTTAAGTGTACTGACTGCGAAACAAAACTTATGGGCCTGTAAAGTTAATTTTAATTTTGTGCAGTGTGAAATTTGTCCATTTTAATAAAACTTAAAAATTTATAAAAAACTTTTCAAAAAACATTTTTTTTTGTTTGCCTTTTCCCCATGTGAGAGCCCCAATCTTTGTTTTGCTCTCTCTATTGTAAAAAGTTAGAATTTTAAGGGTTTACTCACTTCCTTGTTCACGGTGTGAGAATTCTGCCTTTTGATTGGCTGCTTAGACAGCCTGTTGACGTCACAGCAGCTCACACTAGGGGATCCCCATTAAGTTCTGTTGAATTGAATTGCAGGTCGGAAAACTTGAAGTCCTCGACACAGGGACTGCGAGATCCTTGTGCAGAGCATACTTCGGGGCCAGCGGTGAACACCTGCGCTTCGCTGCAGATCGCAAATTCCAGGCCAATGCCTCTAATGGAGGTGCTGCAGCGCCACCACAGGCAGGATGATATAAATACAATGTGACGTGTTTACTTCATGCCAACAAAAGTGGACATAGAAATTCACTTGGGGACTGCACATGGGCTTAACTCCCTGTGTGCAAAGCCACTTGACACTGACTAGCAAATGAAATAAAACCAGAAAATCAGATATGAAAATGACAGGGAGACCGGAAAATACAAAGAAACACTGGTTATGTCAACAGCTCGAGAAATGGAGAAAATAATCCATCAACTCTATGCTACATCTTGGTAATGAGGGAAAAAAGAGAGTAGTTTCACGATGCCTTCTGTTGCCTAGGCCCTAAGTTCTGGAATTTCCTGCCTAAACCTCTCTGCCTCGCTACCGCTCTTTCCTCCTTTAAGACGCTCCTTAAAACCGACCTCTTTGACCAAGCTTTTGGTCACCTGGCCTAATTTATCCTTATGTTGCTCGGTGTCACATTTTTTGTCTTAAAATACTCCTGTGCAGCGCTTTGGGACGTTTTACTACATTAGAGGCGCTATATAAATACAAGTTGTTGTTGTTGATGCAGATTGGTGCACATTTCATCACATTAGAAGCCTTGCTCTCTGCACTCTGGAATCAACTCAACAGAGGAAAGTTAGTAAAGACTTTTGCTGTACTGACACCTTTGACTAATGCATTGTCATTTGCTGTTTTTAGTATTGTACTGTTGTTTTTCCTGAAAATGAAAATCATGAAACCAGTTGCACTCCACCGTCTCATTGACACAGCACTCCAGCCTATAGAAACACAAGAATTTGCAGATAGAATTATGAAATGGAAAGGTGTCCAAATCAATCATTCCAACTGAATTCCATTGTATACATTATGTGAGGCCATTGGGCATTTTGATTACATTCTACCAGTTGAAGGGGTTCCTTAAGCTTTCTTTGGAATGGTTGTACAGGAAACTTTTTTTTATCCGGCACGGACGGGACCGACGTGGTGCCGGTTCATCAAAAATTCCGGATAACCGAACGCTATAGTAAAAGATACGGAGCTGAGAGCTCCGTATAAAGCAACAAACCCTGTTGCTTAGCAACAGCTTCAGAACAATGGGAACAAGTTTCAAGCGTCTCTGTAGCTTAGCAACAGCTACAGCCACACGCTTGCACAGCAACAAATGGAGTAATAAAAGTAATAAAAGTAACCTGAACCTACTCCTGAATTTTGCCGGTTAACCGAGATCTCCGGTTATTTAGGTGCCGGTAAATCGAAAGTTTCCAGTCATTCCACTGGGAGCACTGCAGGTTCAAGATTGAAATAATTACTTTGCTTTACATCTAGAGAGTTCAGTTGGGTGAGGAATTGATCATCTAAAATTGTTCACGTCTCCAGAGATAGACCTGCAACCCAAGTTTGGAAGACAAAGCTATTGTTCCACTCCCTCGTGTTCACAGGCAGCTACCAGCCACCATAGCACTTTACTGGAAACAGAAGTGACATTAATGGAACCCATCTCTTTATATAAAAAAAAAAAAAATCCAGTGCCAGTTATGGCTCAGTGGTGGCATTCTCACCTCGGAATCAGAAGGTTGTGGGGGTTCAAGTTCCAACCTTGAGTCAAGAGCACATGGAACGTCCTGAGGTTGTGAAAGGTGCTTTATAAATGCAAGTCTTTCTTTCTAATAAACATATAGGCCTAGAAATTCAGTGGGCTGCGCCACCCGTTAGCGCCCAAAGAGGGCACTTAGTAGGTTTTGCGCCACTGGCCACGCCTCCCGCTAAATTTAGCGGGACGCTAATGGTGGTGCTAGCCGTTAGCGCTGCGCCACTACCGATGACGTCATCAGTGTGCGCAGCGCCCCGCTACCACCCCGATCGCGAAATTTGGTAGCGCCCCCTGCTTTAACGCCGGTCGCAATTTGCGACCGGTTCAGGGGGGCCTACCTGTGGCGGTAGAGGCGCTGAGGTGCGGGGCGGCCATTTTTTTTGCCGGCCGCCTGCCAGCACCTCTCCGCGCCGCCGTCCCCAGCCTCCTGAGCGCCCCCCCCCCCCCCCCCCCGCGGAGTGCCGGCTGTGTCCCAAGAGCCCAGCACTTCTCCTCGGTGCCGGGCTCTTTTGCCGGCACTCGCGCTCTTCGAGCACGCAGCAGCAGGCCCCTCCCCTTTAAGGGGAGGAAGGCCTGCAGTACCGCAGCGCGCCGTGCCGCAGTGTGGGCGTTGCGGCACGTTGCACTACGAACTTCAGTTGCAACGCCCCAAGAGGGATGCAGGGCGCCTCGAGTAGCGCCGTGCTTCCCTCTGGGGTGCGCAAACTGAATTTGCGGTGGGCGGCCGCGACGTCTTCCGGGGCGCCCTGGCGAGACTGGTGCCCCACTTTCTAGGCCATAGCCTGCCAACTTTAACCCTCTGAGACAACCACTTTAGTTAGGTTACAGCAATACCTACTTTCTACATACTTGCTGGAATATTCCTACTCTGGCCTAACTACAGGAAACTCTTTTTTATCCGGCACTGACGGGACCGGGGTGGTGTCGGTTTATCAAAAAGTCCGGATTACAGAGAGGTATAGTAAAAGGTACGAGAGCTCCGTAAACAGTAACAAATCTAGGCTTCCCTGTTGCTTAGCAACAGGTGCAGGAACCCCAGCCACAAGATCCAGGTATTCCTGTTGCTTAGCAACAGGTGCAGGAACCCTGGTTACACAGCCACAGATCCAGGAACATATGAAGTAAAACTTACTTGAACCTACTCCTGAATTTTGCCGGTTAACAGCGATTTCCGGTTATTTAGGTGCCGGTAAATCGAGAGTTTCCTGTAATATCTTGTTCAAATTCAATATTGCTTCCTTGGCTTTTATATTTCATGCTCCCATGTATGAAATCCAGAATTTCATTGCCTTTTATGCCTGCAATCTCACTTTTTATATATCTAGCAAAATAATGTACTACTTCACATTACTCTGCATTCAACTGCATTTGCCACCTTATCTGCCCATTCTGGGAACCTGCCCATGTCCACCTGCATTCTTCCTCACGGTTGGCCATGCCTATAATTTGGTATCAATAAACTTCAATATCATTCTTCCCGTGCCTGTATCCAAATCATTTATATAACTGGAATACAGTTATCAGCTGTAGTAAAAGTGGGTGATTAAACTACAGATTTCTTTATTGCACAAGAAACTGATTCTTGGTGCAATTCACTACAACTAGTAAAAAAAAATATGCTCAATAGCCTCACCTGACCCCCCCCCCCGACCCCCCCTGTTGCAATGGCTATGTATATATTACACTACATACAACCATTACTTAGTACCATTTTCTTAAATTCATACCAAATTATATACATTTGGGCTTTCAATGATTCTTACTTTTTTTTTAAACTAAAACTCAAAGTAAGGACTCCCAATCTTTGTTTACCATCAATTTAGATTTCAAAATAAAAGAGTCTTTTCTATTTAAATGACACTCTGTCTCTCTAAAGTACCTTTTGAATAATTTAAATTATCCACAAAAGGTCTATAATTATAGCTTTCTTGTAGAAAGAATATTGTGATATAAGGGAGTGTCTTCTCACTTGTTAAAGCACATCATTCTGTCCTCAGACAGATCAATAAGGAAATGACTATCACCCAGGGATGAACTATGACTACGGTTCATAATTAGAACATACATCAGCAAGTGCTTCCATTAAATGAATTTTAAATGGGGGCAGAGGGAAGAATCCATTTTAGAAACTGTACATTTTTAAGAAAATTAAGACTTTAAGTTGTAAACTGAGTGACTAGCAAATGGAAATAATACATTTTTTTCTCTTTGGGATTTGATCATTTTGTACATTTAGAACAAAACATCAATTTGGCTAGTATTCCAAGAAAGTACAACATGGAAAAAGTTGGGAAAATCGGCACTTGGCACACAGCCATTTCATGACCCACTGCTCCGACCCATTAACCCATCATCCAAAGGTTGGGACCTTTCTAGTTTCCCAGTCTGCCATTCCAGCCAAAAGCTGCACTACCAATAAATGTCTTGAACCCACCAATGCTAGGTTAAGTGCTAGACAAGGGTAGAGTGGATAGGTTTTACTAAATCATCACCAATGAGTTCCGAGGAGTACTGAAAATGGCCATTTGCTCAAAAAAAGGATATTACTCTCCCAACTGGGAGGACCTTTAGATGTTCCCATGGTGCATGAAACAATTAACACTTAGCCCCTTCACATCTTTGGCAAGTGCTAGAGAGACAAAGACTACAGACATCACCCCATACAAGGAATGTAATAGACCTTTATTACAAGAGGATTTGAGTACAAGAGTAAAGACATCTTACTGCAATTATATAGGTCCCTGGTGAGACCACACCTTGAGTATTGTGTACAGTTTTGGTCTCCTTACCTAAGGAAGGATATATTTGCCGTAGAGGGAGTGCAACGAAGGTTCACCTGACTGATTCCTGGGATGGCAGGACTGTCATATGAGGAGAGATTGAGTAGACTAGGCCTATATTCTCTAGAGTTTAGAAGAATGAGAGGTGATCTCATTGAAACATACAAAATTCTTACAGGGCTTGACAGGGCAGATGCTGGGAGGATGTTTCCCCTGGCTGGGAGTCTAGAATCAGGGGTCACAGTCTCAGAATAAGGGGTCGGCCATTTAGGACTGAGATGAGGAGAAATTTCTTCACTCAGAGGGTGGTGAATCTTTGGAATTCTCTGCCCCAGAGGGCTGTGGAGGCTCAGTCGTTGAGTATATTCAAGACAGAGATCGATAGATTTTTGAATATTAAGGGAATCAAGGGATATGGGAATAGTGCAGGAAAGTGGAGTTGAGGTAGAAGATCAGCCATGATCTTATTGAATGGCAGAGCAGGCTCGAGGGGCCAAATAGCCAACTCCTGCTCCTATTTCTTATGTTCCTATGTAGACCATCTTGAAGGTAGTAAGATGGAGGTTGGCTTTAAAAGAACAAATTTTACACTAGTCCTAATGGAATTTAATAGGCCCTCTCAAATTGACAATTATACTACATACCACTGTTGTCATGAAAATCCCCAAAGGATTTTTCAATTAGGAGATATCAGATCTCTATTATTATAATAGTTAGTTTTCAGCTATGACCAACATTGCATTAATGACGCTAAGTTTATTCCATGAACTATATTAACTCCTACATCACATTATGTAATGGTTATTTTTGACAAATGATGTGAAATAGCACTTGTCACCCACAGTAAAACAGATGGTAAACGTGTACCAGACTTGACTATTTGAGAGCGCACATTGTGTTGCCATGGGTGGAAAGCTCACAAAAGCAAAGTCAACATGGAGGTAAATAGCTCCGAGGGATGGTGTCAATTCTTCAGAAAATCATCTTGGTGAATGGCAAGGAGACCGTCCGAAGGGAGCAGAATACTCTCTACTTGGGGGCATTTTCTGAGAGTTAGCATGGATGATTATTTATAATAAAACAATTTATTACAATGCAATAGTATTCAGATATTTTTGTATAGTGTAGACATCATGAGCAGATGTTAAATGTTAGTGAGGAATTAAAGGAATGGTCCATTTTGGTATGATGGCAATTGAAGAAAGGGAACATGTATTTTTAACTTATATGAAAATAAAGGGTGTTTACATATTTTGAGTAAACTTTTTTTTATTAATTCACA
This sequence comes from Somniosus microcephalus, assembly GCF_052327205.1. NCBI lineage: Eukaryota > Metazoa > Chordata > Chondrichthyes > Squaliformes > Somniosidae > Somniosus > Somniosus microcephalus. Next base: position 36,795,974 of record NC_141013.1, read on the forward strand.
GGATGTGGGCATCACTGGCAAGGCCAGCCTTTATTGCCCCCGAGAGGGTGGTGGCGTGCCACTTTCTTGAACCGCTGCAATCCGTGTGGTGCTGAACAAGAATACACCATTTAAGGCCATTCTCTCCAAGGGACTATCCATAACTTGACCCATTATGGACACTGCCTAACAAAAAATCTCCTGATGATTGCAACCAACCAGTATAGGATCATTGAATCATAGAAATTTACGGCACAGGAGGAGGCTATTCGGCCCATCGTGTCTTCCTATCCACTCTATCTAGGCTGCTCATAATTTTATACACCTCAATTAAGTCTCCCCTCAGCTTCCTCTGTTCAAAAGAAAACAACCCCAGCCTCTCCTATCTTTCCTCATAGCTAAAATTCTCCAGTCCTGGCAACATCTTTGTAAATCTCCTCTCTACCCTCTCTAGTGCAATCACATCTTCCCTGTAATACTGACCAGAACTGTACACAGTATTCTAGCTATGGCCTAACTAGTATTTTATACAGTTCAAGCAAAACCTCCCTGCTCTTATATTCTATGCCTTGGCTAATAAAGGAAAGTATCCCGTATGCCTTCTTAACCACCTTATCTACCTGTCCTGCTACCTTCAGGGATCTGTGGACATGCCCTCCAAGGTCCCTCTGTTCCTCTACACTTCTCAGTATCCTGCCATTTATAGTGTATTCCCTTGCCATGTTAGCTCTCCCCAAATGAATTTCCTCACACTTCTCCAGATTGAATTCCATTTGCCACTTTTCTGCTCACCTGACCAGTCCATTGATATCTTCCTGCAGTCTACAGCTTTCTTCCTCACTATCAACCACACGGCCAATTTTTGCATCATCTGAAAACTTCTTAATCACGTCCTCTGCATTGAATTCTAAATCATTGATATATACCACAAAAAGCAAGGGACCTAGTACGGAGTCCTGCGGAACCCCACTGCCTTCCAGTCACAAAAACACCCGCCGATCATTACCCTTTGCTTACTGCCACGGAGCCAATTTTGGATCCAACTTCAAGTAGAGCTCTGTGAAATATCTCCAACTCCCAGAATAACCAAACCTTGCATCTATGATCATCTGTGCTGTGCAGATAACTCACCAACAGACAGCATTAACTGCACGTAAATTATTTTGTTCCACAGAATATTTGATGTGTCCATCCTTATATTTTCAAACCCAATTTCTAAACATATTTATTAATTTCTCTTTAAAGGAGTTCATAAAGACGATAAATTATTCTGCTGTGAGTCTTTCCTCGTTTACTGCTCTGGGGGGAAACTGTCTTCCAGTCTCTACCCTCATTTGGGGGTTGGTAGTTTTGTGCTTCTTTAGTTCACAAGACTCTCCAAGTTAAATGACCTATCCACATTTGCAATGACTCTCAGCATCTAATGGATCTGAATTAGATCCCCACTCAAACTTTTACTTCTTAAAAAAACCTCAGTTTTGCATATCTCGATGACTTTAAAGCCTCAATCCCCGAACTATCTACAATGCAGGTATTTCTAAAGGTAGGACTTCCCAAACTTTGGTAATTGTGGAATAAACCGTCTGTGGCCATGACTGAATACCCTTTAGAAGAATCATTGTATGTGATCCCATTGATTTTTAGAAGCTCATTTTCTGGCAATGGGCTGAAGTTAATCACTTGACAATTTTTTTGAAGTTAAAAAAAAGTCAATGAAGGCTGTGTGCACAGTTGTCAGGATGGCCAAGTGGTCTAAGGCACCAGACTCAAGGACTGTTCCTTACCTTACCAAAGGTTGGTGAATTTTGGCTCCTTTCTAGGGGCATGGGTTCAAATCCCACTTCTGACATTACCTCACCCAGAGGGTTGTGGGGGTCTGGAACTCACTGCCTGAAAGGGTGGTAGAGGCAGGAACCCTAACCACATTTAAAAAGTACTTGGATGTGCACTTGGGATGCTCTAACCTGCAGGGCTACGGACCGAGAGCTGGGAAGTGGGATTAGGCTGGATAGCTCTTTGTTGGCCGGCGTGGACACAATGGGCCGAAATGCTGTAACTTTCTATGATATGAATCCTTTTTTCTTTGGACCTCAGCAGTCAAACTTTTGAGGTGTTAAGGATGAATGCGCTTACTTTTCCAAGTGGATTAGGAATTGTAAGGTCTGCCTGTTGGAGATCCCATTTCTACCGGTTGAGTGCCAATGCTAACAACAATTGGTTTGATTCTCTACATAAATTGTCAACTTATATCATTTCCTACCATTTATTGGAGAAAATAAAAATGCAACTTTTCTTTTGTTTTGGAATGGTTTTTCTTGGAGGCATCCAACAACTGGAAAATAATGAAGGTGTTTCCCACTGGTTTGTTGGGAAGGGTTGAAGAAGCAGTAGCGGCTCAGTGGGCAGTACTCTCGCCTCGGAGTCAGGAGGTTGTGGGTTCAAGCCCCTTCTCTAGAGACTTTGAACATAAAAATCCACACTGACAGTGCAGTGCTGAGGGAGAGCTGCACTGTCAGAGGTGCCGTCTTTCGGGTAAACCAAGGGGACCCATCTGCCCTCTCAGCTGGACGTAAAAGATCCCACCCGGCACTCTCCGAAGGAGGAGCAGGGGGAAGTTCTCTCCGGGGTGCCTTGGCCAATATTTATCCCTCAATCAACATAACCAAAAACAGGTGATCTAGTCATTAGAATCTTGCAAATTGGCTGCCCTGTTTCCTACATTACAGTGACTGCAAAAAGTGGCTGTAAAGGGAGGTCCCCAGAGGTCGTGGAAGGCGCTATATAAATGCACATTTTTTTCTCCCCAGTGAGGAGCCTGGCTGGGGGGGGGGGGGGGGGGGGTTTTTTACCTCTGCTGTAACAGGCGGTGCTCCTCGCTGACGCTGTCCAGCTCCAGCCGCAGTCGAGCCCGCTCGTTGGCCGTGCGGTTCACCAGCTGCCGGGCGCTGCCTAGCTCGCTATCGTACAAGCAGCGGGCGGCGCTGAACTCGGCGCTGGCATCCTCCTGCGACTCGCCCAGCCGCTGCAGCAGTGTCTGCTTCTCGCCCTCCAGGCAGTGGATCCGCTCGATGTAGGCGGCCAGCCGGTCGTTGAGCTGCTGCAGCTCCTCCTTCTCCTGGAGCCGGCTCAGGCGGGTCGGGCTCTGCTTCTGCCCCGAGCCTTGCCGGCGGTGCGGGGTGGAGGACCTTAAATCCATTGCCTTGCTTTTTTGTTTTGTTTTCCTCTCTCTGTCAAGGATTAAAAAAAACCAAATTGCGTTTTTTTGGGAAGGGGGGGATCAATTCTGCCACCCACAGTCCAAGTGCATCTGCATTAAATGGCCAAGTAAACAGCTGTTAGTCACAATGTCTAAGAAAGGTCAGCGCCTGCACTTCCATCGAAAGCCATTGATTGCGCCTCTACTGGGCTGAATCCACCAAGGGAAGGCGAGCCAGCTGCGACTGGGCTACTTTATAGCGTCTCACAGGCGTTGATTGACCGGTTCTCCTATCTACCTTTCGACTCATTCCATTTTTTTAAGTTTTACTTCATGTTTTATTAATTTACAATGAATTAATCGATCTGTTTAATCACCCCACCAGAAAGCGTAGACTCATTCCACTACTGGGAACTTGACCTGGAGGGTGTTGCACAGAGCAGTCCCATGCAATAAAGTTTTAAGTAGGTTCTAGTTATATTATTATATTATAGTTCCACGTACATATTGAATGTGAGAGGAGAAGGCAGGGACCGGGTACTGAATTTGGATGATCAGCCATGATCTCATTGAATGGCGGAGCAGGCTCGAGGAACCGAATGGCCTACTCCTGCTCCTATCTTCTATGTTTCCATTATTTGAAGGGGGTTGCTCCTTGATTTTTTTTTTTGGCTGCACTTCAGTCCCACGCTCTTGATCTACGGTCACCCGGTGCGGAGGGGAGCGGGCAGCGGGCAGGTTGGAGGACCTCCTCGTGGGCCTGCTCCTGAGCCTGGCTAAGAGAGCCATTAATTGGTCCAAGCAGCGGGCAGTCGAGGGGGTCGTCCGGCCCGATTGCCTGCCTCTCTTCCGCGGCCATGTTCGCGCCCAGGTGGCCCTGGAGATGGAACACGCGGTGTCCGCCGGCACGCTTGAGTACTTCCACGACCGGTGGGCGCCAGGGGGGGCTGGAGTGCATTATCAACCCGGACAACCAAATTCTAATTTAATTTGTTAAGGTTTATTTAAAGTTTTATTAATTTACAGACAATTTGTTTAAGCACCCAATCAAAAGCGTAGACTCATTCCATTATTGGGAACTTGGCCTGGAGGGTGTTGCACGGAGCAATCCCGTGCAATAAAGTTTTAAGTAGGTTATAGTTATATATAATTATATTATAGTTCCACGTATATGTTGAATATGAGAGGAGAAGGCAGGGACAGGGTACTGAGTTTGGATGATCAGCCAAGATCTCATTGAATGGCGGAGCAGGCTTGAGGGACTGAATGGCCTACTCCTGCTCCTATCTTCTATGTTTCCATTATTTGAAGGGGGTTGCTCCTTGATTTTTTTTTGGCTGCACTTCAGTCCCACGCTCCTGATCTTTGGTCACCTGGTGCGGAGGGGAAGCGGGCAGGTCGTGGGACTACTGGGGCCTGGCCAAAGTGGCCATCAACGGGTCCAGGCAGCGGGTGGTCGAGGGGGTCTCGTTCGGCCCGACTGCCTGCCTGCCTCTCTTCCGTGGGACCACGTTCGCACCCGGGTGTCCCTGGAGATGGAGCACGCAGTGTCCACCGGCACGCTCGAGGCCTTCCATGACCGATGGGCACTGCAGGGACTAGAGTACATCATCACCCCGGCCGGGGTGATTTTAATTTAATTTGAAAAGTTAAAAAAATTAATCTAGGGTTTTTTAAGCTTCTTTACAGCCCACTTGTTCGGTCGGGAGAGCGAGAGGTTCCGCTTGGCGATGCAGAGAGCCCTGCAGATGGAGAAGAATGTCAACCAGAGTCTGCCGGATCTGGACAAACCCTCCACTGGGAGCGCCGACCCTCATCTGTGTGAATTCCTGGAGACCCGCTATCTGGATGAACAAGTGAAGACGGCCAAGAAGCTTGTAGAGACTGGGACCCCCTGCCTTGTAGGGGTGAGGGGCTTGTGACTTTGTACAAAGAGCTGAGACTTGAGCTCTGTAAATGTGATTTACTGTAAAATGTTCAAATTTTAAATAAATAAATAAACAGTAAAAAAAAACAGTAAATGTGAAACAAACAAAAGTTTTTAAAAAAGCGTAGACTCATTCCACTGTTGGGAACTTGGCCTGGAGGGCGTTGCACGGAGCAGTCCCGTGCAATAAAGTTTTAAGTAGGTTATGGTAATAGTTATATTGTAATTATATTATAGTTCCAGGTATATGTTGAATGTGAGAGGTTGCAGCCCCTCTTCCATTGTTTGAAGGGGGTTGCTCCTCGATTTTTTTTTTTGCCTGCACTTCAGTCCCACGCTCCTGATCTTTGGTCACCCGGTGCGGAGGGGAAGCGGGCAGATCGTGGGACTACTCCTGGGGCCTGGCCAAAGTGGCCATCAACGGGTCCAGGCAGCGGGTGGTCGAGGGGGTCTCGTTCGGCCCGACTGCCTGCCTGCCTCTTCCGCGGGGCCACGTTTGCACCCGTGTGTCCCTGGAGATGGAGCACGCAGTGTCCACCGGCACGCTCGAGCCCTTCCGCAACCGGTGGGCACCGCAGGGACTAGAGTGCATCATCACCCCAAAGAATAGTATTTTAATTTAATTTGTTAGGTTTCCTTTCAATTTTTTGTTAAGTTACAGTTTTTATTGGGGGGGTACGTTCTTAACTTCAAATAGGCAGCTGCCTGATAGGAGGAGACGATTCAGCCAACAACAACAACTTGTATTTATATAGCGCCTTTAACGTAGTAAAACATCCCAAGGCTTTTCACAGGAATATTTTAAGACAAAAAATTTGACACCGAGCCAACAGAAGGAGAAATTAGGGCAGGTGACTAAAAGCTTGGTCAAAGAGGTCATTTTTAAGGAGCGTCTTAAAGGAGGAAAGAGAGGTGGCGAGGCAGAGAGGTTAGGGAGAGCCAAGGATAATACCAGTTTACCAATGGGCTGGGAACAGCTTACGTGGTTTAAAGCCATCATTAATTTAGAGTAATCAGCATTGGACATATTTTGGGTGTGCCTATTTTTGACACACCAGTAATCGTGTCACCCACAGAAAAACAACTCTGCAAGTGCCGCCTCATCTGCCTGCTTTTTCTTATCAAACCCATAAGGAGGAACTGGGTTGCCGCAGTGTCATCAAACAAAACTAACAAAGGGGCCCCCCTTTTAGAGGGGTGCAACTAATAGAAAGATCCTTTAAAAAAAGGAAGCTTATCAAATTAAATAATATCATCACCCGTGTTGACTATGCACTCCAGTTCCTGCGGTCGCGGAAGACCTCAGGTGTACCAGCAGACACCGCGTGCTCCTTCTCCAGGGCTGCCCGGGCGCAGACAAGGCCGGGGCTGAGAGGCAGGCAGCCAGTGCGACCAGTTTCTGGGTGTGAGATTTTAAGTCACCAGCTTTAACCAAGATGTAACAATGGTGTGATTCGGATCTGTTCCATCCGTCACCTCAGGGCAAAACATGAACATGTTTAAAAGTAGCAAGCTGCGCCCACTGCATTTGTTAATCCGAGTTTGCTGCCCTGTTTTCACTGGTTCAAAGTGATTGATTTTCTTCAGCTATTGATTGTGTCTTATGATGCATTTGCACTCAGCCGTGCCTCAGTGGGGAGCACACTCTCTCACCTCTGTGTCAGAAGGTTGTGGGTTCATGGTCCCACTCCAGAGACTTCAGCAAAAAAATTTAGGCTGACACTCCAGTGCAGTACTGAGGGAGCACTGCACTGTCAGAGGTGCCATCTTTCAGATGAGACATTAAAACAAGGTCCTGTCTGCTCCCTAAAAGAGATTATCTGGTCATTATCACAATGTTGTTTGTGGGAGCTTGCTGTCCGCAAATTGGCTGCTGTGTTTCCTACATTACAACAGTGACTGCGCTTCAAAAGTACTTCATTGGCTGTATAGCACTATGTGACATTCTGGGATCATGAAGGGCACTTTTTGCTTTCTTTTTTGTACTCCCCTGGAGTGCCGGGCTCCTTTGCCGGCACCTCGCTCCCTGGTGCTCCAGCAGGGCCCCGGTGCACACTGCACTAAGCCCCTCCCCTTTAATCAGGGGAGGGAGGCCTGGAATACCGCACAGTGCTACGTACTGACACCCGTGGCGCTGCTGCACGTAGCGCCGCAATATTCAATGGGAGCGCCCCAGGGAGGAGGGGGAGTGCTTCCAGTAGCGCCCTACCTCCTGCTTGGGGCGCTACCACTCAATTTACAGCGCAGGGGTGCTAGCAGTAGCGCCCCAGCGAAGTTAACGCCCCAAAGGGGGCGCCACTGAATTTTTCCCCCTTACAATGTTACTGGTTCCTTTAATTCTGTCATGGTATGTAGGGAATAAAAAACAACTTCACTCACAAAAAAGATGCTTTGGTTTATTTTCGTCACAATAGTTGCAGGAATTACTCATTTTATTTCAGCCAAATGTCAGAGGGAAGGGCCAAGCCATTTGTTTCACAGAATCACAGAAACCCCACAGTGCAGATAGAGGCCATTTCGGCCCATCGAGCCTGCACCGACACATATCCCACCCGATCCCCGTAACCCCTACACCAACACATATCCCACCCTATCCCCGTAACCTCACGTATTTAATCCCCCTAACACTAAGGGTCAATTTATCATAGCCAATCAACCTAACTCGCACATCTTTGGACTGTTTCAGATATGAGCATGTTGCGGGATTGGTACGAATTATGTTTCATTGGGATAAAACAGTTATTCACGTTTGCTTGATGCTGGCACTAATCTGGGAAATATTTTGCAGCCCAACTGGTTCAAATCAGGAAGTTTGTCTGATGCCTTTGGAGAGTGATATCAGGCCCGACAGCCTCTGCGGATGTGGAGAAAATAGAAATAACTGCCACGTGAAAATACATCGGTTACCACAGCAGTTACAACTTTCATATATGTTCTAGTTACTCAAGCAGTTAAGTTTAATTTAAACTATTGTAACATTTTAGTGGGTTACTTATTATTTTACTGTTTAATACATTTGTTTGGTGTTTAAAGCCTAAATTACAATCTGTGAGGCACCAAATAATTGATTCTTCTAAGCAAAACCCCCCCCGCCCCCAGCACACCATTTGACCCACTCCGTCTGCCCACCTTCTGAATGTCCTCTAACAGGTGGAAGGTAGTGGAAATCTGGAACTCTCTTCCCCCAAAGAGCTGTTGATGCTAGGTCAATTAAAAATGTACAAACCTGAAATTGATAGATTTTTGTTAGGCAAGGGTATTAAGGAATATGGAGCCAAGTCATGTAAATAGAGTTAAGATACAGATCAGCGATGATCTAATTGAATGGCAGAACCAACTCGAGGGGCTGAATGGCCTACTCACATTCCTATATACCTAACACTACGACCTCATTTGTCTTCCTCCTACATAACTATGATGACTATGAAGACCAACAGCAAACCAAGCAAATAAAAACTGTTTACTTCATATCATGCACAGTGTATTTTACAACTTTCCTCTCCTGTTCATAGTGAGATTAAATCACCTCAGTAAAATCACTTTGTGTCTGGTCGCAATGCCCGTTGACGTACCCTAGTACTCCTACAAAGTGTTTGCCCTGTTGCAGGAGCCTGCTGATCATCCCAGAGGGCACTTCAGATAGCCATGGTGGGCCCGACTGCAGGGTGCCATGTCCCGGTATTGGCTGGGGCAACATTTGTATGGGACCAGTCAATGCACTGGGTCAGAAGCTGACAGGGGACCAGGTGTGCTGAGAAAGGACAGCATAAGCCCCTCTCATGGAGCCAATGCCACTGTCATGGGGCTGCGTCTCTACACTGCCTCTGCTCCATGTGAGAATAGAGTGAATGAGTGTTGTGATGCTCTGGAAGCCTCTATCCATGCTCTCCTTCATGGCTGAGGAGCTGCTAGATCCCAAAGCCACAATGACAGCCATCTGAGCTCCAAGTACAGCTGTCAGAGCTGACACCAGAGGCTTATTCATTGTGGGCCCCACTGCAGTGTTCATAGAACGGACTATTTGCTCCACCCGCCGCCCCCCCCCCCCCCACCCCCCACAAGTGGAGACATCTTCTCTGCGTCTACCCTATCGAACCCCTTCATTATTTTTACAGACCTCTATCAGGTCACTTCGCACTTTTCTAGAGAAAACATCCCCAGGCTGTTCAGTATTTCCTGATTGTTGTACCCTCTTAATTCTGGTATCATCCTTGTAAATCCTTTTTGAACATTCTCCAGTGCTTCTATATTGTTTTTGTAATATGGGCCGCGATTTTCCCATTGGTGGCGGGTTGGGTGCGGGTCAGGTGGTCAGCGGGTTCTGATCCCACCGTCACTTTTAACCAGTAAAAATTTACGATTTTGCCCTAATTGGGCAATTGAGTCCCTGCGTGCGCTCCCCTGGCCAATTAGTGTTTTGGGTCTGTAACTCGCCTCTGCTGATGTCTGTGAGCCAGCTGTCTTTAAGGGGCCCGTGCAGCCTTGGTTCATTCTCTCATTATTTGCTGCTGGATTTCTTTCTAACAACTGCTGCCATGACTACCTCCAGGGCCAAGGGTCAAGGGCCAAGGCCTCTCCCCGATTTGATGACGACTCCCTCCATGCTCTTGTAGAGGGAGTGAGAGGGTGCAGGGAGGTCCTCTTCCCACCCTCTGGGCGGAAGAAGCCACCACAGCAAACCAAAGCAGTGAGGCTGCAAATTGCTCAGGAGGTGAGCTCCAGATCCATGTGCCCTTGAACCTGGGTGCAGTGCAGATAAAGGTTCAATGACCTGGTCCGCTTAGGAAAAGTGAGTATAGCATCAGCTTGGCCTCAATCTGCTCCCCATCTCCTCTCATCACCAGCACTCTGCATTGTCAGCCTACTCCTGCACATCCCACTTTACCCTTGCACCCTTCACCATCCCTCTCTCTCTATCTACACAATCACTTCACTATTCGACTATGCTGCCCTCACACTCACTATCACTGTGATGCTATGACAACAACTAACAACGCACAGGGAGGGCCCTTGGTATTGGCACCTCACTCCATCTTTATCTCCTTCTAAGCATCTATGCTATGGATTCTCTACACTCACTCTGTAATGTATGTAATGTATTATACTTTAAGGGAGAGAACTACTTTTTACAGCTCCTGTATACTGTAGTACCGGCAGTGACCACACCTGTATATAAACCCTGAGTAGTGATCTGTATAGTTAGTTCTAGAGTAACCCTCATTCAGTAAACACCTGTTGATCGTTCCCTGCAGTCTGTTGTCTGATTATTGAAGGACACAACATTAAGATACACGGATATAACATTGGCGACAACGCAGATTCGAACCTACCTGCAACTCTGCATCACCTCCCAGGGATTCGCTGCTGGAGAACAGTGGAAGGAGGTCGAGTCCAGAAGCACGGGCGTCGACCACAGGCAACCGCCCAGTCATCCAGCGGAGATTTGAGCATCGCAGGGGAGGCTGTCGAGAGCCAGGCTTGGCTTTCCAGTCACGGTGGTCCAGCAAAACGGGCTGGCAACAGGTACTGCGCAGACCCTTCCCGGACAGCGGCGGCTAGAGCCGACCGAGCGGCACAGAAAAAGGCCGAGCAGCGTCGACGGGGGAGAGAGAGAGAGGGCAGAGCGCACAGGGCGCAGCCAGTGTTCAGGACCGAGCGGCGTCAACGGGGAGAGAGACGAGAGAGAGCAGGGAATCTGGAACTCACTGCCTGAAAGGGTGGTAGAGGCAGGAACCCTCAACATTCAAGAAGCATTTAGATGAGCACTTGAAATGCCATAGCATACAAGGCTACGGACCAAGTGCTGGAAAACGGAATTAGAATAGATAGGGCTTGATGGCCGGCGCAGACACGATGGGCCGAAGGGCCTCTTTCTGTGCTGTATAACTCTGACTAAAAAGAACGTGGACAAAGGAGCTCTTATAATACAGACTTTAGAAGGAACTGCAGACGACATCTAAGCGCCAGCTACAGAATCTTGTGGTGATCGGCTGTTGAGGGGAACCAGCCGTAGAGCTGGATGGTGTAATGTATTATACTTTAAGGGAGAGAACTACCTTTTACAGCTCCTGTATACTGTAGTACCGGCAGTGACCACACCTGCAAATGGAGGTAGAAGAAACCTCGAAACAGTACCTCACGATCAACACTCAAAGGTCTCTACCAATACAACCAGCTGGTGTTCGGGGTAGCATCAGCTCCGGCTATTTGGCAAAGGGCAATGGAACAAGTCCTGCAAGGGATTCCAGGGACCCAGTGTTATTTGGACGACACCCTGGTCACGGGCGAAAATGACAGTGATCACCTCGCCAACCTGGAGCAGGTGCTCACTAGATTGAAGGAATATGGGCTCCGAGCTAATCGCTACAAATGCGAGTTTTTCCAGAAGCAGATCTCGTATTGTGGCCACGTTATTGATAAAGAGGGGTTACATAAGTCCCCTGAAAAGATTGAGGCAGTAGTCAAGGCTCCAGCACTGGAAATGTGTCACAACTGAGGTCGTTCCTCGGGCTGGTGAACTACTACCATAAGTTCTTGCCGAATTTGTCTACCGTACTACACCCACTGAACACCCTACTGCAAATGGGGGTACCATGGAAGTGGAGTGACGAATGTAAACGAGCTTTCCAGAAGAGCAAAGCATTGATCACATCAAAAGAGGTGTTGGCTCATTTCAACCCAGCACTACCAATTCGGTTGGCGTGTGATGCATCACCCTATGGCATTGGAGCGGTGCTGTCGCACAAATTCCCGGACGGCTCGGAGAGGCCAGTAGCCTTTGCGTCTCGGTCACTAACCTCAGCCGAGCGTAACTACGCCCAGATTGACAGGGAGGCCCTCAGCCTAGTGTGGGGAGTGAAAAAGTTCAATCACTATCTGCACGGGCAGAAGTTCACCTTGCTGACTGACCACCAACCACTTGTCTCCATCTTTAATCCAAAGAAGGGCGTTCCGGTGATGACTGCGCAACGGCTACAAAGATGGCCCCTTTTTCTAGGGGCGCACCAATATGAAATCGAGTATAAGGGCACGAAACAGCATGGAAACGCTGATGGGATATCACGCCTGCCACTGCCTACTGCGGAGGAAGCACCAGCAGTGGATCCTGTCGAAATATTTCATTCGACTATAATTGAATGCTTGCCAGTAACTAACGCTGGTGTAGAGAAGGAGACCCGAAATGACCCGACACTGTCTCGGGTATATGATTTGACGGTGAAGGGATGGCCAGCACATGGCGACTCACTGTTGCCAGCATTCTCATCCAGAAGAGAACAGCGGTCAGTATGCCAGGGGACCTTGATGTGTGGATCCCAAGTGGTAATTCCACCCAAGTTAAGGGAGAGAGTGCTCAATGAGCTTCACGAAGGTCATCTGGGAGGGGTGAAAATGAAAAGCCTTGCTAGGGCTTATGTGTGGTGGCCGGGGATCGATCAGCAAATCGAGGACCTGACAAAGAGCTGCTCAGGATGCCAGAAGGTTCAAAATGCACCACCACATGCCCCTCTACACCCATGGGAGTGGCCCTCATCTCCATGGCAACGGGTGCATATTGATTTTGCTGGTCCATTCATGGACTTAATGTTTTTAATAGCCGTGGATGCGCACCCGAAATGGCCTGAGGTCATCAAAACGTCCTCCACCACCACGGAGAAAACTATTGCAGTCCTACTGACCATTTTTGCCAGGAACGGGTTGCCAGAGCAGATTTGCTCTGATAACAGACCACAGTTTGTGTCCGAAGAGTTTCAAAGATTTATGAAAAGGAATGGGGTAAGGCATTACACATCCGTCCCATATCATCCAGCCACAAATGGATTGGCCGAGAGGTTCGTACAAACCTTTAAAAAAGCAGTAAAGGCCATGTGCGATGACGACATTCCACTGCAGCATAAGGTGGACAATTTCCTGTTAGACTACAGAAATGCGACACATGCAGTCACCAACCAGGCCCCAGCCATGATGTTCTTTAACCGAAGGTTGAGATCTCGTCTGGATTTGCTCAGACCAAATGTACGAAGAGATGTTGAGAGTAAGCAATTCCAGCACATCAATGAGAAGCCGACAAGGAGCTTCAATGTAGGGCAACCAGTCTTGGCCCGCGACTACCGAACAGAGAAATGGCAACCAGGAACGATGTGCACACGGCAGGGGCCACTAATGTACACAGTGGATGTTGGGGAGAACATTGTGAGAAGCCATGCTAACCAGATCCTAGAGTCACAGGAACGAGTCAACCCCATGTCTCGGCCATACATACCTGGTGAGGAACCCGACGTACAGGTCACATCTACCTCAGAAACAATAACATTGGAAGCTGATGAATCAACTGACGACAGGGTGCTAGAATCGCCTCCGCACCAAGAGTGAGACACTCGGGAAAGGCGTTATCCAGAAAGAATCAGGAAGCCTCCCCAGAGACTGAATATATGAATGGACTATTTTCATATAACATTGTATATTAAAAATGTTAATTGTTAAATGAGTATTATGGTACTGTTAATCTAAAAGGGGAGGAATTGTAATGTATATATACACCTTAAGGGAGAGAACTACTTTTTACAGCTCCTGTATACTGTAGTACCGGCAGTGTCCACACCTGTCTATAAACCTGAGTAGTGATCTGTATAGTTAGTTCTAAAGTAACCCTCATTCAGTAAACACCTGTTGATCGTTCCCTGCAGTCTGTTCCTCTTTTGATTATTGAAGGACACAACATTAAGATACACGGATATAACACACTCCATCATCCTCACTCAAACTCCACCTGTGTCCCTCATTGCAGGAAAAGAGAGCCCACAATAAGAGGGAAAGGGCTAAAACAGGAGGAGGGCCACCTTCCATTTCACATCTCACCAACGCTGAGGAGGCGGCCCTGGAAATAATCGGAGGTGATGAGGATCTGGGAGTGGGGGGGATGGTCAGACAGGCGCAGCAGAGCAAGCTGGTGACAGAATAGATTTGCATCTCTCTCATTGACATTGCATGAGTGACTGATAAGGCATCTGATGCTCATACAGATTGACTAGTGATCATCTGCACAATTCCATGTGCATGCTAATATGTCTAACTCATGCCTTTACTCCTCCACAGGACCATCGACAGCCCCCCTCCCCACTGTCCAGGAGGAAGAGGCTGAGCTGGAAGACACCTCAGAGGAACCTGCAACGTCTGAGGGCGCAGCGTCAGCAGAATTAAGCGCACCCAGCACCAGAGCAGACACTCACACCTCGGTGTGACCTTCGGGACATAGAGTAGTATTGTCACCTGGTGTATCACAGCTCACAAGTGAGCATCAGCAGATGGTGGAGACAGGGACAGCAGTGGAGAGTCCTCGTCGGAGGCCGCTGGGCACTCGCAGCTCTGCTCAGCTGCATGTGGAACCTGTGCCTCCAGGTCCATCCAGAAAGAGAGCGGTGCTGGAACTCCAGGAACAGTTGCAGGAGTCTCTGGCAGGTTTTGTCTCCAGGGTTACTGTGAGTGTGGAGAGGATGGAGGAGTCCATCTCTAACATGAGCAGTGCCTTTGTGGAGGCAATGGCACATGCGCGCACCACCATGGAAAGGATGGCTACCTCTCTTGAAAGGATGGCTATGGTAGAGAAAAGGATGGCTACAGCCATGGAGGAAATAAGTCGCCAGAGTCTGGAAAACATGGTGAATGTTTAGAATAGACTAACATCTTTGGAGTAGCGATGGGCAGCTATTTAGCAGAGAAACCAGAGTGGGACTGCCAGTGCAGATACGGGTCCCCATGGCCCCCCTGATGTGCAGCAAAGTGCTGTCCAGCCACTTGCTAGCACTGAAGTGGGGCTGATCCACGAGAAGGATGTTGGTGGCAGGCAACAAGGAAGTGGGGGCTCCTCTCCAAGCGCTCACACTCCCATGCCACTGAGTAGCCCTCGGTCAGAGCCCCAGCAGAGTCCTCACCCAACTGAGATAGGCGTCTCAGCCCCTGCAGATGCAGGAGTTGCAGACTGTTGCTGAGCCCTCATAGGCTCGCAAACCCAGAGGATGCCCACCAAAAGTGTCGAAGGAGGAGCAGCATGAAAGTGAGCAAGGTGCCTCCACATCTGCTGAAGCCACAGGGGAAGCACCACGTAGAAGCACACGCAAGAGGAAGATAAAGCACAATTAGTCACAAGGGTAGTCATTTTGGTGTTCTGTTCTGTTGTCTTTAATTTTTGCCATTGTCATCCTTTTGTGCATTGATTAAACAGAAGTGATGGCAAACAGTTGAAGTTCTGGCCTATGTGATCTGGAAAATGGAAATTGCACATTGAGGGCTCAGGGTGACTTGCATTTGTAATATTGGTGGTCAGAGCGATAGGAACCCAGAGGTTCTTGTCCATTGTCTATGGTGTGATAAGAAGGTGCCAGCCACATATGTTTAATTCGTCTACCTAAGCGAATCTGGCAAAGATTAGTGCACCCTTGCATCCCGGGCAGCAATGTGCTCGCATGCTGCTGCAGCTGGCTCATCCGCCTCCGCAAGGTCTTCTCCTCCTCTGAGGAGGAGGAGGCTATGCGCTGAGCCACTTGTTCCTCAGGCAGCTGCAAGCCACAATGCTGTGTGGTGTTGTGCAGTGCACAGCAGACCATGATGTTTCTGGAGACCCTGGCTGCCGAGTACTGCAGGGCTCCACCTGATCTGTCAAGGCATCTGAATCGCATCTTCAGCAAGCCAATGGTTTGCTCAATGATGGATCTGGTCGAAATGTGGCTGGCATTATAGCGCTCCTCAGCTTTGTTCAATGGCCTCCTCAATGACGTTATCAGCCACGTCTTCAGGGGATAGCCCTTGTCTCCAAGTAGCCATCCGGAAAGTTGTGTTGGCAGTTGAAGAGCGGAGGCACACTAGACTGCCGCAGGATAACCGAGTCATGACAACTGCCAGGGTACTTCGCGCAAACATGCAAAATATCCTTCCTGTGGTTACACACCAGCTGCACGTTGAGGGAGTGGAAGCCCTTGCGGTTGACAAAAACAGCTGGGTTGTGATGGGGTGCCCTAAGGGCCACATGTGTGAAGTCTATGACTCCCTGCACCCTTGGCAAGCCTGCTATATTTGCAAAGCCAACCGCACGCGCAGTTACAATTGCTTCATCCGTGGAGAAGTGGATGTAATTGTGCGCCTTTGCAAAGAGGGCATCGGTTACCTGCGTAATGCAAGTGTGTGCGGCCAACTGGGAGATGCCGCTGATGTCTGCTAATGAGCCCTGGAAGGACCCTGAAGCAAAAAAATTGAGGGCGGTGGTGACTTTGACAGCCACTGGTAAGGGGTGTCCACCCGCTCCTCTGGGCTCCAGGTGTTGGTGCAGCATTGCGCAGATGTCACCGACTACCTCTCGTTAAAGTCTCAGCCTCCTTTGGCACTGCTGCTCAGTCATGTTGAGGAAGGTCATCCTCGGCCTGTAAACCCTGTGTTGGGGGTATCTCCTGTGGCGACGTGTAGCCCTGCGCTGACGCCTTCTGCAGCATCAGATGGCTGAGCAGGAGGTTGGCGCTCCTGCTGTTGGTGCTGCTGTTGTGCCTGGTCCTGCTGCTGCCACGGCTGCTCTTCCTTCGAATCTGAGGACCAGGATGAAAGGAAATAAATGGTTCCCATGCTGCTGGTAGATAACTCAGTTGAGGAAGCGCTCAGGCAATGTGGGGAGAGGGTTTTCCCAGGAGGTCACAGTGGAGATGGATCTCAGCTTCACCACATCCAAGATCAGTAGACCTGCAAAAGGTTTTCCAAGACCTGAAAATACAAAGTTCTGCCATCTGCAACTGAGCCTTGTTGAGAGCTCCGTTTTTATGCTGGAGCTGCAGCTGTGAAGAAGGTAGCCACTTGTGAACCCGCCACAATCAGCTGGCGTGGTTTTGGAACGGCGTGGAACACGCA
The DNA here is from genome assembly GCF_052327205.1 of Somniosus microcephalus. NCBI lineage: Eukaryota > Metazoa > Chordata > Chondrichthyes > Squaliformes > Somniosidae > Somniosus > Somniosus microcephalus. The sequence goes on from NC_141013.1 coordinate 36,812,962, forward strand.
GAAAAAGTGGCTAAATCTAAAACCGCTGTCAAAGTAGCATTATCCAGGCAGTTAACAATCATGTAACTGCCTTAAGGGCCTATCCCACCGCTTGGTGGCGGGACCGATTGGGAGTCTGGGAAGCCGCCATTGGGAAAGTTGCACGGAGGCGGGTTGATGGCGGGATCAGAACCCACCGTCAATATGTATGATTTTACCACCTGACCCACCTCAAAACCCACCCATTGAGCGCCAGCAAAAATCAGGCCCATGGAGTCCAGAACAGTGCACAGTACTCGTAATTGGGGTCTAACCAAGATTCTATATAAGTTTAACATAACTTCCCTGGTTTTGAATTCTACTCCTCTGGAAATGAGCCCCAGTGCTTTGTTTGCACTTTTTATGTCTTTGTTAACCTGCGTTGCTACTTTTAATGATTTGTGAATCTGTACCCCTAAATCCCTTTGCGCCTCTACCCCATTTAGACTCTTACTTTGCAAGGAGCAGGTGGGCTCCTTATTCCTCCTTTGGATCAGTCTTTGAATGTAGGCTACATCCTCGAGATCCTCATCTCTCACCTCGGCAGCACGGCTAGGGCGCGAGCTCTCCCTTTGGCTAGCTGCTTCCTGGACCGTTCCATCCCCCCCCCTGCGCTCAGTGAGTATCCCAGTGCAGACCCCTCTGGCCTAACCTCTAACATATGCACAGTACCAGTGGGGTGCTTGGGTTGACGTGCGCTCCTTCTGCTGTTTGCGCTTGGCTTCCGCTTGCTCCCGGTGAAGAGACTCAAGTTGTTCGGCACCTTCCCAGATGTTTCTCCTCCACTTTGTGCGGTCTTGGGCCAGGGATTCCCAGGTGTCGGTGGGGATGTTGCACTTTTTCAAGGAGGCTTTGAGGGTGTCCTTGAAGCGTTTCCTCTGCCCACCTGGGGATTTCTTGCTGTGTCAGAGCTCCGAGTAGAGCGCTCGTTTTGGGAGTCTCATATTGGGCATGCAGACGATGTGGCCTGTCCATCGGAGCTGATCGAGCGTGGTCAAAGCTTCAATGCTGGGGATGTTGGCCTGAGCGAGAACACTGACGTTGGTGCGCCTATCCTGCCAATGGATCTGAGCTGGTGCTTGCTAAAGTAAGGTCATGGGACGAAGAGCCATCTTCTGTGAATCTTCATGTCGCCTCCTCATCCTCCGAGTGCCCTATATTTTGTTGACCTGAAAGAGAAGAGAGGAACAAGGATTAGCTTTTAGTATGATGGATAAGCAGAGACAGACGAGTGGCTGCTGGAAGCAGCTGCACTTTGTTATGCTCAGTGCGTCAGGGTGAGATTTCAGTGAGAAGGGACAGAGTGAGGGGGGTCGCAGGATGCGTCCTCCAGCCTGGTCACTCACAACACTCCTGATGCCACCCATTCCCACCATCTCCATGACGCGCTCCTTGAGTGGGGAAGAAGATCTGAATGGATGTTCTGCCTTCTTCTGTCCTTATCTCCTCCCTACTACTGTTTGCTAGCTTTGCCTGCAAGAACGAAGGGAGAGTGTTAATGGTCGCCTAGTGAGAAGGTTTGAGGATGTGCACGTCCCAGGTCGAATAGTGGTGCTGCTGTGTGAAGGGTGGCAGTGGTGTGATGAGGCGAAGACAGTAATAGTGAGGAGAGCAGGAGGTGCAGAGTGTGGCGTTAGGAGGTGGAGTGAAGTTTGATGCAGTGAATGGAGGAGAGTGCTGGTACTCGGGTGAGGGAAGAGTGGCAAGTGCTGGAACTTCAGGTGGTACAGGATTAAGCAGAGAGTGACGCGAGATTGGAGTTAGGAGTTACCTTATCAATCCTGGTCATATCATTAAACTTCACCCTATGCTGGAGCGATGTTCCTGGCAATGACGCCTTCTGCTACCTGAGCCTAAGCATACCTCACCTTTAAGAGGTGCAGGCTGCCTTTAACTAGTGGTAGGAATGACGTAAATTGAAGGCCCCGATTAGGCGAGCTGCCAATGAGCAGCAGGACTAACGCTGGCAGCCCGTGTATTTAATTATAAATAGGGCACCCGACCAATTGACCAGTCTTGCCCCACCCACATGATTATCCCAATCTCGGCCCGAAAAAGGCCTTAAACTAATTTCAACCCCTACAAGTCGATCCTTGATTGCGACAGTGGATACTGTTGTCTTCAGTATCCTTGGAGTACATTTTCATCCTTGCTGCCTGTCAGAGCAGAGTGGAAAAACCTGGCAGGGAGGATCGCATGCCCCCTACAGAACCCGGCGGACTCACCTTCCAGTAATGTCAAGCTACTGACATCTGATCTCCCCACCAGAATTTCCTCTCTGTGCTGTGCTGAGGTGGTGCTTAACTCCCAGAGGGTAAGGGTGAAAATCTACCCCTTTGAATCTTCAGCTGCAGCGATGGAAATAAAATCTAGCCAGGGTTCTCACTCCTGATTGACCACTAAAAAATTGAGGGCTGTATACATGAGTGAAAGTTGGAATGAGGACATGATGGCAAGCTTGATAAATATATTAGGGAGAAAGGAATTACGCTGATGGGGTGAGGTGAAGAGGGGTGGGAGGTGGCTGGTGTGGAGCATAAACACCGGCACGGACCAGTTGGGCCGAATGGCCTGTTTCTGTGCTGCACATTCTATGTCATTCCATGATCAGGCTCTAGTGTTCCGAAAATAAAAACAGAAAATGTTGGAGAAACTCAGCAGGTCAGGCAGCATCGGTGAAGAGACAAACAGAGTTAACGTTTCAGGTCGATGACCTTTCGTCAGAACTGGAAAAAAAGCAGGAAATGGAACAGAATTTTAAGCAAATGCAGGGGCAGGGAAATGGGGGGAGGGGAGGAAAGAACAAAAGGGAAGGTCTGTGATAGGATGGAAGGCGGAAGAGGTTAAGAGACATTAAGAGATATTCAAGGCGAGCGGAGATGGTAATGGGCCAGGTAAAGAAACAAAGGATGGCTCTAGATGAAGTGTAAATTGTGCTGGCAGAGTGAAAGACAGCTGCCCTGTGTTCCTGACACTCACTGTCCACTCTTGGGCATGAAGAAGCTCACATGACTATAGGAAACACGATTTGAGAGCGATGAAGAGCGAGGGGGGAAAAAATGTAATAGAGTAAATAAATTTGAAAATGATTAGAATAATTAATTATGGTCAAACAAACAAGTGCAGCTGTATTTTTGAATCTCACCCCAGAAGTAATCCCCTGTCTAAATATTCCGGGCTGTCAACATTTGTGATCTGTTCATTTAAAGCTGATTGAATGCATACTTTTCTTTATTTAATTCTCAGTCTGGAGGCCATGGTGTTTAACTCACATGCATACAGCTGATTGACAGACCTAAATGTAAGCAAATACAACAACGTTTACATAACTGTAGCTCAGTAATTAAATGGAATTTGACGTGCAACAAGAATCCAGATGCGTTTATTTTGAGAAGAGCGCGGGTAATACTCCGGAGTCATGCATCTTTAAATGTGCAGCAAAAACATGTACTCAGGCAGCTAAACCTTTGCAACACCAGAGAATTCATTACTTAACCATTCTGAAGGTTGCTTTGCAGAATGGAGCCACCGGGCTCATTTGAGGCAGGGATAAATGAACACAGCTGGAATGGACCACATATTGGGCCGGATATCCCGACCCCTACGGGGTGGGCACGCGCTGTGTACTCACCCGTAGGGACATCGGAAATGCCGGTTTCAGGCATGCACTGCGCACGCGCTGAAAACTGGCATTTCCGATCTGTCAAGAAAGCTCTTGACCAATCCTCCGGCTGCCCGGGAGAAGGGCCTCTGCGGGCGGAGAGTTCCGCTTTTTGGAGACCCTCTGCCCGCAGAAAACCCTTACAATTCTTACGCCTGGTAAAAGCAGCGGCGTAAGGCCTGCTTTTACCGGGATAAGAATTGAAAGAAGTTAAAAAAAAAATTTCCACTGATTTATCATTTAAAAATACTTATAAAAAGGTAAGTTTATTGTTAGCCCCGTTAAAAACTTTAATTTTTTTTTTCAAAAATTTAAAGTTTTGTTTAAAATAGTTAATTTATTGTACTTTCAAGTCATTTTATAAAATGTGATTTAAAAAAAATTTATTTAAAGTTTTACTATGTTTTGGGGGTGATCTCCATTCATATATTTGACAGGTGTTCCTGTCAAATGTATGAATGGAGAGTCCCTTCTCTGATTGGCTCCCCATGGCCCACGTGATCCCAGGGACGCTGCGAACCACCAGCGCCTCTGGGATACGTGGGCCCTGCGCACCGGCAGTTTGGAGAGGCCCAGCAGCGGAACTCTGCGCCTCCCGGGAGCCCTCAGGTCAGGGCGCAGATTTTTCCAGATCGCAGCCCTCCGCCCGCGGGAGGCCTGCAATCGGAAAATGTGGGCCAATGCCCGTTATATGCGCGACAAAAAAGACCCTTTTTTCTGATCAAAATGCTTGTTGTTAATACAACAGAACTGAACTGCACTAATTTTGTTTTTTATTTTGAATATACTGGCCTAGAATTTCATCTCGGGCAGTATCGGAGTGGCCGCCCATTATACACAGCGCCTGACATTCCGTTCCATTGCCGATCTGATACCGTGAGACAAATTCCTAGACCATTACTTGTAGAACACCTGAAAATGCAAAAGCCAAGAAACTTTCCACATTTTATCTATTCTGTAAATGCTTAAATAAAAATTTGTAAGTTCTCACTGTCAAACGTTTAGCAGTGGTTGCTGATTAATAGCAGAATACGCTATAAAGATAGGCAGGATGCCCGTAAGACTGATGGCCGAGGGTACGGTTGATTCAAAGAAAGAAAAGCCTCAATTGGTGTAGTGCCCTTCATGTTCTTGGGATGTCCAAAAGTGCTTTACAACCAGCTCATTATTTTGGAAGTGCCGTACGCAGAAAAACACAACAGCTAATGCACACAGCAAATAATGAGTGATCCGAGAATTGCTTTCGGTGGTGCTGGTTGATAGAGGAATGTTGGCCAGGGCAGTAAGGACACCTCCCTGCTCTTTTTTCAATAGACTCATACCTGAACAAGCAGACGGTATCTTTGGTTAATGTCTCATCCAAAAAAAACAATGTGATCGACTTTTGCTTTAGGCGCAGATGGGCCGGGGAGTGAGCCTGATCAATTTTTGTGATCAGGCCTCATTTAAATACGAATGGCGAGCTGCTGGTGCCAACCGCGCTGATTATAGTCAGATCGCCATTTTGGGAGGGCAGGAAGTCCGGTGGGCCTGGCATTTCTTAAAGCTGGCTTGCACCTTTTAACGGGGTGGTGTAGTTTTCAAATCGGCGGAGTGAGGCAAGAGCGTTTGTGGAGCAGCAGGCACAATGTCCACTGCCAGGTCACCCCGGTTCACTGATACTATGGTGGAGGAGCTGACTGAAGAAATCAGGGCCAGGAAGGAATTCCTATTTCCCTCCAATAGCAAGCAGGTGCCATGACAAATAAGTAAGCCAGTGTGGAGATGGCTGAGCAGGTCAGAGCCAGCAGTTTTACCCTCAGGATCTGGCTGCAGTGTAACAAAAAAGGTTATTGACCTTACCAGGCCTGGCAAGGTAAGACTCCTCTTCACACCTCTTTTACTCTGAAGACAGCTCTGCACAACCATACTTTTCCCACAGCACTACCAATCTTTCCCTCCTCACTGCATAAGCCTCTCCTCCAATTACAACGGAATACTTCACTACACCTCCTTCTGCTCACACTCACACACTCGAGGCCTGCTACTGCCCTCAAAACTGGCAAACAACATTCTGCTCTTATTTTGTTTGCACTTGAACTGAACCCTTCATCCTCTTGCCCCGAGTCCCACTCGCTGCCCCCAAGAGCAGGTGGAAAGGAGGTCAGAATCCCACTCATCCGTTTCCTCTCTCCTTTCCCTCTCTCCATCCACCCTTCCCTTCAGCCATGGCTCAGTGGGTAGCACACTCGCCTTCTGAGTCAGGAGGTTGTGGGTTCAGAGTCCCACTCCAGAGACTTGAACACAAAAATCTAGGCTGACACTCCAGTGCAGTGCTGAGGGAGTGCTGCACTGTCGGAGGTGCCGTCTTTCAGATGAGACGTTAAACCGAGGCCCCATCTGCTCTCTCAGGTGGATGTAAACGATCCTACGGCACTATTTTGAAGAAGAGCAGGGGAGTTATCCCCAGTGTCCTGGCCAATATTTATCCCTCAATCAACATCACTAAAAACAGATTATCTGGTCATTATCACATTGCTGTTTGTGGGAGCTTGCTGTGCGCATATTGGCTGCCGCGTTTCCCACATTACAACAGTGACTACACTCCAAAAAAGTACTTAATTGGCTGTAAAGCGCTTTGTGATGTCCTGAGGTCATGAAAGGCGCTATATAAATGCAAGTCTTTCTTTTTTCCTCTGTTTCTTTCAAAATGTCTTGGATTGCTTTCAAAATTCAACTTTAAAAAAAAGATTAGAATGAGGGAAGGCATTTTCTAACCTGCCTTTCTCACTATCGATATCTCTCTCTTTCTTATAAAGATTTCTGCATCACAGTTGTAAGGAATTAATAATTACCGATTGAACTGTCAGCAAAAAAAGTGAATAATTAGTTGGCTTCAAAATTCAACTTAAAAAAAATAAGCTAACATTAACAAAGTTTCGCTCTCTACTTCCCCCTTACCCTCTCTCTCATCCTTTCTGTTCTGCCCCATTCCCTCCTCCCCCCTCAGCTTAATGCACTTATAGAACATAAAACAAAAGTTGTAATAATTGTGCATTCTGAACACTGTCATTTATTTCAATAAAGCTTTCAAAATTTGTCCTGATTTGCAAAATTATTTGAAGGAAAGCAACTCGGTAGAAAGTGCTTGTAAATGCTTTAATGAAGCATCACATGACACAAAGGACAACTTAGTGGATAAATTCAATCTTATTGGTCCTGAATTTCCAATTGGAGGCTTCCTACAGGCGAATGCCTCCAATCGGAAAAAAAAAAATCTACAAACCTACCGGTTGGTTCCGTAGATCCTGAGGTTTCCGATCCTGTGCCACTCCGGGTCCGCGCGGGCAGATGAACCAATCAAAGAAGGGAATCCCCCTTCATATTTTTGACAGGTCCATACGCACAGAACTGTCAAAAGTATGAATGGGGATCACATTTAAAAACACACTAAAACAACATTAAATACATTTTTTTTAAATTACATAATTAAAATTAGTGAAATATTTTTTGAAAAAAATTTAATGTTTTCACTTTGCTAAAAATAAACTTACCTTTTTGAAAAGTATTTTTAATTTATAAAGGAGTTATCAAATTTAATTTTTCTATTTTCAACACTCTTAAGCTGGTAAAAGCAGGCCTTATGCAGGCTTTTACCAGGCGCAAGAATTCTATGGCCTTTCAGCGGGCGGAGGTTGTGCAGAAAGCAGAACTCTCCACCTGTGGAGGCACTTTTCCCGGGTAGGCGGAGGATCTGTGAAGAGAATGCTTGATAGATCGCAAGTGCCGGATTTCAGCGCACGCGCTTCGCATGCCTGAAACCGGCACTTGCGAGGCGACTACGGGCGCGTACACATCTCGTACACACCCGTGAGGGTCGGAAAATCTAGCCCAATATTTTGAAATATATAATTTTTAATTTTTCTTTAACTCTTTTAGACATCAGAAATAGCAGTTGCTGAAAAAGTCCGATCAAAAAAAAATTCAGAAAGCATTTTGAGATCTTTGTGGAAACCTGGTGATCAGATTGTGCAATGACAAGGTAATATCCGTTAACTACAGTGAAACCTAGATCAGCCGACACTCCCCAAAAAAAGGACCTCTGCAAAAAAAACGGACACTTAGTGAGAGACCCAAATAACTTACATGGTAAAAATCTTTAAGAGTCACTCTGAAACTGCAGAAACTCGCAAATTATAAACTGAGAACAGCCTTCCATGCACCAAGTTCTTTTACAACTTAAAACACAGGACACACAGGTCAGCGCGAGGTGGCCGAGGGTTTTGTGAAAGAAACAGCTTTTGTGGAATGGGGAGATCTTTACCCAGCTTCCACAGCGGCAGAGAAACCGCCTCTCCCTGGGATTGAGCGCTCGCTAAGCTCAATCCCAGGGAGAGCGCGGTTTCTGTGTCTCTGGGATTGAGCGCTCGCACAGCCCGATCCCAGGGATAGAGCGGTTTCTGTGTCTCTGGGATTTAACGCTCGCACAGCTCGATCCCAGGGAGAGAGCGGTTTCTGTGTCTCTGGGATTGAGCGCTCGCACAGCCCGATCCCAGGGATAGAGCGGTTTGTGTGTCTCTGGGATTGAACGCTCGCACAGCTCGATCCCAGGGAGAGAGCGGTTTCACTGTCTCTGGGATTAAACGCTCGCACAGCTCGATCCCAGGGAGACAGCGGTTTCTCGGTCTCTGGGATTAAATGCTCGCACAGCTCGATCCCAGGGAGAGCGCGGTTTCTGTGTCTCTGGGATTGAACGCTCGCAAGGCTCGATCCCAGGGAGAGCGCGGTTTCTGTGTCTCGGATTGAACGCTCGCACAGCTCGATCCCAGGGAGAGAGCGGTTTCTGTGTCTCGGATTGAACGCTCGCACAGCTCGATCCCAGGGAGAGCGCAGTTTCTCGGTCTCTGGGATTGATTGCTCACACAGCTCGATCCCAGGGAGAGAGCGGTTTCACTGTCTCTGGGATTGATTGCTCACACAGCTCGATCCCAGGGAGTGAGCGGTTTCACTGTCACTGTGGAAGCTGGGTAAAGAACTCCCCATTCCACAAAAGCCGTCTCTTTCACAAAACACGTTGCCAGCTCACGCTGACCTGCGTGCACTGACCTCACCAATCAAGGAAAGCGCTTGCGAACAGCGAGACGGCCTGTCCTTTCTGCCCAGCGCTGTGTCTGACTGCATAAAACAGCAGCTATTGCATGCCATCCAGTGCGAGACCTTTAATGGTGAAACAGCCTATTACAGTGCCACCTACAGGAGTAACAGGTACTGCAAGTGCTTATAATGAATTTTCAACACACAGCCGCCAAACCAAATTCAATGGCCCTGAAATTGCGGTGTCTCAGAGTACGCCATCGTATTTCCTTTGAAATGCCCCACAAGTTCCGGATTCCCACATGCGCTTGCGTATGCGCTGACAGGCCATCTGCGGTCGCCCCGACAACACAATCGCCGGCACTGAGCTGGGCTATTTGCCCAGCGACTGGCCAGCAATTGCCCATGTAAGTCCTACGGATGATGCAAGCAGGAGACGGGCAAGTGATCCCAGGGACCCTTCCAAACCACACGCGTCCCTGGGCTCCGCGGGCCATCCCGCTGCCCTCCACCTCGAGGCCTGAGACCGCAACTCTTCGCAGCCTGGGCGCCAGGAGGTACTTTTGTAATTGTTTTGCGGGGTGTACTCCAGAGGTACGCCTCCAACCGCAATTTCTAGGCCATTATATAATAGGTGCTTCCGGCGTAAGTGCCTTACTTCCAAGCGATTGTCCCAACTGGTCCTAACTCATTGCCCTTATGGATATTATGCCCTGCCTGCCAACTCAAGGGAACCCTGGTGCCATTTCTCCTTTTGCTCTGTTGCCTGTCTGTATTTCTCCACCTTGTATTTGTGCTGCTCCACCTTTTGTTCTGTTGCATTTCTTCATCCTTGTGACTCCGCTGCTCCTCTTTGTTCTGGTGTTATTGCTTCCTTTTCTTAACCCTCGTGCCTGTCCCCATCCTTTATCGCTGCTTAATGCACTTCTGTTTCCTGTCGGTGCTGGCTTTCTGCCTCTGCCAGATTCACCAGTTCTAACTTTATATACTTCTTGGCGATCATTTGCTCATCGTAATTGCCATTTGCTGCAGAATATTTATTTTAATTTATTCTTTGAACAGCTTGCTTGGTCTGAGAATCCTATTTCTTCACTATTTCGAATTAGAGCAGGGGAGTTATTCCCGGCGTCCGGACCAATATTTATCCCTCAATCAACATAACAAAAACAGATTATCTGGTCATTATCGCATTGCTGTTTGTGGGAGCTTGCTGTGCGCAATTGGCTGCTGCGTTTCCCACATTACAACAGTGACTACAGTTCAAAAGTACTTCATTGGCTGTAAAGTGTTTGGGACGTCCTGAGGTCGTGAAATGCGCTATATAAACGCAAGTCTTTCTTTTATCACACCTTAGCTGTTAACACAGTTTGAGCTTCTCCCCAATACTTTTATTGGGCCAGAAATTAGGTTCGGGGGCTTGCCGCGCGTGCAAGCCCCCGATGTGCACTCACCCGGTGCGCCGACATCTGAAGCCTGGGCCTGCTTGGAATTCCTGTCACTGGCCTGGTTCAGATGTCGGCACGATGTGCTTGCCTGATCCAGCGGCGTAGTTAGTGCGATGTGCCGGCTGGGATCAGGTGAGCACTGTGCAGCCAATCAGGGGAGGGGAAACTTCATTCATGAGTTTGATAGTAAGAACTGTCAAACTCATGAGAAGTACGGGCGCCCAAAAGACTAGTTTAACTTTAAATAAAATTTAAAAAAACATCCCAATAATTAAATAAACTATAAATAACTTTAAAAAACTATTTTAAACAATTAATCAAATTTTTGAAAAAAATTATTTTTTAAGAAATCGGGTCTAAAAATAAACTTACCTTACTGTAAAGTCCTTAAAAACAATAAAGATGTGGAAAAAATGTTATAATTTTAAATAATAGACCACTTACCTTAAAGAATCAAGTCCTCGGGCGACTGTCTGTGTGGAGTTTGCACATTCTCCCCGTGTTTGCGTGGGTTTCCTCCGGGTGCTCCGGTTTCCTCCCACAGTCCAAAGATGTGCGGGTTAGGTTGATTGGCCATGATAAAAATTGGCCCTTAGTGTTAGGGGGGATTAAATATGTGGGGTTACGGGGATAGGGCTTGGGTGGGATGGCTGTCGGTGTAGGAACCGGGTGCTAGGGTTTGGATGATCAGCCATGATCTCGTTGAATAGCGGAGCAGGCTCGAAGGGCCGAATGGCCTACTCCTGCTCCTATCTTCTATGTTTCTATGTTTCTATGTTTCTTACGCCTCCTTTTTATATGTCTAAAAAGTTCAGGCCCTTGCACACGGGCAAACCTGTCAAAAAGAAGGAAGTTCAACGCGTGCGCGCAGAGTCCTGTGCGCACGCGTTGGACCTCTGAACCCCTTGGAGGAAATGCCGGTTTCCCGCGCATGTGCTGTGCATGCTGAAATCCGGCACTTCCAACGGGCCCACGCGCGAGTACACCGTCCGTACTCACGCGTTGGGACCGGAATTACTGGCCCATTATGTTTACAGATATATGACAGCTTCTATAAGCACAGAACTTTGCATCTTTATTATAAATAGCAATCTGAGACAGTCAGTGAAATTTGTGTAGCGTCGGAAACCAGCGCGGAGAAGGGGCGCGCAATTGGAACTCGCGCCTGAAGGCCGCAGCCCGAGGCTCACTGGAAATTGGGCCTTTGGCCTCACTTGCATAAAAGCAGAGCAGCAGCAGAGGTCGTGCATATTTTAACGAGATTTGGAGGACTCCGCAATATGGGCGTGACATTATGCACATTTTCGGGTCTAACTACCGGGTTGCGCCCAAGGAGGCAGTTCCACATCATATATTTTTTTGTTGGCTCACACTTCAGTCTCCTGCCTTCGGACTCAAATTTCATATCCTACCAAAAATCAGATCTTAGGCGGGAGGGAATGTACAAATCCAAAGAATAAACCATATATCAACCCAACGAATCCAGCATGAACTGCAAGGAAAATCTACCAATAAAACAAAGCTGAACCTGAAATAATCAAATGGCTTAAAAAAGATTCTGAACTTGGTTTGAGCTATATCTTGAATTTTTGCCCTGTTCAAAATTTACAGATAATGATACAGCTAGAACTTAATAAACTCAAAAAATAAAATTCTGAATAACATGCTTTCTCTTACTCTTGCCCATATTTTGCAGAATATTTCCCCCTAAAGCCTGCTACTCGCTGCAGCATGCACCTAACCATTCCCTGGATCTTTTATTATTTACTTTGCACTTCCTGCCGTCCCATTCTTTTCTTGCCAAACGAGCCTCCTAGCCATGCAGGGGCACATACGCCACCAAGCAGCTCACATACTTGTGCTTTGCAATGCTGTTTGTGTAGAAAGCCCTGGGATCCTGTCTGCTGAACTGGTTTAAAAATAAACATCCCCAACCCAGAGTTGCTCTTCTTCACCTGCCCCCCACTTCCAAGCGCTTGCTCTCCTGTTTGAAGTCTTCCTTTCGTAGCCATTCACCTGGAATCCTGCTACTTTACCTGCTCACCTGCCCAAAATCCCTAATCACCCTTCGCCCGCTCACTGATTTGCCTTCAGCTCTCCATTACTATCCAACTCCGTGTCACTTCCGCCTCCGCCATACTCTCTCTAGGCCGCTCGATCTACAAGTAATGCCACGGGAGATCAACCAGGTTGTATAAAATATACACAACTCTCTGGATGAAACTTCTGTCATCGCCATTAGATCACCCGTGCATTGAAACTCAAGCATATTCCCAAGAGTGCTAATTACCAGTCTCCTGCTCTGCTTTATTTTCTACAGATTGAAAAAAACTGATGGGGTGGTCACTTCAATAAAAAATAGCTGGTCTTCAGCACCATTAACAGAAAGCTTTGTGGCTGCTGGAGTTGTACTGCAGCTATTACAAAACAAAATCAATATGAGACCCTCCCTTGCATCAATAGGGATAGCACAAGTATCATTAAATTGCACTTATGATACTAGCATTGTGAAAATCTTATTTTAGCGCTGATGTCAGGTGCAAAATAATGACAGTATAGGGAACTTTATGCTGTTATTAACCCCTCCCCCTCTTTATCTCCTGAAGCTGTTGACTCAGTTTCATGGACATCGGTTGCCTTCTGGTACCTGAGGCAAGTGGCCATTCTTAAAGTGCGAGCTTTGACAGCAAGTGTTCGCAGACTATTCAACAACAGGGGTACCACATCTGGTCCTGCTTCTGTCCTCGCCTAATTGCCCATGCGTGCAAACCTCCAGCAATCAAGAACGACAACCTTGCTCTTTCCTTTCCATCACCCAGGGGTTCTGAGGCCAAATGTAACACCCCTAACTGAAGTCACCAAAGTTAGCACAGACTGGGACTTGAACCTGGTACCTTGCCGTTTGCTATGGCTCAGTGTTAATCCTGTGAGCCACTGGGGTCTATTTCCTATTATTGATATTTTGTCATTTGTGCTGTTATTTCCATACATTTTCTCGGGTTTACTGGTTCCTACCATGATCTCATGGTGTTTGTTGTTCATGCTGTACTTTCCTGGTACAAGTTCCGCACTGATCTCTCTTGCTCAATAATTTATCACAACTAGTCTTGCACTTCTCCTGTAGTTTTCTTCTTACTGGCCGTATGACTTTATCCCTTCCCCCACAATCCAGCGACTTCCTGCTATAGGCCAGTCTTGCGTCTTGCAATTTATTATCTATTGAATGTTTCTTGCTACCAATTTCACATCGGTCATTCCCACCTTGTGGTTTCTCACCGAGGAATCCAGTGATACCTCTTATCTCACAGTTAGCCAGGCAGTTTGATCTATTATCAGCTTAATAACTGCACTGGTCTGCAAAAAGCTACTGTTCTCCTCACTGCTCATGGTTGTTACCAGTCAGAGTTGAATAGAGGTCACTTATGGCGAGTCCTGGAAGATCATTGGGACAATCTCAAATGCTACTGTGGTTAATGTGCCAGTACACCCAGAGGCTGATATGCAAGGATTGTCTGGGTGAATCTGCTTCCACAGTTCTACTTTTAACAGTTCTTAGAATTTTTATATCAACAAAAAGAAATACTGAACTTAAAAAGACAGGGTAGTTTCTGTTTCTTCCATTGGTCTGATTTGGAAAAACAATGGAGGAGAAACACACACATTGTGTTGGGAGATATATGGATTCAAGCATTGGCCCAGAAATTCGGGTCTCCACGGGTGAGTACGCACGGGGTACTCACCCGTAAGCCCAATGGAAGTGCCGGTTTCGTGCATGCACTGCGCATGCGCGGGAAACCGGCACTTCCGTTCCCCTGAAAGGAGGGGTTAAGTGGTTGAACGCGTGCGCAGGAGAGGCAGCGCGTGCGCATCGAACTTACCTTCCCGGGAAAACCTGCAAAAAAAAAAGTAAGTCTCCAGAAGTTAGACATGTAAAAAGCAGTCGCAAGGCCTGCTTTTCACAAGGTAAATGGTGAATTAATTAAAATTAAAACATTTTTCCCACAGGTTTATTATTTTTAAATACTTTAAAGAAAGATAAGTTTATTTTTAGCCCCGTTAGAAAATAAAATTATTTTTTTCAAAAGTTTAAATTATTGTTTAAAATAGTTATTTCATGTAATTTATAGTTTATTTTAAAAATGTGATTTTTTAAAAACTTTATTTGAAGATTTAGTGATGTTTTGGGGCTTATAGTATTTATAGGTCTCCTGTCAAACTTATGAATACAGATTCCCTGCTACCATTGGCTCTCCATGGCCCACGTGATCCCAGGGGACGCATCGAACTAACTGCGCCCCTGGGATACGCAAGCACTGCGCGCCGGCAGTTGGAGGAGGCCCAGGATCGCAATTCCACAGGGGCCCACAGCTCAACGGCCAGTGTGGTAGGCAAGTGCAGGTCGGGGGCTTGCACCTGCGGGATGCCCCCAACCTGAATTTCTGGGCTAAGTTTGCACTCTCATTTCAGGTCTCTGCTTTTGGTCTGGGCTGCTCCACGGGTTCAGGGTATAAGGAGACAGGGTATGAGCGAGCATCTCCGAGCAGCTCTATTGGGTTTAAAGGGAACCGGAGCTTCAGACTAGCTGGAGGCCAATAAGAAAGTTCCAACCCCAGTAAAATCACTACCAGGTGAGTATGTGGCAGTATCGAAGTAGAATAGTCTGAAATGCCTACTTCCATTAAGATCAGTGGAGCCATTATGGGATGTATGCAGATTCCTCCTATAATGTACATCACTGGAGTGACTCAGAATTGGGTTGAGATTGAAAATATAACGACTCCACGATGATTACAAATATGTTGCTTCTGAAAAAGGAGATAGTGATAGATTTTTTAAGAGCATATCAAAGAGCAAATTGTATTAAAAAAATACCCCTAGCCATCCCTTCTCCTTTAACTGTTTAATTTCATCTTGCTAAATAATGACATAGAATTACAACATGAAAACAAACCATTAAGCCCACCCAGTCAGTATTGGTGCTTACCTCCACACAAGTAGTAATCCTAACCTCAAGTGCTCACTCTGTTCCCATATCCCTCCTCATCCTTCTTGACCTCTCTGCAGCCTTTGGCACGGTCGACCATGCCATCCTTCTCCAACGCCTCTCCTCCGATGTCCAGCTGAGTGGAACTGCCTTTGCCTGATTCCACTCTTACCGATCCAGTTGTTGCCAAAGAATATCCTGCAATCGCTTCTGTTCCTGCCCCCGGACTAAACTCGCCACAGAAAGTTAGGGCTTGTCCATTTCAGTCTAAGTATGATTTTTAATTGTGTTATAAGTTTGAGTTATTGCCAAACACTGAAAAGTAACTTTTACAAGTGTGGAGTCTCATTCCTTCAGATTTTAATTGTTGTTGGAGATTTTTAAAAATGCAATTCAATTTTTTTAGCTTTTTCTTTCTGTCTCTTTCACTCGCTCTCTTAATCCAATCTTTCTTTCCCTCTCTTTATTTCACTTTCTGTACCGGATTTGACATTGAATTCACTATTCTAACTTACACTTCCTTGTTCAGACACTGCGCTGTCCAATTCTCAGTCCTTCAATCTGATTGGTTAAGGAGACACAGTGCCTTGCCCTGTTCACACAGGTCCCAAATTCCCTGTGGAGGCCGCTGCGCCAGTTGGCTCTCTAACTTACAGCAACTTCCAGTGCAAAAGGTCATAGAAATTAAATGAGCAAGGGCAAATCTAACGAACAGCGGGCACCGTTCGTTCGCCAGCTACAGTAAATTCTGGCACATTAGGACAGGTGACCAAAAGTTTGGTCAAAGAGGAAGGTTTTAAGGAGCATCTTAAAAGGAGGAAAGAGAGAGGTGGACCAATCTCTGTAACCAGGCTTTTTGTCAGCCCTCTTAATAGCTCCTTATTTGGCTCGGTGTCAATTTTGTCTGATTATGCTCCCATGAAGCACCATGGTAGATTCTCCTACCTGAAATGCAAGTTGTTGTTGTTATTCCTCTTTCCTTCTACCACCTTCGTAACCTATTCTTAACTATACCATTTAATTACATTCTCTTTATTGAAGATTTGGGGGGAACATTGGGTGTCACCCCTTTTGGGACGCTAATGTTGCCGGGGCGCTAATTTTAGTGCCCTGAAAAAGTTAGCGCCCCTCCGCCGTAAATTCAGTAGTAACGGCCCAAGCAGGAGGTGGGGTGTTACTGGAAGCGCTCCAACTCCTGCTTGGGGTGCTACTACTGACTTTGACGGTCCTACGTGCAGCAGTGCCACGCGTATTGGCACATAGTGCTGCGTCGATGCAGGCCTCCCTCCCCTGATTAAAGGGGAGTGGTCTAGCGCTGCGCGCACTGGGGCCCTGCTAGACCACCGGGGAATGAGGTGTCATGGCAACAGCCTGGTATTCAGGCTAAGCGATTGTGGCCGGCACCCTACATAAAAAAGTGAAAGGGGGCAGGTGCTGGCTGTCGGCCAAAATAAAAATGGCCGCCCGACACCTGCCCTTTAACTTGCACTGTCGCCGCTGCCAAAACATCCCCTGACCCTGTCAGACATATCGTCTAGTGGTAGGTCAGGGGGCGCAAGGGAAGTTTGCAGCCGGGCGCAAGCGGGGCGCTGCGCACGGCGATGATGTCATTGCTGGTGGCGCAGCACCACGGGGCACTACTGGTTACTGTCGCCGCTAACCCCCCACTGAATTTTGCGGGAGGAGTTAGCGGCACCGTGCCCGGGGCTTTGCGCCCCCATTAGCGCCCCCCCCGGGGGTGCTAACGAGAGGCGCAAATCAACCCAATTTCTCCCCCTTGATAAATATGTTCCTTTTCACAGCTGCATTCAATTCCTTTCCATTGAAACCGGAAAACTAGCTTATGTTTTAAAACTAAAATTTAAAAAATACTGGAGAGTCAATACGTTGATACAACCTTTGTCCTCCACTTTCAGTTTAGGAACGATGATACATTTCCTTGCTCTAGCTCCTCATTTCCAGAAGATATGCATATAGCAAGTGGCTTCCTTTATGCCAAGCAATTTTTTTTTTTTTTTTTTTTTTTTTTTTTTTTTTTTTAAAAAGGAGCTATACAGGTCACAGTTTACATTATAATGTTGTACCTTACTACTCCTTAATAGCATGTAATTATTCCAAGTAACTTATAAATCTTAAAACAGCCTAGAAGTTACAACTCCCTAAACTGGTAAATATTACAGAAGATTCATATTTAGTCAAATAAATAGGAGAATTGTTACCGAGTACAAAAGCAAAATACTGGGGATGCTGGAAATCAGAAATAAAAACAGAAAATGCTGGCAATACTCACCGGGTCAGGCAGCATCTGTGGAGAGAGAAACAGAGTTAACGTTTCAGGTTGATGACCTTTTGTCAGAACTGGAAAAAGTTAGAGATATAACTGGGCAGAATTTGCAGTTGGTATGACCGCCTTCGAAATGGACAGCAAGTTCAGGATTTCCACATGCGCTCAATCTCGAACTTGCGATCTGTAAAATTTTATGACTGGTGCAAACAGGCGCAGGAGCCTGTTTACACAGCGTAAGGGAGATATGCAGCAGCTTTAAATATACACCAGTCATTGATCAAAAAAAATCTTCAGAATAAATATTTATATCCACCCAACTATCTCCTGATCCCAACACAACTCTACCTAGAATGAGAGACTGATTTATGTATTAGTTTATCGGGGTTAATGAGAGACTGATTTATTTATTAATTTACTGGGGTGAGCGAGACTAAAAAATCATGAATGGTCATCGGAGATTTCTGTTTCCCGATTGGAGCACCGCCCCATATGATCCAAGGTACGCTTACGTGCACAGTGCGCCCCGGAATCTGTGGGCCACTACGTTGCGCTCAACTCCGCAACGAAACAACGCAAGGTTTTGAAGGAGGCCTCGCACCAGCTAAGTGCAGATTTCTTTCGGTGGTCGGCGGCGTACTCCTTAGTTACGCCGCCGACCACAATTTCAGAGCCAACAGGATTTAAGCAAGTGCAGAGGCAGGAAAGGGGCGGGGGGAGGAAAGAACAAAAGGGAAGGTCCGTGATAGGGTGTGAGGCAGGAGAGATTAAATGACAAAAAGAATGATGGTGCGAGGCAAAAAGGAGATGGTAATGGGACAGGTAAATAAAAACAAATGAGTCTAGAAGAGGTGTAAATGGGAGCAGCAGAATCATCAACAGCTGCCGTCTGAAAAAAAATGGGGGCAGAGTTTAGGATCTGAAATTGTTGAACTCAATGTTGAGTCCAGAAGGCTCCGAAAGAAGAGGTGCTGTTCCTCAAATGTAAGCTGAGCATCATTGGAGCTCTGTAGGAGGCCAAAGACAGGGAGGTCAGAGTGGGAGTGGTGCGGAGAATTAAAGTTGCAGGCGATCGGAAGTGTTATTGAGTGTTAAGTAAATAGAATGAAATCAATGGTCAGAAAATTGGGAACACCGTGAATCAGAGACACTGACCTAAACATTCAATTCTCCCATCGGCGCTCCCGTTGAGCAAGAATTTGCAGCAGAGTCTCACCATTTCAGAGCTATAACATACACAGTAAATATCCAGAAACTGGCAGCTTGGCTTATTATTATCGAGACCACCTGGAATAACTAGCTTTTGAGTCATTGTGCACTAATGCATTACAGCTGAGTTCAGTACAATGTGGAAAATGTAGACTGGAGTTAATTGCACTCTAAGTAACATTACTGCTAGAGGAATCATACTATGAACAGTAACGTTGTTAACATCACTATAGGCATGATGATTCCAGCCTTTGTGTTTAAAATGGCGCAGAATTACTTAGCATAACACCATTTGAAATAACACAAGTAGCCTTCAAAATGTTTTAAAGTAACTGGGAACATATTTTCAATTGCAACTCTTAATTAACCTGTCACTTAAAATTAGTTACTTAAATTTTAACTGGAGTAAATTAATCCCCCCCTCCCAAAAATGAAATTGACTGTTTAACATCGATGGCAATCTAATCAGTGATACAAGGAACAGCTGTAATAGGGCACAAAAGATCAGTTTCAGAAACAAATCACTGACAGAAACAACAATGCTTTCAAAATAGATTAAAGTTAATTTTAATCTCCTGAGATGTTTTGTTTTCCAGTTCAGTAAATCTGGAAAATCTCTTGTCCTTGACCACTTGGTTGGTGGGATTTTTCCAGCTCAGCTTTATTTGTATATTGGTGAATTTATGTGTACCTTGTTAATACTTTCCTGTGCTTCAGAACCACTCAAGTCAATGAAAAATATAATTTGCAGCATGTGCTGAGGAATAGAAACATTTGCAACTGGGCTAAAGATGGATTTTTAACAATATCGAGAAAGATGGAAAAATAATCTTTACAATGTGCAGAATCATGTACAAGTAAAGAACTGTTTTCAGGAAACCTTACAAATTACTTAATTAACTTTTCTACAAGTGTCAGCCTGCCTCATTTGGCATCGCTCTCCCCTCTGAGTCACAAGACTGTGGGTTCAGGGCCCACACCAAGAGTTGAACTCCTAGCCGGAGTTGGCAGCTCAGTGCGGTGCTGACGGTGTGCTGTTGATTGAGAAGTTGAATCGAGGCCGTGCCTGCCTGTCCACGGGCATGTCAAACACCCCATAAAGAAAAAAAGACTTGCATTTATACAGCGCCTTTCATGACCACCGGACGTCTCAAAGCGCTTTACAGCCAATGAAGTACTTTTTGAAGTGGAGTCACTGTTGTAATGTGGGAAACACGGCAGCCAATTTGCGCACAGCAAGCTCCCACAAACAGCACTGTGATAATGACCAGATGATCTGTTTTTGTTATGGTGATTGAGGGATAAATATTGGCCAGGGCATGGCACCATTCAAAGAGGAATAGGAAGTTTTCCCAGTGTCCTGGCAAGTATTTATCTCTCAATGAACATCACTATAACAGATGATCTGGTCATTTATCTCAGTGCTGTTTTCGAGACCTTGCTGTGTACAAAATGACTGCCACGTTTCCCTACAAGTACAACTCCAACCTAATTCATTGGTTTTACAACACTTTGGGACGCCTGAAGCCATACAAGGAACTGTATAAAAGCAAGTTCTTCTTTATGGTCATCATTTTAAGCAGTACATCAAGTGCTTATTTTGTGTAAAATGTGCCAGATACCCAATTCCCCTAAACTGGAGAAAAGAAAGCTTAAAAATCGGAAATGCCACAGCGTCAACCAGGGCCTTTAAAATGGGTAAGATTGGCATCGCCGAAGGGTATAAATTAAGTTCCGTGTCACGAATTACGGATTTTGTTTGGAAGAATGCAATAAAAGTAATCAGGAATGCTTGGCTAAAAGGTGCACATTCCAGTTCTTGGAAAATAAGCCAGACTGAAACAATAAATGTTGGAAATGTACTCAGGAAATTAGCCACTACACACCATATGTGAGTGGAGGAGAATTAAGAATTGCTGGGGGAAACCCTGTAAGGAAAAACTGAGTATACAAAATCCCTTACAAATCCTCCTTTATCCTTTCCAATAGACACATCTGATTTGCCAAAGTTATCTTCAATGAAGACCCTGATGCACTGCCCAACAATTATTTATTTTTGTGCTTTCTGCGGAGTAAGTGGTTTAATTAAATGGAATCCTTTCTAATGCTTGTAAAATATATTTTAATACTCCTAAAGCCGCATCTCCCTCCCATCCAACCAGGATCTACATAATTTAACAAAAGCCCTGTTTCTCGTATGCTATCTTGCAAAAGCAGAGGGGAGCGTCGTTGATGCTGAAATCATGATACGGTCACCATTTGTGTCACTGCTTGAAAGTAAAGTTAGCTGGTGGCTACATTTAAAAAAAAGATTAAATCTAAATTCTGATACAAAAAAAAATCAGAGAGTATCACAGTAGGTACAGGCCGACAAATTCCTCGCTGTTACATCTACCACATGAGCAAAATGTGCGTGACTGGCCAGGAATTTTAAGTGTGCTCAACAAGGCTCATTTTAGCACGTCACGCAAAATCCCTCCTTGCTACAGGTTCTGCAATTGTTAGTAACACACCCGCTATCTGTTAAACGTTTTTTTAACATGTTCATTCTTTGTTAAATACCAATGATGTCTTCCTGGTGCAGAATCCCCTAGTCTGACAATAGATACGTTTTACGGGTATGTCAAGCCCATTTCTGTGATTTAAAATAAATTTTACCAGCAGCATATGGAGCTCACTGTATTCATTAGAGAAGTCTAAATTCAGCAACACCCGATTCTCAGTCGATTATAATTGAGGAGGATCAATGGAAGAAATAGGAGAGGAGAGAGCACAGGAATTGAAAGGCCGTAGGAGGTTGACTACCTTGCTAGAGCAGCTACATGGGCCTCACAGAACAACAGTGCTTCGGAAGACTCTGGGGGAGAAATTCAGTATCGCCCCGTTTGGGGCGTAAGTATTGGGCGGGCGCGAAATTTTGCGCATGGCGCAAATTATCGCCACCTACTGGTAAATTGGCCTGCTTCGCCCTAGGAGGTGCTTGGAGTGCTAAAACAGGTGCTGCACGACTGTCTTAAGGCGCTAAGCCAGAGGAGCGAGGCGCTACCTCCGAGGGCGGGCGCAGCGCAGGTGCGGCCAGTTAGCAATTGGACACAGACACACTGGTGCCGGTCAGCTCTTAAAGGGGAGGGTCGATCTGGACTTGCAGCCACACCCTGCGCTTCGGAGCCCTGATTCTCGGCCTGGACAGACCTGTTGCCAAATCCTTAAGCCAAGGACCATGGAGAGGGCCAGGGAGCGAGCGCAGCGGTTCAGCGAGGGGGCCTTGGAGGCTCTGGCTGGCGCAGTGGAGCGCAGGCGATCTCTCCTGTACCCGGACAGTGGCAGGAGGCCGCTGCCCAGCGACTATCGAAAAGCTTGGAGGGAGGTGGCTCACAGAGTGACCTCCAGCAGCATGGTGCCTAGGACCCCTGTGCAATGCAGGAAGAAGTTCAACGACCTCACTCGGGTCGTCAGGGTGAAACCCTTTCCAGTATCCTCTTCATCCCTGCATGTCCACCTCACTTTGTGGCCAAAGGGTTCTGAAAGCCCCAATGCCCAGCCCTCATCCAACACCTATGGCCCTTTCAGGAAACTCACGCACTTTCAGCACTTTACACACTAAGGGCTATTTGACCATGGGAGGCATTGCAGCCAAGATCAGGGCTGCACACTGTAAGGGCTATTCCACCATGGGAGGCATTGCAGCCAAGATCAGGGCTGCACACTGTAAGGGCCATTCTACCATGGGAGGCATTACAGCCAAGATCAGGGCTGCACACTGTACTCAGAGCCCGTCCTTTCTCTTGCAGGGCAAGCTGGCGCATAACAGGAGGCAGCAGCAATGGACGGGGGGAGGCCGGCCTCACCTTCAAGCCCTGACCGATCTGGAGCAGCGAGTCCAGCGGATTATGGCAGGCTGGATGATTGGCCCCGTCGCCACTGGAGATGCCGACCCCGTTATGGACAGCAATGGTAAGGTCATCACCTTTTTGACCTCTCTCCTTCCACTTGTTCCTCACACCAGCATCCTTTGCCACCTTCGAGCCAAATCAGTACATTGCAGCACTCATGCCTCGCTTGCTGCCACCCTGTCCTCACGCTAAAGCCACTCTTGTACCTCCCTGCTTTCAGATGCTAATTCGCCAGGTGAGGAGGCGGGCCCTCAAGCTGCCATGGTGAGTGATTCTGAAGGCGACGAGGAGGAGGAAGCCGTACCATCAGTGCCACCCTCAGCCGAGGCAGCCCATGGCCATAATGGGGACTCGTCTTCCCTGGAGGGGAGTGGGGGGGAATGGTCTGATGAGGGTGACGCTCCAGGACCCAGCGGCCTGCAGCAACGCGAGCGGGGTAAGGAAGCTCGGCGGCCTTCTCCCTGGAGGGAGAGTCTGACCTCGAGTCCTGCTACAGTGAGCGCAGAAGAGGTGCGGCTCCTCGCTGAAATGAGTGCCCAGGTGGAGCACAGGCACACTGAGCTCATGGCTGCTGTGGCAAGGACGCCCGAATCCATTGAGTCACTGGCAAGGAGTGTCCAGGACCTTGGCGCAGCACAGGCAAGGAGTCTGCAGGACTTCGACACAGCACAGGCGGCTGCCACACAATTGCGTAGTGCTGCAATGCAGTCAGTGGCTGGTCTCATGCAGACACAGATTAAGGCCACATGAGCACTGACTGCTGCCACCCTCGCTGGATCGGGCAGGATTCGCCGGGGCCCTCATCATGCCACAGCAGGCCAGCAATCTGTGCTGCAGCAGATTGCTCTGCATGCTGCAGTGCTGCCCCGTGGGAATGCCAGTGTGTCAGCCGAACAGGGAGTTGCTGTCCTCTCTCACGATGACAGCATTCCTGCTGCCACCACTGTCACTTCTCCACTGCAGTTGCCACCACCTGTAGGACAGACTGCTGCCGCCCATGCAGAGTTGGAGCAGTCAGCAGCCGGGCCCTCCAGGCCCAGAGCTGGTCCAGGCCGTCCCTCAAGGGCATCTGCAGTCTCAGTTTCTGATACTCAGCAGCCTTCCCCCAGCCTTGCTGCAGCCACTGGGGTCCCATTGCGGAGGAGCTGCAGGGTGGGAAGGGGACAATCTTGCAAGCGAAGCAGATCACCCTCGAAGGGCAAAAAATAGGAGGTGTGGCAAAATGTTGTTAATTGTTTAATTGAAAGCCGAGGATCGTGGTCATATTTTTGTTACTGTTTTGGTTATTGTCTCCAGGCTGTGAGAGCCAGTTATGTGTCTGACTGTTTTTTGGGGCTTTCTCTCTGTTACTTTTTCATGCGGGTAGGGCACACAGTTTGTTAAATAAAGAAGTGTCTTTATTCAGAATGTGCATGTTTGCTCTTTGAACTATTTGTTGCCTTGACCGGCTTAGGGGTTGCGGCAGGTTCCATTCAGGTTCTTTGAATGGCAGAAGCCATTCCCTCAGAGGGGGCCTAGAACCGACTTGTTATAAGCCGCTGACGGACGGCCCTTGCACTTTGTGCCTCCCTCCTGTCTTGGTGCTGCTGCTCCTCCTCCTCCTCCTCCTCTTCCTCCTCCTCCTCCTCCTCCTCTGCTGGTGCTCCAATGTCTGGTGGCAGTTGCT
Source organism: Somniosus microcephalus (assembly GCF_052327205.1). NCBI lineage: Eukaryota > Metazoa > Chordata > Chondrichthyes > Squaliformes > Somniosidae > Somniosus > Somniosus microcephalus. The sequence goes on from NC_141013.1 coordinate 36,837,195, forward strand.
GAGTCTTGAGGATTGCCAGGTTATGCAGCATGCAGCACACAACAATGAAATGGGAGACTCGCTCAGGTGAGTACTGAAGGGCTCCTCCGGAATGGTCCAGACAGCGGAACCGTTGCTTGAGCACACCGATTGTGTGCTCAATGATGTTCCTGGTAGCTTGATGGCTCTCATTGTATCATTCTTCAGCAGAGGTGCTGGGCGCACGGAGCGGGGTCATCAGCCAGGTGCACAGAGGATAGCTCTTGTCCCCAGAAGCCAGCCCCCTGGGTGAGCCGGGGCCTCAAAAAGGTCTGCCACAGAAGTCTGGCGCAGGACGAAGGCGTCGTGGCTGCTGCCTGGAAAGCGGGCATTGACAGCAACTATCAGCTGTCTGTGGTCACACACCAACTGGACGTTCAACGAATGGAACCCCTTCCAGTTGCGGTAATCCTCGGCATTCTCTTGCGGCGCCCACAAAGCCACATGCGTGCAGTCAATGGCGCCCTGGACCATGGGGAAGCCCGCTATTCTTGCAAAACCCATTGCGTGCTCTTGCTGCTTGTCCGGGGTCATGGGGAAGGAGATGTACTGACGTCTCCTTTTAAAGAGGGCATTCGTGACTTGACGGATGCAGCAATGCACCACAAACTGGGAGATATTGGCAATGTCCCCAGTTGCGGATTGAAAGGAGCCGGTGGCATAGAAGTTGAGAGCCACCGTCACCTTCACTGCCACCGACAGAGACGTCCTGCTCCTCAGTTGAGGCTGCAGATCTGGCTGAAGCAGGTGGCAGAGCTCAGTGACCACCTCCCTGCTGAATCGCAGCCTCCGAAAACACTGCTCCTCAGACATATTGAGGTATGAGAACTGTTGGCGGAAAACCCTGGGACGGTAAGGTCTCGTGTGCCGACGCCTGTTGGCCCTCCTCCGTCTGGCCATGATTGGCACTCTCTCTCGACGTCTCTGTGCCCTCTCAATGTAATGGAGAAGCCCAACGTTCCCACCCATTGCAGCCCCCATAGTATGTGGCCACTCAAGGTTATGCCGGTGAAAAAGCAAACCAACTACAAAGTTTTGGTCAGAAGCCAAAATTACCTCAGCGAGTGCGGACTCAATGCAGAAAACTCTCCCCCTTTGTCTCTCTGCAAATCTCTCTCTCTCAGAAGGAGTGGTCCAGAAATGGCTACCACAAAGAAGCCAGGAAGAGCCCCCTTTAAATAGCGCCCCCCCCCCAGCCCCACAGCGACTGGGAACCGTTCCAATCAACCAGTCGTTGGGAGTGACAGGCGAAAAGGAGGGGGGGCGCCACTGAATTTCCGGTTCGGGGTGCCCCAAGGGCGTTGCACCATGAAATGACGTCAGGACCTGCGTGTGCAGCTGAGCGGGCATTGCGGTTTAGCGCCGCCGCTAAATGTCCACTCAATTTCGCGAGAGGCGCAGGTCTCGCCGCGCCCGGGCGCTAGCTGGCTTGTGCCCCACTTATTGCCCTCTTAAGGCTCTAACGGGTGGCGCAACCAACTGAATTTCTCCCCCTCTGTTTCAACTGGGAGGCAGTCACTGTGCTCTGTCAGCACAACAACTTATCTTATTGTGATCTCAATGTAGTAAACATCCTAAGGCACTTCAGAGAGAGGAAATTGATGTCAAAGAGTTAGAAGAATAAGTTTGGACAGACAGGTTATAAAAAGGTATTTAAATTTGGAGAAAGCAGTAGCTACGCAGAGGATTTTAGGGACGACGTTCCGGAGATTCCGATTGAAACAGCCTCAGGCTCTGCCGCTGATGATGACGGTGGGGTGGGGGAAGCTCGGGAGGCTAAAGTTGGAGGACCAAAGGGCTCGGGTTGGAACGTAGGGGTGGAGGAGGTTACAGAGGTAGGGAGCGGCAAGGCCATAGAGGAATTTTAAAGACAAGAACAAGGTTCTTGAATTTAATACACTGGGGAAGAGGGAGCCAATGATGTGGACAGGGGTGATGGGTGAGTGGGACTTAGTATGGGGACAGAATGTGGGTCCTGGACTTTGGGTTTGGCTGGGAGGCCAATGAGGAAGACATTGGAGAAGTTGAGTCTGGAAGTAATAAAAGCACGGCTAAGGGTTTGAGTTGTGGGAAAGAAGAGTTAAAGGTAGAGGCAAATGAAGTAAGCTTAGGTGGAAGTAAATGATTTTGCTGATGGATAGGGTCTTATCTCTGAAGCTCAGCTTAGAACAGGAGACAGATACTTTCTCACAGCAACTCTCCACTCCTTATTAAAGCCTTTAATTTCTATGCCACTGAGTCTTTTCAGTCACCTGGAGCATCAGAACTCTAACAGAAGCTGTTTTTTGCTGTTGCTGAATCTGCAATTCAGCCGGGACCACCATAAGTAGCATTATGCTGAGTGTCCCAGGGTACAGGAACGTGTGCCCATTCGGGCAGCAGTTTACAAGTCTATGGTTTTCTGAGCTGAAAGGATTTTATTTGATAGATTCAATAAAGGGATGTGACCACTGGCGTAGAATTATATATGTGAATGCCAACTTTCCTGGGAGCACACATGACTCCTATATCCCCTTAGCCAATCAGTTCTTCCATAATAGTTTGAGGATGATTCACAGTTGGAGAGCTACATTCTGGGAGACCGAGCATATCCCCGAAATCCTACCTGATGATCTCACTTTGTCATTCTCCATAACCCAGCCAAACGTCATTACAACAAAGCAAATGTCTAAATGGTCACTGAGCAGATATTAGCATTTTGAAGTAATTCTTCACATGCTTAGACCAACTGAGAGGAACATTCCGAGAGCCTTCAGGATAACTGTGGTGCGCTGCATTCTCCATAATATCCTAATGGACAGAAGCCTCATCTTGGAAGATGCTGAAGAACTCCCGCAAGCCTTGGTGTTGGAGTAGAAGGAGGATATTGCCTTGGACCCACCAGCAGCAGGAGATGGACTGCAGCAAGGGAGGCTTTCATTGCCAAAAACTTTAGTGAAACATTGTAGATGTCCCTTTAAATAAGTAGCCGTGCAGACTAACTGACCAGCATGTTCCATATAATGTTAAATACCTTTTATGCCAGGACATTTTTATATGCTCTCTAAGTATGATTATCAAGATAAAGGAAAACAAATTGCTCAAGCGTATGCTTCTGTAATTGTAGACATTTTTTGGGATTGCTGTGAGGATCTGTTAGAAGCGTTCAATTTTACAGCACAGGAAGAGGCCAGTCAACTCTTTGGGGGTAAGTTTGACTTTGGGTGAGAGTGTAAAACTGTGCTGTTGATTCAGCCACCCATTATACGTCTCTCCTGATTTTCTACGGGAGAAATGTATAACCGGCGGCTGAATTGATTTCACCCATTGTACACCATCACCCAAAGGCAAAATTACCCCCATTGTGTCTGTGCTGAACCTCGTGAACCGTGAAGTGCCCCTGAGATGCCCACCTTGTGAACCACTCCTAATGGAAGGAGTAGGTGTGTTGAGTGGCTTGAGCTCTGCTGAGATTTAACTTGCCCATTGTCTCCCTGTCCTCTGGACCCAGAGAGATTATCATTTATAGCTGCTCTGGCTAAAATATCCCTGCATAGTTTCCTTGTTATCTATTGCATGGATCTGGTAGTAGAAAGTCAACCAGCTCCCTGGACCAGCGTTACTGCATTCATACTGCGGGGGGACAAATCTTAATGATGGCTAATGATCTCTGACGTAAGAAAACTACTAGGCACTCGGTCTAAGCGTTAAACAAAGCTTTAATCAACTGTTTTACAACATGGAGGTCTAGTTGTGTCCTTCACTAGTTCCTGTTAAGAATGTCCTGCGCAAGCTGGGCCCGTGCCCGAGTATTTATACTCTCCCTGGACGGCGCCACCTGCAGGCCGCTCAGTATTATTTCATAAGTCTTTCTTTCATGAATGACTGATTCATGTCAATCTCTGTAGCTACCGTATGGCAGTGCAGATGGCGAGGATACTCTGACATTGCAGAGTACAATGTGGAGAACCCTTGCTCCATCACAACACAAATCGGGAAAGTGCGTCACTTTGCACTATCCCTATGCCTTGTGGCATCTGTTCAGTGGAGACAATTGACTGATGTGAATGCTAATGCTGAAACAGCATGCTGCATTTAAAGGCAGATTTGTAGATCAGAATCTGGGGTTGAGGCATCATGGCTAATAACTGTGCTGGAGCTCTTCCCAGTACTGACTTATCCGTTGCTGGCCAATGGCATTTCTCTTTCCTGATCCATGTTTTGTGACTCGCTCTGTGTCTCTTCCTCAAAACACTACTATGATCATAAGAACATAAGAAATAGGAGCAGGAATAGGCCACTTGGCCCCTCGAGCCTGCTCCGCCATTCAATAGATCATGGCTGATCTTGGGCTCAAAGCCACTTCCCTGCCCGCTCCCCATAACCCTTCACTCCCTTATCTTGCAAGAATCGGTCTATCTCCACCTTAAATGTATTTAATGACCCAGCCTCCACGGCTCTCTGGGGCAGAGAATTCCACAGATTTACGACCCTCTGAGAGAAGAAATTCCTCCTCATCTCAGTTCTAAAAGGGTGACCCTTTATATGCCCACGAGTTCTAGATTTCCCCACGAGGGGAAACATCCTCTCTGCATCTACCTTGTTGAGCCCCCTCAGTATATATGAGTACATACAGCTCATGTGCATGTACGTGAGCTGGAGGTAAGTGCAGGGTGCTGTGTTGTGCGAAGTTGATGTTCAGAGCCAGCATCAGCACTGATGCCTTTTTGCAAACATAAAAGGTATCACATTATGCGAATTGAAGCAGCACTTTCAGAACATACCCTGCCAAGATTACTCAGGTGCTCATGAAAATAATCTTCACAATTGCAAAATCTTAATTTGATGTTACACACCATGACTTTGCAGACATACTCCTATTTTTGCCATACCCCACAATCCAAAAATTTGAATAGTCACTTCTTTGTAATGGGTATGCTGCTCCTGGTCCTGCCAATTGAAGGCTGTAAACTCTTGCAAATGACAAAAGTATGCAGTGAACAAAGGCGCATTGTACAGGGGCAATGTAACTGTCAACACAATGTCACCATGACACTATATATGGTTCCAGATAATTACCTTGCTAGCCGTGGTACAGAAACTTTGTTGGTCTCAAAGACACATCTGCCAAGTCTTTCTATTTCTGCAATCTTCTAATTGCTTTTGAATGCATAAATACCTTGTTGTGATATGTTATGTGATTATACACATTTATTTCTGTTGTAATGCCATTACTTCAGTACTAATCAACTTCAAGTTAGTTTTCTTTCAAAAAGTAAATTAACCATATACTTTAATCAGCCATTTCCTTTTCATTTCCATGTATAATACTATTCTGTAAATCATAGTAACAAGAATGGTTTTCTTTGGCAGTTATCCTTAAGTCAAACATTTTCTCTCTAATTTATTTTTACATTCTGCACTGTGCTCATTGTCCCCTTTATCTAGGCTGACACTCCACGGCTGAGGGGCTGCTGCATTGCCAGAAGTGCCGTCTTTCGGATGAGACATTGGGGCAGAAATTCCTCCCCAAACGCGTGAGTACGGAAGGGGTACTCACGCGTCTGGCCGGAGGAAATGCCGGTTTTAAGCATGCACAGCGCATGCGCTGAAAATCGGCATTTCCTCTCCTCCAACCCAAGAGTTGAAGAGGCTAACGCGTACGCTGTAGGAGGCAGCGCGTGCGTCTTGGATTTCCTCTGTTTTGGGGGATTTGCGCATGTGTAAAGGCCTCTGGTCTTTACGCTTGTAAAAAGCACATGTAAATATTTATTTTTACAGGTAAGTGGTGTTTTAGTGCAATTTAGAATTTTTTTTCCACGGGTTTATTATTTTAAAGAATCCACAATAAGGTAAGTTTAGTTTCAGACCCTTTTTATTAAAAATTTATTTTTTTCAAAAAAAATTATTGTTAAAATTATTTTTTTAAACTTATTTATACTTAATTTAATGATTGGGATGTTTTTTAAATTTTTATTTAAAGTTTAAATAGTGTTTTGGGCCCCCGTAGTTTTCATGAGTTTGACAGTTCTTACTCTCAAACTCATGAATGAACCTTCCCCTCCCCTGATTGGTTGTACAGTGCTCACCTGATCCCAGCCGGCACATCGCACTAACTACGCCGCTGGGTCAGGTAAGCACTGCGCGCTGACATCTGAACCGGGCCTGTGACAGGAAATGCAAGCAGGCCTGGGCTTCAGATGTCAGCGCGCAGGGTGAGTGCACCCGCGGGAAGCCCCCGACCCGAATTTTTGGCCCATTAAACCGAGGCCTCGTCTGGCCTCTCAGGTGGATGTAAAAGATTCCATGGCACTATTACGAAGAAAAGTTGGGGAGTGCTCCCTCGTGTCCTGGCCAATATGCATCCCTCAAACCAACACTTAAAAATAGATTATTTTGTCATTATCACATTGCTGTTTGTGGGAGCTTGCTGTGCACAAATTGGCTGCTGTGTTTCCTACATTACAACGGTGATTAAACTTCAAAAACAAACATACTTCATTGGTTGTAATACACTTTGGGACGTTCTAAAGTTGTGAAAGGTGCTATATAAATGCAAGTCTTTCTTTTCTTTCTTATTATTGCCTGCCAAGCCTCACATGCCCTTTCCTTACAAATGGATGTGGTGGAGCATCTGTTCCATAACAGATATCTTTGGGCTGCAATGCACTCTCCACTATGGCTTTGAGGGCAGTGGATTTAGGGTGGTAAAAAAAAGCAGAATGGGTTCTTTAAGGCTACCACCTCAAATCTGCTCCAGCAAAAACTGCACCTGCATTTTCCTCCCAACAAACCACCAGTCCTCTTTAAGACCCACCTGTAGTGCTTGCTTGTCCATGTAAGTGGGACCAAGGGGCTGTGGCCAGCCCTTCCGACCCATCCCATTCTATTTCCACCCAAAACCTGCCCCAAGTAATTAATGCCACTCTAAATGTGGCAGCTGATACAAATCCCTGTGGCAAATACAACTTGGAGGAGGCCATTTTGTGTTTTCATACTGAAGGTTGGTGTTTCTTTACATGCATAGCATTTTTTAAAGCACTTTGGGGGTTGAGTCAGGACTCTTGCTGCTACTATTACTCAGCTCTGCTCAAAGTACTGCTTAGCAGCCTAAACATTGATTTCTACATGTGAATATATTTATTTTTGTGTTATGAAGACAAGGAGGATGAAGACATGCAAGAGGCCAGATTAAATGCTCTTCGAGTCATGTATCATGGCAGGCATCCCTTCTCTACATCTCTTCTCTACATCCCTTCTCTACATCCCTTCTCTACATCCCTTCTCTACATCTCTTCTCTACATCCCTTCTCTACATCTCTTCTCTACATCTCTTCTCTACATCCCTTCTCTACATCTCTTCTCTACATCCCTTCTCTACATCTCTTCTCTACATCTCTTCTCTACATCCCTTCTCTACATCCCTTCTCTACATCCCTTCTCTACATCCCTTCTCTACACCCCTTCTCTACATCCCTTCTCTACATCCCTTCTCTACATCCCTTCTCTACATCCCTTCTCTACATCCCTTCTCTACATCTCTTCTCTACATCCCTTCTCTACATCCCTTCTCTACATCTCTTCTCTACATCCCTTCTCTACATCCCTTCTCTACATCCCTTCTCTACATCCCTTCTCTACACCCCTTCTCTACATCCCTTCTCTACATCCCTTCTCTACATCCCTTCTCTACATCCCTTCTCTACATCCCTTCTCTACATCTCTTCTCTACATCCCTTCTCTACATCCCTTCTCTACATCTCTTCTCTACATCCCTTCTCTACATCTCTTCTCTACATCTCTTGTCTACATCCCTTCTCTACATCTCTTCTCTACATCTCTTCTCTACATCCCTTCTCTACATCCCTTCTCTACATCCCTTCTCTACATCTCTTCTCTACATCCCTTCTCTACATCCCTTCTCTACATCCCTTCTCTACATCCCTTCTCTACATCCCTTCTCTACATCTCTTCTCTACATCTCTTCTCTACATCCCTTCTCTACATCTCTTCTCTACATCTCTTCTCTACATCCCTTCTCTACATCTCTTCTCTACATCCCTTCTCTACATCTCTTCTCTACATCCCTTCTCTACATCTCTTGTCTACATCTCTTGTCTACATCCCTTCTCTACATCTCTTCTCTACATCTCTTCTCTACATCCCTTCTCTACATCTCTTCTCTACATCCCTTCTCTACATCCCTTCTCTACATCCCTTCTCTACATCTCTTCTCTACATCCCTTCTCTACATCCCTTCTCTACATCCCTTCTCTACATCCCTCCTCTACATCTCTTCTCCACATCTCTTCTCTACATCCCTTCTCTACATCTCTTCTCTACATCCCTTCTCTACATCCCTTCTCTACATCTCTTCTCTTCTTTCATCCCCATTTCCCAGCCCCCAAACTGGCCTTTTAATCTGTTTCATTTCCTGTGTTTTTTCAGTCCTGACGAAGGGTTTCGACCTGAAACGTTGACTCTATTTCTCTCTCCACGGATGTTGCCTGGCCTGCTGAGTTTTTCCAGCATTTTCTGTTGTTATCTCTTGTCTACATGTGGACTCTCATTCACCAGGATCTAGAAGAGGTCTTACTTGGGCTCCTCTGAATGACTGTGCTTTAACAGGCTGCGCTTCCTCCCTGAGGCTATTGGGAAAACATGTCAACTGCTGGCTGAGGTCCTGCAGCCCATTTCCACCAGAAGACCCAATCCAGGTCACCAGTGCCTTCAACCTCTTTGCATCTGAGTTCTACCAGGCAACATCAGTTGACCTGTGCCACGTTAGTTGGTCAGCAGCTCACCGCTCAATGAAGGTCACTAATGCTGTCTTCAGAAGGGCTGCACAATTCTTTTTCTTTAGAAAGGGACCAGAGAAGCAAGGAAAGAGAGCTATCTAGATCTACAAGCTGGCAGTTTTCCCACAGGTACAGAGAGCAATTGATGGAACTCGTGCCACTCAAAGTCCCCCTATGAAAACCCCAGTTTTTACGAACAGAAAGTGCTTCCATTCCATCGACATGCAGTGAGTGTGCAATGATAATGACCTGATCCTACATGTAAAGGCTAACTACCTGGGGAGCTGCCATGACTGCCCGTATTATTACATCATGTGACAATTCACCATTCCAGCCCTCATGACCCAAAGCCATGTATCAGTGTGATTGCCTGCGAACCAACGTATTCCTCTCCCCTCTGGGCTGATGACGCCAAAGAGGCTTTCACAGAGAGTCGTTAAGAACAGACGTAATGAAGCTCATTCAACAACAAGAAGTGTCCTGGAGCAGACAGCAGACATTCCGACATCTTGTTTTTAAGTGTCTGGGTAAATCCAGTAGAACACTGCAGTACAGCCCAGCGAAAGTCTCCAGGATCGTTTCAGCATGTTGCGTGCCTCATAAGATTGACATGATGAAGGCTTGCTGCCTCTGGAACTTGAAGGTGATGATGATGATGACGATGAGGAGGGAGAGGAAGAGAACCATTGCCCCACAGTACAAGGAAGATCTGTAGGAAGGGGAGGAAGTGGTACAGGAGCGCCAGAGTCCAGCTGCTGGAGCAAGGAGAGCACAACTAATAGCCCAGTGCTTTCAAAACAAAAAGGTTGATTCACCAAATAAAGGCATCTACTCGTTCTTACCATTACACCTTCATAAAGTCCCGCACTGCCAAGTTCAATCATAAGACAGAAGTATCCATTTCCTCTGCTATAATACAACTCCTAATGAACTCACAACTCTATGTAATCAAGCCGTGTTTATTTAAACAGCATTCACCAGAAAGTGCCACGAAAAATCCAGTCTCCCTATCTACAACTACTTAATGCTATGATTCCTGTTTGTGCTAGCTAATTTACTTGTACGAGCTATTAATCTGCTATTCCTTTGAGACGCTGAGTAAGATGAGGTTGAGCGGTGGGTGGCTGGGATGATGCCGCTCGTACCTTGGAGACCTAAGGTGACTCGCAGTTCAAGGTAGCTGCTGTCTCAGAGGGACCAGCTTCAGGCAACCTTTCTTTTGCAACGGCAAGGGATGCTGTGGCCGTGCTTGGATCTCCCTCGTGTTTTTTTTTAATTCGCTTATGGGATCTGGGCGTCGCTGGCAAGGCCAGCATTTGTTGCCAATCCCTAATTTCCCTTGAGAAGGTGGTGGTGAGCCGCCTTCTTGAACCGCTGCAGTCCGTGCGGTGAAGGTACTCCCACAGCGCTGTTAGGGAGGGAGTTCCAGGATTTTGACCCAGCGACGATGAAGGATCGGCGATGTACTTCTAAGTCAGGATGGTGTGTGACTTGGAGGTGGTGGTGTTCCCATGCGCCTGCTGCCCTTGTCCTTCTAGGTGGAAGAAGACACGGGTTTGGGAGGTGCTGCTGAAGAAGCCTTGGCGAGTTGCTGCCGTGCATCTTGTAGATGGTACACACTGCAGCCACAGTACGCCAGTGGTGGAGGGAGTGAATGTTTAAGGTGGTGAATGGGGTGCCAATCAAACGGGCTGCTTTGTCCTGGATGGTGTCGAGCTTCGAGTGTTGTTGGAGCTGCACTCATCCAGGCAAGTGGAGAGTATTCCATCACACTCCTTACTTGTGCCTTGTAGATGGTGGAAAGGCTTTGGGGAGTCAGGAGGTGAGATACTCGCCACAGAATACCTAGCCTCTGACCTACTCTTGTTGCCACAGAATTTATGTGGCTGATCCAGTTAAGTTTCTGGTCAATGGTGACCCCCAGGATGTTGATGGTGGGGGATTCGGCAATGGTAATGCCATTGAATATCAAGGGGAGGTGGTTAGACTCTTGCTTGTTGGAGATAGTCATTGCCTGGCACTCCTGTGGCTCGAATGTTACCTGCCACTTATCAGTCCAAGCCTGAACGTCGTCCAGGTCTTGTTGCATGCGGGCATGGACTGCTTCATTATCTGAGGAGTTGTGAATGGTGCTGAACACTGTGGAGTCATCAGCGAACATCCCCATTTCTGACCTTATGATGGAGGGAAGGTCACTGATGAAGCAGCTGAAGATGGTTGGGCCTAGGACACTGCCCTGAGGAACTCCTGCAGCGATATCCTGGGGCTGTGATGATTGACCTTCAATCACCACAACCATCTTCCTTTGTGCTAGGAATGACTCCAGTTTTTCCCCTGATTCCCATTGACTTCAGTTTTACTAGGGCTTCTTGATGCCACACTCAGTCAAATGCTGCCTTGATGTCAAGGGCAGTCACTCTCACCTCATCTCTGGAATTCAGCTCCTTTTTCCATGTTTGGACCAAGGCTGTAATGAGGTCGGGAGCCGAGTGGTCTTGGCGGAACCGAAACTGGGCATCAGTGAGCAGGTTATTGGTGAGTAAGTGCCACTTGATAGCACTGTCGATGACACCTTCCATCACTTTGCTGATGATTGAGAGTAGACTGATGGGGCAGTAATTGGCCGGCTTGGAGGTGTCCTGCTTTTTGTGGACAGGACATACCTGGGCAGTTTTCCACATTGTAGGATAGATGTCAGTGTTGTAGCTGTACTGGAACAGCTTGGCTAGAGGCGCAGCTAGTTCTGGAGCACAAGTCTTCAGCACGATAGCCAGGATGTTGTCAGGGCCCATAGCTTTTGCTGTATCCAGTGCGCTCAGCCATTTCTTGATATCACGTGGAGTGATCATCCACTCGGCACTTCTGGCTGAAGATGGTTGCAAACGCTTCAGCCTTGTCTTTTGCACTGACGTGCTGGGCTCCACCATCATTGAGGATGGGGATGTTCATGGAGCCTCCTGTGAAGGCATTGGAAGGGGCCTTAAGGAAGCAGGTTCATTGTCACTCTCCGGAGAGACAATGACATCTGTGCCTGATCCTTGCAGCCTACTGATGTAGGATATAGGCTCAGAGATGGTACTGTTTAGTGTCATCTCAGAGGTTAGCTGGTGCTGTTGGTGGGGGGGGGGGTTTGAACTAAATTGGCAGGGGGATGGGATAAGGAGTGGAGCTATAGTAGGGGGTGATGCACAGCCAAATATAGAGGAAAAAACAAGTCAGTCTGGAATCTGTATGGGTAGAATTGAGAAATACTAAGGGGAAAAAAACGTTAGTGGGACTGGTATATAGACCTCCAAACAGTAAGGCGGAGGTTGGGGATGGCATTAAAAGGGAAATTAAAGAAGCGTGCAATAAGGGCACAGCAGTCATCATGGGTGACTTTAACCTACATATAGATTGGGCCAACCAAATTAGTAACAATACTGTGGAGGAGGAATTCCTGGAGTGTTTACGGGATGGTTTCCTGGACCAATATGTCGAGGAACCAACCAGAGATCAGGCCATCTTAGACTGGGTATTATGTAACGAGAAAGGATTAATTAGCAATCGTGTTGTACGAGGCCCCTTGGGTCGGAGCGATCATAATACAGGTAGGCTATCCTTTATCCGAAAGCCTCGGGACCAGCCGTGTTTCAGTTTTCGGAAAATTTCGGATTTCGGAAGGTATTTTAGAAGACTGGGAAATTTGTCGGGGGTGGGGGTCGGCGGGGGGGTCGGCGGGGGGTCGGGGGTGGTGGTCGGCGGGAGTGGGGGTCGGCGGGGGGTCGGGGTCGGCGGGGGGTCGGGGGTGGGGTCGGCGGGGGGTCGGGGTCGGCGGTGGGTCGGGGTCGGCGGTGGGGTCGGCGGGGGTGGGGGTCGGTGGGGGTCGGGGTCGTGCGCACGACTTACGCTGAACGAAAACACTTTCAGTTTTCAGAGCATTTCGGTTTTTGGAAGTGTGGATAAAGGATACACTATCCCTTATCCGAAAGGGTGGGGGTCGGCGGGGGGTCGGGGGGAGAAAAGAATATCGGACAGGCCGCTGCAGCTATCGGACGGGCCGCTGTATTGTTGGGTTCACTCTCCCGGTATACCTCCTTCACACTGCCCGGCTCGGCCTGCAATCTCCTACCCAGGAGGGAACTCGGTGACCCTCTGCCCTGCTCAGCGTAAGTCGTGCGCCACTCTGGTCATGTCGCGCGCACGACTTACGCTGAACGAAAAAACCTTCGGTTTTTAGAGGGTTTCGGTTTTCGGAAGTTCGCATAAAGGGTAGTCTACCTGTATGATCGAATTCTTCATTAAGATGGAGAATGAAGTAGTTGACTCAGAGACTAGGGTCCTCAATTTAAATAAAGGAAACTACAATGGTCTGAGGAGCGAGTTGGGCAGGATTGATTGGGGAATGGCACTCAAAGAGTTGACGGTGGATAGGCAATGGCAAACATTCAAAGACCGAATGGATGAGCTGCAGAATTTGTTCATCCCAGTTTGGCATAAAAATAAAACAAAAAAGGTGACTCAACCGTGGCTAACAAGGGAAATTAGGGATAGCATAAGATCCAAGGAGAGGACCTATAAATTGGCCAGAAAAAGCAATAATCCTGAGGATTGGGAGCAGTTTAGGATTCAACAAAGGAGGACAAAGGGATTAATTAGGAAATGGAAAATAGAATATGAGAGTAAGCTTGCAGGGAACATAAAACTGACTGTAAAAGATTTTATAGATATGTGAAGAGAAAAAGATTGGTGAAGTCAAGCGTAGGCCCCCTGCAGTCAGAATCAGGGGAATTTATAATGGGGAACAAAGAAATGGCAGACCAACTAAATACATATTTTGGTTCTGTCTTCACAAAGGAGGACACAAATAACCCCCCAGAGATGCCGGGGAACTTAGGGTCTGAAGAAAGGGTGGAACTGAAAGAAATCAGTATTTGGAGGGAAATGGTGTTAGGAAAATTGATGGGACTGAAGGCCGATAAATCCCCAGGGCCTGATAATCTACATCCCAGGGTACTTAAGGAAATGGCCCTAGAAATAGTAGATGCATTGCTGGTCATCTTCCAGAACTCGATAGACTCTGGAACAGTACCCATGGATTGGAGGGTAGCTAATGTTACCCCACTATTCAAAAAAGGTGGTAGGGAAAAAGCGGGGAATTATAGACCGGTAAGCCTGACATCGGTAGTGGGGAAAATGCTAGAGTCCATTATAAAAGCAGTGACAGGATCGGACAAAGTCAACATGGATTTACAAAAGGTAAATCATGCTTGACTAATCTACTGGAATTTTTTGAGGATGTAACTGGTAAAATAGATAAGGGAGAACCAGTGGATGTGGTGTATTTCGACTTTCAGAAGGCTTCCGATAAGGTCCCACATAAGAGATTAGCGTGCAAAATTAAGGCACATGGGATTGGGGGCAAGGTATTGACTTGGATAGAGAACTGGTTGGCGGACAGAAAGCAAAGAGTTGGAATAAACGGGTCGTTTTCCGAGTGGCAGGCAGTGACTAGTGGGGTACCGCAAGGATCGGTCCTAGGACCCCAGCTGTTCACAATATATATTAATGATCTGGACGAGGGAATTGGATCTAATATCTCCAAATTTGCAGACGACACAAAGCTGGGTGGGAGGGTATGCTGTGAGGAGGATCTCGTGAAACTCCAGTATGATTTGGATAGGTTGGGTGATTGGGCAGAAACATGGCAAATGCACTATAATGTGGATAAATGTGAGGTTATCCACTTTGGTGGCAAAAACAGGAAGGCAGATTATTATTTGAATGGCAATAGATTGGGAGAAGGGGAAGTGCAAAGAGACCTGGGTGTTCTTGTGCACCAGTCGCTGAAGGTAAGCATGCAGGTGCAGCAGGCGGTTAAGAAGGCAAATGGTATGTTGGCCTTCGTAGCAAGAGGGTTCGTGTACAGGAACAAGGATGTCTTGCTACAGTTGTACAGGGCCTTGGTGAGATCGCACCTTGAGTATTGTGTGCAGTTTTGGTCGCCTTACCTGAGGAAGGATGTTCTTGCCATGGAAGGAGTGCAGCGAAGATTCACCAGGCTGATACCTGGGATGGCAGGAATGACGTGTGTGGAGAGATTGTGTCAATTGGGCTTATACTCACTGGAGTTTAGAAGATTGAGAGGGGATCTCATCGAAACCTATAAAATTCTGTCAGGCCTCGACAGACTGGATGCAGGAAGGATGTTTCTGATGGCCGGGGAGTCCAGAACCAGGGGTCATAGTCTAAGGATAAGGGGTAAGCCATTTAGGACTGAAATGAGGAGGAATTTCTTCACCCAGAGAGTGGTAAGGCCTCACAGCGTCGGCGGGTGTTTCAGCGGCAGCAGCGGGGCTATAAAAGTCCCAGAGACCAGGTAAGGCCTCAGTGCGTCGGCGGGAAGCTCGAGCGGCAGAGCGGGGTTATAAAACGCCCCAGAGACCAGGTAAGGTCTCAGTGCGTCGGCGGGTGTTTCAGCGGCAGCAGCGGGGCTATAAAAGGCCCCAGAGACCAGGTAAGGCCTCAGTGCATCGGCGGGTGTTTCAGCGGCAGCAGCGGGGCTATAAAAGGCCCCAGAGACCAGGTAAGGTGTCAGTGCGTCGGCGGGTGTTTCAGCGGCAGCAGCGGGGCTATAAAAGGCCCCAGAGACCAGGTAAGGTCTCAGTGCGTCGGCGGGTGTTTCAGCGGCAGCAGCGGGGCTATAAAAGGCCCCAGAGACCAGGTAAGGCCTCACAGCGTCGGCGGGTGTTTCAGTGGCAGCAGCGGGGCTATAAAAGGCCCCAGAGACCAGGTAAGGCCTCACAGCGTCGGCGGGTGTTTCAGCGGCAGCAGCGGGGCTATAAAAGGCCCCAGAGACCAGGTAAGGCTTCACAGTGTCGGCGGGTGTTTCAGCGGCAGCAGCGGGGCTATAAAAGGCCCCAGAGACCAGGTAAGGCCTCACAGCGTCGGCGGGTGTTTCAGCGGCAGAGCGGGGCTATAAAAGGCCCCAGAGACCAGGTAAGGTGTACCAGTCTCCAGTCTGGGAACTCGGAGGGAAGGAGAGAGGTAAAAAGTAATCCAAGTGTGACGTCACCAGAAAGCGGGTAAGTGATTGGTTGGTAAGTATTTCTCCCTTTTTAAGCTTAAATCTCTTTGGTTTATAGTTTCTAAGATGTGATATTCACCATCTAGAATCGGGGCAGAGGGTATTTAAGAATAAGATTAATAAATTTAATTAATTACATAGAATGGGAGATCAGGTGATGTGTTACTGCTGCAATATGTGGGAGCTGGTGGACACCATTGATGCTCACGGTGATCACATTTGCAGTAAGTGTTGGCTGCTCGAGGAACTCCGGTTCCGTGTTGAAGAGCTGGAGTCCGAGCTTCAAACACTGAGACACATCAGGGAGGGGGAGAGTTACCTGGACTCTGTGTATCACGAGGTAGTCACACCAATTAGATTAATTAATTCAGATGTAGTCCGTGGCCAGGGTCAGGATGGTGTGACTAGAAGTGAGGCAGGTACAGGGATCCAGGAGTTAGTGTTGGAGGAGCCGCAGCCCTTGCACTTGTCCAACAGGTTCGAGGCTCTTACTCCCTGTGAGGATGGGAACAGGGACTGCGGGGAGGATGAGCAACCTGGCCACAGCACCGTGGAGCAGGGGGCCATTCAAGTGGGGGGAGTTAAAAGAAATGTTGTAGTGGTAGGGGATAGTATCGTTAGGGGGATAGATAGAGTTCTTTGCAGCCGAGAGCGAGAGTCCCGAAGGCTGTGTTGCCTGCCCGGTGCCAGGGTTAAGGACATCTCCTCTGGACTGGAGAGAAACTTGGAGTGGGAGGGGGAGGATCCAGTTGTCGTGGTCCATGTTGGTACCAACGACATAGATAGGACAAGGAAGGAGGTTCTGCTGAGGGAGTTTGAGCAGCTAGGGGTCAAATTAAAAAGCAGAACCACTGGATTATTACCTGAGCCACGAGCGAATTTGGCTAGGACAAATAAAATTAGAGAGTTAAATGCGTGGCTCAAAGACTGGTGTGGGAGAAATGGGTTTTGCTTCCTGGGACACTGGCACCAGTACTGGGGCAGGAGGGAGCTGTTCCGTTGGGACGGGCTTCACTTGGCCAGTGCTGGGACTAGAGTCCTGGCGGATCATATAACTAGGGCTGTAGAGAGGGCTTTAAACTAACTAGTGGGGGGGAGGTTCCTAGAGAGCAAATAATAAAAATGACAACAAAGAAGGTCATAGACTTAGGTAGCAGTGGGGAAATTAAAAACCAGAGCGTGTCAGGAAGGGGCAGAAGGTATGGAGTAAAAGGTAAAGTAATAAAAAGGGCAAAAGCAGGAACTAAGTGTCACAAAACATCTTTGAAAGTTCTCTATCTGAATGCACGTAGCATTCGTAACAAAATAGACGAGTTAATGGCACAAATAATTACATATGGGTATGATCTTGTGGCCATTACAGAAACATGGCTGCAGGGTGACAATGCCTGGGAATTAAACATACCAGGTTATTTAACGATCAGGAAGGACAGGCAGGAAGGAAGGGGAGGTGGGGTGGCTATGTTAATAAAGGAAGGAATCACTGTAATACAGAGAAATGATATTGGGTCAAAAGATCAGGATAATGAAACAGTTTGGGTGGAGGTAAGGAATAATAAGGGGAAAAAAACACTAGTGGGTGTAGTCTATAGGCTTCCGAACAGTGGCAACTCTGTTGGATGGAGTATCAATCAGGAAATAGTTGAGGCTTGTAATAAAGGAACATCTATAATTATGGGGGATTTTAACTATCATATTAATTGGACAAATCAAATTGGGCAGGGCTGCCTTGAGGATGAGTTCATTGAGTGTATTAGGGATGGGTTTCTTGAGCAGTATGTAACTGAACCGACCAGGGGGCAAGCAACCTCAGATCTGGTCCTGTGTAATGAGACAGGATTAATTAAAAATGTCCTAGTAAAGGATCCCCTTGGAATGAGTGACCATAACATGGTTGAATTCCATATTCAATTAGAGGGTGAGAAGGTTGGATCCCAAACAAGCATGCTAAGCTTGAATAAAGGAGACTATGAAGGTATGAGAGCGGAATTGAGTAGAGTGGATTGGGAAAATAGATTAAAGGGTAAGACGATACATGATCAGTAGTGTACATTTAAGGAGTTATTTTACAACTTCCAAAAAATATATATTCCACTGAGAAGAAAAGGGTGTAAAAGAAAAGACAGCCATCCGTGGCTAAGTAAAGAAATTAAGGATAGTATTCGACTAAAAACAAGGGCATATAAGGTAGCCAAATCTAATGGGAGGATACAGGATTGGGGAAACTTTAAAAGACAGCAAAAAATAAGAAAAAGATTGATTAAGAAAGGGAAGATAGATTATGAAAGTAAATTAGCAAAAAATATAAAAACAGATAGTAAGAGTTTTTATAGTTATATAAAAAGAAAAAGGGTGTCTAAAGTAAATGTTGGTCCCTTAGAGGATGAGACCGGGAAATTAATGGTGGGAAATATGGAGATGGCAAAAACACTGAATGAATATTTTATATCAGTCTTTACAGTAGAAGACACTAAGAATATCCCAACACTGGACAAACAGGGGGCTAAATGGGGGGAGGAGCTAAACACGATCAAAACCACTAAGGAAGTGGTACTCGGTAAAATAATGGGACTCAAGGCGGATAAATCACCTGGACCTGATGGCTTACATCCTAGGGTCTTGAGGGAAGTGGCGGTAGGGATTGTGGATGCATTGGTAATAATTTTCCAAAACTCCCTGGACTCGGCAAAGGTCCCGGCAGACTGGAAAACTGCTAATGTAACACCCTTATTTAAAAAGGGCAGTAGACAGAAGGCTGGAAACTATAGACCGGTTAGCCTAACATCTGTGGTAGGTAAAATTTTGGAGTCCATTATTAAGGAGACAGTAACAGGACATTTGGATAATCATAATTTAATAGGACAAAGTCAGCATGGTTTTATGAAGGGGAAGTCATGTTTGACAAATTTGCTGGAGTTCTTTGAGGAAGTAACATATAGGGTGGATAAAGGGGAACCAGTGGACGTAGTGTATTTAGACTTCCAAAAGGCATTTGACAAGGTGCCACACAAAAGGTTATTGCTTAAGATAAAAAATCACAGGATTTGGGGTAATATTCTGGCATGGATAGAGGATTGGCTATCTAACAGAAGGCAGAGAGTTGGGATAAATGGTTCATTCTCAGACTGGCAATCAGTAACTAGTGGTGTTCCGCAGGGGACAGTGCTGGGTCCCCAACTCTTTACAATCTATATTAACGATTTGGAGGAGGGGACCGAGTGTAACATATCAAAGTTTGCAGATGATACTAAGATGGGAGGGAAAGTAGTGAGTGAGGAGGACATAAAAAACCTGCAAGGGGACATAGACAGGCTAAGTAAGTGGGCAGAGATTTGGCAGATGGAATACAATACTGGAAAGTGTGAGGTTATGCACTTTGGCAGGAAAAATCGTAGAGCAAGTTATTATCTTAATGGCAAGAAACTGGAAAGTACTGAAGTACAAAGGGATCTGGGGGTCCTGATGCACGAAACTCAAAAGGTTAGTATGCAGGTGCAGCAAGTGATTAAGAAGGCCAATGGAATGTTGGCTTTCATTGCTAGGGGGATAGAATATAAAAATAGGGAGGTATTGCTTCAGTTGTACAAGGTATTGGTGAGACCGCACCTGGAATACTGCATACAGTTTTGGTGTCCATACTTAAGAAAGGACATACTTGCTCTCGAGTCAGTACAAAGAAGGTTCACTCGGTTAATCCCGGGGATGAGGGGATGGACATATGAGGAGAGGTTAAGTAGATTGGGACTCTACTCATTGGAGTTCAGAAGAATGAGAGGCGATCTTATTGAAACATATAAGATTGTGAAGGGGTTGGATCGGGTGGATGCGGGGAAGATGTCCCCGATGATGGGTGAAACTAGAACTAGGGGGCATAGTCTTAGAATAAGGGGCTGCTCTTTCAAAACTGAGATGAGGAGGAACTACTTCACTCAGAGGGTGGTAGGTCCATGGAATATGCTGCCCCAAAAAGCTGTAGAAGCTACATCATTACATAAATTTAAAACAGAAATAGACAGTTTCCTAGAAGTAAAGGGAATTAAGGGTTACGGGGAGCGGGCAGGAATTTGGACATGAGTCTAGGTTCGGATCGGTCATGGCCCT
Source organism: Somniosus microcephalus (assembly GCF_052327205.1). Lineage (NCBI taxonomy): Eukaryota > Metazoa > Chordata > Chondrichthyes > Squaliformes > Somniosidae > Somniosus > Somniosus microcephalus. Next base: position 36,857,157 of record NC_141013.1, read on the forward strand.
GTGGGTAGCGGAGCGGGCCCAGGGGCCGTGTAGCCTGATCCTGCTCCTATTTCATGTGTCTAATTCTGTTAGATTCAGGAGAAGGTTGTGTGATAGTGGATTGGCGGTTAGGATCAGATCAGCCATGATCTTATTGAATGGCGGAGCAGGCTCGAGGGGCCGATTGGCCTACTCCTGCTCCTATTTCTTATGTTCTTATGTTCTTATGGTGAACCTGTGGAATTCTCTGCTACAGAGGGCGGTGGAGTCCAGTTCATTAAATATATTCAAGAAAGAGTTGGATATATTTCTTAAGGCTAAAGGGATCAAAGGATATGGGGAGAAGGCAGGGACAGGGTACTGAATTTGAATGATCAGCCATGATCTCATTGAATGGCAGAGCAGGCTCAAAGGGCCGAATAGCCTACTCCTGCTCCTATCTTCCATGTTTCTATGAAGGCAGAGCAAATATATAATGGCACAAGGGAGTATGGCAAGGCTGGATGGCATTTATTTTAATGCAAGGAGCCTTGCAAGTAAGGCAGGTGAATTGAAGTTGTTGATGAACACATGGGAGTATGATATTGTTGCTATCACAGAGACATGGTTGAGGGAGGGGCAGGACTTGCAGCTCAATATTCCGGGGTATAGAATCTTCAGGCGAGACAGAGGGGGGTGTAAAAGAGGAGGGGTTTTCACAATATTAATCAAGGAGTCAATTACTGCAGTAAGGAGTGACGATATCTTAGCAGGTTCCTCCTCAACGGCCCAATGAAATTCGAGCCCATAGAGTCATAGAGTCAATGGGCCGGATATTCCGATCCCTACGGGTGGGTACGCGCTGTGTACCCACCCGTAGGGACATTGGAGGCATGTGGGGGTTAAAATGGCAAAAACTGGTGGACGGGCCCAACCCCGCCTCCATCCCGCCTCCAAGCAATTTTCATTAAATCGTGTCTACTGGTCCCGTCTCCGTCCCGCCTCCAAGAGGCGGGATAGACCATTAAGGCCCTTAACAAGCAAAAATTGCCTCTACAATGCCATTTTGATAGGCCTTTGTGATTTTAACCCTTTTCCCACGTGAAGCACGCCTGTTCTGAAACACGACGGTGCAACCTGACGGTAGCACAATTGGATTGCTGACTCTCAGCTGTAGCTCAACCATTAATTAGGAGATTTGATCAGCCATCATTTGCAGGTGGCAGGACTTTGTTGTCTCAGGTCTGGGGGAACTTTTAGAAGGCATAACCACAGCTGTGGAACTTTGGAGCCTGACACCCATCTCCAGTGTGACCTCCTGGGAAACCCCTCTCGCCACCTTGACTGAGCGCTTCCTCAACTGAGGCATATCTCAGAAGCATGGGAGCCATTTATTTCCTTCCCTTCTGGACATCAGATGAGGACGAAGAACAGCCGTGGCACCAGCAGAACCATGAACAACAGCAGCACCAACAGCAGCAGCAACAACAGGAGCACCAAGCTGCTGCTCACCCACCTGAAGCTGCACAGGCCAGAAGGGGCCAGCGCATGGAAGCCCATCGGCGCAGGAGATACTGTTACGTCCGTGTATAATGAGACACAGACTGCGGAGAATGGTACAACGGTGTTTACTCAACGTGGCTCAGACTACAACTGATCTGTACAGATTACTACTCAGTGTTATATACAGGTGTGGTCACTGCCGGTACTGCAGTATATATGAGCTGTAAAACATAGTTCCCCCACTTAAAGGTACATACATTACAATTCCTCCCCTTTTAGATTAACAGTACCATAACATTCATTTAACAATTAAATATCAAACTAATTACAATTAACACTTTTAACATGCAACATTAGCTGAAAATAGTCTATTTATATATTCAGTCTTTGGGGAGGCTCCCTGATCCTTTCTGGATGGCGCCTTTCCCGAGTGGCTTGCTCTTGGTGCAGAGGCGATTCTGGCCCCCTGTCGTCGGTTGGTTCATCAGCTTCCGATGCTACTGTTTCTGGGGTAGATGCGACCTGTACATCGGGTTCATCACCAGGTACGTATGGGCGAGGCATGGGGTTGACTTGTTCCTGTGACTCTAGGACCTGGTCAGCATGGCGTCTCACGATGCTCTCCCCAACGTCCACTGTGTACATTAGTGGGCCCTGCCATGTGCATATCGTTCCTGGCTGCCATTTCTCTGTTCGGTAGTCGCGGGCCAAGACTGGTTGCCCTACATTGAAGCTCCTTGTTGGCTTCTCATGAATGTGCTGGAATTGCTTACTCTCAACATCTCTTCATACGTTTGGTCTGAGCAAATCCAGGCGAGATCTTAACCTTCGGTTAAAGAACATCATGGCTGGGGCCTGGTTGGTGACTGCAGGTGTCACATTCCGGTAGGCGAACAGGAAATTGTCCACCTTGTGCTGCAGCAGAATGTTGTCATTGTACATAGCCTTTATTGCCTTCTTAAAGGTTTGTACGAACCTCTCAGCCAATCCATTTGTGGTTGGATGATACGGGGCGGATGTGTAATGCCTTACCCCATTCTTTTTCAAGAACCTCCGGAACTCTTCTGACACAAACTGTGGTCTGTTATCAGAGCAAATCTGTTCTGGCAAGCCATTCCTGGCAAAAATGGTCCGTAGGACTGCAATAGTTTTCTCCGTGGTGGTGGAGGACATTTTGATGACCTCAGGCCATTTCGAGTGCGCATCCACGGTTATTAAAAACATTGAGTCCATGAATGGACCAGCAAAATCAATATGCACCCATTGCCATGGAGATGAGGGCCACTCCCATGGGTGTAGAGGGGCCTGTGGTGGTGCATTTTGGACTTTCTGGCATCCTGAGCAGCTCTTGGTCAGGTCCTCGATTTGTTTATCGATTCCCGGCCACCACACATAAGCCCTGGCTAGGCTTTTCATTTTTACCCCTCCCAGATGACCCTCATGAAGCTCATTGAGCACTCTATCCCTTAACTTGGGTGGAATTACCACTCGGGATCCACACATCAAGGTCCCCTGGCACACTGACAGCTGTTCTCTCCTTGTCGAGAATGCTGGCAACAGTGAGTCGCCATGTGCTGGCCATCCCTTCACCGTCAAATCATATACCCGAGACAGTGTCGGGTCATTTCGGGTTTCCTTTTCAATACAAGCATTCGTTACCGGTGGGTATTCAACTATAGTCGAATGGAATATTTCAACAGGATCCACTGCTGGTGCTTCCTCCGCAGTAGGCAGTGGCAGGCGTGATAGCCCATCAGTATTTCCATGCTGTTTCGTGCCCTTATATTCAATCTCATAGTGGTGCGCCCCTAGAAAAAGTGACCATCTTTGTAGTCGTTGCGCAGTCATCACTGGAACGCTCTTCTTCGGATTAAAAATGGAGACAAGAGGCTGGTGATCAGTCCGCAAGGTGAATTTCTGCCCGTGCAGATAGTGATTGAACTTTTTCACTCCCCACACTAGGCTGAGGGCCTCCCTGTCAATCTGGGCGTAGTTACGCTCGGCTGAGGTTAGTGATCGTGACGCAAAGGCTATTGGCCTCTTTGAGCCGTCCGAGAATTTGTGCGACAGCACCGCTCCAATGCCGTAGGGTGACGCATCACATGCCAACCGAATTGGTAATGCCGGGTTGTAATGGGCCAATACCTCTTTCGATATGATTAGTGTTTTGCTCTTCTGGAAAGCTCGTCTACATTCGTCACTCCACTTCCATGGCACCCCAGTTTGCAGTAGGGTGTTCAGTGGGTGTAGTATTGTAGACAAATTTGGCAAGAACTTATGGTAGTAGTTTACCAGCCCGAGGAACAACCTCAGTTGTGACACATTTTCTGGTGCTGGAGCCTTGACTACTGCCTCAATCTTCTCTGGGGACTTATGTAACCCCTCTTTATCGATAACGTGGCCACAATACGAGATCTGTTTTCTAAAAAACTCGCATTTGGGGCGGTTAGCTCGGAGCCCATATTCCTTCAATATAGTGAGCACCTGCTCCAGGTTGGCAAGGTGGTCACTGTCATTTTCGCCCGTGACCAGGATGTCGTCCAAATAACACTGGGTCCCTGGGATCCCTTGCAGGACTTGTTCCATTGCCCTCTGCCAAATAGCCGGAGCTGATGCTACCCCGAATACCAGCCGGTTGTATTGGTAGAGACCTTTATGGGTGTTGATTGTGAGGTATTTTTTTGATGCTTCTTCTACCTCCATTTGCAGATACGCCTGGGCCAGATCAATCTTAGTGAAGCGTTTCCTTCCAGATAGCGAGGCGAAAATATCTTCAATCCGCGGAAGTGGATATTGTATGGTGTGAAGGACTGGGTTCACTGGTACCTTAAAGTCCCCACAGATGCGAACCTTCCTTGGTTCCCCAGGCGTGCTGCTCAACGACTTTTTCATCACAGGGACGATGGGTGTAGCCCACTCGCTCCAGTCTACCTTGGACAGTATACCTGAACGTTCCAGACTCTCCAGCTCTGCTTCGACAGCTGGGCGGATCGCATAAGGTACAGGTCTGGCCTTAAAAAATTTTGGGTATGCGTTTTCTTCAATTTTAATCGTCGCTGTCATGCCTTTTAGTGTTCCGAGTCCTTGCTGGAACACTTCTTTCGCGTCAGTTAGGATCTTTGACAGTCGCCCAGGTGTGACGTCGTCATCCTTTTTGTCAGCCACAGTCAGTGCCTGTATGGAATGCCAATCCAGTTGTATTTTCCGGATCCATTCACATCCCAGTAATGGTGGTCCTCCATCTTGCAATACATACAGGTCTAGTTTTGGTGTTTCCTTACCGTTATATATAACGGTCACCCTTATTTTTCCCCGTGTACGTTTTCAAAATAATTTTTGTTTCTCTCAAGGGTATGTGTGAGAATAGCCGCTCGTAGTCCCGTCGGTTTATGACTGTTAGGGCTGATCCTGTGTCCAATTCTATCTTTACCTGGACTCCTGCTATCTTGAGAGTGACCCAAATGGTTCGGTGATCCTCCGTTGTGATCACATTATGTAGTTTCAGACAACTCAGTTCCCTGCTTTCGGAGTCGTTATCACTCTTTTGTTCGTCTGAACTATTCTCCGTTATCTTATGTACCTTCTTGTACTTTCCTTTGGTCGGTTTCTTATTGCTGGTTTTCTTTCCCGACCTGCAGACTCGTGCTATGTGTCCTACTTTTCCACACTGTCTGCACACTTTGTCTTTGAACCAGCAATCATTCTGGTCATGTGTTGTTCTACCGCAGCGATAGCACTTCTCTGTTCCATATGACATTTCGTTCGTGCCATATTCTTGTGGTCTCTGTTGTATCTCTGCAGCGCCCCGTGCTGCTGCTTCATATGATAGCGCAATGCTGAAAGCCTTTTCCAGCGTAAGGTCCTTTTAAGATAAAAGCCGTTTCTGGGTTCCTTCACTTTGAAGCCCACACACAAACTTGTCCCTTAAGGTATCTGCCAGTCCCGCTCCAAGCTGGCAGTGTTTCGATGGTTTGCGCAGTTCTGTTAAATAATCAGCATTGCTTTCATCCTTATGCTGGTTCCGTTTGTGAAACTTGAATCTTTCTGCTATCAGCAGTGGTGTGGGGTTTAAATGTTCTTTTAGTATCGTTACTATGTCTTCAAAACTCTTTTCCATTGGCTTCATTGGGGTTACTAGATTTCGTAATAAACCATACGTCTTTGCACCCATTAAATTTAACAATACCGACACTTTCTTGTCATCTGACACCTCATTTGCCTCGCAGTACACCTCTATTCGTTCGACATATGTAGTCCAATCTTCGACTTCATTGTCAAATGCGGTGATACTGCCACTCTTCGGCATTTTGGGTGTGGTTTAAAATGGCGTCTCCCGCGCTTTCCTTCCTCCTCCGCTGCTGCCGACGCCGCTCCCGGCGGTTCTCGTGGCAATGGCGGCGCCCTGTAGGTTTTGCGCGCTTCCCTCTCACCCTCTCTCTGACGCTGCTTGGCCCCTGAACACCGGCTGTGCCCTGTGCGCTCTGCCCTCTCTCTCTCTCCCCCGTCGACGCTGCTCGGCCCTTTGCTGTGCGATGCGCTATCAATTACTCATAAAAGACTGAGAGTTAAGAGAGTAACTAAAGGCTTTTATTAACAAAAGAATGAAGGTCTGCCTCGAGTGGTCGACCGGTCCAGAAATACAAAGGGCTGGGGAGCAGTCACCTTTATACTAGGACTTGTGGGAGGAGTCAGCCGAGGCATGTCCAGGCATGTACACAGTGGAATACAAACAGTGGTTTACCACATTCACCCCTTGTTTAAAATTGAGTCCGGCGGGGTGAAGTGTATTAAAAGTTAGTGTATTGGAGTCTCTCCGGAGGTCTTGTCTGCCGCTGTGATCGGCGTGGCGACGGCAGGGGTAGTGGAGCTTCCGGCGTCGAGTCCTGCGTGGGCTGTGGCACAGGCGTGTCGTCCTCGTAGATGTCGAGCGGGTCGCGGGGCCCAGGCCTGCCGTCTGCTGGGGCTGGATATCGGATCGTGGGGAGGGGGTGGTAGTGAGTAAAGGGTTACTGCGGCCCCCGAGGGTGCAAGGTCTCTTATGGAGACTGTGTCCTCCCGCCCGTCCGGGTATGCAATGTAAGCATACTGGGGGTTGGCGTGGAGGAGGTCGACCCTCTCGACCAGGGGGTCCGTTTTATGGGTCCTCACGTGCCTTCTCAGTAGGACCGGCCCTGGGGACGTCAGCCATGGCGGTAGCGATGTCCCCGATGTGGACTTCCTTGGGAAGACAAACATTTTCTCATGAGGGGTGGCGTTAGTGGCAGTGCAGAGCAGTGACCGAATAGAGTGGAGCGCATCGGGGAGCACATCCTGCCAGCGGGAGGTTGGAAGGCCCCTAGACTTTAAGGCTAGCAGGGCGGCCTTCCAAACTGTCGCATTTTCTCTTTCCACCTGTCCATTCCCCCGGGGGTTGTAACTGGTGGTCCTGCTTGTGGCAATACCCCTAGTTAGCAGGTACTGACGGAGTTCGTCGCTCATAAACGATGAGCCCCGGTCGCTATGGATATAGCTGGGGAAACCGAACAGGGTGAAGAGGTCGTTCAGACATTTAATGACCGTGGCACTGGTCATGTCCGGGCAGGGGATGGTGAACGGGAAACAGGAGTACTCATCAATAATATTGAGGAAGTACACATTGCGGTCGGAGGAGGGGAGAGGCCCTTTAAAATCAACGCTCAGGCGCTCGAAGGGGCGAGTGGCTTTTATCAGGTGGGCCCTGTCTGGTCTATAAAAGTGCGGTTTGCACTCAGCGCAGACTTGGCAGTTCCTGGTCATGGTCCTGACCTCCTCAATAGAGTAAGGCAGGTTGCGGGCCTTGATGAAGTGGAAGAACCTGGTGACCCCCGGGTGGCAGAGGTCATTCTGGAGGGCCCGCAGTCTATCGATCTGCGCGCTGGCGCAGGTGCCACGCGATAGCGCATCCGGGGGTTCATTGAGCTTCCCGGGCCGGTACAAGATCTCGTAATTGTAGGTGGAAAGTTCGATTCTCCACCTCAAGATCTTGTCATTTTTGATTTTGCCCCTCTGCTTGTTGTTAAACATGAAAGCAACTGAACGTTGGTCAGTGAGCAGGGTAAATCGTTTTCCGGCCAGGTAGTGCCTCCAATGACGCACAGCCTCCACAATCGCCTGGGCCTCCTTCTCAACAGCGGAGTGTCTGGTCTCCGGGCCTTGGAGGGTTCGTGAAAAGAAGGCCACGGGTCTCCCCGCCTGATTGAGGGTAGCGGCCAGGGCAAAGTCGGACGCGTCGCTTTCCACCTGGAAGGGGATGGATTCGTCCACTGCGTGCATGGTGGCTTTGGCAAGGTCCTCCTTGATACGGTGGAAGGCTAAGCGGGCCTCTGCCGTCAAGGGAAAAGAGGTGGACTTGATCAGCGGACGGGCCTTGTCCGCATAGTAGGGGACCCACTGGGCGTAATAGGAGAAAAACCCTAGGCACCTCTTCAGGGCCTTGAGGCAGTGGGGCAGTGGGAGTTCCATAAGGGGACGCATCCGGTCGGGGTCGGGGCCGATGACTCCGTGTTCCACAACACAGCCAAGGATGGCGAGGCGGTTTGTGCGGAATATGCACTTCTCCTTGTTATATGTCAGGTTCAGGAGTTGGGCGGTGCGGAGGAATTTTTCGAGGTTTGCGTCATGGTCCTGCAAGTCACGGCCGCAGATGGTCACATTGTCCAGATATGGGAAAGTGGCCTGCAACGCATTTTGATCTACCATCCGGTCCATCTCCCTTTGGAAGACGGAGACCCCGTTGGTGACGCCAAAGGGAACCCTAAGGAAGTGGTAGAGGCGGCCGTTTGCCTCAAAGGCAGTATACTGGCGATCCTCAGGGCGGATAGGGAGCTGGTGGTACGCTGATTTCAGGTCAATGGTCGAGAAGACGCGGTACTGCGCGATCTGGTTGACCATATCAGCTATGCGGGGGAGTGGGTAGGCGTCCAGCAGGGTGTAGCGATTTTTTGTCTGGCTGTAGTCGATGACCAGGCGCTGCTTCTCGCCGGTCTTAACGACCACAACCTGGGCTCGCCAGGGGCTGGTGCTGCCCTCAATAATCCCTTCCTTCAGGAGCCGCTCCACTTCGGTTTTAATGAAAACCCTGTCCCCGGCACTGTATCGCCTGCTCTTTGTGGCGATGGGCTTACAGTCGGGGGTGAGGTTAGCAAACAGTGGGGGGGGGGTGACTCTGAGTGTGGAGAGGTTGCACCTGGTGCGCGGCGGGCAATTTGGGAGCTGCTGGCTACGGACTGTGAGTGGGGGTAGGGGTCCACCGTACGCCATCGTAACACTTTTAAGGAGGCACTGAAAATCTAACCCCAGCAGGACGGCAGCGCAGAGGTCGGGCAGGACCAGAAGTTTAAAATGATCGTACATGGTCCCGTCTACTACGAGTGTCACTACGCAGTAGCCGCCGATGTCCGCCGACTGGGACTCGGAGGCCATAGAAATCCGCTGGTGCGCAGGCAGGACTGGGAGAGAGCAACGCCGCACCGTGTCGGGGTGGATGAAGCTCTCCGTGCTCCCAGAGTCAAAAAGGCAGATTGTATCATGGCCATTTACCTTAATGTCCATTGTGGAACTGGCCAGCTGGTGCGGTCTCGCTTGGTCCAGTGTAACGGATGCCAGCTTAGGGGTCGGTGTGTCGCTGCGGGTATCAGATGAGGCGGTGTTGGGGGCCTGCTGCGTTCCGGCTGTCGTCCAAGATGGCGGCGTCCATGATCCCCATGTGGCTGGAGGCGTCCAAAATGGCTGCTGTACCGGTGGTTCGCACATGGCCGGGGAGGCCCAAGATGGCGGCCCGCATGGCCCACACGCGGCGCTGCTGGGGTTCGGGGTGGCTTTGGCCCTGCAGACGTTAGCGTAGTGTCCCTTCTTCCCGCAGCCCGAGCAGATCGCGTTTTTCGCCGGGCAGCGCGCTCTGGGGTGTTTTGCCTGGCCACAGAAGTAGCATTTCTGGCCTTGGGGCACTGCTGTCTGGCCTTGGGACACTGCTGCGGTAGTTGGGCCGTTGCTGGGGTGTGGCTGGGGTGGCACGGCGCTATGAGGCGGTCCTACCGTGTCCCAGGCTGTCATTCCCCGCGGCGTCCACGGTGCAGAGGAGTAGGCATCCATGCCCCGGTAGGCTGCATCCAATGATAGTGCGAGTTCAGAGGCCTTGTTGAGGTCGAGGTCACTCTGCTCCAACAGTCGCTGTCGGGTGTAATTGGATCTGTGGCCCGCTACAAAAGCGTCCCGGATAAGTTCCTCTGTGTACACGGCGGCCTTTACATCCTTACAACCACAGGCCCGGCCAAGCACAGACAGTGCCTGAAGGTATTCCACGGTCGATTCCCCAGGTTGTTGTTTACGACTCCCCAGAAGGTGCCTGGCGTACACTTCGTTCACTGGGCACGTGTACTGGTCCTTGAGGAGCTTGATAGCGTCCGCGTACGAGGTCGCGTCTTGGATGACCGAGTACACTCGGTGGTTCACTTTGGAGGTCAGGACATCCAGTTTGTCCTCGTCCGATTTGATTGCTGCGGAGGCGGTCAGGAATTTTTCGAAACACTTAAGCCAGTGAGTAAACTTGGTGGATGAGTCCGCCTCCCGATGATCTAAGTCCAGGCATGATGGTGTGAGGATCTTCTCCATTATAAAAACTTTGTTAATAAAATTGATGCGCTATCAATTACTCATAAAAGACTGAGAGTTAAGAGAGTAACTAAAGGCTTTTATTAACAAAGGAAGAAGGTCTGCCTCGAGTGGTCGACCGGTCCAGAAATACAAAGGGCTGGGGAGCAGTCACCTTTATACTAGGACTTGTGGGAGGAGTCAGCCGAGGCATGTCCAGGCATGTACACAGTGGAATACAAACAGTGGTTTACCACACTGTGCCGCTCGGTCGGGCTCTAGCCCGCCGCTGTCCGGGAAGGGTCTGCACACTACCTGTTGCCAGCCCGTTTCACTGGACCACCTCGACTGGAAAGCAAGCAAGTGTCACGGCGCGTGCGGTTGGATTAGCTAATCTGGCAGGCTTTCCAAGGGTGCAGGGCGTCGTTGACTACACACATGTGGCCCTTAAGGCACCCCATCACAATCCAGGTATTTTTGTCAACCGCAAGGGCTTCCACTCCCTTAACGTTCAGCTGGTGTGTGACCACAAGAAGGAGATTTTGCATGTTTGTGCCAAGTACCCTGGCAGTTGCCATGACTCCTTCATACTGTGCCAGTCTAGTGTGCCTCCGCTATTCAGTCCACCAGACCAATTTAACGGATGGCTACTTGGAGACAAGGGCTATCCCCTGAAGACGAGGCTAATGACGCCATTGAGGAGCCCATCCAACGAAGCTGAGGAGAGCTACAACTCCAGCCACATATCCACCAGAGCCATAATCGAGCAAACCATTGGTTTGCTGAAGATGCGCTTCAGATGCCTGGATAGATCAGGTGGAGCCCTGCAGTACTCAGCAGCCAGGGTCTCCAGAATCGTCGTGGTTTGCTGTGCACTTCACAACAAGGCACAGCGTCGTGGCTTGCAGATTCCTGAGGACCAACTGGCTCCTCACATATCCTCCTCAGATGAGGAGGAGAAGGAGGAGGAGGAGGAGGAGAGCGAAAACGAACATTTGGCAGAGGCCCATCAACCAACGGCAGCAGTACGCGAGAACATTGCTGCCCGGGATGCAAGGAACGCACTCATCTTGGCCAGATTTGCTTAGCCTAGCCAATCAAGCACTTTTTGCCTCGCAGCTTCTTACCTGAGCATCGACAATGGCCAAGGACCAGCAGTATCCTAGCAATTTGACCACCATACTGACAATTGCAAGTAATCCTAAGCCCTCGATGTGGAAGTCCCATTCGCCAAATGACACACACCACAACTACAGCAGTAGCCATCAGATTTTTTATTTACAATAATCATCTGATGGCTTTTTAACATAAAACATCAAATTTCACCCAATTGACTACCCTTGTGACTATTTGTGCACTATCTTTCTCTTACACGTGCTCCTACGTGGTGCTTCCCCTGTGGCTTCAGCAGATGTGGAGGCCCCTTGCTCACTTTCTTGCTGCTCCTGCCTCGACACTTTTGGCGGGTGTCCTCTGGGGTTGCGTACCTGTGAGGGCTCACCAACAGTCTGCTGCTCCTGCGGCTGTGCAGGGGTTGAGACGCAGATCTCAGTTGGGTGCGGACTCTGGTGGGGCTCTGACCGAGGACTTGTCAGTGGCATGGAAGTGTAAGCGCTTGGAGAGGAGCCCCCACTTCCTTGATGTCTGCCACCAACTTTCCTCTCATGGCTCAGGTCCCCCTCAGCGCTTGCAAGTGGCTGGAGCGCACCTTGCTGCACATCAGGGAGGCCATGGGGACCCATATCTGCACTGGAAGTCCTACTCAGAAGGACTTCCATGAAGGTCTGGTTTCTGTGTTCAATAGATGACCATCGCTCCTCCAGAGATGTCATTCTATTCTAAACACTCACCATGTTTTCTGCACTCTGGCGACTTATCTCCTCCATGGCCACAGCCAACCTCTCGTCTACTGTAGCCATCCTTTCGACGGAGGTTGCCATCATTTGCACGGATGTTGCCATCCTTTCCGTGGTGATGCGTTCATGTGCCAATGACTCCACAAAAGCTCTGCTCATGTTCGCAATGGACTCCTCCATTCGCTCCACACTCGCAGCGACCCTGGAGACAAAACCTGCCAGAGACTCCTGCATCTGTTCCTGGAGTTCCAGCACCGCTGATCTTATGGATGGACCCAGAGGCAGAGGGTCGCCATGCAGCTGAGCTGAGCTGGGAGTGTCCTGCGCCCTCCGACTAGGACTCTCCACTGCTGCCCCTGTCTCCACAATCTGCTGATGCTCACTTGTGAGCTGTGATTCACCAGGTGACAACACTACTCTATCTCGCGATGTTCCCTCCGAGGTGTGAGTGTCTGCGCTGGTGCTGGGTGCGCTGAATTCTGCTGACGCTGCACCCTCAGAGGTTGCAGCTTCCTCTGAGGAGTCTTGAGACTCATGCTCTTACTCCTGGATAGTGGGGACAGGTGCTTGCGATGGTCCTGTGGGGGAGTAAAGGAAAGAGTCGGAGATTTGAGGCCAAGTTTACATGCACAATGCATATTGCAGATGATCATAAGTCCATCTGTTAGAGCTTCAGAATCATTATCAGTGACTCATGCAATGTCATTGAGAGAGATGGAAAACTATTCTGTCACCAGCTTGCTGTGATGCGCCCGTCTGTCCGTCCCCCACTTGGGAATCTTCCTCCACTCCCACGATCTCCAGGACCGCCTCCTCCCAGGTGGTGAGCTGGGCTACTGAGGATGGCCCTCCTCATGTCCTCGCGCTTTTCCTCTTATTGTGAGCTCTCTTTTCCTGCAATGAGGGAGACAAGTGGAGTTTGAGTGAGAATGTAGGAGTGAGTGTAGAGAATCCATAGCACAGATGCTTAGAAGGAGACAAAGATGGAGTCAGGTGGCAAGACCAAGGGCCCTCCCAGTGTATTATAAGTTGTAATTGCATCACAGTGATAGGGAGTGTGAGGGCTGCATAGTCAAATAGTTAGGTGAATGTGAGAGAGAGGGAATGGGTAATGGTGCATGGATGTCAGTGTCAAGTGGGATGTGGAGGAAGAGATTGCTAAAGCTGAGTGCTGGTGAGGAGAGGCAATGGGGATCAGATTGAGGATGATGGGAAATTCATACTCACTTTTCCAGTGCGCAGAAGGTCATGAAATCTCTTCCTGCACTGAAGCCAGGTTCTGTGGGTTATTGACAAAGAGTTGACCTCCTCTGCTACCTGGATCCACACAGTCTTGGTTTGCTGGGGAGGCTTCTTCCTCCCTGAAGAAGGGAAGAGCACCTCTTTATTTGCTCCTGCTCCCTCTACTAAAGCCTGCAGGGCAACGTCATCAAAGCGGGGTGCAGACCTAGGTCTCTGGCTGGCCATTCTTCCTGCAGGTGCCTCTAACATGCAAGGGCAAAAGCTTGGCAGTCTGCAGAAGAAGCAAGGCTTGTTGCAGACATTAAATGCAGCAGCAATGATGACGTCATCGGAGGCGACTTTCCGACTGGAAAAACTCATTGGCCATGGGTTCCCACACGTTGGAACTCAATTGGCCAATTAAGTTAAAATGGCATCATTTTCCCACATCGATTTAGAATCGGGTGGCTAACATGAAATGCGGATTACATGACCCCAGCCCGCCCCAGTATCAAAATCCAGCCCTATGACTCTATTGAATAGTCCCAATCAGCTCTTGCAAGCCCTGTGACACTGTCCTGCTGCAAACATCTATGGAAGAAATAATCACACCACTTCCGATGCCATCGGCGTTCTTAGAAGCTCTTCACGGTGTCTTGATGCTGCAGCAATTTCCCAGGCTGTCACTGTCTGGGTGTGCACTGTTCGGGTGTTCTGGGTGCTGTGAGAACCTTGTAGATGTGGGTCGCACACTCCTCCCACTTATCCATCAACTCACCCATATGCATGGGAACCATCTCCACTGTCTCCACATGAGATCTATAGTGCTTTATCATTGCTCTTTTGAAGTATAACCCCTTGAGATCTGCTCCTCTGGCTCCTCAGCCAAGGTGGTCATCTCTTCCCCCCCCCCCCGCACCCCTCCATGGAGAAATGACCCTCTCCCTTTCTTCCACTTCCAGGTCCTCATTCTCACCGGTGCTCGGTGCTTCACCTGGTGATAACCCTTCTGACTCTTCGAGAGTGGGTGTTTCTGTGCCAGTGCTTGTACAGGTAAGAGATACCACGGAGTTGGTGAGGGAATGGCAGAAATGGCAGATTCAAGAATGGCAGCGGTTAGTTCTCTGGAAGTGCACAGGTAGTCATCAGAACGGCCAACCTCTTCCTGCAAGACACCTCAATGAAGTGAAAGACAAAAAAGCTTGTTTAGCTGTGCAGGCTGTGCCCTTTTTGCTGCTGCCATAACTGAGACTCCTGCTCCCTCAGCCATCAGGCAGCATCTGGCTGTGATTGCAAGTTCTCTGATTAACTGGCTGCTGCCCTTTAAAGTCTGCATCAAAACTGTACTTCCCTCCGTCCCAGAGAGAATAAGCCAATAAATGGTGGTTTTCTGGCCTTCAATCCGCCCTGCATGGCTAATTAAACTTTTGGGAGGAAATAGTGTTGGATGAGTGGTGGCTTTTCATTGCCAAATGTTAGGACCACCCTACTGCAATCCTGCCACTGGGAGGAGAGTCCGGGCCCAAATCCTGCTTTCTTTTATCTGACTATGTTACCTTCCATTTGCAAACAAATTTTTCCTGGATTAAGCAATGTTTCCCTAGTTAAAGAATGTAAGTGGCTAATTTACTGATTAATCAGCCACTGTATTGCAATATTGCAGCAGCAATGTAGTTGGATGTATGATTGTGCACAAATAATAACTCAACCATGCCAGTAACAAAATGAAATGGAACAAATTACATGTTGCTGACTCTGCTCCAAACTAATTTAAAAAGTACAATTTGAACACGCATTTACTACACACAGGAATGTTACTGTCTACTGCAAGCTTTGTCCTTTGGCCAATTTTTTTCCATTATAGCAGACTTTATGAGGTTTTCTTACATATTGCTCACCTTTTTTATTTGTGTGGGTCCTTCTCATGCCTTTTTACTCTCTTAACTGTTTGGCAGATACCTTTGTTTTTCTAAGGTCTTTCCATTGCCTCGCTAAGATTGCCTTTTATATCATCTAACAGTTTTCTATTATCCAGGACTACAAATCAGTTCCAGAAAAAGTTCAATGACCTGACGAGGGCAGGCAAGGTAACATGCTGCCGCTATCCCATTTCTTTCTCGGGTACCATGAGCACTAGCATACTGTTCACCCTCTAAAAGTGAATAGCTGCACAATTCGTCCTTTGCACTACACTGCGGCTAAGGCAATCGCTAACTTTTCATCTTACAGCATGGGTTGCCATCTCCCCTAACAGCAAGTACCTACATGCAGAAGTTTAATACCACTCCACGCCAAAACTAAAGCCCCAAGCCAACCGCTCTCTCCCAGCTCTGCCAAATCCCCCACACTCCCTCTCACCCTGTCCCTCAGCCTTAACCCCCACTCTTTTTCTTTCCTGCACGCATTATGCTAGTTCCTAGACATAAGAACATAAGAAGTAGGAGCAGGAGTAGGCCATACGGCCCCTCGGGCCTGCTCCGCCATTCAATAGGATCATGGCTGATCCAAATCTAGACTCACGTCCATTTCCCTGCCCTCTCCCCATAACCCCTAATTCCCTGATCAGCCTGCCTTGACCCAATACTAGTATCCACCTCCATCCTGGAACATGATAGCAAAATACTGCGGATGCTGGAAGTCCGAAATAACAACAGAAAACGCTGGAAAAACTCAGCAGGCCCGGCAACATCCGTGGAGAGAAACAGTGTCAACGTTTCAGGTCGAAACCCTTCGTCAGAACATGTTCCATCCTGGAACATGTTGGCCACCATGATCTTGCTCCATTTCAGATTCTTGAGCACATAATCCAGACTGACACTTCAATGCAGTACTGAGGCAGTGCTGCACAGTTGCTGGTGCCATCTTTCAGATGAGGTATTAAACCGAGGCCCCATCTGCTCTCTCAGCTGGATGCAAAAGATCTCATGGCATTATTTGAAGAAGAGCATGGGAGTTCGCCAACATTTATCCCTCAACCAACAACTCTAAAACGGATTATCTGGTTATCTTCCTCATTGTTGTTGGTGGGTCCTTGCTATGCACAAATTGGCTGCTACGTTTGCCTACACGGCAACAATGCCTACACTCCAAAGGTACTTCATTGGCTGTGAAGCATTTTGGGACATCCTGAGGAAGTATTATATAAATGCATGTTCTTTTTTTCGTTATATCCCGAATTAAGCAAAGGTAAGAAATTCACATCATGTACAAAGGAACATGTGCAAGACCAATACACAAAATTGGGAGAGATACGGAAGAGAGAGTAGTCAGAAGGAAGCAGAGGCTTATGGAAAGAATGGCCAAGAAAGAGTGAAGAAAGGGGTAAGCTACAAACAGAAAGATGCGGAAACAGAAAATAATGTGACTCGTGCAGAGAGAACAAGATATAAATGAGTTAATGGAAACAGAAATCTGGAGAGGTATTTAATGGATGGCTGAGCCAATATTCAGCGTTTTACACTATCGTCTAAAGTCAACATTACCCCCATTGTGAGGGACACAGAGGGAAATAAAAGAGCCTGGGAAAGAAGCAGGGGAGCAGTTACAGGAAGAGAGACACATTCTTCTGCGCCTGACCAATGCCAAAGGACATTGTACATTACATGTCACAACACTTCTGTAACTATAATATCTCCACTGACCCACCATGAGCAACACCATGGGAGATTTGCCAGTGTAACATATTGATGCCTACCAAATGTTCATACTCCAATCCCTGAGATTCCTCCAGTTTATTTCCAGTCTTTGGATTACTTTCCATTATGCTTTTCAGTTAGTTTTTTTTTGTTCCTCCCTTCAGTACCTGATGCCTGACCCCTGCACTCACTCTTCTCTCACTCACTCACTATTCCAGGCACTTTACTTTTCCTTTCTGTATTAGCTACAAATAAGAGATTTCTCATCTTGCTTTTAGTTAAACTCTAACTCCTAGTCATCCCCTCATTACTGCGACTCGTTATGGCAGTTGAATTCCCTACTAATTATCCTTTCAGCTGGTAAAAGCTATTTCCCGTTGATGGGCAGGAACCTGCAAGTAGAGAAACGTTAATCATTCCTCCTCTGCTTTAGTCATAGGGAACTCTGTTGCCTGAATCCAGTTTAGCAATTAACCCCTCACATACCGATTGAGAGGAGCTGCCCTGTTTATGCATTCAGCTCCGAGTGGACCATCAAGAACATATCTTTTTAAGGATCTATACATCATGACACTGCTTCTTGGTGTACATTAATTGTACTGATTGTAAAAGAACTGAGAAAAAAGCAGGAAATGAAACAGATTTAAAGGCCAGTTTGGGGACTGGGAAATGGGTGCCTTTTCCTTTTTTTCTCTCCCACATGGCAGCTGTCTCTCACTCTGCCAGCGCATTTCACACTTCATCTCGAGCCGTCTTTTGTCTCTTTACCTGTCCTATTACCATCTCGTCTCGTCTTGAATATCTCTTAATGTCTCTTCACCTCTCTCAGGCCTTCCCTTTTGTTCTTTCATCCCCTCCCCCATTTCTCAGCCCCCCAAACTGGCCTTTTAATCTGTTTCATTTCCTGCTTTTTTCTCAGTTCTGAAGAAGGGTTTCAACCCGAAACATTAACTCTGTTTCTCTCTCCACGGATGCTGCCCTGGCCTGCTGAGTTTTTCCAGCGTTTTCTGTTGTTATTTCGGATTTCCAGCATCCGCAGTATTTTGCTGTCGTATAAGTGTTTAGCCATTATGGTCGGTGTGGGGAAGGCTTGATGGACCAGCTGGTCTTTTCCTGCCCGTCATTTTCATATGTTTATATGTTTCTATGATTCTATGAACTGGTGACCTCCCTGCCTTTCTTCCTACTACTACATAAAGAAGAAAAGCATTACAACAATATCTAGAATTACTTTAACATGTTGGCCCTGAATTTACTCGCCATTTTTGGTGAGCTTGTGCCTTAAAAAGAAAGACTTGCATTTAAGTAGCAACTTTCACAGCCTCAGAACACGACAGCCAGTTTGCGCAAAGCAAGCTCCCACAAACAGCAATGAGATAATTGACCAGTTAATCTGTTTTTCAATTATGTTGGATGAGTGATAAATATTGGCCACTCCTTCAAATGGTGCTGTGGGTTACGAAGAATTTAGTGGAGTAAGGGGCACTCAGCTCTCACAGGGACACTGTGTGCTGGGGGCAATGAACATTTGGGAGGTGCTGAGCAACTGAGGGATTCGGAGCAGAGAAGAACCACCAGACCTGGGAGCAGAGCATAGGGCCCAGATAGTGGAGCACTGCAGAGGGCAAGGAATGGCCACGGGATGGGAGCAGGAGCACCGACATGAACAGGGGTGGCAGCTGTGACTGAGAGATGGAAATGGCTGCCCAATTTAGGACCATTGTTGGGGGCAGTTAAGTTGTGATTTGGGGAAGGTGCCAGGAGTAACAAAGTGCATTAATCTCAAATCTTAAACGGAAAAGGAAGAAAAACTGGCATCACTTAGCAAGGGAATAAAAGTTAGAGTGAGGAAAATCTCACAAAGTTATCAGGATCTGAGGCATCCACAGATTGGTATTTCCTTTATTTTCTGTGTTAGTATATCACATGAACTAGCCATAGTCATTACATGAACGGGCTCTGTCTGGGAGGCCTGCTGAAGGGCTGTGAGCTGGTATATGTGTGTAAGCCTGAAAGCTATCTGAATGAAACACTTAGTGGAAGAAAGCAAGCTCCAGGAAATTAAACTTTGACCAGCCCCTGCCTTAAGATTATTGGACAGAATTCCAACAAGACTTGCAATTATTTGGATAAGTCTAAAGAGTTATTTTGTTGGTTTGGTGTATGTTTCTGACTCACGACTGGTAGATTTTCCTATATTCGAGTGAATCAGCATGGTTAACTTAACAGATAGTGACGTAATAAAACTCACTACGCACTTGGTTTGAGTATAAAGCAAGGCTTTAATCAACTTGTTTCAGAACATGGAGGTCTAGTTGTACTTCACTAGTTCCTGTTTACAAAATGTCCTGGGCAAGCTGGGCCCACGCCCGAGTATTTATACTCCTTGGACGGCGCCACCAGCTGGCTGTCCGGTGTTATTTCATGAGTCTTTCTTCATGGATCATAAGATTCATAACAGATAGTGGTTATTTGAGCCCAGCAAATAATTGTGATGACATTTTGGAAGTACTGTGACATTTTGTAACTGTAACACTTTGAAGTGTGACGTACACTTTGCATGTGTAACACTTTGAAGTGTGGTACTTTTAAGTGAGACATGCAATTTTCCATGGCTATAGACACACACTCGATGCAAGACTTTAATTGTACAGATTTCAAAAAAAATTAACAGCACTGTCTCATTTCATAATCAGGTAAAGCTGTGACATAGGACCTCATGAGTTATCAGGTTGTGTCAGATGATAACAGACAAAAGCACCATCCTCCAGTTCGCCTTACATATATAATTTCTCTTTTTCTCCTGAAAGGATTAATTAGACTGTTTCATTTCATGTTTCGCAGCCACCTCTCAAATGGTGGCTGTTCCTGATTTCAGTAGTTCCCTGCATCACCAATCTATGAGCACTAATGACAGAAAAATGACCATCATCACACACGACCGATAATGCTCTTTCGCACCTCTCTAAAAGCTGCTTGCCTGGTACAGAACAAGAAAATGTTGTCAGTCAGCTGTGCCAAGTACCACACTGTCAGTATTTGAAATGGCTGGCAGAAATATTTGGAAGCCTAGATATAGTGGCCAGAATTTGGATGTTCTGCTGGACTCCAGAACTGAAAAGTGGGATGCACTTGAACAGTAGCCCATAAACCTAGTAGGGAGGGATGCTTTTTGGGTTTATAGCAACCCTTACTCCACGGAGATCTGGAACAAGATTTAAGGAAGAATGCTGAGGCAAGGCAAGATCACAAGATATGTTCAGATGCAGAGGGCCCTTTGGTCCATTTGTTCCCATCCTTCCAGAATACAAACCCAATGCTTTCCCATTATGTCAGCTCGCTATTTTTCAAATGAGCTTAGTGGCCTCGCCTCAACCACCCCCCTTGGCAACACATTTCAACTATTGATTATCCTTTGTGTAAAGAAATATTTCTTGATATCTGTCCTCATTTTTGTACATATTTGTTCTTGGGATATGGGTAACACTGACAAAGCACCATTTATTGTCCATCCCTAGTTGCCTAAGGGCATTCAGAGTCAACCACATAGTGTGGGACTGGAGTCACATGTAGGCCAAACCAAATAGGGGTAATGGGTTCCCTTTCCTGAAGGACATTAGTGAACCAGTTGGGTTACAACAATCCAGCAGCTTTTACAATTATTTCTTCTCGTGCTAGCCCATAAATAACCAGATTTATTTAATTCATTTACATGACTTGCCACAGTCAAATCTGAACTCATGACATCTAGGTTGCTCGTCCAGTACCATAAAGTGACCGCACCCTATCCTTCATAACCCTAAAACTACTAATGTATCCTGCCTAAATAAGGACACAATGAACAGTTGTGGCTATCAATCTAAAACTTTGGTACTTCAGAATGGATACATAAACGGCATCAATTACTCTGTGGAGTACTGTCGAGGTTGATGTTGCAAGGAAGGCAAAACTAGTGAAAATATCAGGCTAATGCAAATTATATTACATATGCCAAGCAGGTAAAGACAAGGTACTGCAGGAATTACTTTAAAGAGAAAGAAAGACTTGCATTTATACCGAGCTTTTCATGACCTCAGGATGTCCCAAAGCGCTTTACAGTCAATGAAGTACTTTTGGAGTGTAGTCACTGTTGTAATGTAGGAAATGCGGCAGCCTATTTGCACAGAAAATGTCCCACAAACAGCAATGTGATAACGACCAGATAGTCTGTTTTCGTGATGTTGGTTGAGGGATAAATTTTGGCCAGGACACCAGGGAGAATTCACCTGCTCTTCAAAATAGTGCCATGGGATCTTTTACGCCCACCTGAGAGAGCAGATGAGGCCTCGGTTTAACATCTCATCTGAAAGACGGCACCTCCGACAGTGCAGCACTCCCTCAATACTACACTGGAGTGTCAGCCTGGACTATGTGCTCAAGTCTCTGGAGTGGGGCTTGAACCCACAACCGTCTGACGCAGAGGGGAGCATGCTACCCACTGAGCCACGGCTGACACAACTGAAATCACCCTGTGCTAATGTGTCTTGCTCCTATCTCCCAAGTAGGAGTGCTTTCCACTGCCTCCAGGTTAATGAAGATAAATATTCTTTGTTTAAAACCTGTTAGGGTCTTTTTATGTGAAAGGACCCTCTTCTGTGCTAGTTCTAGGCCTCAGGTTGTAAGTCAGTTGTTTCTGGAAAGGTGACAAAAGTGAACAACAGCACAAGGTGAATTCAGCAACACTGAAGTCATGCAGCATTAGGTTCTAAGATCATAAGAAATAGGAGCAGGAGTCGGCCATTTGGCCCTTCGAGCCTGCTCCGCCATTCAATAAGATCATGGCTGATCTTCTACCTCAACTCCACCTTCCCGCACTCTCCCTATATCCCTTTATTCCCTTCATTCCCAAAAATTTATCGACCTCTATTTTGAATATATTCAACGACTGAGCATCTGGGGTAGAGAATTCCAAAGATTCACAACACTTTGAGTGAAGAAATTTCTCCTCATCTCAGCCCTAAATGGCTGACCCCTTATTCTGTGACTGTGACCCCGTGTTCTAGATTCCCCAGCCAGGGAAATGTTTTCCCAGCATTAACCCTGTCAAGTCCCTTAAGAATTTTATATATTTCAATTAGATCACCTCTCATTCTTCTAAACTCTAAGGAATATAGGCCGAGTCTACTCAATCACTCCTCATAGGGCAATCCCCTCATCCCAGGAACCAGTCTAGTGAACCTTCACTGCACTCCCTCTAAGGCAAGTATGTCTTTCCTTAGGTAAGGAGACCAGAACTGTACTCAGTACTCCAGGTGTGGCCTTACCAATGCCCTGTATAATTGTAGTAAGACTTCTTTACTCTTATACTCTAATCCCTTTGTAGCAAAAGCTAACATACCATTTGCTTTCCTAAGTGCTCGCTGTACCTGCATGTTAACGTTCTGTGATTCATGTACAAGGACACCCAGGTCCCTCTGAGTGCAGACATTTCCCAGTCTCTCACCATTCAAAAAATATTCTGCTGTTTTGTTTTTCCTACCAAAGTGGATAACTTCACACTTCCCCACATTGTATTCCATTCGCCATGTTCTTGCCCACTCAGTCAACCTGTCTACATCTCTGCAGCCTCTTTGCGTCCTCCTCACAGCTTACTTTCCCACCTAACTTTGTATCAGCAAACTTGGATCCGTTACACTCAGTCCCTTCACCTAAGTCATTAACATAGCTTGTAAATAGCTGAGGCCCAGACACTGATCCTTGTGGTACCCCATTAGTTACAGCCTGCCAACCTGAAAAAGTCACGTTTATTCCTATTCTCTGTTTTCTGTCCATTAACCAATCCTCAATCCATGTTAATATATTACCCCCAATCCCATGAGTCTTAATTTTGTGTAATAACCTCTTGTGTGGCAACTTATCGAATGCTTTTTGAAAATCCAAATACACTACATCCACTGGTTCCCCCTTATCCATCCTACTAGTTACATATTCAAAAAACTCTAACAGATTTGTTAAACACGATTTCCCTTTCATAAAACCATGTTGACTCTGCCTAATCATATTTTGATTTTCTAAGTGCCCTGTTACCACGTCCCTAATAATAGATTCTAGCATTTTGCCTACTACTGATGTCAGGCTAACTGGCCTATAGGTCCCTGTTTTTTCTCTTCCTCCTTTCTTAAATAGCGGGGTTATGTTTGCTACCTTCCAATCCTTGGGGACTGTTCTAGAATCTAGGGAATTCTGGAAGATTAATACCAGTGCATCCACTATCTCTGCAGCTACTTCTTTTAAAACCCTAGGATGCAGGTCGTCAGGTCCAGGGGATTTGTTGCCATTTAGCCCCATTAATTTCTCCAGTACTGCGGCCTAGAAATTCAGTCGCATTTGCGCCCACTTATTAGCTAAAGAGTGGTTTGCGCCGGAAGTTTTTTAGTGCCCGAAATTCAGTTGGTCCCTAAAATCGGCGTTAGCCGGTAGCGCTGCGCCGGCACCGATGACGTCATCGGTGTGCGCAGCGCCCCGGTTCCAACGCGATTCCGTGCCGACGGCCAAATTCAGTTGCGGCCGCCTCGCCCATAGCGGCCGCAAACAGCGTTTGAAAAACGGGGCCTTGCAGCTCCGAGAGGCCGGCGCATAAAGGTGGAGGGGCGGCCGGCCGCTTTCCCGGCGGCCGCCTGGCCGCACCTCCCTCCCCGGACTCCTGCACCACCCCCCCGTGGCATTGGTGTCTGACTCCCGCGAGCCCGGCACTTCTCCGTGGTGCCGGGCTCATTTGCCGGGGGAATCCAGCGGCGATCTCACAGCTGCAGGCAGCTCCTCCTTAAGAGAAGGAGGAGGCCTGCAGTACCCCAGCCTGCCGCACCGCATCGGGTGCCGCAGCGGCAGCTGGACGCCTGAAATTGACTTTCATCGCCCCAAGCGAGGCGGCCAAACCCTGCAATAGCGCCCGCCTCTGTCTTGGGGCGCCGCAACTGAATTTCAGGCAGGCGCTACGGGAATCCGGGCGAGCGCTAAATTTCGGGCGCTAAAGACCTGGCGCGGCGATAGCGAATTTCCAAGCCTATGTCTTTACTTATACTGATTTCTTTAAGTTCCTCATTCTCTCTAGATCCTTGGTTCCCCATTATTTCTGGAATGTTTTTTGTGTATTCTACCATGAAGACAGATACAAATTATTTGTTTAATGTCTCTGCCATTTCCTTATTGCCCATTATAATTTCTCTTGTCTCTGCCTCTAATGGGCCCACATTTACTTTCACTAATCTCTTCCTATTTACATACCTATAGAAACGTTTAGAATCTGTTTTAATGTCTCTTGCTAATTTACTCTCATATTCTTTTTTCACTTTCCTTATCAATTTCTTGCTCCTCCTTTGCTGAATTCTAAAATCCTCCCAGTCCTCAGGCTTACTACTCTTTTTGGCAACATTTTTAGCATCTTCTTTTGATCTAATACTATCTTTAACTTCTTTTGTTAGCCACGGTTGGGCTACTTTTCCTGTGGGGTTTTTGTGCTTGAAAGGAATGTATATTTGTTGTAAATTATGTATTAATTCTTTAAATTCTAGCCATTGCTTGTCTACCATCATACCTTTTAAAGCCATTTCCCAATCTACCTTAGCCAACTCACCCCTCATACCTACATAGTTTGCTTTGTTTAGATTGAAGACCCTAGTTTTGGATTTAACTAAATCACTTTCAAACTCAATATAAAATTCTATCATATTATGGTCACTCTTCCCTAAAGGCCCCTTCACTACAAAGTTATTAATTAACCCTTTCTCACTGCACAATACTAAATCTAAAATAGCCTGTTCCCTAGTTGCTTCCTCAACATACTGATCTAGAAAACTATCTTGCATACATTCCATGAATTCATCCTCCATACTATTACTGCAAATTTGGTTTGCCCAGTCTATATGTAGATTAAAGTCCCCCATGATCACTGTATTACCCTTGTTACATGCGCCTCTAATTTCCTGATTTATACTCTGCCCTACATTACAACTATTGTTTGGGGGCCTATAAACAACTCCCACCAATGTTTTCTGCCCCTTGCTGTTTCTTAGCTCCACCCAAACTGATTCTACTTCTTGATTTTCGGAGCTAAGATCCTTTCTCTCTACTGTCTTTATCCCATCCTTTATTATCAGGGCTACCCCTCCTCCTTGTCCATTTTGCCTATCTCTTCTAAAAGTTAAGTATCCTGGAATATTTAATTCCCAACCTGGGTTACTTTGCAACCACATTTCCGTAATGGCTATTAAATCAAACTTATTCATTTCTATCTGCACTATTAATTCATCTACTGTATTTTGTTGTGAATGCTTCACGCATTCAGATATAGTGCCTTTAGCTTTGGCTTGTTTCTATTTTTCTCCGATGTCACCTTAGTCACTGATGTCTTATTACCTTTGTTATTCTCTCTGTCCCTTCCTGACCCACACTGCTTATTTTTACCCAAAACTCTACTCTGCTCTAGCGCCTGGACATTTCTCTTGCTGCTTTTAAATTTACTCTTTCCTGAATCCTCCCACCCCCCCACCCCTTCATTAGTTTAAAGCCCTGTCTACTGCCCTTGTTATTCGATTCACCACAACACTGGTCCCAGCCCGGTTTAAGTGGAACCCGTCGCAACGAAACATCTCCCTCTTTCCCCAGTACTGATGCCAGTGCCCCATGAACTGAAACCCTTTCCTCCCACACCACTCTTTGAGCCACACATATAAACCTCTAATCTGTTTGTTCCTATGCCAATTTGCACGTGGCTCAGGTAACAATCCAGAGATTATTACCTTTGAGGTTCTGCTTTTTAATTTGGATCCTAGCTCCTCAAACTCCCTCAGCAGAATCTCATTCCTAGCTCTAACTATGTCGTTGGTTCCAACTTGGACCACAACAACTGGATCTTCCCCCTCCCACTCCAAGCTCTTTTCCAGTTGTGACAAGATATTCTTAACCCTGGCAACAGGCAACACAACCTTCGGAACTCCCGGTTGCGGCTGCAGAGAACAGTATCTATTCCCCTGACTATACTGTCCCCTACCAGAACTACATTCCTTTTCACTGGCATGGCTGGATTTTGTGACCAATTCACAATGATGCTGACTGAACCACTTGGGAAGTGTAAACATAAGAAATAGGAGCAGGAGTCGGCCATTCGGCCCCTCGAGCCTGCTCCGCCATTCAATAAGATCATGGCTGATCTGATCTTGGCCTCAACTCCACTTCCCTGCCCGCTCCCCATAACCCTTGACTCCCCTGTAGCTCAAATATCTGTCTGTCTCAGATAGATAATGAAGGTGACCATTGATGCAGGTGAGATCTATGATTTGAAGCATCATAAAACCACTGGGAGGATTCCCAGGAGCATCTGCTCATCTGAATGATGGTGTAAGACGTTTAAATTCATCCTTGTCCTTTAACCCATCCAACAGTTTCCAAAGTTCAGACCCATGGAACAGACAACACAAAACACAAGGATTCGAGAATAACTTTCTTTTTACTTAAATTCAGCAAGAGGTTACAAGTAAGCTCACACAAAACTGTTGATATAATACTCCCGGTTAAGCATACACAGTTTTATTCCCTTACTTTAAGCTCAAACGATTCCTGGGACTAGGGACAGGGTCACTGGCAAGGCTTGGAAACTAAGCAAGAGCCAGGCCTGGTTAGTACCTGGAGGAGTGACCATTAGGGAAGACCAGGTGCAGAAGGTCACGGAAGGAGCCCCGAGGAGGGGCGGTTGGTGAGAAGGTCACGGGAGGAGCGGCTGGTGAGCAGGCCCGGGCGGTGGGCTGAAGATTTCGTTGTCCATGTACTTGTGCAATGACAATAAAAGTTGAATTATTATTATATGTACTCCTCGATACGTATGTGTCCCAAACTGTGTGACAAATGGTCGGCAGTTGTTTTCCTCCTTTTATCAGTGGGCCCCAAAGCCGTTCACACTTTTTGCCCAAAGATGTTCCTGTCTTTGTAACGCCCGACCGTTTGTTCCTGCTCAGGGTCTGTCGCTTCCTTATCTGATTAACAGCTTTCGTACAAGGTTTCCACAGGAACCAACCTCTCAGTCTCTCGAAGCATGCTGGGATATTAAATTTGGTCAACTTTTTAAGTTTGGTCAAAGTTATAGCAAATTCTTACAGCAAATGGCTTATTCTTACAATGGTTACTAAATATGACCAGGAAAATGGAAAATATAACCCAAAGAAAGAAAGGAGAAAAAATAGTACGGGCAACTTAGAAACAAAAAACACTGGAAAAACCGCTAGTGGAGCAGGATATGGCAATCGGCCTACCAACGCAGGAGTCTTAAATATGGCTACTCGAGAGAAAAAACTCGCATTTATATTGGACCTTTTATATCCTCAGGATGTCCCAAAGCGCTTCACAGCTAATGAATTATTTTTAAAGTGTAGTTACTGTTGTTGCATAGGCAAACCATCAGAGGGTGGCTGTTGAACAGAGCGCAGACTAAACTGGGAAGGAGGGAAAATAAAATCAGCATGCAAAGCACACCGCGTTCCTGGCAGTCACTGCCTTAGAGTGTTTCATAAGTTCAGCCTCCCACTTGAAAAGGATGCAGTCCAGACCCTGAGCATGAAGAAGCTGTGCACCCTAGCTTGAACTCTCATTAAAGTTTGTTTATTTAATAGTCGATGAGGGACTACAGTAATTTTAACATATAAAAATGGACTTTTTCTTAATTTACTCATTTAGATGCACACCATGTTCTTGGACTTTTAAAAATTAATCTTAGAACCTCGTAAGGAACCACAGGGTTAATAACTTAGCCTTGTCCCTGTTGGCACTGGAGTTTGCCTTTGCTCTGCTGAAGTAGGAACATTATTGGTTTTTGTGGGTCAAAGGATTTACATTTGTTTATGGTTTGTGGCTGCCCACATATTTGGCTTCTGATTACACATTCCTATATTGAGATCTCAATGGAACTAGTCTCTGGGTTTTTGGAGTAAAGACTTTTACGTGGGTGTGCATATAAGATTGCAATCAGAACCTGTTGTAGTATATTGTTGAATTGCTACAAAATCCCCACAACTTAACATTTTAAAAACGCAGTAACTTAAACAAATAAAAGGTACTCATGATTGAATGTTTAACTTCTAAGGTTTAAACATTCGATTATGATTCGCCTCGATTTCAAAATTCTCATCCTCGTGTCCTCAAATCCTTCCGTGGCCTCGTCTCTCCCCATCTCTGTAACCTTCTCCAGTCCTACAACCCTGAGAATTCTGTGTTCCTCCAACTCTGGCTTCTTGTGCATCCCCCACTTTCCTTCGCCACCCCCCCCCCCCCATTGGCAGCCGTGCCTTCAGTTGCCTAGGCCTGAAGCTCTGGAATTCTCTCCCTAAACCCCTCCACCTCGCCAGCCCTTCACCTTTAAGATGCTCCTTAAAACCTACCTCTTTGACCAAGCTTTTAATCACCTGTCTTGATATCAGCTCCTTTGGCTTGGTGTCAATTTCTGGCTGGTAATGCCCCTGTGAAGCAGCTTTAGCTGTTTCCCAATGTTAAAGGTACTATATAAATGCAAGTTGTGGATGTTGAATGTGTTTCTCTCACCCTCCCATATATGAAAAAACAACTTTAAAAGGAAAGGGAGCAGAGGCTGTGCAAATGTGAAGTCCCTGCTAAGAATAGCCCTTAACAATGGATTCTATAATGGTGTTGGAAAAGCTAAGAATGCCTTCTGATATTGTGTAAAAATGCATGAGCCCTGCCCCCACCGTGGCCTGGATACCAGCACTGTACCACTTTGGGCAAAGCAGTCTCCTTATTGCTTTCAGTCTACTTGTGTTATAGCTTAGGAAAAACATGCATAAGCCAATACAATAAGAATGCATGAGCTTAATAAAGTACTTCTCCATTTAAACACCAGTCAAACTTGACAGATTGAATATCAGCAATACTAGGACTTTTGTATTGCGGTAGCTGCTGTTAATAGGACCTATGTACATTTTTTCTATAAATATTCATTTATTTCAGATTTAGCCTAAGTAGTGATGAAAACATCAAAGTTTATTGTCACGAAATAAATGTCATCTGTTGAGTTGCCAGTGACATGTTTACGGGCTTTCCCCGTGCAGTTTGAGATAACAGTGCAGACATCAAAATAACATTCTTTCCATCATCCACAGCCAGTTGCTACACTGATATCAATGTTATCCAGAAGTTGACAGTCGGGAGAGCAAGTTCTAAATCCTGGTTCATTGTAGCAATCAGCCTTTTGACCTACACAACTGTTAAGAAATATCATTTGTTATTTACCATTCTTTGCATCTGCACTAAAATATTAACTTTCTCTAAGCTGTCTTGTTAGGTTTATTTTCCTATTTTCCTCCGTAAGTACTTCAGTTTAAATACCTTACTATAAAGCAGTTTATGTCAAGGTAAACATAACATATTGCATTGAGCACAGATTGGAATAACAGCTGCCGTAAGGCGGTCAGAACGTGTTTATCAAAATATTAGATGATTAAAATTTATACATGAATTCAAAATACCAGTAGATATTTTAGGGTTGCTGATAATTGAAGTGTGTGAAGTATAAAATATGCAATAATTCTACAATTGTTCTTCATGAAAACGGCATTTTAAACTTTTAAATGGACACTTCACAGCAGTTAGATAAGACAAATAAAAATGTGTACCTGGAGGGTTGCTAATGGCAAGAAACAGTGCGTACATTGACGTTACTCTGAATGTGCTAAAAATTAGCTTTTTTGCGCAAGACTTTGGATATGCACTTTGGCTTTGTGGTTAGGTGTTCACATATGGTAAATAAATCATGGTGGTGAGCTTCGTAGAAACATGAAATGAATGAACTGGAGGATCCCTGGCCAAAACCCCATGTGCATAATAAATTTAGTACATTTCAAAGAAAAGTGAAAGATGAAAAATTAACATGAGTAGAAATGGCAAAAATGCAGTGCTGGTGGATCTCTTATAGTGATGCTCACAGTAACCCGAGACCTGGAGTGCGGTTCCTGATATTTACTGTGATCTCACAATAGCTTAAAGGAAAAAATGTTCACCCGTCACTATTCTACAGTCCATTCACTGAAGCAAAGTAGTATTGGTTTAAAATGTAACTGATTTGATTATTTATTCTTGATTCCTCAAAAATGTTATTCTTTTCCTCAGTTACTTACATGGTCAAAAAAAAATCCCCCCACTACTTATGGTGGATTTGTAGTTCTTGCTGAGTTGTTGTAGCATTACGCTAGGGACTTCCCCACTATTGAGTCTCCAGTGACTGACACTTTCAACAGGTGGTCATTTGCTATAGCCTCATGGGTTGATTAACTAACGCCCAAATTCAGCATTAAAACACCTCATAAACATCCTCCTCTGGCCCCAGTGCAAACATTAGCCCCTCTCTGAAAGACAGATAAACCTCAACACAAACAACACCAACTCAAAACATGGCTTAAACTGGATAAAACACAAGAAGGATTAAATATGTTTATTTTTTAACAATCATTCCTGCTGCTCGTGCCTCGTTGTTGCTAGTTATAACTTTTCCAGCTAGTTGCTTAATTTGGATGATCAGCCATGATCGCATTGAATGGCGGAGCAGGCTCGAGGGGCCGAATGGCCTACTCCTGCTCCTATCTTCTATGTTTCTATGTTTTGCCACGTGATTGGGGTTATCACAGTACAGTCTCGATTGTGGCTCAATAATCAGAGTGAAAACTATCACTCCCCCTGATGCATCTCTTTCACACACTCAGAATTTGTCTGCTAGCAGCTGGAAATCTGGCTCCTTGTATTGGGTGCCATCTTGATGCAAGTTGAGGGAGCACCAACAGTGACAGAAATGTGCCCATCCTACAGCAACACTTCATGGCATGCAGACCTGGGCCTTCTATCCAGTATGGGGCAGCTTTCATAAGTTGTGCTACCTTCTTCCACATCTGTTCCCAGGGCCTGCTGATGCTGGAGATAGTTTTGACCTTGGCTGTTATTTCCTGCCATGCATGCTGTGCACAATGTCCTTTGGGAAAGGTGCACCCCCAAATGCCAAATGAGGCTAAACTCTTCACACCCACCTCATGCCGTAGCACCCCTATTTGGACTGCTCCATCAGTTGCCCATAGGTTCCATTTCCTGTCTGCATGTGCTGCTTTTTGCCAGCCAGCTCTTTGGAAAGGTTGTCAACAAGTTTAAGAGGCTGCATCCCTTTATGTCTATCTGCAGACCTTTAAAGGCTGTCGACAAGCAGAATATATGAAGCTTCTTTGGCAAGCTCCAAGTGTGAGGCTCAATTCATAAGAACACAAGACGTAGGAGCAGGTGTAGGTCATTTGGCTCCTCGAGCCTGCTCCGCCATTCAATAAGATCATGGCTGATCTGATCTTGGCCTCAACTCCACTTCCCTGTCCACTCCCCATAACCCTTGACTCCCTCACCTTTCAAAAATCTGTCTATCTCCACCTTAAATATATTCCATGACTCCGCCTCCACAGCTCTCTGGGGAAGAGAATTCCAAAGATTCACGACCCTCTGAGGGAAGAAATTCCTCCTCATTTCCGTTTTAAATGGGCGCCCCCTTATTCTGAAATTATGCCCCCTAGTTCTAGATTCATGCTCACCTTGAATATTAAATGAAGGTCAACCCTGGAGAATTCAATGGAATTGGCCACTTCCAACTCATCCAAGTGCAAAGTTTGCAGTGAATCAGTCCCACAGCCTCAATCCCAGGGCCAGAACAGTTCCCTGCTGTTTAAAACGTTGGTCCTGAAAATCGACGGAATGTAACACCGGTGGTTGTGCCAGGATCGTGCCAGCCAATGTGCTCCAGCGCCGGCCCAGCTGGAGTTTGTGCGGTGGGTAAGAAGACGTCTAATTTGCATGGGGCAGGTGAGTGCAAATGCCCCTGCAGGTGGGTCTCTGGTGCCCATCTGCACCAAGCAGCTGGAAAGTCTAGTGCCTCCCCAACATTGGGGGAGCCTGTTTTGCCCAGTCCTCCCCTCCGCTCTCCTCTCCAGCCACGTGCCCTTCTGCCCCCTGTGTAAGGAGCCAATCAGGATTTTTTATAAATGTTTTGTCTATTTTAACGGTACCAGATAGAAATGCTAACTGCTTCAGTTTTTTTTAGTGGGTGAAGCAGTTCTACAGAATCTTGCGAGTCGGAATGGCAGAAACTTGACCAATCAGGACTTGCCTGCAATATGCACATTTTCTGCCTCTCAAGTGTCTTAACAGACATTTATCTAATCAGTTAACAGCCAAGGGTCTCAATCCAGCTCTGCAAAGTAGGAAACGTTACAAAATTAAACTGAGCTGTGAATTCACTGATGTGGCCTTTTCCAAATCTTGAAAGACTGATTTAAAAAAAAAGAAAGACTTGCATTTCTATAGCGCCTTTCACGACCACCGGACGTCTCAAAGTGCTTTACAGCCAATGAAGTACTTTTGGAGTGTAGTCACTGTTGTAATGTAGGAAACACGGCAGCCAATTTGTGCACAGCAAGCTCCCATAAACAGCAATGCGAAAATGACCAGATAATCTGTTTTTGTTATGTTGTTTGAGGGATAAATATTGGCCAGGACACTGGGGAAGAACTCCCCTGCTCTTCTTCGAAATAGTGCCATGGGATCTTTTACATCCACCTGAGAGGGCAGACAGGACCTCATTTTAACATTTCATCTGAAAGATGGCACCTCTGACAGTGCAGCACTCCCTCAGTACTGCACTGGAGTGTCAGCCTAGATTTATGTGTTTAAGTCTCTGGAGTGGGATTTGAACCCACAACCTTCATGAGTCAGAGGTGAGAGTGCGACCAACTGAGCCACAGCTGACATGACTGATTTCTAGGTCCAAAGCATTAGAACCAAATTATTTGCTCTTTTGTTTGTAATCAAGCTCTGAGTTTTGAAATCAGAAACGAAAAGTAAACTATAATTCAGATCTTAAAAATTGTCTGCATTATCTGTTTGTGTAGCTTGTATCAGAAAATATATTTACATTAACTTGTTGGTTAATTCTGACCTTCTTTGTACTTGACATATTTTAACTATCTGAACCTTGAGATTTACAGTTTCCTACGAAGGAGAATGAAATGCAGAGCTGAGCTGCGCCATGGAGCTTTTCAGCAACTTGCTGCTGGCCTGTTTGAAATGTCCTTCAGCCAAGGCTGCTCCACTGCGCAGTGCAAGCTGTTCAATAGACCAATGGTAATTGGGGGGGTGGGTGCTTCATTCTTGGGAAAGCTTGCACTCTCTGGCAACTCTCTCTTACCGATGGTAGCACTGCACTAGTTCATGTACCGCTTGCATCACATTTCATGTTGAACAGATGCTCTGCCAATGAGTTTAGTTGCTCCATCATTGAACTAACTCCTGCTCAGTGGTGCGAGCTCATTGGTTGTTTTAATCTCCCCAAGTGGAAATCTGCTCCATCTTTCTTTTTTTCTCTCTCTCTTAATCCAATCTTTCTTTCCCTCTCTTTATTTCACTTTCAAGTGTCAGCCATGGCTCAGTGGGTAGTACACTCGCCTCTGAGGCAGAAGGTTGTGGGTTTGAGTCCCACTCCAGCGATTTGACCACATAAAGCTAGGCTGACACTCCAGTGGAGTGCTGAGGGAATGCTGCACTGTCAGAGGTGCCATCTTTCAGATGAAATGTTAAATCGAGGCCCCGTCTGCTCTCGCAGGTGGACGTAAAAGATCCCATGGCATTATTTTGAAGAAAAGCAGCGGCGTTCTCCCCGGTGTCCTGGTCAATATTTATCCCTCAATCAACATCACAAAAACAGATTATCTGGTTATTATCACATTGCTGTTTGTGGGATCTTGCTGTGTGCAAATTGGCTGCTGCATTTCCCACATTACAACAGTGACTCCACTTCAAAAAAGTACTTCATTGGCTGTAAAGTGCTTTGAGTCGTCCGGTGGTCGTGAAAGGTGCTATATAAATGCAAGTTTTTCTGTACTTGATTTGACATTGGATTCATCCCCTTTAATTTACCCTCCTTCTCAGTCCTTCTGCTGTTTATTCCCCAATCCTTAAATCTCATTGGTTAAGGAGATACCCTGTTGGTTTCCCTGCTCACTCGGGGCCCTCTTTCCCTCGCTGCACCATTATCAGCTCGCACTTTCAGCAACATAGTGGGCAAACATTTCTGGGGTGAAGGGTGCAGCAGCAAGCTTAATAAACGGCAGATGTCATGTGATGAAACCTCTCGTGGAGGAAAGCTATAGACTCTGTAACCTTGTCTGTAACCTTCTTCAGCCCTACAACCCTCCAAGATCTCTGCAGTCCTCCAGTTCTGGCCTCTTACACATCCCCTATTTTAACCCCCCCATCATTGGCGGCGTGTTGTCAGCTGTCTAGGCCCTAAACTCTGGAATTCCCTCCCTAAACCTCTCCGCCTCTCTACCTCGCTCTCCTCCTTTAAAACGCTCCATAAAACCTACATCTTTGACCAAGCTTTTGGTCATCATATCTCCTGATGTGGCTCGGTGTCAAATTTTGTTTGATAACGCTCCTGTGAAGCACCTTGGGATGTTTTATTAAATTAAAGGCGCCATATAAATGCAAGTTGTTGTTGTTGTTGTCGACCACCCAGCTTGGGAAGGGCGATAATTGGGCAGTGTGTAAACATGGTCCTCATTCATCAGGGTAAAACGTTACTCCCTTGGCTTCAGATGTTTTCAGTCAGTGTGATCTCTTGTACTTTAGGAATTGTCCTCATGAACATGACCCCCTCCCCCCACCGTCACCAGTCGATTACCTTTGTTGACCTGTTGTTCGGCACACACCTGTAAACATCGCAGAGGCAGGGGACTGGCCCTCGCGTGCAAGTGTTGGCTGCTCGTGCAGCGAGGGCTCAGAAACCCCACTCTGTCACCTGCCAGGTGGGACTCAACTTTTTTTAAATTTATTCGTTCGCGGGATGTGGGTGTCGCTGGCAAGGCCAGCATTTATTGCCCATCCCTAATTGCCCTCGAGAAGGTGGTGGAGAGCCGCCTTCTTGAACCGCTGCAGTCCCTGTGGTGAAGGTGCTCCCACAGTGCTGTTAGGT
Source organism: Somniosus microcephalus (assembly GCF_052327205.1). Taxonomy (NCBI): domain Eukaryota; kingdom Metazoa; phylum Chordata; class Chondrichthyes; order Squaliformes; family Somniosidae; genus Somniosus; species Somniosus microcephalus. The sequence continues at coordinate 36,891,968 of NC_141013.1, forward strand.
AGCGAGTTCCAAGATTTTGTCCCAGCGACGATGAAGGAACGGTGACGATCTATTTCCAAGTCAGGATCTAAACATATTGGCCCAGTAATTCCGGGCCCAACGCGTGAGTACGGATGGGGTACTCACGCGTAGGCCCGACGGAAGTGCCGGTTTTCAGCATGCACAGCGCATGCGCGGAAAACCGGCATTTCCTGTCCTCTGAACCAAGGGGTTCATAGGACGAACGCGTGCGCGCTGAAATTCCTTTTTTTCCACAGGTTTGCGCGTGTGTAAGGGCCTCTCCTTTTTACGGTAAGTGGTCTATTACTTAAAATTATAACATTTTTTCCACAACTTTATTGTTTTTAAGGACTTTACAGTAAGGTAAGTGTAGTTTTAGACCCGATTTTTTTTTAATTATTTTTTTCAAAAATTTGATTAATTGTTTAAAATAGTTTTTTAAAAGTTATTTATAGTTTATTTAATTATTGGGATGTTTTTTAAAATTTTATTTAAAGTTAAACTAGTCTTTTGGGCGCCCGTACTTTTCATGAGTTTGACAGTTCTTACTATCAAACTCATGAATGAAACATAGAAACATAGAAACATAGAAACTAGGAACAGGAGTAGGCCATTCGGCCCTTCGAGCCTGCTCCGCCATTCAACAAGATCATGGCTGATCATCCAAACCCTAGCACCCGGTCCCTACACCGACAACCATCCCACCCAAGCCCTATCCCCGTAACCCCACGTATTTAAACCCCCTAACACTAAGGGCCAATTTTTATCATAGCCAATCAACCTAACCCGCACATCTTTGGACTGTGGGAGGAAACCGGAGCACCCGGAGGAAACCCACGCAAACACGGGGAGAATGTGCAAACTCCACACAGACAGTCACCCGAGGCCGGATTTGAACCCGGGTCCCTGGCGCTGTGAGGCAACAGTGCTAACCACTATGCCACCGTGCTGCCTCCCCTGATTGGCTGCCCAGTGCTCACCTGATCCCAGCCAGCACATCGAACTAACTACGCCACTGGATCAGGCAAGCACAGCGCGCCAACATCTGAACCGGGCCTGTGACAGGAATTCCAAGCAGGCCCAGGCTTCAGATGTCGGCGCGCCGGGTGAGTGCACATCGGGGGCTTGCACGCGCGGCAAGCCCCCGAACCTAATTTCTGGGCCATTAAATAGAAAGCGTTATCCGCAGCCCAGCTCAGTACGTTCCTTCTTTTCAGACACACCTGTGAGGGGTTTGAGAAACTTTGCTGTGCTTCTTCAGTGTCAGCTGTGGCTCAGTGGGTAGCACCCTTGCCTCTGAGTCAAGAAAGTTGTGGATTCAAATCCCACTCCAGCGACTTGAGCACATAAAACTATGCTGACATTCCAGGGAAGTGCTGCACTGTTGGAGGTGCTGTCTTTTGGATGAGACATTAAACTATGGCCCTGTCTGCTCTTTCAGGTGGATGTGAAAGATCCTGTGGTACTATTTTGAAGAAGAGGACTTATTCCTGGGGTCAATATTTATCCCTCAACATAACAAAAACAGATTATCTGGTTGTTATTACATTGCAGTTTGTGGGACCTTGCTGTGCATACATTGGATGCCGCGTTTCCCCACTTTACAACAGTGACTCTACTTCATTGGTTGGAACAGTGCTTTGAGACGTCCGGTGGTCGTGAAAGGCGCTACAGAAATGCAAGTCTTTCTTACTTTTTCTCTCCTGCGGTCTGTGGAGGCTTTGCATCGGCAGAGGGCGCTCTGAGGATAGGCTGGGAGGAGAGAGGAATCCCAGAGCTGAATGTTGCCGAGATTCCAGACCCTGTGTGAAGGGGAACGTGCCTTTAATACATGTCGATAACGTGTAATTAAAGCGGGTGACAGCCCCAAAATGTTCCACCCCGCCGGAGCGGTGCTTGTTGACACTGACCTCCCTGCGGGAACAGCAACCCTTCACTCACTCTCCTCGGCTTTCCCCTCTGGTGTTTCATGTAGAATTTGTTGTGAACGAGGAGTCTTGAAATGAAAACCTTTAAAAAAAAAAGTTGCAGGGTGTTTTCTCTATTTTAAGTTAACTCGTTAATCATAAACCTTTGCCAAACGCCTTTCAGAATCCACTTCCTAGTTCTGCCCTTTTGTTAAGATCTCTATTCACTGAAAGCACCTGGTCAGGGTCACTTTTAACCAGTTCGGGTCTCTGCATTGCTAAAGTCCAGAGCGCAGTTTGCAGTGATTACTGCCCGTTATAGTTCACAGAAGAGGATACATTTATAATTAAAGCAGTCTTTGGTGAAAGATTTGGTATTCCGAAATCAGTAGCCACATTTCCCTTCGCTTGACATGGTGGGTAAAGACGATCAGCTAAGAGTTTATTAACCCTTTAGGTAGTGAATCAGGCGTCCATAACTCGGCATTTTAACTTTCAATTAAACTTGTCAAGGTATGCAATGTTGTCACGTGGTATTCGCAATTTTTAAAGTTTTTTTTTACAAGTTCACAACTGGTCATGGAGTTCTAAAAGGTTTGATAGGGCACCGTTGACACACAAGAATTACGTTAATAAACAGTTAAAACAATCACGTGGTTTTCCTCATTGCGTTGCTTTAGTGCGATATTGTATCCAAAATAATGCATGGATCGCCTCCCTCCCCAGTTTTAAAAAATTTATTCGTTCCTGGGTGTTGTTGGCAAGGCTGGCATTTATTGCCCATCTCTAATTGCCCTCGAGAAGGTGGTGGTGAGCTGTCTTTTTGAATCGCTGCAGTCCGTGTGGTGAAGGTACTCCCACAGTGACTTTGGTAGTGCTTTGGTACAACTGAGTGACTCGCTGGGCCATTTCACAGGGCAGTTAAGAGTCAGCCACATTGCTGTGGGTCTGGAGTCACATCTAGGCCAGACCGGGTAAGGACGGCAGATTTCCTTCCCTAAAGGACATTAGTGAACCAGATGGGTTTTTACGACAATCCAGTAGTTTCATGGTCACCATTACTGATACTGGCTTCTTAATTCCAGATTTATTGAATTAACTAAATTTAAATTTCCCCAGCTGCCGTACTGCGGTTACCTCTTATATTTGTTGATTAAACCCCTCTGGGGTAAAACAATTAGCAACATGTTCAACAAGATGTCACATGTGACTAAGGGAGTTTGTAAATGATTAAAAATCTATTTGATTCCACTTTTCTCAGTTTCTACTTTCTTAAGAAGGTATCTTAAGTCAAATTATTTCATCAGTGTAGTCTGCTAAATGATATTATGGAGTTGTTTTCATCCTTATCTGCTTCTGTATATATTTTATATAATGCTTGTATATGTTTATATATGTGATGCAGGCATTTTTAGTTGACGTACAATTTGGGATTCATTGGTTCTGGAAGATTGGGATTGGTTTGCTCGGGAAAGAACACATCAGTCATTAATGCCCTACATCCAGGAGTACCCAATGTTTTGTCTTTGTGAGCGGTATAGATGAAAACAGTGAGCACCACATAGAAAGTTTAAATACATGTTCTCATTAATTGATAGATATCTTAAGTTGTGAATACCAACAGATCATAGAATCAGAGTCTTGCAGCACAGGAGGCCATTCGGCCCGTCGTGCCTGTGCCGGCTCTTTGAACGAGCTCTCCAATTTAGTCCCACACCCCAGCTTCTTCCAATAACTCTGCAAATGAGTCCTCTTCAAGTACATGTCCAATTGCATTTTAAAAGTTCCTATAGAATCTGATTCCACCGCCCTTTCAGGTAATGCATTCCTGATTTAACAATTTCTCTGTGTGAAGAAATTTCTCCTCATTTCTCCTCTACTTCATTTGCCAATTATTTAAAATCTCTGACCTTTGGTTACCGACCCACTTGCCAGAGGAAACAGTTTCTCCCTACTTGCTCTATCAAAACTCCTCATAATTTTGAACACCTCTATTAGGCCTCCCCGTAGCCATCTTTGCTCTAAGGAGAATAATTCCAGCTTCTCCGATCTCTCCACATAACTAAACTCCCTCATCCTGGTATCATCCTGAAAATCTCCTCTCTACCCTCTCCAGGGCCTTGACATCCTTTTTTTAAATATTCGTTCCTGGGATATGGGCGTCGTTGGCAGGGCCAGCATTTATTGCCCATCCCCAGTTGCCCTGGAGAAGGTGGTGGTGAGCCGCCTTCTTGAACCGCTGCAGTCCATGTGGTGCAGGTACTCCTACAGTGCTGTTAGGGAGGGAGTTCCAGGATTTTGACCCAGCGATGATGAAGGATTGGCGATATACTTCCAAGTCAGGATGGTGTGTGACTTGGAGGGGAACTTGGAGGTGGTGGTGTTCCCATGCACCTGCTGCCCTTGTCCTTCTAGGTGGAAGAGGTCGCGGGTTTGGGAGGTGCTGCTGAAGAAGTCTTGGCGAGTTGCTGCAGTGCATCTTGTAGATGGTACACACTGCAGCCACGGTGCGCCGGTGGTGGAGGGAGTGAATGTTTAATGTGGTGGATGGAGTGCCAGTCACGCGGGCTGCCTAGTCCTGGATGGTGTCGAGCTTCTTGAGTGTTGCTGGAACTGCACTCATTCAGGCAAGTGGAGAGTATTCCATCACACTTCTTACTTGCTTAAAGTGTGGAGCCCAGAATTGTACACGTTGCTCCAGCTGAGCCCTAACCAGAGATTTGTAAAGGTTTAGCATGACTTCCTTGCTTTTGTATTTAATGCCCCTATTTACAAAGCCAAGTATCCCATATGCTTTCTTAACCGGCTTATCAACTTGCCCTGCTATCTACAAAGATTTGTGAATGTACACCTCCAGGTCCCTCTGTTCTTGCACCCCCTCAAAATAGTCCCATTTAGATTACACTGGTGTTCTGATTTAGGACTTGGCCATCAATGAAGCAACAAGGCTAGTAACATCCCTTTCCCAATCTCCAGGCTCGCAAAATTCAAATAGGACAAAGCAGTAATCAAGAAGGATGAATTTATTGATTGCATGTAGAACCTTGTCTGCTGTGTGCACATATCGCGAAGCAGTGTGGAGAAGAGAGATGATGGGTTAAACTGGTTTTATTGGGGAAAAAATAGGAAACTGGTGGAGGCTGTTTGTGGATCATCTCAGTAAATCAACGAACTAAAGGACGTGAAAATAGTAAATGAGAAGAACTGTAAATGCTGGAAATATGAAATAAAAACAGAAAATAGTGGATACACATAGCAGGTCACCACCTCCCCAAGTAAGAATAGACAGGCTAACATTGTAGAGCTCGAGCCAGAATTGTGACCCGATGAAAGGTCCACACCTATTTTCTCCGACCCCTGCCCAGATGATGATGGATCCACTGTTCATTCCCAGCATCCCATGTCTCTTAAGAAAACAGGAATGATAGTTAAGGACTGAAATTGCTAAAAAAAAATCAATGTTTGAGATCATTAATTTGTTTTCTGTAAAGCACTGGTGCATTGTGCTTAGACATTTGTGTTTTTGAAAAACATATTTTGTCCATTGGTGTCTGGCTATGTGCATTGCAATACGGGGTTAAAAAGAAAGCGTGGTGATGGTAGTCTAGTACATTGCTTTTCTGCCAGCAACAATGTGATCTCCATCAATCACCCAAAACATTTAGTGACTGATAGAGGGAGCACTGCACGGTTTGGCAATTCAGTGACAGAATGCAACTTCCCCAAATGGAAGGCCCAAAGTTCAGTTGCTTGGTCTCTGCAAAGAATTTCCTTAATTTTTACAGGTATTATAAGCTTAGTATTTTGGCATAATTTTTTCCAACTTAAAAGTTTTACCCTATTCTCTTTATGACTGCATTTTAGAGCAACAACTCCATTTTAAAAGCAGTTAAACAAATAAATATAATATATGGTTTTTCATTAAAAGCACATACTTTTGTCAATTTTCCCTTTTTTGAGATAGCGGGAATGGGGGTGGAAAATCAGGCTCTGAGGATTAGTTGAAGGATTAGACTGCCATGAATGCATAAATAATGACTCGTTTTTTGGGGGACTGCACTGTTACACTCCTGTGGTCGAATAGCAAATGGAAATTAAATGTCAGGACTAATACACAAAGAATAAGCCCAGGATGCTCTTGGAGCCTTATCCCAGCATGAGTCAGTTACTTCAGGAGTGTATCAATGCATAAATTAATACTTTTTTTTAGGGGAAGCAAGTTATTGCTAGGGAATGGAATATTTTCCACTTTAAGCACCCATTGTCAACTTCAAGGAGTCCCTGGTTAGTTATAGCACAGTTAGATGCAGGGTAAAGCTTATTTTACTCAATCCAAATTGTATGTTTCAGCTCCATCATCAATGGAACACTCCCTCCTGTACCAGTGTGCTGTTTTCCACTGCAGCTGCCCTATGAGCTTTCTGAGTGAGCTTGCCGATTCAGCACTGAATTAGGGGCAGTTATGGGCACTGCCTACTTGGACTTAGCTGCCCAAACTACTGTAACCTGTTAAAATTCAAAAAAAGTTTGTAATTTTTTCTTAAGTGACCTAGAGTTTTGAAGGGGTTAATCATGAGGTCGACCTTGGCTACAGGAATGTGTTGGATGTATTTTTTTTTTAAATCTTGTGAAGATTTATATTGAAAGAAAGACTTGCATTTATATAGCGCCTTTCATGACCACTGGATGTCCCAAAGCGCTTTACAGCCAATGAAGTACTTTTTGAAGTGTAGCCACTGTTGTGATGTAGGAAACATGGCAACCAATTTGTGCACCGCAAGCTCCCGCAAACAGCGATGTGATAATGACCAGATAATCTGTTTTAGTGATGTTGGTTGAGGGATAAATATTGGCCCCAGGACACTGGTGATAATTACCCTGCTCTTCTTTGAAATAGTGCCATGGGATCTTTTACGGCCACCTGAGAGGGTAGACGGGGCCTTGGTTTAACGTCTCATCCAAAAGACGGCACCTCCAACAGTGAAGCACTACCTCAGTACTGCACTGGAGCGTCAGCCTAAATTTTTGTGCATGAGACTTGAACCCACAACCTTCTGATGCAGAGGCGAGTGTGCTACCCACTGAGCCACTGGCTGACTACTATTTGACCAGAACTACACTCACCCTTTCTCCCTGATACCATTACTTGTTAATATGGGACAATTAAAAAAGTACAATTTAATCATCCCACTCTTGATATAGTTGAGAAAGTCAGTGTGTAACTAACTAATGCAGACCTAGAATAACCCAGGCTGGATTCTTAATCTGTGCTATTTGTTTAACTCGGAGAGGTAGCAACAAGGGGTGCTGAGGCTAGCCTTGGTATTGCTGGGTTAAGGGAGGATAATCAGCCAGGGTTTGACTGTCGATGGGTATCCAGAGACTCATGCTGGAAAGTGAGCACAGGATGGCACTCCACTGTTACGCTCCTGTGGTCGACTAGCATGTGGAAATTAAATGTCAGGGCTAATACACAAAGAATAAGCCCATGGGCAGGATGCTCTTGGAACTGTATCCCAGCATGAGTCAGTTACTTCAGGAGTAGATAGGGTGGGAAAATACAACCCTGCAAAGACTTACATCTATCCATTTATTCAGTTAACTCACATTCGCTTCCTTGAAGAGTAGATCATTTATTGATCGGGCACGTTCCTTGGGTGTTTAGTGCAATGGAAAATAAAACAATAGCTGGACAGGACGCAAATTGGTTAAAAGTTCAGAAATAGCGGGATTGTCAGCTGTGGCTCACTTTGTAGCATCCTCGCCTCTGAGTCAGAAGGTTGTGGGTTCAAGTCACCACGCCAGAGAGTTGAGCACAACAATCTAGGCTGACACTCCAGTGCAGTGCTGAGGGAGTGCTGCACTGTCAGAGGTGCCGTCTTTCAGATGAAATGTTAAACCAAGCTCTCAGGTGGATGTAAAAGATCCCATGACACTATTTCGAAGAAGAGCAGGGGAGTTCGCCCCGGTGTCCTGGCCAATATTTATCCCTCAACCAACCTAACAAAAACAGATTATCTGGTCATTATCACAGTGCTGGTTGAGGGATCTTGCTGTGCGCAAATTGGCTGCTGCGTTTCCTACATTACAACAATGACTCCACTTCAAAAAGTACTTCATTGGCTGTAAAGCGCTTTGGGACGTCCTGTGGTCGTGAAAGGCGCTATAAAAATGCAAGTCTTTTAATTAAGATTATGTTTTAAAATGTGTTTCTGTTGAATCTATATTCCTCGGGAACGTTTCGGTTGTTGCCCAGGCCTCTTGAATGTGTCGCTGCTGTTCCTGATCAGAGTATTTTTTTGGCTTCTTTTTGGAGATAAGTTGGGATTGGAGCCGCACTTTCTCCAGCACATCGGAGTTGGCGGGAGGCAGCAGAGGACGGGTCTGTGCAGCAACACCCACCCACCCAGCCAGCAGCTTCAGTATCCAGCCCAGCAGCACTGGGTGAGCTGAGCTGAGCGCACGGCTTGACGACTCGAGTTGCCCGGAGAGCTCGCAGCCCCGCCGCTGCCCAGGGGGTGCATGTTTTGCGGGAAGGGTCGCTGCAGGTCGGCTCGGACTGGGTAGAATGTAAAAAGTGACAGTGCGAGGTGGGAGAGATTTACTGCACTGTGCGTTTGGCAGCTGGAGCCCGACAAACTGCAGATCTCCCCGGCGAAGCTCCGGGAAATAAATGCATTGGGGGGGGGGGGTGGTGGGAAAGCGTCCCCATTCCAGTGAAAGGTGAGACTTTAGTGTCCTATTAGAAATGCTTTTTCTTTTTTGCAAGATTTTGGGACCGGTATTGCACTCCCGGGAGACAAGCGATTTATTGCCCAGAGCACAGTCGCTTGCCTGAAATCCTGTGCATATTTTGCATGTTAAGGGAGTTTAAATGGTAAATTAATCGGTCAGTTTACGAGGCATGAAGAGGCTCGTTGATGGCACCGATGTTTTGCGAGTAGTTTACAACCCCTCTGATTTCTTTATTGCTGGACGAGTCAGAGGCACACCTTCTGAAAGCGAAAGGCAAAACTCTCGATCAATTTTTTCCAGGTTGTTCCCAACATCTGTAATTGTTTTTTTTCTCTCGCCCATCTTTTATAATCTGCCTGGTCCGTGGAAACCGAATTACGACTGTAAAAAACAACCCATCTTTCATCTGCTGATTGCACCTTGTCCGAGGTATGAACTAGCAGAGCGAGCCGGGCACTTGTACTTTGCTGATTTTATTTTTTATTTAAACCACAGGCTGAAAGCAATTGGAAACACAAGTCCTGGACATGAGGATAAGCGAGCAGTTACCCATATATGCACTTCTAGTGTGTGTGTGTCCTGCCGTACAGGTAGGACTTCTCCGTTCAGTACTGTTTTTCCCCCTTTCTTAAAAAGGGGAATTGTACATGCATTTTAATGTTTTGCGTGCAATTAATGCGTTCCTCTTTGCTGTTAAAATGACAGACACATTGCAAGCCTCTGGTTTATTAGCAGGTCTTGATACATTTGTGGTGATTGCAAAACATGCACAAATCTGCCAGTTTTAGCACAATTGTGTATCAGCAGCACGGAGACCCACTCCAACGTTGCTTATTCACAACTGCTAAAAAACAACTTTTTAAAAATGTCTAAACACAAGTGAAGTTCAATAATTTAAAAAAAATTAATACTGGGAGTGATGTCTAAAGTTGTAATCATTTTAGGATTCAGATGATAAATTAGAACTTGATTGACACAGGTTTCCAACACTTCCCCCAAATCAGCATTACTTGGCAATCTCACTCTGGTTGGTTGGTGTGGAAAATGAAAAATAGTGTCTGGAGTAATAGATGTTGGGCTTCAGGCTTGCTGTTGAGGTTTACTCTGCATTTAATGTACAGTCGACCTGGGTGACCTTGATGGTGACGGGCAGATGCCTTAATAGTGTTTGTCAGCATTACATCTCTTCTGATGTAACCTAATCAAGGAACAACTAGCATTGCCTTTACAGTGTCAGCCAGTGGCTCAGTGGGTAGGACCCTCGCCCCTGCATCGGAAGGTTGTGAGTTCAGGTCCTGCTCCAGAGACTTGAGAGCAAAAATCTAGGGCTGACACTCCAGTGGCGTGCTGCACTGTCGGAGGTGCCGACTTTCAGATGAGATGTTAAAACTGAGGCCCCGTCTGCTCTCTCGGGTGGTCGTAAAAGATCCTGCGGTACTATTTCGAAGAAGAGCAGGGGAGTTCTCTCCTGGCTAATAGTCATCCCTTAATCAACATCACTAAAACAGATTATCTGGTCAATATCACATTGCTGTTTGTGGGATCTTGCTGTGTGCAAATTGGCTGCCGCGTTTCCTACATTACAACAGCGACTACATTTCAAAAAGTACTTCAGTGGCTGTGAAGCGCTTTGAGATGTCCAGTGGTCATGAAAGGCACTATATAAATGCAAGTCTTTTTTCATTTTGATAAATTAAAAATGATAGCTGTTTAATTGGCACTACTTCTTTGATCTGATAATGCTGCAGGCCCTCTTTCGGCACTAGTACCTTTCTTCGAGTGGTGCAAGCTAGCAGCAGCGGGTTATACTGCTGGCTGCACACTGTTTTATACTTGAAAGCAGTGGAGCTCTCCACATGTGTACTTAAATGCATTTGCAGAGCTCCACTCACTGGTGTAGGGTTTTTAGAAAGCGCTAGCATTTATATAGTGCTTTGGGACGTCCTGAGGTCATGAAAGGTCACAGCCACTGAAGAGCTTTTTTTGAAATGTGGTCGCTTGCAATGTAGGGTTTAACATCGCATCCAAAAGACCGCACCTGTAACGGTGCAGCCCTTCCTCAGCACTGCACTGACGTGCCAGCCGAGGGCATGTGCTGAAGTCTCTGGAGTGGGGCTTGAACCCAGGACTTTCAGGTAGACTGCTGCTACTGAGCCACGGCTGACATCTTTAATCATTTTTAATCGAGGAACAACTATCTTGTCAGCTCTTTATTGCTGTTGAAACGTATAGGCAACCCAGCAGTTTAAAAAATTGGAGTTATACAGTATTGCAATTGACATGATGCCTAAGTGAGTGTGAAACTATCTGTTGAGGCAACCTTGCTTACCCAAGTTTGGATTACACAGTGATCAGTGATAGATTAGAATTGTGTGCTTAATGCATCAGTGCAATGCAAACCCCACATCACGTTGCTGAAACTGCAGTATAGCAGCCCGAATTCTTTAGTTTGTCAGTTTTTGCACTTGCACAAGAGAAGCCGTAATTCCATGATTCTGTGCCAACTACAGGATCCTGCACTCCCAGCGGGTATGGTTCGGAGACCGGAGAGATTGTAGTTGTGATTCTCTGACTCTTGACCCCTCCAAGGGTAACTCCCTGCTGGGAGTGCTGTGTTGTCAGATTACCCTTAAATTGATCACATACACACTTAAAAAGAGGCAAAATGTACCAGTGAGGAATGGATAACCAGCAGAAAGCTGAGCAACTGAATTCCTCAATTTACTTTTTTTCAAAGCTGCAAACTAATAATTAGCACAAAACCAACTGATCCAATTAACAACATCTTTACCCAGAGTGTGGTTAGAATGGGGAGCTCGCTACCACAAGAAGTAGCTGAGGCAAATAGCTTGGATGCATTTACGGGGAAGCTAGATAAAACATACAAGGGAGAAAGGTTTAGAAGGTTCTGCTGACAGGGTTAGAGGAAGAGGGCTGGGCGGAGGCTCGGGTGGATCACGGGCCAGTTGGGCCGAATGTTTCTGTGCTGTACACTCTATGTAAATTGCTACTGCAATTTGTACACGTTTTTGGCTGCCATTTTCCTTTTTTGCTCAAGTCAGTTTATACAGTTAAAAAATAACATCACAAATACATAAAATGTACGTATATTAAAATGACTAGACCTGCTAATCTGATTCTTCTTTAATATGAGAAGTTGTTGCACATAGGCTGGTGGTGCTGTCTGGAACCCAGAGCTTGAATTAGAAATTTCACCTGGCGGGGGTGGGGGACGGACTTTTTTTAGTCTTTTATACCACCACCTCCAAGTTCCCCTTCAAGTCACACACCATCCTGACTTGGAAATATATCACCGTTCCTTCATCATCGCTGGGTCAGAATCCTGGAACTCCCTCCCTAACAGCACTGTGGGAGCACCTTCACCACACGGACTGCAGCGGTTCAAGAAGGCGGCTCACCACCACCTTCACAAGGGCAATTAGGGATGGGCAATAAATGCTGGCCTTACCAGTGATGCCCACATCCCATGAACGAATAAAAAGAAAAGCTCTTAAATAAAAATTCTGAGCTAATGGTCTCTGGTGAAGCAGGCCCAGCAGCGCCTATATTTCCTAAGGAAGCTGAAGGGATGTAACCTGTCACCCCTGATCCTCTCTAACTTTTACCGCTGCACAATAGAGAGCATCCTGATGAACTGTATCACAGTATGGTATGGCAGCTGTAGCTACTATGACCGGAAAGCCCTGCAGCGGGTAGTCAAAACTGCCCAACGCATTACCGGCTACCGACCATAGAGCACATATACCAGAAACGCTGTTTACGGAGGTCACGGTCCATCATCAAAGACCCTACCCACCCCAGCCACAGTCTGTTCGCCCTCCTGCCACCTGGGAGACGCTACAGATGCATTCGCACCCGTACGACCAGATTTAGGAACAGCTTCTTTCCCAGGGCTGTCATCCTACTGAACTCCACAAATAAACTCTAAAGCCTGCACATCTGCCAATGCACTTTATTATGGTTATGTTTATGTTAATGTATTACAAGCCAAATGTATGTTGAATGTTTAAATGTCTTAATCTAAATGTACACTCTCGGGAGCCGCAAGCCTACATTTCGTTGTGCTGCGCTTGTGCACTAACAATGACAATAAAAGTTGATTTTGATTTGATTTGGTTGGGATGGAGTTATTTTGTGTTGGAGGGAGCCCGATTTTTGTCTCCGGACCAGAGCAGGCTGTTTAAGGTGTTTGCTGAAATCAGATACTGTGGCTGGAGTCAGTCATTTAAGGTTCAGACCATGAGCAGTTGGTGATCTATTCAGGTGCTGGTCATTGGAGATGTGACAGTGGGGCGAGATTCCCTGGGCAATGCAACGGCAACTGTGCGATGCTAGCCCAACAACCGCTTCAGTTAGAGACGCAAATCCACAGCGCGGAAGTAATGGAAAGACAAAGAGAAAAGTATCTTTAATAATTGTGTAAATAAATGTCATGATTAGGCTGCAGTGGGATTGTGGTAAACATCAGTAACTGCCCTGCATGGGAGACCTGTTGCTATTAGGAAGGCTTTATTCCAAAGGTCTGACAGAATAATGGAGCTAAATCGACATGTCCGCATGATGTGACTGCTGCAGTACCTGGGTGAATGACAATATTTGCGTTAATTCAGCTCCTTCACATCGTTGATCTCAGTAGCTGTTCCCAGTTAGTTTTTCTGATGTCATCACATCCTGTTTCAACAAGAATACCTTAAAAACATTATAATAATTTACAGCTGTTTTATTTTTTAAACATGCCGTAATAATGGCTATTTCTCCCCGAAGCTGCATTTCTTCTTAATTTGCATGACCGTGTTTGTTTAGGTGAGGTGGTATTGCCCCTTAAAACAGGAATACTGTAATGCAATAAACTCCGCACAAGTGCAGTAGCTGCCACTAGATCTGCTACATTTATTATATGTGGGTTATCTTTGAGGAAAAAGCTTGTTGAAGTGAAACCGTTCGGTTGTTGGCTTGTTGCTTGCAAATTCCAAGTAACAGCAGGAAGCCATTGAAATTAATGTGTGTTGGACTTCATATGCATCATTTAAAACTACAGGCTTCAGCTATTCTTTTGGTAATATTAAAAATTAGGTCTTTATTGAAGTGGCACTGAGATGAAACTTAAGTTGTAATGTAGTTTTTAATTCCCTTCCAACTGTTTGTCATGTTTAAAATGTGCGTGCCTGAGGCAGACGTAATAGTCTCGGGGGAATTTTATATTGGCATCTGTTATGATCCTGACATCACAGTGATAGCCACCATATTTAAAATTCCAGGCTATGCTCTGCTGTTGTGATGTGACATATGATTCCTTTGCAAAATTCAGTAGCAACCTGAGAAAGATAACCGTGAAAGAGAAACATAACATTAGATACTTGTTTAGTTACAGTCTACATTCAGTTCTTTGAAGAATCAGTTCTTTGAAAATTGAATGCAATATTAAATGTCAGCACACACAACAAATGTAACTTAAAACTAGCTTATATTTGGTGCTGTGCTAACTAGCCTAAGTGTGTTGATGTCTTGCATCTGCAGTTTAATTCTAAGGATCGCATTGTTAAGAAATGCAGTACTGTGATTTTTTTTGTTCAGTTGATTGTAAGAATACAAACTCTTAAGTTTTCTGTGGCTGAAGTTGCCCAGAATGGTTTTGATAACATAAGGAGTAAATGGTGAGAACATTGGCCTTTCAAACTGTTAGGGAGGTGACATTATATCGTTGTAAAAAAAAAGGTATGTTATGCAAATGATTGAGAGATATCCATACTGTCTATCAAGGAGATAAGTAAGTCTTGTAAAAACTTATTTCAAAAAGAGGACTTGGATGAGGCCACCTTTGAATCTAAATTTTCATGCAATGGCTGTATAACATTACACTGGCAATCCCACCTGAAAAGATTGGTAAAGAGGTGGAAATGGAGGTGCCAACTTGGAAGAACAGTGAGGTGCCGGAATAACAACAGAAAATGCTGGAAAAACTCAGCAGGCCAGGCAACATCAGTGGAGGGAGAAATAGAGTCAACATTTCAGGTCGAAACCCTTCGTCAGGACTGAAAAAGCACAGGAAATGAAACCGATTAAAAGGCCAGTTTGGGGGCAGGGAAATGGGGATGAGAGAACAAAAGAGAAGTGAAGAGACATTAAGAGGTATTCAAAACCAGACGAGATGGTGATAGGACTGGTGGAGACAAAAGACGGCTCTAGATTAGGTGTGAAATGCGCTGGCAGAATGGGAGACAGCTGCCATGTGGGAGAGAGAAAAGGGGGAAGGGCCAAAACAAAGGTGTGGATAAAAATATATAAAAATGTAATAGGGGCCGAGGTTCTGATCTGAAATTGTTGAACTCGATATTGAGTCCGGAAGGCTGTAAAGTGCCTAATCGGAAGATGAGGTGCTGTTCCTCGAGGAACAATTCAAGAGCCCGAGTACGGTGAGGTCTGAGTGGGAATGGGGCGGTGAATTAAAATGACAGGCGACCGGAAGCTCGGGTTCACCCTTACGGACTGAACGGAGGTGTTCCGCAAAGCGGTCACCCAATCTGCATTTGGTCTCCCCAGTGAGGTGCCGGATATTGTCAAGCATTTAGGGAATTAGTTGGGGCAAGGCATGTTGGGAAAATCAGGAAGGTGTTCAAGCTATGAAGTAGAAACTAATTGGCTGGTGCTTGGGCAAGGTGAAGAGTGACAGAGGCGTGGAGGAGAAACGTTGGTTGTAAATGGAATGGGCGAAGTGAGACGACGAGCAGTAGAAGTTTGTAAGTTGCCAAACGTTTTGCTGGGACAATGAAAATAGCTCAGATTGGAAAAACGAAGCCACTATTTTTCTGATTATATGTGTGGATTCCACACTCCTAGTAGGACTCAGGATTTTGCTGCCAGCGTGTAGTGGCATTTCTTTGATCCGTACTTCCGTTGAGAGAGATGGGATTTGTGAGTTTGCTTCGTAGTCAATATTAGATGGATTTATAGCCCTGAGTTGGTTTCGGGCAAAAGGGGATACAATTGGAATTCTGTATGCATCTGTGACTGATTCCCAATTAATTTGTATTATTAATATCTGATAGTTTTTATCCTATCTGGTTTGTGAGAAATATCCATGTCAAAAACAAGGTATCTGCACAGATGAGAAGGTTGTTGGCAAAAGAGAAGAGTGAGTGTGTGAAGCCATAAGTGTGATTGCAAAATAGAGCATTGTAGTAGGAGGTGGAAAATTAAAAGAAAACAATCGACATGTTCTGACATAAGAAAGGAAGATAATATACACAAGGTACTTCAACCAAAATAATAATGAAAAAATCTTATTCTGAAGCTAAATATTTTTGAATAAGGCTTCAGTCAATTTTTTTCCCAATACAGCATTTTGTTATCGTGAGTTTATATATATGTTTGCTACAAAAAATATTTAATGTCACAACACCACTGACTATTAGCAGCTCTGTCTCTTAACTCTGAATAAAATAGTATTTTTATTTTGTAAGTTTCCTTTTGGCATGGACATTTTTGTTGTAGGCAGGTATTTTTACTCGTCGTAACTCTTCGGGAGTTGCCTTGGAACTCTCAGCGGCGAACAAACTACGCCAGCCGTTCATTACACTTGCCCACAGACCTTCTGTGGGATTTTGCATTGGGACTTGCTGTAAATTAGAGAGCATAAATGATACATCGCCCTCTATGGGGGAATCTGGGACCTGCGTGAATAGGACAAGCATCTGTGCAGCTCCTTAACCAATCAAATTGAAGAATTGTTAATGAGCAGCGCAGAGTCTAAACCAGGAAGTGTCAGTTAGAATATTTAGTTCAAAATCAAATCAGGTACAGAGAGCAAAATAAAGAGAGGGAAAGAAAGATGGAATTATGAGAGAGATGAAAGACAAAGAAAAAGTTAAATATATATATTTTTTAAAAATACACCAACATTAACTAAAATCTGAAGGGATGAGACTCCACATTTGTAGAAGTTAATTTTCATTTCCCTAGAGGTTGTTTGACAGTAATTAAGACTTATCACGCTGTTAAAAAATTTACTTACACTGGAATGGACAAGCCCTAACTTTTTCTGGTGAGTTTTGTGGGTATATATATCACATAAGTAGAGCAAATTCATGCCGTTCCATGTATTTCAATGCCAAGTCTCACGGCGAGATACCATTCTCGCGCAGCTTCTGGAGGAGCAGGGCAACTCGGCAGCAACTTTCGGATTTCCGTGTTTTACTCTGCACGTGCGGTCACCGGAAGTTGCTGCCCGCTTTACACTTTAGTAATGCTGAACGCTATTAGCCTCACCTTTAGTTCCACAGCAAAATCCAGCCCATATAGTTGAGCTGCTTGGTGTTGTTTTGGATTTCTTCTCTACCATTGAAGAATTTTACTTGGTCCTTAGACTCTTGGTCCAAGAATATTACATTCCTCACTCAAGTCTTGTTAACTGTAGTGTTATGTTTTGTTAAGATGTAATGTAAAACAGCATGGGAATCATTATTGAGATGGTAGAGAATGTTTGTTTTGGGGTGAATGCAAACTTTTTTTAAAGAATACTAGATCTCCTATGGTGAATCAGATATTATATTGTTGGAAGAGGTTGCTGGGATATAGGAGTGGGCAGGATATATTTAGCCTGTGAAAGAATTTGCAAAGAGGTTTGAGAGATATTCTCAGAGGCAAGGAAGTAATTTCTATTGGCTAAAATTCCCCAGAAAGCAAACATTCTGAATGTGTCAGAAAAGTGCCTGAAGTGATTGGTGATCAAGATAACTTTTGGCAGTGGAACTGAAACATTTTTGATATTTCATACATACAATTAGTGTCAGCAGAAGCAATGTAGCACTGATGTAAGCATAGTTATTTAGAGTCGCCTGCGTGCGTACAAATCAAAAATAATGTAAGATTAGTGATTAGTTTGTCTATACTAGTGTACATTCATCAGACACCAAGCTGTTGCACTGCGAATAGAACTTTTCATGATTTAAATTCTCCAAAGAAAACACAATTGTGTTTTGCACAGCGTGAAATTGGTAGTTTAACCTTGAAGTTTGTTTAATAAAAGCGTACATTAACTGTATCACGTAAAGTATGGGGTGCATCATCGGAGAAACAGCTGACCTCTGAATGAATAATGGCATTGAAAGAAGCCACCGTCCAAGAAAGTACAGTACCATGTTGTTTGATCGGTAGCACCCTTGCCTCTGAGTCAGAAGATTGTGGGTTCAAGACCCACTCCAGAGACTTAAGCACAAAAATCTAGGCTGACACTCACAGTGCAGTGCTGAAGGAGTACTACAACTGTTGGAGGTGCCGTCTTTTGGATGAGACGCTAAACTGAGGCCCCGTCTGCTCCCTCAGGTGGATGTAAAAGATCCCATGGCACTATTTTGAAGAAGAGCAGGGGAGTTATCCCTGGTGTCCTGGCCAATATTTGTTCCTCAATCAATATCACAAAAACAGATTATCTGGTCATGATCACATTGCTGTTTGTGGGAGTTTGCTGTGTGCAAATTGGCTGCCGCGTTTCTTACATTACAACAGTGACGACACTTCAGAAGTAATTAATTGGCTGTAAAGTGCTTTGGGACGTCCGTTGGTCGTGAAAGGCGCTATATAAATGCAAGGTTTTTTTTGATTTACCTTTTAATAAAGTTTAGAGGGAAATTACATTTTTTAAAAGGCTAAAAGCACTCTATCCTTTGAGTTTCTGCGCACACGCAGCCCTTATTAGGCCAACTCCAGGTGGGCAAAGTTGCATTACCTGTCGTTTGACTTGAGATTTTTCAGAGGAAAATGCTGTACTGCACTGTAGTTATTTTATGTAACAGATGCATACCCAAAATTTAGGATGTTTGGGACTTCAAAAGGAATTTCATGAATGCTGAAATTGAATAGGAAAACTAAGTCAAGGTTGTGCCCCGAGTTAATCCTTAATTTATATTGTGACTCCCTTAGGACTAGTAAATGTCAGGTCAACGTCACCTGTTGTTTTACGGTCATAAGGCAATGTTTAAAAGCTCAACAGTAGTCAGAAACAGCAGTATGAGGTTGGAGTAAGTTTGTGAAAAATCACCATGGTCGTGTGTTGTGCTTTGTTTATAATGGCTGATTTGAAAAAAAAACAAGGGTGAGAATGATATTTAAATGAGGCACTGTGTATTTTTCCTATCCGCCTTGGACAGGATTGCACTGAGTTGGCCTGATGGGGGCTGCAGGAACTCGGAGTTTTTAGCCTTTTTAAATTTAATTTTGCCGTACATTTTCAGTTCTTTTTCTTTTGCACTATTACGAAGCTGGTTAAAAAACATGTTTTGAATTTTTCCTATGATAACAGGTACTGTTTATGACCGACCTAAAGCAGATCAATATTTGCTAATTCAATGGAAAGCTGACGAACTTCAAGAATTTTGCAGAACAGGAGGATTGAAAATCATGATTTAGATATGAATGTCGGAGGTATGATCAGTAAGTTCGCAGATGACACGAAAATTGGTGGAGTGGTAAATAGCGAGGCGGGAAGCCTCAGGCTACAGGACGATATGGATGGGTTGGTCAAATGGGCAGAACAGGGGCAAATGGAATTTAACCCTGAAAAGTGTGAGGTGATGCATTTTGGGAGGACTAACAAGGCAAGGGAATACACAATGAATGGTAGGATCCTAGGAAGGACAGAGGATCAGAGGGACCCTGGTGTGCAAGTACATAGATCCCTGAAGGCAGCAGGACAGGTAGATAAGGTGGTTAAAAAGGCGTATGGAATACTTGCCTTCATTAGCTGAGGCATAGAATATAAGAGCAGGGAGGTTATGATGGAGCTGTACAAAACGCTAGTTAGGCCACAGCTGGAATACTGTGTGCAGTTCTGGTCGCCACACTATAGGAGGGATGTGATTGCATTGGAGAGGGTGCAGAGGGGATTCACCAGGATGTCACCTGGGCTGGAGCATTTCAGCTATGAAGAGAGACTGGACAGGCTGGGGTTGTTTTCCTTAGAGCAGAGAAGGCTGAGGGGGGGACCTGATTAAGGTGTACAAAATTATGAGGGGCATAGATAGGTTATTTGAAAGGAACTTTTCCCCTTAGTAGAGGGGTCAATAACCAGGGGGGCATGGTTTCAAGGTAAGGGGCAGGAGGTTTAGAGGGGATTTGAGGAAAAACTTTTTCACCCAAAGGGTGTTTGGAATCTGGAACTCACTGCCTGAAAGGGTGGTAGAGGCAGGAACCCTCACAACATTCAAGAAGCATTTAGATGAGCACTTGAAACGCCATAGCATACAAGGCTAGGGACCAAGTGCTGGAAAATGGGATTAGAATAGACGGGGCTTGATGGCCGGCGCGGACATAATGGGCTGAAGGGCCTCTTTCTGTGCTGTATAACTCTATGACTAAAAAGAACGTGGACAAAGGAGCTCTTATAATACAGACTTTAGAAGGAACTGCGGACGACATCTAAGCGCCAGCTACAGAATCTTGTGGTGATCGGCTGTTGAGGGGAACCAGCCGTAGAGCTGGATGGTATGAGCCCTGAGATTTGGGGAACGTGTGGCTTCACTTTCCTCTACTCCCTCGATGCTCTTCTCTACATTAATGCCCAGGGTTGGCTCTCTCAAGCAAATTAGGACATGTAATTTCTCAGCCCATCTCCAGTTCAGGTTTCTTCCCTTGTATTATGTGCCATCCAGTCTTGCAAGCAGACAAATGGTCTACAGATGTAATTTGAAGAAGCACGTTTACATTGTCAGACACACACCCAACCTGCAGTCCATCTTCTTTGTCAGTGACCATGTCTGAAATCCTTTCAAGATGAGTGTGGCAAGGCTTTCAATTGTCAGTTACACCATGAATGTGTGCCCTGCTGGAATATGAGTATGCGTGGTAAATAATGAAAGAGCTGTAAGCTTGTTTGAGGGCCTGGTATGGGCCAGCATTAGAACAGTTTGACCAGCCATACTTTGCGGCATGCAACTGGTAAATGGTGATCTTTCCTTGTCGGCTTCCTTGAGGTGCGCTGCCTTGTAGTTCTTGGGTTGCACGAGTAATGTATGCGACGCTGAGCCTGGAAGCCACCTCTTGCCAGGCATGCTGCTCTACTGCCCTGTGGGGAATGTGCCTGGGGTGGCAATTAGGTTAGCCCTCACACACCCACCACTTGTAGCAGTGCCACCACATCACCAGCCATCCTACAAGGAAGCGCAGGTACTGCACCACTTCATCACTTACCCAAAGACTATGTTTCTTTCCTCCACAGTTACTTTGCCTTCCCTTGGCTTTTGTCAGACACTTCTATTTCCAGTGTAGCCTTTGGAAAAGCTGTAAAATTAATTTAGCGTACTTGGACAGAACTTTTTTTTCCCCCATATGTGTCCACTTACCTTTAATTGGCTGCATTTCTTTAAATGTTGCCTGCAGCCCTTTTAAGGGCCGATCAGTTGTGTAATTTGCTGCCCCGCCCTTTGGCGAGCTCTCACCGCCAGATCCAGTCTGGGAGCATGGCTTGCCTGGTTAAGGCCAACTTGGTGAAATCCCGCGAGGTTGTTCCTGTACGATGTTGGCAAGTACGAAGCTCGCTGCGCTACAGTCCCTCTGGTTCAGCATGGAGACTGGAAAATTCCCTCGACTGAAACATGAAAAATTTGGAACAATTTGTAAAATATTGGGATCGGCAGCGACGTTTTCTTCGTATGCATAAAGTTGAAGTCAGTTGTGATCAATTAAAGGAATGCTTGAATTTTTGGGTAGAATTAGCAATACTGATAATTGCTTACACGTATAAGAAAATGTATTATGAGATGTTTTCAGAAATAAGAAGGAGCATAAAATCAAATTAAGTAAAAGTGGGAAGTAAAACAGAACATTTTAACATATCTCCTACTGTACTTACTGCATAATATGGTTTTGTTTAATTGTTCTTAAGTTGACCCAGTGGAATGCTAGTAAGTCCAGGGAAGCTTCAGGCACTCCTGCCTGCTTCAGGCCCCAGATGTTCCTGCCCCCAGTTACTTCATCACAGGACTGTGATCCAGCACCATCTCTGTTTTAACTTGGACCTGTGACCTGCTCTATCCACGTTCCAGCCCTGCTTCATCCAACTGCTCCACTTCCTAGACCCATGTTGCATTCCTTGTTCAACTGCTCCTCTCCTCTCCTCTCTCCATGCTGCATTGCCCATCCAAATACAACAGCTTGCATTCCATACCAATCATAATTAGTTTGTTAGTCTCCTGTGTCTAGTGGCACACAAGGCATCCCATTTCTTCCACCGCTGTCTGTCAAGGGCAGTATATCAAGAGTATCATCTTCCCTTCCATCCAGTAGATCATGGTTTTTCAAAGTTGATGTTTGGAGTTGCAAGTCTGTAACCGACTCATCTTGTCTTTGGGTTGTTTCCCTAACGAAAGGCACTTTACGTGGACAGGTCATTAGTCTGACTCACAACCTCACTACCAGGAGGACCAGTGGACTGCCTTTAGTCTGGCTCCTACCTTTCAACCTGCCTGGCTTGGGTGGCTCTACCAGGAGTTACTCCTTCACCAGCATCATAGGAGCAGGCAAGCCTTCCCCCATGTCAAGGTGCAGTCTCTAGTGCATGTAGGAAGATCCCTCAAGGTGTTTTATATATTGAGGGAAAAGAAACCGTGGATTCCAAGCAGAAGAGAAAATGGAGATGGTTTGGGTGGGGGATGCTGAAGGTATGGTGAAAGAGAAGGGTTTTGAAGAGGTTTTTGAAAGCAGAGGCGATAAGGTAGAAGGTGTTTGAGGACAGAAGTGTAATGGCTGAATGGGACAACACCACTGTTGGAGCTGAAGGGGTGGAGAACGAGGAGTTTCCTGGTGTTAAATGAGTGGAGGAGTGCATGGGGCTAGAGGGCTGGTGAAGCTCACTGAAATAGAGTGGGGTGAAGCCATGGACGAATTTGAAAGCGGGGTTGAAAATTTTCTCAAGTGAACTGGGGTATGAGGAGCCAGTGGAGTTTGGAGAGGCTGGGGTAATGGGTTTGTGGGACTTTGTGCAGGTGAACATGAAAGCTGCAGTGTTCTGAATGTGTTGTAACTTTAGGGTTAAGGTGGCGAGGTTGGCTAGGTTAGTGTGTGATACGTTGAGCCTCAAGGTGATGAATGCATGGCTTTGATGGTGATGAGAGAGGAAATGTTGCCGCGGTTAGAGAACCTGGTGTCGAGCAGCAGGAAGCTCTTCACTTCCTGATAGCCTGAGGTGATAGATGGGGACGTTGATGAAATCAAGAGTGTGTTTCAGTTACTTTAATGGAGCAGTATAGGGCAAAGCAGCAAACTTTTGAGGTTTCCCTGTGGGTGCCTCCACGGTCCCTGCTCCATAAAATTTGAAGCTATTGGTGACCTTTGCTGTCATCAGGAGTGCTAATGTGGATGCTTGGCTGGCCCTGCATCTCTGCTTTGAATGCTCCTGCACCTTGTGTTAAACTCGTGGTACATCTGACTTGCAGTCTCCACGCTCACCAAAAGCCTCCTCACCATAAGGTTCCTCACGGACATGGCTTCCTCTGCCCACTGTTTCTGGGTCACGCTCACGTCTTGCGATACTTTGGTCACTGCACCCAGTCTCTGGCAGAAAGCTCTGCTGTATAATCCATTTTTGTTACTTCTGTGGTGATTTCTTCAAAAGGCTTCTAATTCAAGCTCACTAATGCCCAGCCAGAACTGTATCCTTACATCATTCCGCACACCTTTTCGTTGAGGTCTTTTAACAGGGCCTTAAATTGGGCTTTCTTAATTTTTATTACTAACATCAGTAAATCCATTTTTGGAGGGAGAGTGATCTTCAGAACAGCACTAAACACTGATAAAATAGTCTGTTAATGTCATTACAATATTATGACAGTGACTATGGGCTGGATTTTGCAATGGGGAGCTTTTGGAGGCGTGTCTCCCACTTGTCAGGTTTTAGTCCCGCCTCCATCGACTTCTGGCCAACCCACGCTATCTTCCCTTGATTGACCTTGTTAAGCCCGCCCAGCGGGCTTAGTAGGCCAATTAAGGGGAAGCCAGTTACAGGAAACGTCAGCGTATGACGTTCCATCTGTCAAAAAGTTTTGACAGATGAATTGTCATCGTTTGACAGCTCTGTGAAGCTGTCAAACACTGACATTCTCTGTTGTTTGATGAGTTCGTGTATTCAATACTCATCAAACCTCTTTTATGAGCAGAAATTAGATGGTTGTTGCATCTGAGAATGCAGCAGCCATCTGTCATCTCTGCCGGTGAGATGCGAGAGTCTCCGCATCCCCAACTGTTGAAGCCTGCAGGAAGAAACAAAGGTAAGTAAACATTTTGTATCACTTTACACTCCCCTCACACACTTACCTCTCCACACTTGCACCCATCACTTACCTCCACAGTGCACTTTTGTACCCCTCTGACCCCCGCAGATTCATTGCTCGCCTCTGTGACCCTGGCAGGGTTTTCCGACATTGGGAAGCCCGCGACTCTGGTGGAAAAATGGGGATAATCCTCTTAACTGCCTATTAATTACCTATTAAATGGTTGTAATCTCTTTCCTGCCTCCAGGAGACGGGACCCGGCGCGGGTCAGCTACCCACCTCCTGGAAAGATGGCATGGAGGCGGGTTGGGGGTGGGATGGGCACCCGCCCCTAGATTCTGCCATTTTCCCAGCAGTCCCACCTCCAAACCTGCCTCCCCAGGGCTGGCAAAATCCAGCCCTATACTTTCAAAAGTACTTCATTGGTTATAAAGCGTGTTGGGATGTCCTGAGGTCATGAAAGGCGCTATAGAAATGCAAGTGTTTCTTTCCATTACAGTACTTGCTTTTTTTTGATAAAATCAGTGAAGACGGTGTAATGATATCAGCAAATAGAGATGGTATTTGCCTGTTCGATTATGATGCCTTAATAGCATGTTTGCATGTATTGATTGCTTGTGCCTGACCAGCAGAGGGCATGTGACCGAGAGAAGCAAGGCAGTTAGTTTAGTTTCAGTTTCGTTCTAGATGCATCACTAGCATCGTGTCTCCTGTAAAGCTGTATAAAGAGTTGAACAGACTTTAGATTAAAACTCATTCTCTTTCATGAATGTGTCATCATTGAACCCACAAAGAAATCAATACATGGTGTCAGAAGTGATTGAAAGAGATGAAGAGAAAAAATCTGAAGTTAAATCAGCTCTCCACAAATTAGCAAGCCAAAAGAGAACATCGTTGCTTACCATTGGAGAATAGCTAACGAAGTGAAAAATGGAAGGTTTACACCCACCGGCGACGCTTCAGTTGACAGGTAATGTGGCTGAAAATTGGAGAAGGTTCAAACAACGTTTGGGGTTGTATTTATCAGCAATCGGAGCTGACAAGAAAAGTAATGAAAGGAAATCGTCACTGTTCTTGCATGTCGTGGGTGATGAAGCGCTGGAGGTGTATAATAACTTCACATTCGCTGCTAATGGAGACAAAATGAAGCTAGATAAAATAATGGAACAGTTTGAGGCCTACTGCATACCTAAACGTAACGTGACGTTTGAGAGGCACAGATTTTTCACATGTGTACAGAAAACGGGTGAGACTATTGATCAGTATGTGACTGAACTGAGAAACCGAAGCAAAACATGTGAATTTGGGGGACTGACAGACTCGCTGATAAAAGACAGACTGGTGTGTGGTATTCCAGATAATGGTCTAAGGGAAAGACTGCTAAGAGAGCAAGATCTAGACCTGGGAAAAGCCATAGCACTGTGTAGGGCTACAGAGACTGTGAAGTTGCAGGCAAAGGAGCTGTTCAGTGACAGTAGCTGCAACGTGGATGCAGTGAGAATGAACGGATACAAACCGTTTAACAAAAAGAGCGCCAATGTGAAAAAAGAGGTGTGGCCAGCGAATGAAAATGAAAGGGACAATCGAAAGTCATGTAGTCGATGCGGTACACAGCATCCACCAAGAAAGTGTCCAGCATATGGTAAAACATGCGATAGTTGCAACAAGAACAACCATTATGCCCGTTGCTGCAAGAACCAAGTGCAACAAAGCAAGGTCCATGCAGTAGATGAAAGCGACATAGAGGAGTTGTATGTAGATGTTGTGTCTGAAAACAAAAAAGAAGAAAGAGACTGGATGTTGACACTAAAAGTGAATGACATACACATTCCATTTAAATTGGATACTGGAGCAGAAGTTAATATGATATCAGAGACTGATTTTAAGAAAATTAGACCCAGACCAAAGATACATGGAATCAAAGTGAAAGTGACAGGATACTCGGGTACTGAAATACCAGTGAAAGGAAGATGCATTGTCAAAGTGACACACAAGGACAGAGAGCACACGTTAGCATTAATCGTGGTGCCAAAGGATGTGCAAGCCATACTAGGTTTAAAAGCCTGTGAGAGACTGAACCTGGTAAAGAGAGTCCTCGTTGTGGAAAGCGAAGGAGAGACAGTCTATGATGAACTGAATGTTGCGTACACACTGGGTAAGCTGATGTATACAGCAGACACGTTGTCCAGAGCTGTTGACCCAGGAGAGCCCGCAAACACAGTGAAAAGACTGATGTGCAAGGCAAAAGACAGTGGAACTGACTTCTACCAGAGCATGCTTGTATACCGCACAACGCCGCTCGAGTGTGGTATGTCACCAGCCCAACTCCTTATGGGACGTATGCTAAGGTCAAACCTACCCATCCCGGAGGACCTCCTGAAAACAAAAGAGGGGGAGAAAGTGAGGAAGTTCAAAGACAAAACAAACACATGGACTCAGAAGGGAACTGTCCTGAGTGAAGTTCAACCAAGATCATACACCATTCAGACGGATGAGGGTGCTGTTCTGAGAAGAAATCGTCGAGATCTTCTCATGGGACCAGCCACAGCAAGTCAAAAGACTGATACTGTTGAACAACCTGATCACACAGCAGGTCAAAAGACTGATACTGTTGAACAACCTGATCACACAGCTGAGAACCAATCATCTGAGGCAACAACTCAGATTCAAGGACAATCAATCAGAAAATCCTCAAGACACGTGAAGCCTCCTGAGAGACTCATTGAGCAAATTTAAGGACTATTGTTATAGAAGGAAGTAATGTTATCTTATTCTTTCTTCAAGTTCTAGTGTATTGACATATTTCATGTGAACACACAAAGCAAGGTTAAAAAACCTTGATCATGATAATGATAATGTAAGTTCATTAAGTGTTACAGTTAAAATGCAGATTAATACAAAGAAAACATGTTGTTAGTTAAAAGTAAAATACTTTTGTTTTAAGAAAAGGAGATGTAATGATATCAGCAAATAGAGATGGTATTTGCCTGTTCGATTATGATGCCTTAATAGCATGTTTGCATGTATTGATTGCTTGTGCCTGACCAGCAGAGGGCATGTGACCGAGAGAAGCAAGGCAGTTAGTTTAGTTTCAGTTTCGTTCTAGATGCATCACTAGCATCGTGTCTCCTGTAAAGCTGTATAAAGAGTTGAACAGACTTTAGATTAAAACTCATTCTCTTTCATGAATGTGTCGTCATTGAACCCACAAAGAAATCAATACAGACGGGAGCATCAATCCCTAGGTACCCAAAGTAGAAACTTGTGACATTTCACTTAAGAAACACAACCAGCATCGTACCAAGAAAATGTAGCGGAAGAAAACATCCCCCTCCGTCTCCTGCTTGTTGCACCTATGTCCCACTGTCGTGGCCTGGCTCATCATGATGTGTTAACCCTTCGCTCCAACGCATATTAATTCTGGTGGGGTTTTTTTAAACTTGCATCTGATCGATTAAAAATGTCTGCCTTTGGGGTACTTAAGCTTGCAAATTGCTGTTGGTGAGAGATTAGTGCGTGAACACTTAACCTGTTTGTATGACATTCAGCTGCCTTCTATTTCAAAGTAGGCGTAAAACTTGTTCATTGTAAAGAGATTAATTCCCCCACTAGAATACCTGCAGGAGGATTGTTTTCAGAATGTGTGAAGCGTTTACCCGCAAATACCGCCAACAGTAATTTTTCGGCTTTAGTAACTCGTCATTTAAAATTAGGAATGAAGAGTGAAACACAATTTTCTCATGATGTCACCAGAAGTTACTATTCAAAGAAAAATGAAAAAGTTAATGACGGAAAATTCTTTTTTTTTCAGCATCATGCAGGATATAGAAAAGTGTGTTTTTTATAAACTGCCTTGGAAAAGTAACAATTGTCTTTGTTGCTGTGTTTGTGCATATTGAGTGAATAGCACATATTGCAAATTGCTTTCCTTTTACTGAAAGAAGTAGTTTGGGTAATTTGAAAGTTACTAACTGTTAATAAAGAGCAATTTTAAGCAACGCTGAGAGATGGTAACCTCTTACTTCTGTCTTTATTTCAATGTATTTGCTGCTCGTCATTACTGGATAACATTGTGGAAAACAAATGGTAGTTGCCGCAGATTTAAAAGCCAGCAATTACTTTGGTTTCCTTGGCAATGACCTGTATTTGCCACCTGTCCTTGAATTATATTGGTGCAAGTTGAGGTCTCCTCAAACTTGAGGTTCTATTATGTACTGTATGGAGGCTTTCAGTTAAAGGACATTTTTGTTATGAAGAGGCTAGAAGTGTGATCATTGAAGAGCAGAATTTATGTTCAGTCAAAAATCTGGAAGAAATACAGGCCAGTTACGGCATTTGTTACCATGGCGATAGTGAAGAATTTCTTTAAATACAGTACTAACCATTCTTGTTTGGGATCAGGCAGACCTTCTCTAGCTGCTCTAATCTGTGACGGTGTATAAAAACAAGACCTGAATAAGCAGCAGAGGATAGCTGTGTGTTAACTGTACCTCCATGCCTTTTATGGGACAAACCGTTGGCCAAAGAAAGGGGAGCTTGGCTTTTGCAAACTGACTGGAAAACATATTAATTTTACAGCTGAGTTGCGTCAGAGGTTGTGGTAGGACAGCATCAATTTGCCTCTCTATTAACGTGCTTTGAAAATAATTCCACTGCTGGGAAATGCCTATAGGTGCTGTAGCTAAGGTGCATAAAATTAGAAACAAATTGTGCAATTTTGCATTCATGTTTTGAAATACTGGAGACGCCTCTAAATCCCGCTATGGGACAGCCCCTTAAATACGTGTGTGTGTGTGCCTGCATCTGTGTGATTACACTCACTACTATTATTTAAATAGAGAAAGTAGAAGTGTGCTAACATGTTTTAACAGCTGCTGGTGTTTTTTTTTAAATAGTTACAGAAAGAACTCGAGGAGGTGCTTTCGTGCTTCAGGCTATTACTGTAAAATATTTAAATGTTTCGATATAAAATCTTTGCATATCCTCTCCCCAGCACAGAGCATTGCTGTTTAACCTCTAATGATTTTTAAAAAAAATTAAGGCAATTATGGCAATCAACACATATTTAGTAATGACAACATTTTACACACAGAATATATAATAAATGTTCAACAATTCATGTATAGTATGTGAAAATAGTTACTGAATTATTCCTATGCAGAGACTTGTTTAAATTGCACAGTGTGTTATACTAGAATGCTTTCCTGCGCGTAACAGGAATATCTGGTACCGTGCCAAAAGCTACAGGCCACGTTTAAAGTTTGAGCTTAAAGGTGCAAAACACCATGTTGGTGTAATAAATATAGGCTTCAACAGGAAAGTTACACATATCAACCAATGTAAAGGGGGGTGGGAATCTAGTTTTAAGTTCTTTACAAGTTCAGAAATCTTGTTTAAAATAATTAGATTTGTATTGCAAGCTGGGGTTGTTTTCCTTAGAGCAGAGAAGGCTGAGGGGGACCTGATTGTGGTGTACAAAATGATGAGGGGCATAGATAGGGTAGATAGAAAGGAACTTTTCCCCTTGGTGGAGGGGTCAATAACCAGGGGGCATAGTTTCAAGGCAGGAGGTTTAGAGGGGATTTGAGGAAAAACTTTTGCACCCAGAGGGTGGTTGGAATCTGGAACTCACTGCCTGAAAGGGTGGTAGAGGCAGGAACCCTCACAACATTCAAGAAGCATTTAGATGAGCACTTGAAATGCCATAGCATACAAGGCTACAGACCAAGAGCTGGAAAATGGGATTAGAATAGACAGGGCTTGATGGCCGGCGTGGACACGATGGGCCGAAGGGCCTCTTTCTGTGCTGTATAACTCTATGGGCTAGATTTTCAGTTGCTTGCGCCAGCAGTTAGCGCCTTAAGAGAAGTGATTTTCGGGCGCTATGCGTGTAGCGCCCGGGCGCAGTGCAGTTTGCGCCCCGCCCCAAATTAAGTTGCCCGTTAGCGCCGGCGCAAAGTTTAGCGGCCGCCCGGATGCGCGCGCAGAAAATGACGTCACATCCTCGTGCAACGCCCTTTGGCCGCCCCGAATCCAAACTTCAGTCGGACCGCCCCATTGTGCGGCTGGCGTCCAGAGCGTTTGTAAAATGGAACGCAACACACCCTGGGGAGCGCAAATTAAAGGGCACTCCTCCTGCACTATAAAAGGCAGTCTGCATGTGTTGTGTGGAAGGATCCAGTGTGTTGTTGTGAACGGTGTATTTATGTTTCCGGCCACCACCACCATCTCCTCCTCCTCCTCCTCCTCCTCCTGCGTTCCCCCCCAGAGTCTGCCTTTGAAAAAAACACATGCACCCTTCCCCTTTAAGAGCTCACTGGCACCAGAGTGTCTGCCGTGCGCTGCGGGTGTTGCGCTGTGCACCGCCGGCTTAGCGCCTAAAGATAGTAGTGGAACGCCTCTTTTAGCGCTCCACCAACCTCTTAGGGCGAAGCCACTGAATTTCCGGCAACGGGGCGCTACTTTGGGGCGGGCGCTAACTTCAGGCGGGCGCTAAGGTTAGCGCCCCAAAACTGTCTATACTGAAAATCTAGCCCTATGACTCTGTGACTGGACTTGGAGAGTTGGACACCTCTCGGGCAAATCTGAAGTTTTGGAGCTTAAAGTTGTGGGGGGAAAAATTCGGTTGCTTTGCGCCTCCCGTTAGTGGTGCAAAACAACTAGCGCCCGGGCGCGGCAATTTTTGCGCCGCTCGCAAAATTGACCAGACATTTTGTGGCAGCGCTAAACACTACCGTCACAATCTCCTGCGCCCGCAGATCGTGACGTCAGTCGAGCGTGTAGCGCCCTGGACTGGATATTGAGTAGCGCCCCTGCCTTTCCGCCTGCCGCTAGCAACGACCGGTTGAGGGGAGCGTTTTGCAGTCGGGAAGGGACTGGGGGAGCGCTATTTAAAGGCAACCGCTTCCTGCCTTTTTTTTGTCAGTGACATTTTTGCACCACGCATTCTGAGAGAGAGAGAGAGACTTCTGGAGAGATTCAACACTGTATGAAGGAGTTTTGGGTACTGAGCAGCACTTTGCAGGTTCATTTTGATTTGATCTTCCTTGCATCGATTTAGAAGAGACTATGGGGGCTGCACTCTGAGCTCTTTCCCTGGGCCTCTCCATTGTTCTTTCCAGCAGATTTGATGTACAGGTCTCTCCAGGCCGAGATTCAAGGCTGCAATGAGCAGGGTGTGGATGGGGAGCAAGATAGACCCTCCCCTTTAAGAACTGGCCAGCGCCAGTGTTCCATTGTTCCTGAGCTGGAGATAGAGTTTGCAATCCCAGATGTCTTTCTGTGATCCTGGGATTTTGGGATGCTATCTTGTAAATCCAGATTGGCATTGGTATGCCAGTCACCATTGCTTTCTTATTACTGCCAGGATCTCTGTCTCTTTAACCATTTCCTCGTTTTAATGTTTGTATGCTTCTCATTTCATGACCCGACGGGAGTGCCGCAGCTCTCAATAATATTGAGCCAGTGCAAGGTGACAAGTACTTAACTCAGCTTCTCCAATAACCTACCTTTTTAATTTTTGTTTCTGAAGCCCGAGACTATTCTGGCTCCTGCTCGTAAATGCTTCTGGAGACTCCAGTTCATCATAACTCTTCCGTTGAGGACACCTTTCATATTCACTCAGTCTATCTCTCAATCCTACAAAATCTTCCTGTTCCTACTGATTTTGAGTGAATCACATTCTTACTGTTGCATCACTTCAGCAATCCTGAGATTTTTAGGCTGAGAATCCCAGGATTTCAGAGTAGTTTAACTCTGTGGGAATCCCAGGATTTCAGAGTGCTTAAATTTTCTGGGAATCCTAGGATTGCAAACCATAGTTGGGGAGAGGAGAAAAGAGTTCCTGCTCCTGGTAACTCCTGCCCAGTGACCCAGCAATAACTGTGCGAATGTCAGATGAGGGCAGGACCTTCAAATAACCCATGGGCACCAAACGTCCTGGCTAACTTGTGAAGATTGGCCACTTGGGTGAGGTGTCAAGAGGGCCATGGTTGCCTGTGGAATGGTACCTCACCAAACAGTTAACTGTTGTCAAAAAAGGAGAGATCACGGGAGAAAATTGGACAAGGTAAAAATGTGGTTTGCTTAAAATCTATTTGAAATAATAATATAGACTTGCTGCCCATTTTTGTGATATTTGGAACACGTTACTGCAAATGGTGCGTGTATTCTGCGTTGGCCCTACCAACATGCATGACAATGCATTTATCTAAATATAAATACCATTTGTCAATGTGTGGCCCACTGCCCTAGTGCATCTAAACCTTTCTGGATTTGATTGCCGTCCTCTGCTGTCTTAACCCATGTACAGATTTTGGTGTCATCTATAAACTTACTTACTATACTTCCAACACCATTGTCCAGGT
Source organism: Somniosus microcephalus (assembly GCF_052327205.1). Taxonomy (NCBI): domain Eukaryota; kingdom Metazoa; phylum Chordata; class Chondrichthyes; order Squaliformes; family Somniosidae; genus Somniosus; species Somniosus microcephalus. The sequence goes on from NC_141013.1 coordinate 36,924,257, forward strand.
CCTAATAAAGACTGTGAAGAGTAGCAGGCCTTGGATCAATCCTTGGGGGACACCACTAGTAACATGACTCCAAGCTGAAACACATCCAGTAACTACAACTTTTTGACTGCTGGATTGGACCCAATTCCTAATCCAGCATTTCAAATTCCTACTGATACGACAAGATTCCGTCTTGTGAAGTAACTCCATGTGAGGTACCTTATCAAAGGCTTTCTGAAAGTCCAGGTAGACACTGTCTACTGGATTTCCCTCATCCACTACCCTAGTGACTTCCTCAAACAAAACCTATCAAGTTTGTTAGGCACGACCTATTTTTTTTCAGAAGCCATGTTGTGAATTTCTAATGGCCCCTTTGCTTTCCAAGGGACATCTTTTGCACTCCCTTCTAGCAGATTTCCAATAATGGATGTCCGGTTGATGATAGGCCTGTAGTTCCCTGGCTCTAATTTGTCCCCTTTTTAAAAATAGGAACTACTTGAGCTAGCTTCCAGTCTAAGGGAATGGTCCCTGACTCTATTGAACTATTGAAGATATGGGCAAGGGGCTCACAGAGCACCCATCCCATCTCTTTAATCACTCTCTTGGATGGATATTATCTGGACCTGGAGCCCTGTCAATTTTGAGCTTTCCTAATCTATCCAAGATGACATTACTATCTATTTTAATATTAATAATGCTTTTCAATCCTGAGCACCTCTCCTCTGGAACATATGCATCATCTATAGGAGTATAGACTCATGCAAAATAGTCATTTAGCAGTTCAGCCATAACCTGAGAATCAGTTTGAATCTGCCCTTTAGTGGTCCAATATGCTCCTTTATGACTTCTGACTGAGCTAAAAAAAAAAGCTTTTGCTATTAATGCCACAATTACCCACCGTCTTTTTTTTCCAGAGATCTCTGACCATAATAATGTTTACCTATGCACTTATAGTGGAGACTACTTTAATAATGATCTGGAGCAGGAACCGTGGCCATAGCTGTTTTATGTCCCATGTAACCCAAGAACATTTAGGATTATGTTGCCCTGGGTGTGAATGGCTAACTCAGCCTGCGATCTGCTACTGTATTCTGTTAAGATTATATCCACAGCCTGATGTTGACATAGTATTGTAAGAAGATGCAGAAGAATTATGAGATCTTATCACTTTTCAAATGTAGACATCTTAATATTAAGGGACTTTCTTGCACACACAAATGATCTTCAATGGCAAAACTAATTTTTGGTGTAGTTTGTCTAACATGGCCTTGTTACTTAGTTTATATCTCCAAATTCTGACTTTACTCTTCCTTTGAAGGGATAATTACTAGTCCTAGCCCCTTTAGGGCTACCCCAGATCAGGCGTATTCCCCAGACGTTCACTTTCAACTAAAGTTAGAGGTAGCCGAATCCTAAAGACGCTTAATTGGGTCTAAAGGTCCAGACTATATCTCCCTAAAGGAAAGGAACAACCTGAAGATGTTACCGTCCTCCAGATAGCACTTTTAATAAGTTTAGCTAGACTGTAACGTTCCGCATATTATGAGGGTCCGGAAAACTCCCCCAGAATTCTGCAACTCCTCACCAAAGAGTGTACAGAGATTGAGTTCGCGAGTTTGATACAGAAGTACTATGTGAGAGAATTCTAAAAATATGTAGATTTATTAAAGAACCGACATGTAATTTACAGTTGGTGATTCAATCGCAACATTAACCGTTCCAAATACAAAAGCTTTCACAATCTTATTATCAGAGATCCTTATTCTCAAATCTTAACTTCGCTAGATTTACAGTTCTTAGTTTATTCCAAGATATCCACCAAAATCAAATACAATACCGTTGATCCCCAAGAATCAAAGAGTTGTAGACTTATAGAGCTTGCCTCTGAAGCCGAGAATCGCTTTGCCCATTTACAGCGAATCTATCATCCCATTTGAAAGTTTAATTTTATACCCTTTCTCAATGGTATTTCCTTTGAAGTTTTCTGCTGATGTAAGCTAATTATCTCTAGTCATTTTTCTGCTGACCCCTGCTTATTCTTAGTTAGATCAGCTGGTAGCGTTAAGATTTATGTCTCTACCTTTAGGTGTTCGAAGCTTATCATAAACAGTGTGGAGCAGGTGCATATATTTGATGTCATTCTTACCAAAGTCTTCTGTTTGTGTCTTTTTATGACGTGTAAATTAAAAACACCTTAACTGGGTGCACCATTGTCTTAGTTACCTCAACTGGTTGTAACACAAACTTATGTCTCCTGTGTTTCATTTGATGTCATTTTTACGAAGGCATATGTTTCTTAATTTCATGTGATTATTTCTGAAGTGTTGGTTTAAGACACCTTAACTGGGTGTACCATTGTCTTTTTTCCAAAGACTCAGACGTCAGGAACCTCCAACATCCTGTTTCAATAAGGCTATTGATTCAGTGTCAACACCTTATCTCTGGGGATGGAGGGTCTTAGCTACAAGGACAGGTTGGAGAAGCTGGATTTGTTTTCATTAGAGCAAAGGAGGTTGAGGGGTGATTTGATAGAGGTGTACAAGATTATGACTGGTTTGGATAGGCTAGACGGGGGAAAGCCTGTATGCTGTTCACAGCTTCTCCATTGTTAAGGCTTTTAGATTTTCAAGCCCAGTTTGTCAATTTTTAATAAAGTCATAATTCTTTTATAGAATGGTGTATTTTTCTGAATAGGTATATTGCTTATTCCTTCATACCTTAAAGGTTACTTTTTAACATGTATGCATAAAATATCTGTTTCTAAAACGAAACAGACTGACCATTTAGTCTATTGTTTGAGATGCTCCTGCTTACTCACACCTGTACTTTGGTTGAACTTTAAAGCGACGGGGCCTTGTCGTAATAGGTTGGATCTCAGAAGGATAATTAACTGCAGTCTTAAAGAGTGTGCAGGGACAGAGGGACCTGGGAGTTAATGTGCCTAGATCCTTGAAGGTGGCAGGACATATTGAGAGAATGGTTAGCAAAGCATATGGGATCTTGGGCTTCATAAATAGAGGTATTGAGTACAAAAGTAGAGAAGTTATGCTGAACCTTTTATAAAGCGCTGGTTAGGCCACAATTGTATTGCATCCAGTTCTGGTCACCACACTTTAGGAATGATGTGAAGGCCCTTGAGAGGGTGCAGAGGAGATTTTACCAGAATGGTTCCGGGGATGGGGGATCTTAGCTACAAGGACAGGTTGGAGAAGCTGGATTTGTTTTCATTAGAGCAAAGGAGGTTGAGGGGTGATTTGATAGAGGTGTACAAGATTATGACGGGTTTGGATAGGCTAGACGGGGAAAGGCTGTTCCCACTAGTTGATGGTACAAGGACTAGGGGACACAGATTTAAAGTTTTGGGCACGAAATACAGGGGGGAGGTGAGGAAAAACTTTTTTACGCAGCGAGTGGTGAGGACCTGGAACTCGCTGCCGACGGAAGTGGTGGAAGCGGAGACACTCAATGTTTTCAAGGGGAGACTGGATAGGCACTGGAGGGAAATAAACTTGCAGGGCTACGGGGAGAGAGCGGGGGAATGGGACTGACTGGATTGCTCTACAGAGAGTCGGCACGGACTCGATGGGCCAAATGGCGGCCTCCTGTGCCGTTATGACTCTATGGCTACTACCTTGCTGGTGTTTGAAGATCTTTTATTGAATATTCTGCAATGTGGACCAACTCTTAAATAGCAGAGTATCATCCGATGATTGATTGTACAAAACCCCATCTGTTTGGTGTTTGGAAAAATACATTTAAAGAATTTTGCTAATCTAATGTTATTTTGAAGCGACTCCAACTTGATTTAAGTTTAATGCAATGATTTTGCATGTCAGAAACTTTAACAAAATGTTTATCGGTAGTATTGATCAACTATAAACTACCCCCTGCCCCCTCCCCCTCCCCCCCCAAAAAAAAATTGTATCAGAGATTTACTAATATTTTATGAAAAAAAATCTGAAAACACTCCAGTGTCAACCCTCTGTATTAAATGTAGATTATCTGACACTGGCAGCAAAAACACTTACAGCAAAAACAATCTCATCTGTACATGGTGATTTAAAATTAGTAATTTCCTGATGCAATCGACTGTCCCATTTTCATACAGCTTTATACCGTACGAATGGAAATAATTTTGCAAATTTACATGCAAATTGTTTTGCAAATCGGAGTGTTGATTTAATGCTGTTCAAATCGACGCTAATTTAAATGGGGCCTTCTGGGATTTTATCACTTAGACATTTCTAGGAGCAAGCTTTCATGCAGCTGTGGATTAAAAGCAGCCAACATGCTTTGCGTAGTCTGGAATCCTAGCACACAGTGTTAATAAACCTTGACTGTACACATGCAGTAAGAGCTGGAACAGAAGTAAATGTCTTTTGCATTTAAAAGAAGGAAGGTTGTTCCGGTCATCACAGATGAGGAATGCTTAAAATTTATTATTCAGAGGAATATGGCAAATATCAAGGGAATTGCCATCTGTATATTTTATTGTAGATCTCCACTGTAGGCCCCAGATAAAACGAATGATCTATATTACCCCTACAGGTGTGACGTTTATTGATTAGCCAGAATGAGCTGTTATCCCTACAAGTTGCAACATTTGTTTGCTCAATTCAGTGTATTTTGTATTTTTTTTAAAAACTTAAATCATTTGAATTACCTTTTAAAGTATATGAATGTTTCCACTGTTTTCATCATTCTGTTGTCCAGTTGTTTCAGAATCTCAAAAGATTTTGGCCACGAGTATGAGATTTTGCTGCCAACTTTGAAAGAAGCTCCAACCCAAACTGCCGAGTCTGCTCTGGGGATTCTCATTAGAGAATTGGTTGCTCATGGGGGGATGGGACGAGAGTTTAAGCAAATGTACAGTTTCTGCAACTGCGCGCTCGCAATACTGAAGAATCTTTTAATCTGAAATTGGCCTGTGGTATGACATTAAGAATGAAATAGACATTAATCGTTCCTTTTCGTTCAATTTTGTCCTTTTAAGTAGTTACATGAAACAGAAATAGCTTCGTACAAATCTGTGTTCACTTTAAGCCGAGACATTAAACCGAGGCCCCGTCTGCGCTCTCAGGTGGACGTAAAAGAACCTACGGCGAAGCTATTTCGAAGAAGAGCAGGGGAGTTATCCCCGGTGTCCCAGCCAACATTTATCCATCAATCAACATAACAAAAACAGATTATCTGGTCATTAATCACATTGCTGTTTGTGGAAGCTTGCTGTGCGCAAAATTGGCTGCTGCGTTTCCTACATTACAACAGTGACTCCACTTCAAATAGTACTTCATTGGCTGTAAAGCACTTTGAGATGTCCAGTGTTCGTGAAAGACGCTATGTAAATGCCAGTCTTTTTTTCATCTTTCATTCTAAAAAGGAGAATATACTGGTGAATGATAATGCTATATGATGTTTCCATGAATGCAGGCTTACCTAATGAATTTTAAGGGTCAATATGCCAACGGGGCCAGTGCTAGTTGAAAAAACAGGTGCTGATGAATTGGATTTGTGGAGTGGGGCTTTTTTGTGCCCAAGGCACATTTTATGTGCTGCCCTCATTTCAGGCCTCAAATTATTCAAATGTCTTTATCATACCAGGTTGCACCATTTCATGGATTTTTCATTGGGAATGTGCTCAAGACATTGAGCTGGAGAAAAACATCAGTCAGCCATTTTAGTGAGAGCAGTTCTAAAGTTGAGTGCCATCAGCACCGTCACAGGTTAGCTTCCCTGCAGCAATCCATTCATAATTTGATTTTATTTTTTGTGTGCATATTTCTGATTGCATAAGCTTCTGGTTTGGATTTTGGCTTTTCAGGTCTTTGCAAATTTCTTTTTGCGGGGGGTTTGGGGGGCTGGGCTGTATTTTTCTTGGGGAGTTGCAAATTAAGTTGTCACAACCACAGTTGAGCATTCCACTGGTTGCCCTTTCCTCTTGCAACTTTTGGCAAAGGAAGAAGTTAAAGGGATCAAAGGATATGGGGAGAAAGCAGGGACAGGGCACTGAATTTGAATGATCAGCGGGTAAATGGTGGAACAGGCTCGAGGGGCCGAATGGCCTACTCCTGCTCCTATCTTCTATGTTTGTTCAAGGAGCATTGAAAGGGGATGGGCTGGATTTTCCAAGCCCCGAGGAGGCAGGCATGGAGGCGGGACAGCCGGTAAAATCGGAGAAATTGGGGGCGGGCGGCAAACCCGCCCCCGTCCCGCCTCTGTGCCCTTTTGCCAGGAGGCGGAAGGATGTGCAGCTTCGGGTCCCGTCTCTTGGAGGTGGGAAAGGCATTTAATCCTTTTAACTGCCTGTTAACAGACAGTTAACAGGCAGAAAAAAGGATTCGTGCCATTTTACCTTCACGGGTGAAGGCTTCCCAACCTCGGCGACGTGGTGGAGGTCTGCGGTTGTCGGCGGCACCTGGAAGTAAGATGTAGAGGTGCGTGATGGGTGCAAGCGTGGAGTGGTAAGTATGTAAGGTGAGTGATAAGTTTAAAAAAGTGTGCACTTACCTTATTTTCTTTCTACAGCCTTTAGCCACGCTGGATGGGGAGAGCCGACATCCTCCTTGTCACGTAATGGCTGTTGGATCCACCGATCCTACAGACATGTGAAATTTACAAAGTTGAAAGGTTTGATGAGTCCTCACCACAAAACCTCATCAAACTAAAGAGAATGTCAGTGTTTGACAGCTTCACAATGCTGTCAAACGCTGACATTTCTTCTTTGAAGATGTCTTGACAGATAGCACGTCTGACGTTGACGTGATCTGTCAGTGACTTCCTCCCTAATTGGCTTGCTGAGCCCGCAGGGCGGGCTTAACAAGCTCAATCAGGAGAAAATCCCTCTGATTGGTCAGGCGAGGATGGAGGCGGGACATTGACACGACAAGCAGCGGACTCGCCTGCATTCACAAAATCCAGCCCGATGTGTTTACACCTGAGGAGCACCCTCCGCTCTTGCCCTTCCTGCAGTTACATTGTGTATAATCTACAGGATGGCTTCTTGGGGACCAAGGATACACTTCTTCAGTCGAATGGGACACATGGCAAGCAGGAGCCTGATAAAATACACCATTTATGTGCTGAAACATAGGTTCTGATGCTTGGGACAGTTCGAAGGCTGTTGCCATGCACCCTCACTCTGCTCGTAAGACTTGCGTAGAATGATATAGAATGTACTACAACAACAACTGGTATTTATATAGCACCTTTAATGTAGTAAAACGTCCCAAGGCACTTCACAAGAGTGATTATAAGATGAAAAAATTGACACCGAGCCACATAAGAAATTAGGGCAGATGGCCAAAAGCTTGGTCAAAGAGGTAGGTTTTAAGGAGTGTCTTTACATATAGGATTATATAGGTTATACGGCACAGAAACAGGCCATTCAGCCCAACCAGTCCATGCTGGGATTTATGCTCCACATGAGCCTCCTCCCGTCTTTCCTCATCTAAATCTATCAGTATAACCCTCTATTCCCTTTTCCCTCATATGCTTGCCTAGCCTCCCCTTAAATGCATCGATACTATTCGCTTCAACTACTCCCTGTGGTAGTGAGTTCCACATTCTCACCAGTCTTAAAGGAGGAAGGAGAGGTGGAGAGGCTTAGCAAGGGAGTTCCAGAGCTTTGGGCCTAGGCAGCTGAAGGCACAGCTACCGATGGTTGAGCAATTATAATCAGGGATACTCAAGAGGCCAGAATTAGAGGAGCGCAGATATCTCGGGGTGGGGGGCGGGAGGGTACTAGAGGAGATTACAGAGATAGGGAGGGGCGAGGCCATGGAGGGATTTGAAAACGAGGATGAGAATTTTGAAATCAAGGCGTTGCTTAACCGGGAGCCAATGTAGGTCAGCGAGCACAGGGGTGATGGATGAGCAGGACTTGGTGCAAGTTAGGACACGGGCAGCCGAGTTTTGGATGACCTCAAGTTTACGTAGGGTAGAATGTGGGAGGTCAGCTAGGAGTGCATTGGAATAGCCAAGTCTAGAGGTAACACAGGCATGGATGAGGGTTTCAGCAGTGGATGAGCTGAGGCAGGGGCGGAGACGGGCGATATTACGGAGCTGGAAATAGGCGGTCTTAGTTATGCCCCGGATATGTGGTCGGAAGCTCATTTCAGGGTGAAATATGACGCCAAGGTTGCGAACAGTGTGGTTCAGCCTCAGACAGACATTAGGGAGAGGGATGGAGTCAGTGGCTAGGGAACGGAGTTTGTGGCAGGGCCCGAAGACAATGGCTTCGGTCTTCCCAATATTTAATTGGAGAAAATTTCTGCTCATCCAGAACTGGATGTCAGACAAACAATGTGACAATTTAGAGACCACGGAGGGGTCGAGAGAAGTGGTGGTGAGGTAGAGCTGAGTGTCGTCAGCGTACATGTGGAAACTGATGCCGTGTTTTTGGATGATGTTGTGATGAAATATTCCATTCATCACTGCCTGTGACTGTGGTTGGTTTCAGGTTTCAGTTCCCTTACCTCAGTTCCGTCTCCTCGCCATTGTATTGTATATTGTAATGTATTGTGTGTAGGGCTCCGCCCATACCTGGCCCCTATGTAAGCAAGCTCAGTCTGGCCTCATATCCAGTACTGCAGACCTCCAGATGGAAGATACCTCTCTCCACTGTGTGTTACCTTCTAAGTTAATAAAAGCCTTGTTTTGTTTCGCTAACATCGAGTCTCGGAATTATTGAGGCACATCAGATGTCGCCAAGGGGCAACATGTAGATGAGAAATAGGAGGGGGCGAAGGAAAGACCCTTGGGGGACCCCAGAGGTAACTATGCGGGAGTGGGAAGAGAAGCCATTGCAGGTGATTATCTGGCTATGATTAGATAGATAAGAATGGAACCAGTCGAGTGCAGTCCCACCCAGCTGGACGATGGTGGAGAGGCGTTGGAGGAGGATGGAGTGGTCAACCGTGTCAAAGGCTGCAGACAGGTCGAGAAGGACAAGGAGGGATGGTTTACCAAGGTCACAGTCACAGAGGATGTCATTTGTGACTTTGATAGGAGCCGTTTATGTACTGTGGCCCGGGCGGAAACCTGATTGGAGAAACATGGAGTTGTGGGAAAGATGGGCATGGATTTGGGAGGCAACAGCACATTCAATGACTTTGGAGAGGAAGGGGAGTTTGGAGATGGGGCGGTAGTTTGCAAGGACAGAGGGGTCAAGGGTTTTTTTTTTGAGGAGGGGGTGATAATGGCACATTTGAAGGAGAGTGGGACAGTACCTGTGGAGAGAGAAATCGCTAAGAATATCAGCTAACATGGGGACCAGGAAGGGAAGTTGTGTGGTCAGTTTAGTGGGAATAGGGTCGAGGGAGCAGGAAGTGGGTCTCATGGACAGGATGAGCGTGGAGAAGTCAGTCGGAGAGAAACTGGAGAAAGATGCGAGTTCAGGGCTAGGGCAGGGGTGAACCCTAGAGGAAGTTTGGCCCGGTGGGCTAGGGGAAGGAAGGGAAGTGGCAGAGGCAGCTGATCGGATGCTCTCAATCTTAGAGACAAAGAAGTCAATGAGCTCCTCGCACTTGTTGTCGGAGGTGAGGGTGGAGGAGACAGGGGAGAGGGGTTTAAGAAGACGGTTAGGAGTAGAAAATAGTAGCTGGGGGTTTTCTTTGCATTCCAAAATGATCCTGGAATAGTGAGCAGTTTTGGCAGTCAAGAGTAGGACCCGATAATGCTTTATGTGGCCCAGCCAGATCTGGCGGTGAATGGCTAAACCAGTTGTCCGCCATATCCGTTCAAGTCTGCGTCCCTTGGACTTGAAGGAGCGAAGATGTGGGCCATACCAGGGGTAATGGCCAGGGTGAGAGAGAGTGTAATGGTTTTAATAGGGACTAGGACATCAAAGGTGGTGATGAGGGTGTGGTTGAGCAGATCAGTAGCTGCAGAAATGTCATGGTGAATGGAGGGCCAAAGGCTGGACAGTTGGGATTTCATAAGTGCAGTTGTAAAAGAGTTGGGAGAGAGATTTTTCCAGGGGCGGACACAGAAGGAAGTAGGGTTGGGTGTGATAAGGGGGATGTGGGTGGAAAACGATACAAGGAAGTGGTCAGAGATGGCCTTATCTTCGATTGACACGGTGGGCGTAGCAAGGCCACGAGAGATGGCAAGGTCAAGGCGGTGGCCCTGAATATGGGTTGGGGAGTTCACATGGAAGGAGAGATTAAGGGAGGATAGGAGGCTAGTGAACTCAGAGGAGTGAGAGCATGATGAATTGAGATGGAGGTTGAAATCACCGAGGATGAGAAGTCACTCAGTGCAGAGGCTGAGGGAGGAAAGCAGTGAGGATATCTTGGTGATAACATTTCTATTGGCGGTAGAGAATGAGAATTTTAAATGAGAGGTGAGAGGGGTGAAACAAGGTGAGATGCTCAAAGGAGGGGAAAGTGCCGGAGGAGTAGGGGGGACAGACCAAGGTGTGATTTGGTGATGAGAGCCACACCGCCATCATGGCAGTCTGGGCGGGGCAAGTGGTAGACGGTATAGCCAGGTGGGGAGGCTTCATTTAAGGGTAAGGTTTCATCACCCCCTTAGCGAAGTTTCTGTCAGAGCCATGATGTTGATGCAATCATCTACGATATGCTCATGGATGGCAAGGGCCTTGTTCACAAGTAAACGGACATTCTGCAGGGAGATGCAGAGAGAGTCGGTGATGGCTGACCCACTGCCAGAGTCCACAGGGTCAGCGCTTGACCTGGTGAGTTGGACGGGGAGGAGATTGGCAAGTGTTGCCCCCCCGCAGGTGCGCTGGACGGGAAGGTTGGTGAGAGAGTAGGATGGGACAGTTGGGGTTGCTACTTGTGAGGAGAAAGTGACGAGTGCCACGGTGGGCCCTTCAGAGGATGCCAAGAGAGGGAAGCTGTAGGCTTATCCAAGAAGGAGTCAAGCCTGGGACAGCGGCAGGAGAGTAGGAAGGTCGAAGAGTAATGAAGGGTTGGGGTAGGGATTTGGGAGGGCAGAAACAGGCCATTCGGCCCAACTAGCCTGTGCTGGTGTTTATACTCCACACGAGCCTCCCCCCATTCTACCTACCTCATCTATATTAGACTATAATAGTCTGTTACATTTTCACACCTTGTGTCTCTGTGAAGCACCTTGGACGTTTGTTTATGTTAAAGGCACTATATAAATGCAGGTTATTGTTCATATCTTTGCTGTAGAAAGAGGCATTACCATGGAGCAGGTGGAAGAAGAGGCCGAGCCGGAGCCATTTGGAGAGAACAGAGGCTGAAGCTTGAGCCTTTTCTCCAGAATCACTGTTGCGAACAGAAAGGGTTGTAAGGTGGCCTTAACTGCCTGATTTACGCAAAGCACAAACAGTTCTGCTCACTTGTGCTCAATAAGGTGAACTAATAAATTATCCCTACTACAGGAGACTTTGGTTTATCCAGAGGTTGTATGTCCGGAAACCTCGCTCTACCGGCAGAAATCAGGAGCCGTTCTGTTAGGTTGTTTTTCTTCTCGTGACTTTTTTTTCCAATAGTCAGGCTTTGGAAAGTCTCTCTGAAGCTGTTGCTAAGCTACAGAGACGCTTCCAAGGTACGGGCCGACTGTTTGAAGCTGTTGCTAAGCAACAGTGTTTGTTGTCAGATACGGAGATGAAAATCTCCGTATGCTTCAACATTAACTTTGTATGTCCGGCAGTTTTGATAGATCGGCAACAGGTCGGTGCCGGATATAACAACGTTTCCTGTATCCTCTGCCCCATCAAATACCAATCCATTCCTCTGCTGTTTTAATCTGCCCGATCCACGTGACCTAGCTGGAAAAAAAACCCACCTTTTATTTGTTCCAATATTGTGAGGTGCATCTGTGCTCAGTGCGTTTTCCAGGGATTCACAATCCCATTTAGACAACCCTGAGCATTTTGTGAAGAATTGAAGAACTTGTTTATTGGTTTCCTATTAAGGGAAAGCCGGTGACAGATGACGTCAGCGTATCACGCTTCAGCTGTCAAATTTTTTGACAGATGAATTGTCAGCATTTGACAGCTTTGAGAAGTTGTCAGACACTGACAATCTCTGTTCTAAGGTGAGCCCTTGTGTGGTGTATGTAACCGTTCCACCTTTAAGAGAACTATTTTAAGAGATGCACTACTTTATCTTGGCTGCTGTATACTGTAATACCGGTGGTGACCACACCGGTATATAAGTGCTGTGTAATGATTTATTGGGCAGTTCAGCCTGACCTTCGACTAGTAAAGACCTGTTGAATTTATTCTTGTGGTCTGTGTGCAGTGATTCTTATTAACAATAATTAGAACACACAGACTTAACACCTTGCATAAAGGCTCACCAAGACACCTCTCCTGAGCAGAAAGCAGATGGCTGCTGCATCTGAGAATGCAGCAGCCATTCTGTCATCTCTGCCGTTGAGATGAGGCAGCTCCGGATCCTCAACAGTTGAAGTCTGCAGAAAGAAGCAAAGGTAAGGACATTTTTTCCAACACTTTACACTCACCTCTCATACTTACACCCATCACTCATCTCTACAGCTGTCATTTCGACTCCTCTCACTCCCGCAGACCCACTGCTCGCCTCGCTGACCCTGGCGAGGTTCGCAGGAAGCCCGCAATTGCAGACGTAAAATATGGAAAAGCCTCAAAACTGCCTGTTAACAGACAGTTAATTGACTCTAATCCCCTTCCCGCCTCAAGGAGACGGGTCCCTGCGCGAGTCGGGGACCCGCCTCCCGGAAAGATGGCACGGAGGCGGTTTGGAAGTGGGGTCGGTACCCGCTCCAAGTTTCTGCCATTTACCCGGCAGTCCTGCTTCCAAACCCACCCCCGCAATGCTGGGAAAAATTCCCCCCAGTGATTCTCCTTGTACCCTACTGAAATTAGCTGATGTCTGAACCGATCCGGACCAGCCCAGACTGGATAACTCTGTTGCAAGTTTTCAATTCAGGCTAACAATGGTATGAGTTTAATTTATTTCTCTTGGTAAATGCGGTGCTAAAATCTTACCTACCATCTCTTTTTTTCTCTTTCCCACTTCTTCCCTCTGTAGAGATGAGGCCAAGGACATCAATCAGCTTGGCCACCTTTTTTTTAAATTTGAAATGCTTAGTAGACCCGTAACCGAGCTATGGCTGGCTAACTGAGTTGTAGAATACATTGGCCAGGAGCCACTAGGAAAATTTGGAATTTATTTCACTGATCCTTCTGCATAATGGGCCGATATACAGTCGATTTCTGTTGACGCCATCTGCAGTACGTACGCGGAGTAATGCGCATGGTTTAACAAAGCATTACTGTCTTGAGCTGACACTTCAAGATGACAAGTGCTTTGATGCTGTTGTACTGCGCTGGCCTCTGCATTAAGTCAGAGAATCCCATCTTTGTTCTTCTGTTTTGCTTTGACATAACGCACATGTGTGTGGCGATTGAATGAATCAATGAGGAAAAATGTTAGATAACCTGTTAGCTATGGTCTTCCTCATTCTTTGAATGGAGATCCATCTCTGGGCACAGCTGCCTCCCTTTCTGACCTCCTGCAATGTTACGAGCTCTTATTTGTGTGTTTAACTTCCTTTCATATCAGTTTTTTTATTCGTTCCTGGGATGTGGGCGTTGCTGGCAAGGCCAGCATTTATTGCCCATCCCTAATTGTCCTTGAGCAGGTGGTAGTGAGCTGCCTTCTTGAACCGCTGCAGTCCGCGTGGTGAAGGTACTCCCACAGTGTTAGGTAGGGAGGGAGTTCCAGGATTTTGATGCAGCGACGATAAAGGAACAGCGATATATTTCCAAGTCAGGATGGTTTGTGACTGGGAGGTGGTGGTGGTCCCATGCGTGTGTTGCCCTTGTTCTTCTTGGTGGTAGAGGTCATGGGTGAAAGAAATAGTATTAGTAAAAAAGTAGTACTGGAGAAATTAATGGGACTGAAAGCTGATAAATCCCCTGGACCTGATGGCCTACATCCTAAGGTTTTGAAAGAGTTAGCAATAGGGATAGTGGATGTATTGGTTGTCATTTTCCAAAATTCCATAGATTCTAGAATGGTTCCTGTAGATTGGAAGCTAACAAAAGTAACCCCACTATTTAAAATAGGAGGGAGAGAGAAGACGGGGAACTACAGACCAGTTATCCTGAAATCAGTAGTAGGGAAAATGCTAGAATCTATTATTAAGGACGTGGTAACAGGGCACTTAGAAAATAATAATAATAGGATTGGGCAGAGTCAACACGGGTTTATGAAAGGGAAATCATGTTTGACAAATCTGTTAGAGTTTTTTGAAGTTGTAACTAGCAGAATAGATAATGGGGGAACCAGTGGATGTGGTGTATTTGGATTTTCAGAAGGCATTCAATAGGGTGCCACATAAGAGGTTATTAAACAAAATTAGGGCTCATGGGATTGGGGGTAATATACTAGCATGGATTGAGGATTGGTTAACGGACAGAAACCAGAGAGGAGAAATAAACGGGTCATTTTTGGGTTGGCAGGCTGTAACTAGTGGGGTACTGCAAGGATCAGTGCTTGGGCCTCAGCTATTCACAATCTATATCAATGATTTGGATGAGGGGACCAAATGTAATACAGTATATCCAAGTTTGCCGATGATACAAAGCTGGGTGGGAATGTAAGTTGTGAGGAGGATGCAAGGAGGCTTCATGGGGATGTAGACAGGCTAAGTGAGTGGGCAAGAACATGGCAAATGGAATATAACGTGGAGAAATGTGAAGTTATCCACTTTGGTAGGAAAAATAGAAAAGCAGAGTATTTTTTAAATAGTGAGAGATTGGGAAATGTTGGTGTTCAGAGGAACCTGGGTGTCCTTGTACACGAATCACTGAAAGTTAACATGCAGGTACAGCAAGCAATTAGGAAAGCATCTGGTATGTTGGCCTTTATTACAAGAGGATTTGAGTATAAAAGTAAAGACGTTTTACTGCAATTATATAGGGCCCTGGTGAGACCACACCTGGAGTATTGTGTACAGTTTTGGTCTCCTTACCTAAGGAAAGATATACTTGCCATAGAGGGAGTGCAACGAAGGTTCACCAGACTGGTACGATAGCAAAATACTGCGGATGCTGGAAATCCAAAATAACAACAGAAAATGCTGGAAAAACTCAGCAGGCCAGGCAACATCCGTGGAGAGAGAAATAGAGTCAACGTTTCAGGTCGAAACACTTCGTCAGGACTGAAAAAACACAGGAAATGAAACCGATTAAAAGGCCAGTTTGAGGGCTGGGAAATGGGGATGAGAGAACAAAAGAGAAGTGAAGAGACATTGAGAGGTATTCAAAACCAGACGAGATGGTGATAGGACTAGTGGAGACAAAAGACGGCTCTAGATTAGGTGTGAAATGTGCTGGCAGAATGAGAGACAGCTGCCATGTGGGAGAGAGAAAAAGGGGGAAGGGCACAAAACAAAGATGCGGATAAAAAATATATAAAAATGTAATAGGGGCCGAGGTTCTGATCTAAAATTGTTGAACTCGATATTGAGTCCGGAAGGCTGTAAAGTGCCTAATCGGAAGATGAGGTGCTGTTCCTCGAGCTTACGCTGGGTTTCCGTGGAACAATGCAAGAGCCCGAGTACGGTGAGGTCCGAGTGGGAATGGGGCGGTGAATTAAAATGACAGGCGACCGGAAGCTTGGGGTCACCCTTACGGATTGAACGGAGGTGTTCCGCAAAGCGGTCACCCAATCTGCGTTTGGTCTCCCCAATGTAGAGGAGACCGCATCGTGAGCAGCGAATACAGTATACTAGATTGCAAGAAGTACAAGTAAATCGCTGTTTCACCTGGAAGGGGTGTTTGGGGCCCTGGACAGTGGGAAGGGGGGAGGTATAAGGGCAGGTGTTGCATCTCCTCCGCTTGCACGGGAAGGTGCCTGGCTGAACTAGACAATTTCATTCACTTTGCCTCCAATTTCCACCCTTCCCTCACCTTCACATGGTCATCTCTGACTCTTCCCTTCCCTTCCTCGACTTCTCCGTCTCCATCTCTGGGGATAGGTTATTGACCAACATTCACTACAAGCCCACTTCCTCCCACCCCGCCTCCTGTAAGGACTCTGTTCCGTTCTCCCAGTTTCTCTGTCTCTGCCGCAACTGCTCCGACGATGCCACCTTCCACACCAGTGCTTCTGACATGTCTTCCTTTATCCTCAACCGAGGATTCCCCTCTACCGTGGTTGACACGGCCCTCGACCATGTCCGTTCTATCTCCCGCACTTCTGCCCTCACCCCTGCCCCTCCCTCCTGGAACCATGATAGGGTTCCCCTTGTCCTCACCTTTCACCCCACCATCCTCCAAATTCAACGGATCATCCTCTGCCATTTCAGCCACCTCCAACGTGATCCCACCACCAAACGCATCTTCCCTTCCCCTCCACTTTCAGCATTCTGTAGGGACTGCTCCCTCAGAGACACCCTAGTCCACTCTATCACCCCCAGCACCCCTTCCCCTTCGTCCGGCACCTTCCCGTGCAAGCGCAGGAGATGCCACACCTGCCCTTATACCTCCCCCCTTCCCACTGTCCAGGGCCCCAAACACCCCTTCCAGGTGAAACAGCGATTTACTTGTACTTCTTGCAATCTAGTATACTGTATTCGCTGCTCACGATGCGGTCTCCTCTACATTGGGGAGACCAAATGCAGATTGGGTGACCGCTTTGCGGAACACCTCCGTTCAGTCCGTAAGGGTGACCCCGAGCTTCCTGTCGCCTGTCATTTTAATTCACCGCCCCATTCCCACTCAGACCTCACCGTATTTGGGCTCTTGCATTGTTCCACGGAAACCCAGCGTAAGCTCGAGGAACAGCACCTCATCTTCCGATTAGGCACTTTACAGCCTTCCAGACTCAATATCGAGTTCAACAATTTCAGATCAGAACCTCGGCCCCTATTACATTTTTATATATATTTTTATCCACACCTTTGTTTTGTGCCCTTCCCCCTTTTTTCTCTCCCACATGGCAGCTGTCTCCCATTCTGCCAGCGCATTTCACACCTAATCTCGAGCCGTCTTTTGTCTCTTTACTAGTCCTATCACCATCTCGTCTGGTTTTGAATACCTCTTAATGTCTCTTCCCTTCTCTTTTGTTCTCTCACCCCCATTTCCCAGCCCCCAAACTGGCCTTTTAATCGGTTTCATTTCCTGTGTTTTTTCAGTCCTGACGAAGGGTTTTGACCTGAAACGTTGACTCTCTTTCTTTCTCCAGGGATGTTGCTTGGCCTGCTGAGTTTTTCCAGCATTTTCTGTTGTTACTTCACCAGACTGGTTCCTGGGATGGGGGCATTGTCCTATGAGGAGAGATTGAGTAGACTAGGCCTATATTCTCTAGAGTTTAGAAGATTGAGAGGTGATCTCATTGAAACGTACAAAGTTCTTACAGGGCTTGACCGTGTAGATGCAGGGAGGATGCCTCCCCTGGCTGGGTAGTCTAGAACCAGGGGTCACAGTCTCAGAATAAGGGGTCGGCCATTTAGGACTGAGAGGAGGAGAGATTTCTTCACTCAGAGGGTGGTGAACCTTTGGACTTTTCTACCCCAGGGGGCTGTGGAGGCTCAGTCATTGAGTATATTCAAGATAGAGATCGATAGATTTTAGAATATTAAGTGAATCAAGGGATATGGGGATAGTGCAGCAAAGTGGAGATGAAGTACAAGATCAGCCATGATCTTTTTGAATGGCGGAGCAGGCTCGACGGGCCGAATGGCCGACTCCTGCTCCTATTTCTTATGTTTGGGAGGTGCTGTCGAAGCTTTGGCGAGTTGCTTCAGTGCCTTTTGTAGCTGGTACACACTGCAGCCACGGTGCACGGGGGTGGTGGAGGGAATGAGGCCGGAATATTCCCCTAAAAAAAAGGGTGGGTTTAGAGCATGGGGGCAGTTAAATTGTTAAAAATGGGATTCCCACCTCGAACCCGCCCACTTCTGGTTTTGCCGGTGGTGGGACCAGGGGCGGGCGACCAACCCGCTCCCAGGGGGCGTCACCTCAATTTAAATATTGTAATGATGAGGCTGGAAGCCTCTATTTTCCCCTCCATTTTGTGTTTAATTGCCCGTGGAAGCGTTTCACACAATTCGTGAAACCCGGCAGTTAAACAGAGGCGTGGAAATAACCCACCCCCTGTGATCGGAGACCTCCTACAAGGCCGCCGATCACCATTACCTCCCCAACGATGATAATGCCGGCCACAAACCTCTCTTTCGCCTAGCCCCCTGCCGATCCCTTGCTGACCCCTGCCGATCCTCTTTCTCCACACCCCCTCCCCCACAACCGATCCCCGGCTGATCCTCACTCTTCCTGCCCCCGCCACCTGCGGATCACTGACCCCGGCCGATCCTCTTTCTCTTTCCCCCCCCGCCCACCCCCCCCCCCGACCCCTGCTGATCCTTCCCCCTCCCGACTGATTGCCGAGCACCTTTAATTGAGTTTGAGTCCCGTAACTCCATTCCATAGGACCGTAGACTGTTGCAGAACAGAAACCGATCATTCAGGCCAAAAGTTTGTTTTTTGTCCATGAAACACGCGACTTTATACTGCCAATGGGGAGCCTTGCTAATCATATGGCTGTAAAACTGTGGGTAATCTACAGTTGAACTTCTGTAATGCACTCTCTTCTAGTCTAATACCACTCTAATCCAGGTATTTACCACTCTGTATTTTGCTGAAACTTAATCTTTCCATAATGAGGGTGGCTCAAAGTTTCAACAAAAAAGTATAATTTACAAATTGTGTCATGAAAAATCAGAAATGTCTGTCTCCTGGACCTGCTTGGCAAGTTCTGTAACTGTGCTGAATTTCATTTTCTTACGCCAACTTTGTGTTGTTGAAGGCAGAATATATAAAAACCTGGGAGAGTTACCACTCCTTTTTTTTAAACAATAATTTATAAATGAAGGACCAGCTGTGCATTTTGGGAGTTGTAGTCTTGCTACATAAGAAGCTAAGACCAGGGTTGAACATGCTTTGCGCATTGAGATCCACCAGATGTTTCAGATTTATATTCAGTCGTGCAAACGTATGCCTGTCCATGGATGCTCTCACCACCCAGGATCGACTATGGTGAATAGAGATTTGCAAGTGAACTTGCCAAGGAAGCTGGGTTTTCCTTTTTGGTATTCCATTGTAAAGCTTGGAGCAGAGGTGCCACCTGAATTATTGGCCCAGAAATTCGGGTCGGGGGCTTCCCGCGGGTGCAAGCCCCCGACTTGCACTTAACTAGCGCGCCGGCCATTGAGCAGTGGCCCCCGTGGAATTCCGATCCTGGGCCTCTCCAACTGCCGGCGTGCAGTGCTTGCGTATCCCAGGGGCGCAGTTAGTTCGATGCATCCCCTGGGATCACGTGGGCCATGGGGAGCCAATCGGAGCAGGGAATGCTTCATTCATAAGTTTGACAGGAAGGGCTGTCAAACTTATAAATACTACGGGCCCCAAAACATCACTAAATCTTCAAATACATTTTTAAAAATCACTTTTTAAATAAACTATAAATTACATGAAATAACTTTTAAACAATAATTTAAATTTTTGAAAAAATAATTTTATTTTCTAACGGGGCTAAAAATAAACTTACCTTTCTTTAAAGTATTTAAAAATAATAAACCTGTGGAAATAATATTTTAATTTTAATTAATTCACCACTTACCTTGTAAAAAGCAGGCCTTGCGACTGCTTTTTATATGTGTAACTTCTGGAGACTTACCCTCCCGGGAAAACCTGCAAAAAAACCGTAAGTTCGATGCGCACGCGCAGCCTCTCCCGCGCACGCGTTCAACTTCTGAACCCCTTCTTTCAGGGGAACGGAAGTGCCGGTTTCCCGCGCAGACCCGAAGTTCTGGGCCTTTAAAATGTGCCTTGGTGCTCTTTCAGAGCAGGGCTCATGTTAGTGGAGAAGATGCCTTCACTTCACCTGAATTTTGCTGTGCTGTGCTCAGTGGGATGAAGTGGGGAGGGGTTGGCTCTGCTCTTAACTTTACTCAAATGGGAGTGCAAATGTTGGCCAGTTCTTTTATTTCCACCACAGTGGACAAGCCTGTGGACACGAAAACCAATTGTATCTCCCCCAAGTTCTGTTCCATTTAAGATATCCTGACTCTGCTCTGATCTTAGATCCAACTTAGAATGTTCTTGATCAGTGCGGTTCAGGGACATGATGTGCGATGTATTTGCACACTGAAAGGACTTGAGAAGATAAGAGTGTGTTCGTGTCACTGGGCTAACCATAAAAACAAGCTGAAAACAAATCAACAGCCTTGCAACAGAGTTTTTATTTTATTTGTTCCTGGGATGTGGGCGTCATTGGCACGGTCAGCATTTATTGCCCTTGAGAAGGTGGCGGTGAGCCACCGCCTTGAACCTCTGTAGTCCTTGTGGTGAAGGTACTCCCATAGTAGGGAGTTGCTGGATTTTGACCAGCGATGATGAAGGAACGGCGATATACTTCTAAGTCAGGATGGTGTGTGGCTTGGAGGGGAACTTGGAGGTGGTGGTGTTCCCATGCATCTGCTGCCCTTGTCCTTCTAGGTGGAAGAGTTCGCGGGTTTGGGAGGTGCTGCCAAAGAAGCCTTGGCGAGTTGCTGCAGTGCATCTTGTAGATGGTACACACTGCAGCCACGGTACGGCGGTGGTGGAGTGAGTGAATGTTTAAGGTGGTGGATGGGGTGCCAATCAAGCGGGCTGCTTTGTCCTGGATTGGGTCGAGCTTCTTGAGTGTTGTTGGAGCTGCACTCATCTAGGCAAGTGGAGAGTATTCTATCACACTCCTGACTTGTGCCTTGTAGATGGTGGAAAGGCTTTGGGGAGTCAGGAGGTGAGACAATCGCCGCAGAATACCCAGCTTCTGACCTGCTCTTGTAGCCACAGTATTTAAGGGAATGGTAGCGTCGTGGTAATGTCACTGGGCTAGTAATCCAGAGGCCTGGACTAATGATCCAGAGATTTGAGTTCAAATCCCAGGTTGTTTTTGATATTATCCCTGCATCAGTGAGCCTCTAACTCCTTCATTTCTACGGCATAGCCAGCTGTATGAAACTGTTGGACTGAAACCTTAACAAGGCCATTAGCGACCTTTCTCGCTGCCTTTAATAATTGACTATCTCATAAAATGTTAAGACATTTTTAGGGTTGTCAGTCTCTAGTCTATTGCTCTAGCTGTACCTGCTTATTTGAGCCGAAGAAAGTAGAATCATGAGGTAAATTTCTGCCATTGAGATTCCATTGTGGGGTGTTGCTCAAATTGGGGCACAAGCTGCGTATAAATTTTCCGAAATTAATGATTGGAAAATTGTGTACCGCACATGTCTGAATTTCCAGTATATGCTACTGGCGGTTAAGGTTCCCACTGGTTGCACAAAGTCAAAAAATTACCCCTCTAGAGTGGAATTTTCCTAAGTTGAGACTATTTCTGTTCCTTCCAAGGAATATAGTAGGTTTCCACCAAGCTTTCCAAACCTACTATAAGCACCCTACTTAAAGCCTGTCTCAAGATGGGTTGTTGAGCCAAGTGTTTCTCTCAAACGCTTTTCCAGATGTTCAGCTCTAGAGGTTCAGACATCGTTTCTTTGATGCTATGGCCTTCCACAACACAAGACTCCAAGAAAGTTGAAAGGGGCTCATCCCTAAAATTACACTATTTTACTTGTGCTCAAGGTGTACTCTATTCCAATCCCCGCACCACCCCCTCCCAAACTCCCAACTTGATGTGGATTGAAGGGAGGTTGTTGAGTGAAAATTACCACCTTGTTCTCAGAGCTATAAATCCTGTTCTGTATGGGAGATGGCAAAAAGGACTTCCCTTTCATTACAATCCAGCCTGGGCCACCTCAGAATTCTGCCCCGTGGAGTCCTGAGATAGAGAGTTATACATGGTCTTCAATTAGGACATCAGTGTCTCTTTGACCATATCCTAAAAGGCTGTTGAAATTTGGCAGGAGAGGTTGTAATGGTTATGTTGTGCTGATGAACTGGCTGCTGAGGGCAAGGGTTTTGAAGGAAGCTTAAACCACTGTACAAGAGAGAATAAAAGTCCCTTACAAAGACGCAGGTTCATAATCAAACTCCTAAAATGTTCTTTTGGATTGTCAACCCCTTCAGTGTCTGAGAAACTTGATTGCCAAGGATTCTCTTAGGCCAGTGTGAGGTATACCCTCTTGTATCTCTTTTAGGGAGGAGAAATAATCTGACCATATTTATTATTGACTACTTAAAAATTTGTTCTTGGGAGGTGGGTGACATTGGCAAGGCTGCATTTATTGCCCATCCCTAGTTGCCCGAGGAAGGTTTCGGTGGGACTTCTCGTTGAACTGCTGCAGTGCTTGTGCTGATGGTGCGCCCACCATGGTATTAGGTGAGGAATTCCAGGATATTGACCCAGTGATGATGAAAGAACAGCAATATATGCTTAAGTCAGGATGTTGTGTGACTTGGAGGAGAACATGGGAGGCGACGGTGTTTTCACAACATTGCTGCTTTTGTTCTTGGTGGTGGAGACTTCAGGAGTGGAGCATGCTGTTGAAGCAACCTTGTGTACTGTAGCAGTGCATCCTGTAAATCATACATAGTGCAGCTACAGAATACCGGGGTGGGGTGCTATTGAATCGAGCACAGATCAAATAAACTGATCTGTCCTGGATAACGTTCAGCTTCTTGAGTTTTGCAACTGCACCCATCCAGGTGAATGGTGAATATCCCATCACACTCCTAGCTTTGAGGGGTTGGGAAGTGAGCCACTCATTGCAGAGCAGCCAGCCTCTGCCCTGCTATTGGAGCCAAGGGTTGATGGGGCTGGTCCAGTTCAGCTTCTGGTCAGTGGTGACCCCCCAAGATGTTGATAGTGGTGCCTTGAATGATCAAGTGGACACGGCTGGACTTTCTCTTGTTTGAGATGGTCAGTACCTGGCACTTAGCAGACAAAGCCTGCATCTTAACCAAGTCCTGGGGATGGGTAGCTTTACAGTTGGGATGAGTTGTGAATGAAGCCGACTGTTCTGAAATCGTCAGTAAACGCTCCTGACCTTATGGCGGAGAGGAGGTCATTAATGAAGCTGCTGAGATGGTTGGGCTGAGGATGTTTCCATGAGGAACCTCTGCAGTGACATCTTAAGGCTGTGATGACTGGCTTCTGACAACCACCACTATCTTCCTTTTCCATCTGATATGATTCTTTTCCCTTTGATCCCAGTTAACTTCAGTTTGGTGAGGGCTCCTTGGTGCAGTACTCGGTCGAATGCTGCTTGGATGTCCTCTCTCACCTGCTCTGATGTTCAGCTCTTGCATCCATGTCTGGATCAAATTTGTGATGAAGTCTAGAGCCAAGTGGCTCAGGCGGAACCCAGAGTGTTGGTGAGCAGGTTATTGATGTGTAGGTGTTGATTGATGGCACTAGTGATCACTCCTTCTATCACTTTACTGATGATTGGGAGGAGGCTGATAGTTACTAGTTGGTTGGGTTCGATTTATCCTGGGGTTTTTTTGTAGCTAGGAAATTCTTTGGGTAATCTTCCACAGATGCCAGTGTCATAGCTCCTGGAACAGCTTGGCTAAGGCCAGCTCTGTCAGGACCCATAGCCTTTGTTGTGTTCAGTGCACTGAGCTGCTTCTTAATGTTACATAAAATAAATTGAATTGGCTGGATGCTGGTTTCTATGATGGTGGGGACGGTTGTCGGCCATGTAGAATCATCTACTTGGTACTTTTGGCTGAAGACACTTGCAGACACTTCAAACTTGGGTGACCATATGGGAATTGTACTACTGTACCAAGTTCAATGATCATTTGGAAATAACGTGCATCCCTTGGCGTTCACAGTTGTGTCTGTACACAATTTCAACTGGGATTTATGACTTGTATCTGGTGAAGGTGCATTTGCACTTATAACCCATCGAATACATTTAACTTCATGTTGGGTTACAGCCTCAAAGCAAATTGAAGCTAATTTGGTTTGGGTCCCACCGTGATTAAAAGGAGAACATTGGCCCGTATTTTGTGGCCTCTGCGGGTGCGTATGCGCCCGAAAGGGCCACGCAAGTTCCCGGTTTTCGCACGCAAAGCGCGTGCGTGAAAACCTGGAACTTGCGATCTGTCAAGATTGACAGACCCCACGCATCCCCGGGGAAAGGGCATCCGCGGGCGGAGAGCTGGGCTATTTGCCCAACCTCTGCCCAGTGAACGCTTGTGAAATTCTTACGCCTGGTAAAAGCATTAAAAAAACCTGTGCCATAATGTAAGTTTATTTTCCAAAAAATTAACTTTTTTTAAATATTTAATTAAATGGCATTATAATTAATTTTAAATATGTTTATTAAAAAAAAAATTATTTGATGTGTAGATGTATTTTGTGGGGTATTCCCATTCATGCTTATGGGGTTTCCATACATACAAAATCTCCATAACCATGAGTGGGGATCCCCCTTCTTTCATTGGTTGGGCCGGCCCACGTGATCCCAGGGATGCTTGCAAACCGCCTGCGCCCCTGGGATACGTGGGCCTCTACCCGCGGGTACCCAGAGAGGCCCAGGACCGCGAATCTCCGTACCTCCCGGACCACCAGGTACACGGGCATTTTATTTGTGAACCGGTGGCATTTTCCCGTGGGAAGCCTCTGACCTCCAAATTCAGGGCCATTATCTCCTTAAGGATAGTCCCTAGATTTGAATCAGAGTCAAAATGTTAGGCAGCAATCAAAGTGCTGGCATGGTGTGCATGAAGTGCCAGCACAAAACCAAGAACAGCAAGTAAATTCAGGAGGGCTTGCTACTGCTGGCTGGGCAGAGAAAGACAGAACAGCCAGATCTAAGCAGTAGGGATATTGAGAGGCTCTAGTTGTGATCTTTAGGATGTTTTGCGAGGTAGTCTGACTGTTACTTCTCTGTTGTGCAAGCCACTTCTCTGTTGTGCAAGCCTCTTCTCATTACTGTAGAATGTAGGTGAGTTGCTGTATTTTCTGAATGACATTGGATTAGTGTCAAATTGGTGGCAACTATTATTTGTCTCCATTTTATCCCCTGTCATGCGGTAGTTGGTTATGTTCCATACAGCCCAACTGACCAACCACTCCAAACAATATTGAACTTTTTTCTTTTATTTGCTCTTAAGTTGTGAGTAACATTTATTGCCTATCCCTTGTCGTTCTGAGGGCATTAAGAGTCAACCATGTGGTGTGGGACTGGAGTCATATGTAGGCCAGACTATGTAGGGCTGGTAAGTTCCCTTTCTGGAAGAACATTAGTGTATCGGTTGGGTTCTTGCTCTAATCCGGTAGGTTTTGTGGTCATCTTTCTGGTGGTGGTCCACAAATTACCAGATTTTTCAAATTCAGTTTGAACGCGCGATCTCTGAGTTGCTATTCCAGTACAGGAAACTTTTTTTTATCCGGGACCGACGTGGTGCCGGTTCATCAAAAATTCCGGATAACCGAAAGCTATAGTAAAAGATACGGAGAGCTGAGAGCTCCGTATAAAGCAACAAACCCTGTTGCTTAGCAACAGGTGCAAAACAATGGCCACAAGTTCCAAGCATCTCTGTAGCTTAGCAACAGCTGCAGCCACACCCTTGCACAGCAACAGATCGAGGAAGGCAAGTACAATATGAAGTAAAACTTACCTGAACCTACTCCTGAATTTTGCCGGTTAACCGAGATTTCCAGTTATTTAGGTGCCGGTAAATCAAAGGTTTCCTGTACCATAATCACTAGGCTACCATATCCTTAGCAATGATTTACGGGGAGCTTCAAAGCCAAACCCAAGTCAATGTACATGAACACTTGCCAGCAGTAGGTTACTGGATAGCAATTATGGGAGGAACTCACTCCCCCACTAGCCCAGCCCAGGGACCAATTATAGCATTGCGACTGCCAGTATGGATAACTCTCTCATAATCTGGACAACTTGAAGCTGTCCAATTTGATTTCCGTTGGGACCCCTAATGGTCATCAGAAAGAGGAGATGTTTATCCCATTGGTCTGGGATGGATTCAAGATCAGGTGCCAGATGTGAAAAGGCAATGTGCTTAAGTAATTGTACTACCAAGTTCTTCTAAGGTCACTTAAAAATAGCTGCAACCCTTGGGGTGTGTGTGTATATACACAATATCAACTGTTGAGACAAATTTAGGATATTATTCTTATCTGGATGAGTGACTCCATTCTCTGGCATAGCATAAGTTGGATGTTGGAGTAAAGCTTCCTGTATTCTACCTCAGCAATGTGCCTTAATCATAACTTCTGACAAGTACAACTTATAAATAATAATTTCACAAGGCTTCGCTGCTGGCTCAGACATGGTCATGAGCTGGAGATGGGGCTATAGCATTGTAACCTTGATTCTCTAACCCATGCTTGCCACTGGCAAAGCTCTGTACCACCAACGGTGCTGTGTGAATGGCCCCTTTTAATTCTATTTGTGAAATTTAATGCACCTGAAGGCATCATCCATTGTTATTTTTAGTGAGCGTCTAGAAGATGTGAGTGCCATTTACTGCCGATCCCATGGTCTTCTGATGGCTGGCGATGGATATCGAGAAATCGTGGGCAGTATAATTGGTAACTGAATAGGATTATTTGTTTGCGCAATGTATCCCAAAGTGCTTTACAGCCAATGAAGTACTTTTTGAAGTGTAGTCACTGTTGTAATATGGGAAATGTGGCAGCCAATTTGCGTACAGCAAGGTCCCACAAACAGCAATGTGATAATGACCAGATAATCTGTTTTAGGGATGTTGGTTGAGGGATAAATATTGGCCAAGGGACTTTGTTGCAGCTGTATCGATAAATACTCTTTTTTTAATGTTGGAAAGATGCCTCTGACAATTGAGCAATCCCTTGCTACTGTACTGAAGTGTCAGCTTAAAATATGTGCTCAAATGCTGGTATGGGACTCGAACCCACGACCTTCTTACTCTGAGAGTACTACCAACTGAGCCAAACTGACTTTTATGCTAAAGATCGCAATGGTGGCTCGCGTTGAAAATCGATACTGCCTGTGTAAATAATGGCCCAGAAATTTGGGTCGGGGGCTTCCCGCGGGTGCAAGCCTCCGACCTGCACTTTCCTAGCGCGCCGGCCGTTGAGCTGTTGGCCCGCGTGGGATTCCGATCCTGGGCCTCCTCCAGCTGCCGGTGCGCAGTGCTTGCGTATCCCGGGGCGCAGTTAGTTCGATGCATCCCCTGGGATCACGTGGACCATGGAGAGCCAATGGTAGCAGGGAAATGCCCATTCATAAAATTGACAGGAAGAGCTGTCAAAACTATAAATACTATAAGCCCCAAAACATCACTAAAACTTCAAATAAGTTTTTAAAAAATCACATTTTTAAAATAACTATAAATGACATAAAATAACTATTTTAAACTAAGTTAAATTTTTGAAAAAATTAATTACATTTTCTAACGGGGCTAAAAATGAGCTTACCTTTCTTTAAAGTATTTAAAAATAATAAACCTGTGAGAAAAAATGTTTTAATTTTAATTAATTCACCACTTACCTTGTTAAAAGCAGGCCTTGCGCCTGCTTTTTACATGTTTAACTCCTGGAGACTTACCCTCCTGGATAAACCTGCAAAAAAAACCTAAGTTCCATGCGCACACGCTGCCTCTCTGGCGTACGCATTCGACCTCTGAACCCCTTCCTTTAAGGGAACGGAAGTTCCGGTTTCCCGCGCACGAAACCGGCACTTCCATTGGGCCTTCGGGTGAATACCCAGTGCGTACTCACCCGTGGAGACCCGAATTTCTGGGCCATTACATCAAAGGAATGATATTAGAAAACAAGAGCTTGAAAGACAAAAATCTACATCTAAATGTGGGGCAACTTTTTGTTTCAGTTCATTATAACTATAGTTGCACTGCCCAAGTATTTCTTTTCCAAATGGCTGTGGATGTATAGCAGGGCTTCAAGCGTGAAAACAGCAGCAGTGACTCTTGAACAACATTGGAGATTTTTGTAGCTTTAACAAGAGAAGTAAATGAAGCCAAGATCTATTTCCTAGATATGTTTATATAATTAAAAGTCTAGTTGTTTAGTGCAAGTCTATTTCTTTAATGGTGTCTCATCTGAAAGTGTTACCTGAGCAGTATTGCACTTCAGAATGTCACCTCAAAGCAACACATTTCTGCAGACACAAAAATTGAGATTGGCTGAAATAAAGTCTTAGCTGCTAAGACACCAATCAAAAATGTGCTTTGCTAGATGGCAATTTTTATTTAATTTATTAGTACCAATGGGGAATGAGCGAGTAAACAGCAGAAAAATGAGCTTTTTCCCCCAAAGGTACTAATCCCAATACAGCAAATAGCAGAAATCAACCGAGCAAATCGCCCAAATAAAGTTGTGGATTTGGTTTGAGCAGCTGTCTTTATTTTTCAGTGAGCTGAAAATACACTCGTGCAAATAATATGAGTAACATAAACCCATAAAAATTAAATAATTCCCAATCAAATACTTGTTCTTATTCATGCAGTTGCACGTATGATGTTGTAAATTCCTGGAAAGCATTTTCTTGCAACGACTTCCTTTTGAGTCAGGAGTCTAGGACCTGATGTGGAATATTTGGCTGGAGGTCGAATTAATGGTGCGGAATTTGTGGTCGGGTTGACGGCGAACTGGCAGCGTTCAGCGTCGTTCCGCCGTTGAAACTGACCGCAACTTTGGGATTTGGCTCATGCGCAGGTGCAAGTGGGAATCCTGAAGTTGCGGTCTATCAATGACCGCTCCGACGCAGGCTGCGCTGTGCCCACCAACCCTCCCCCCCTCACACCCCACCACCCACAGAGCCGGCAATCAGTGTAATCACTCAAATCAGGGTTCATCTTTACTTCGGATTTGCCTTTTCCCCATGTGAGAGCCCCAATCTTTGTTCCGCGCCCTCTAACATTTTTAAAAAGTTAGTATTTTAAGAGCTTACCCACTTCCTGGTTCGCTGTCTGTGAGAATTCTGCGTTTTTGATTGGCTGCTTAGACAGCCTGTTGACATCTCAGCAGCTCGCACTCGGGGATCCCCACTATACTCCGTTGGTCTGAATTGAATGTCGGAAAACCCGAACTTCTCGCCACAGAGATCGCGAGATCTTTGTACGAAGCTTACTTCGGGGCCAGCGGCGAGCGCATTCACTTGGCGGCTGACCGCAAATTCTGGGCCTCTTTTTTTCCCCCTCTACTGATGGCTTGGTGTCTCTTGATTGGCTGCAGTCAATGTGAATTGAGGCAAGCCCCCACTATCTTCTTTTTGGCGTCGCTGACTGTTCTGAAGTTTGGACTGTCTTTTTTTCTGTGTTGTTTTCAGCGGTCTAACCCAGCTGCTCCCTAAGCTTTCTTCTGTGTTCCGATCCAATTCAACAGCCCACCTGACCTGCCTTAGTCCTTTGCAGCTTGGCACACTCCAAGTCACTGCAGCCTGTTCAGTGCCATTCCCAGCCAAAGCACATCCCATCTGCCAATTTTCTCTTATCTTCTTGTTGTATTGGCCTCCTCTGTTTGAACGTATTGACCGTAATTACCATCCATCAACATCTATAGTCGGCAATTATAAGTCGGGGATCTGGACACAGCAAGTCCTGCCTGGTGGCTGCGCATCCCACAAAAGTTGTTGGCCTATTTTCTTGTTCAGCTACCTCACTATGTCGAGTGCCTCCCAGTCGGCCAGCTTGCTTGCCCTCTCAGTTCAAGTGCTTCTTGCTAGCTCATTGCGCACCCTCCTACCTTGAGTGCTTTCCAGTCCTCCTGTTTACTCCACTCCCGAACTTGGATGCTTCCTGTTTTGACCATCAGTCTGAGTGCTTCCTGGCCTATTTCGAAAGTGAAAGATGAGAATGAGGGCGGGCTGAAGGAGGGAAGGCTCCCACTCGTAATCCCACCATGTTGCCAGATCCCAGCCCTCCCACACTCCATTCCCCCATGGTTAATTCCTGATACAAATCTCTCTTCACATATAACTTTCTGGTTGGAAATCTGATCCAAGAATTTTTATTTCTCAGAAGAGCTGCGATGATCATTTGCTATGTTCCAGCAAGTCTCTACTTCTCAAGGTCCGCTTTTTGTCATTTTTAAATTCTGTACGTTGGTCCTTGCTCTGTTTCCCATTCCATATTGCAATGTGCTTTGCACCCTGCCTCCCTCACATGGCACACTGCTTCCCGATGCCTCCCCATTCCCCTGTTTACATCTCCCCTTCCCCCCTGTACTCTACACTCCTACAATTCTGCCCTCTTGCGCATCCCTGTGTGTGTGTGTGTGTGGAGGGGTGTATGTAGGGGTGTGAGTGGAGCTTGGGTATTACTGAACACGTTGAGGGATTTCTCTCCAATGCTAAGGGCTTGTTTTTCTGATAGATTGTTGGTGTGGGCTGTTGCTAGTACAAAAGATGACCAGTGAGAGCATGCATGGATCTGTAAAGGGTAAGGCATGTCTATTGAATCTAGTCGAATTTTTTGAGGAGGTAACTAACTAACGTTTTTAAAGTTCTCCAGTATAAATGGAATGAGGACAAACATACTTCAAGAATGAACGGCCCCATTCCAAAGGCTGAACCTGGGCCTGGTTTGCTCACTTTCTTCCACCAATATTTGAATGCTTGTTGGAGGGGGGCGGGGGGGGAAATGTTAGTTACATGGACTTCCCGAAGGCATTCAACAAGATTCCACATGAGAGACTGCTAACAAAACTGAGAGTGCATGGAATTGAAGGCAACCTATTGTCTTGGATAGGCAATTGGCTAGGAGGTAGGAAACAGAGAGTAGGGATGATGGGTATGTACTCCAATTGGCAGGATGTGACTAGTGGTGTCCTCCAGGGACCTGTACTGGGACCTCAGCTTTTCATTATAAATGACTTGGATGAAGGAATAGAGAACCGTATATCTAAGTTTGTTGACAGCACTAAATTAGGTGGCACAGTAAATAGTGTAGACGGGAGCAGAAAGTTGAAAAGGGGCATTGATAGATTACGCGAGTGGGCAAAACTGACACCAGGGGCTGGATTTTGCCAGTGGGGAACTTTTGGAGGCGGGACTCCCACTTGTCAGGTTTTAGTCCCGCCTCCATTGACTTCTGGCCAACCCACGCTATTTTCCCTTGATTGACCTTGTTAAGCCCGCCCAGCGGGCTCAGCAGGCCAATTCAGGGGAAGCCGGTTACAGAGAACGTCAGCGTATGACGTTTCATCTGTCAAAAATTTTTGACAGATGAATTGTCATCGTTTGACAGCTCTGTGAAGCTGTCAAACACTGACATTCTCTATAGTTTGATGAGTTCTTGTACTCAAGACTCATCAAACCTCTTTCTTTGGCAGAAATTAGATGGTTGTTGCATTGGAGAAGGCAGCAGTCATCTGTCATCTCTGCCGCGGAGATGCGAGACTCTCCGCATCCCCAACAATTGAAGCCTGCAGGAAGAAACTTTTTCTAACACTTTCCACTCACCTCACATACTCACCTCTCCACACTTGCACCCATCACTTACCTTCACAGCACACTTTTGCACCCCTCCAACCCCCGCAGACCCACTACCCGCCTCGGTGACCCTGGCGGGGTTCGCAGCCTTCGGGAAGCCCGCACTCGTGTGGGTAAAATGAGGATAATCCTCTTATCTGCCTGTTAACTATCTGTTAACAGGCAGTTAAGTGGCTGTAATCCCCTTCCCACTTCCAAGGAGATTGGACCCGGCTCGGGTCGGCTCCTGGCAAGATGGCACGGAGGCGGGTTCGGGTTGGGGGCATGATGGGGACCCGCCCCCAGATTCTGCCATTTTCCCGGCAGTCCCACCTCCATACCCGCCTCCCCAGGGCTGGCAAGATTGCGCCCCAGGAGTTGAATGTGGGGAAGTGTGAGCTCATCCACTTTGGGACCAAGAAAGATGGATCTAAATGGCAAGAAGCTGGGAACTGTGGATGAGCAGAGAGATTTAAGGGTTCAAGTACAGAAATCACTCAAAGCTAGTGGACAGGTACAAAAGATAATAAAAAGGCTAATGGAATGTTGGCCTTTATCTCGAGGGGGCCGCAATACAAAGGGATGGAAGTTAAGTTACAGCTGCACAGAGCTCTGGTTAGACCCCAGCTGGATACTGCGTTCAGTTCTGGGTAACACACCTCAGGAAGGATATGTTGGCCTTGGCGGGTGCAGCGGAGCTTCACCAGAAGGATACCAAGCGTTAAAATTGCTTTTAAATCTGCTCCATTTCCTGCTTTTTTCCAGTTCTGACGAAGGGTTTCGACCTGAAACGCTGACTCTGTTTCTCTCTCCACGGATGCTGCCCTGGCCTGCTGAGTTTTTCCAGCGTTTTCTGTTGTTAAAATACGAGGACAGGTTGCACAGACTAGGCTTGTATTCCCTTGACTATAAAAGATTAAGGGGTGACCTAATTAAAGTGTCTAAGATGATTTAAAGGTGTTGATAGTTTCTCTCCATCTACACTATTTCCTCTGGTGGGGGAGTCCAGAACAAAGGGGCGACACCTTAAAATTAGAGCCGGGACATTCTGGGGTGATGTCAGAAAGCACTTCTTCACACAAAGGGTAGTGGAAATCTGGAACTCCCTTCCCAAAAGCTGTTGAGGCTGAGGGGTGGGGGGGAGGGGGTCAATTGAAAATGTCAAAACTAAGATTGATAGATTTTTGTTAGGCAAGGGTATCAAGGGTTACGGAACCCAGGCGGGTTGATGGAGTTAAGATCCAGATCAGCCGTGATCTGATTGAATGGCAGAACAGGCTCGAGGGGCTGAATGGCCTCCTCCTGTTCCTATATAAAACTGTTGGATGTTACTAGACCTATTTTGAACTGATATTGAACCCATATTTTAAATGGTTAATTTCTTGACTGGTAGTATTGAAGCCTTTTAATCCTGGAAAGAAGGAACACCATTTGTAATGACATGATAGCACATGTTTGCTGTTATCACTTCTGATTTATTGTAAGGTGTAAAATGGAAAGTAATTCCAGTTACACTTGCTCCAACTACCTTATTCCATTAAAACAGAAATGCTGCAATTGCAAAATCAATAACTATCCAGTTCTAACTAGGAGCCTGCACCTGAAACATTAGGTTTTCGCTTTAGAGTTGTTAACGGGGGCAATTTTAACTTCACCCGCCTGGCGGGAAACTGATGGGATCAGGACACTCACCGGTTTCACACTCCGCCCCATTTCACTCTTACTGACTACAATGGAGGGTTAAACCGGGCGGGGCGTAACATTGGTATTCGGCCTGATCCCAGCAGATGGGTCAGGTTAAAATCATCCTTGCTGTGTCTTTCCAGAATTTGCTGTTTTTAAAATAAAATTATTATTTCAGTTTCCAGCATTAATGGAACCAGGTCAAATGTAAAAACGGAACCGCCCTCTCCTGCAAATTCTGGAATTGTTTAAAAAAAAAAAAAAAACTTGACAGCTGCCAATATGCAGATAGCATTACCGTTCTCTGGAGGTTTTGTCCTAGATCATTACTCTTAGGTATAGGAACTGATCAACTGAAGGCAAGTCAACAGATGAAACAACTGTGGGGTGTTGACAGCGGTAAACTGATTTAAGCCTAGATATGATTGTTCCAGATTACAGTACAAATGTGTTTACAGGAAACTTTTTTTTATCCGGCACGGACGGGACCGACGTGGTGCCGGTTCATCAAAAATTCCGGATAACCGAACGCTATAGTAAAAGATAGGGAGAGCTGACAGCTCTGTATAAAGCAACAAACCCTGACAAGTGTAGAACAATGGCCACAAGTTCCAAGCGTCTCTGTAGCTTAGCAACAGCTGCAGCCACACCCTTGCACAGCAACAGACGGAGGAAGGCAAATACAATATGAAGTAAAACCTACTCCTGAATTTTGCCGGTTAACCGAGATTTCCGGTTATTTAGGTGCCGATAAATCGAAAATTTCCTGTATTTGACATTCCTCTGTCCACTATTTTGACGCAGGCAGTAGGTCCTTAAAATAAACTGGTTAACTCTTCCATTAAAATAGAAGATTGGCATATGAGCAAGAAAGAAAGAACTTGCATTTATAAAGCGCCTTTCATGACCTCAGGACATTCCAGAGCATTTTACAGCCAGTGAATAACTTTTGAAGTTGTAATGTAGGAAACATGGCAGTTTGCACACAGCAAGGTCCCAAAAACAACAATGAGATAATGACCAGATCATCTGATTTTTTTTTAGTGATGTTGATTGAGGGATAAATATTTGCCAGGGCACTGGCAGAACTCCCCTGCTCTTCAAAATAGTACCGTGGGACCTTTTAAGTCCACCCGAGAGGGCAGGCGGGGCCTCGGTTTAATGCTTTATTCAAAAAAAAGAGGCACCTCTGACAGTGTGGCACTCCCTCAGCAGTGCACTCGAGTGTCAGTCTCGATTTTGTGCTCGAGTCTCTGGAGAGGGATTGGAACCGTCACCTTCTGACTCCGAGGCGAGAGTGTTACCACTGAGCTGTGGCTGACACAGCTAGTTGTTGAGCTAGTTAAGTGCTTGTACACCAAAACTGCAACAACAGCTTGTATTTATACACCGCCTTTAACTCTGTAAACGTCGATTGGGCTTATACTCACTGGAGTTCAGAAGATTGAGAGGGGATCTCATCGAAACCTATAAAATTCTAACAGGACTAGATGCTGGAAGGATGTTCCCGATGGTCGGGGAGTCCAGAACCAGGGTCACAGTCTAAGGATAAGGGGTAGGCCATTTAGGACAGAAATGAGGAGGAATTTCTTCACCCAGAGAGTGGTGAACCTGTGGAATTCTCTGCCACAGAAGGCAGTGGAGGCCAGTTCATTAAATATATTCAAGAAAGAGTTGGATATATTTCTTAAGGCTAAAGGGATCAAGGGGTATGGAGAGAAAGCAGGAACAGGGTACTGAATTTGGATGATCAGCCATGATCTCATTGAATGGCGGAGCAGGCTCGAGGGGCTGAATGGCCTACTCCTGCTCCTATCTTCTATGTTTCTATGTCCCAAGGCGCTTCACAGGAGTTTTATCAAACAAAATTTGACACTGAACCACATAAGGAGATATTAGGGCAGATAAAGGAGGAAAGAAAGGTGGGGACGGCAGAGAAATTTAGGGAGGGAATTCCAGAGCAAACGGTCATTTCTAGGCAATGGTATTTAATTGCTTTGCAAATCCTATACATGACCTGCTTGGTATAGTATTACACGAACTCATTGTGAGCTTTACCTATTTCTGGAGACGTGACTGACCAGATACCTTGAGAATTAATTTCAATGTTAATCATGTTAATAATGATGGATGATATTCGGTGAAATTGGGTTGAAGTGACTGGAAAATTGCTGCTATTAGACTAAAACCACTTTAAAGGTCTTTGTTAATAATTAGTTTCTGCAATGGAGAAAAAGAAAAATGTTATGCTTATTCATTCATTTTTTTTTTCCAGGGAAATGGGGAACAATCACAGACTGTCTACTTCCTTCCCGAATTTGCACTTTCTCCACAGGGGAGTTTTCTGGAAGACACAACAGGAGAACAGGTCTTGACTTACCGCTACGATGATCAGGTCAGTGCAAGGTTTCCTGAACAAAGAGCAATTTGACAAAAGCCAGATGATCTGAAATCAGACATGTAATTACACATTCCTCATAGAACTTCTCTGATCATCAGCATGCATAGGATTTTGCTTAATTTGCATGTATACTTAATGTGTTCATCCAATGTTCTCTTTTTCAGAAATAAACACTTAATGTCACTTATGTAAACTGATTCAGTACTAATTCCCATTGTTACTAAGTTCAAGTGTTGTGTATTGAAATAGTTTTAAAGAAGTAGGACATGAATTAAGACCTTGGAATCATAGCCAGTCCTCTTTTTTGATTCATCTGAGCCCTACCTGTTTTCTCAATATATTACCCAATCCATTTTCTCTCCATAAACATACCTATTTGCCTTTTGAATCCATTAGTACTGTTCCCTTCAATAGCATCTCTGGTCGTCTGTTCTACAAGTATGTTGCCCTTCGTGTAAAAAAAAAAAGACTTCCCTTCTTTCAACTTATTCATTTAGAATGTGTGGCCGTTGGTATTTGTGTCCTCTACCATAGTGAGAAATTTATGTGAGTCAACTTTGTCAGTCCTTTTCAATTAGGTCGCGTTGAAATCTGTTGTCAAAACTGAACATGTGCAACTTCCTTAACCTTTACTCAAAACATATGATTCTAGGCTTTGGAAATCTATCAGTTGCTTGCCTTCTCAAGGGCAGTGATATCTTTCCTGTGATTGGGTGAACAGAATTGCATACAATACTCCCCATGGGTGTCTGAACAGCACCTTTATTGGGCAACAATATGGCTACTTGTGTACTATTCCCCCTGCTACTGTAGCCCACTCCTGCCCACCAGCCAAAAGAAAGAAAGACAGAACCTTTTCACGCAGAGCAACAGACTTGTGGAACAAGTTAGCAAAGAGTGCTATTTATGTTTCTCTGTGAAAGGAATTAAACTTCCCAGGTATAGAAGTTTATAAAAAGCGATTAATTGCTAACATTGTTATGTTTTCAAAGGATACTGATAACGGCACTTTTTGACACAAAGTAATTTTTAGAAAGTTAGGAGATTAATATGAAATTGTTTTAATAATTATTGACAGAAATACTTCAGACTGTATTTGACAGAGAAAGTCTGAAAGAAAAATGAGAATAGACTCCCAACTCATGGGGCAATTTATTTCATATTAAAATGTGGAATATTAATGCAGCATAAAAATACATTAACATCACTCACTGAAGTTCTTCCCCCAAAAAATTGAGTTGAAATTATTGAGTTGAGATAAATTTGTGTCCCTAACTGATTCTAACTTCTCATAAATAGAATCCCAGCTTCTGCAGGCCCAGGCATCTTTAGATCAAGTTCTAGCCTAGGTTGCCAACCATCCCGGATTGCCCTGGAATTAAAAATTGCTCTCCCGGACACTCCTGTGAGCAACCCGGAAAAAGAATCGTGGGGATACTTCCTTCTCCCATTTCACTCCGGCCAGACTCTCGACCGACAGCAGTGCTGATGGGTATTATCAACACCATTGCTGACCAATTGCTGTGAGGATTGACGTGTTGGACAACCAATGGCGGGATTGCGGGGTTGGGGCGGCGGTAGGTGGGAGGACATATGATGAAACCTCACAGAATACAGCCTAACCAGCATTGACAACCCTATTCTAACTTTTATTGTAAGGGGGATGGAGTATAAAAACAGGGAAGTCTTGCTGCAGTTATACAGGGTATTGGTGAGGCCACACCTGGAATACTGCGTGCAGTTTTGGTTTCCATATTTAAGAAAAGATATACTTGCTCTTGAGGCGGTTCAGAGAAGGTTCACTCGGTTGATTCCAGAGATGAGGGGGTTGACGTATGAGGAAAGGTTGAGTAGGTTGGGACTCTACTCATTGGAGTTCAGAAGAATGAGAGGCGATCTTATCGAAACATATAAGATTGTGAGGGGGCTTGATCGGGTGGATGCGGTGAAGATGTTTCCACTGATGGGTGAGACTAGAACTAGGGGGCATAATCTTAGAATAAGGGGCTGCCCTTTCAAAACTGAGATGAGGAGAAACTTCTTCACTCAGAGGGTAGTAAATCTATGGAATTTGCTACCCCAGAGAGCTGTGGAAGCTGCAACATTAAATAAATTTAAAATGGAGATAGACAGTTTCCTAGCAGATAAAGGAATTAGGGGTTACGGGGAGAGGGCAGGGAAGTGGACGTGAGTCTAGATTCAGATCAGCCATGATCCTATTGAATGGCGGAGCAGACCCGAGGGGCCGTATGGCCTACTCCTGCTCCTATTTCTTATGTTCTTATGTTCTTGTCCAGGACCAGGCCTATATTTCTTATGGAGCCTATTGTAATGCATTTGCCTTAGAATTTGTGATATTTGGTATAAATGCCATCCTGTTCTTGACCCTTCCTCTGAAACTGGGTAGCGACCATCATGGTGACTGATTCTTTTGGGGGTAAAATGTATTTGGTCATTTGTTGCAATGTGATTGGTTGATTTTAGTGCAATGTGATTGGTAACCAAAGTAGAAAATAATAAATTAAAAATCAGGAAAACACAGGCCAAACAGACCCTATGGAAATACCAGCCTCCCAAATGTTATTAGTATATAAATAGATATGTCGGAAGATGGGATGTAAATTATCAACAGCCTTTCTTTAAAATCATCCATAAAATGACTTGGGGTCATAATTATTTCATCAAAGGCAAATTTTGCTAAAAATCTATTTTATTGCAATCTACACTTCAGCAAATCTACAGAATGATTGTGCCAGCACTGAACAAATCTCCCAAAGGTACATGGTTGTGTTTGCAATAAAAGTCATTAAACCTACCCAATGGATGTTCAAATAATTGTGCAAAAATCAGCTTGGAATGTCCTGCTCAATTATCCTCTTCAGATCTTTGTGTAGGAGTAGATGCCAGCATCAAACTACTTGACTGTGCTTGTGGGCTGGTGATACTTCACAACATTTCTTCAACGTAAATTTAAACAATGCTCGCAGTGAAATGTTGCAGTGATCTCTGCATTCTACTGATACTGGAAAGCTGTGCAGTGGACTATCTGATATTTACATGACATTTTGCACTATTGCAACGAAAATACCAATGTAATTGGCTTAATTTAAGCATGGGCCACTAATATTTCTCTGTAATTGTTAGTTGAAATTTTGTTTCCTGGCAGATGTTGTAACAAAGAGGAAGTCAAATCTTCTGAGGTTTATTTTTGACAACAGGGATACTTAATTATTGTGGTTATGGTGTGGGCACCTAATGCTATATTTTAAATCTGAAATATAGTTAAGGAAATGCTTGTCTATTGCGTATTTTATCTTTCAGTAACACAGTTAGTTAAAGAAGATTACATCCCAACATTTTCCCTTTTCTCTGTTTGACTCATGCCTATAGTTGAATATGTGAGGAAGTTGATCTCTATGATTCTATGTCTTGTACATAAAGCAAATAATTTCAGTGAAGTGAACCGCAATGAAGAGTTTCCTGTAAATTTAATTAAGCAGAAGTGGAAAACTGGCCATTTATACTTGCATTGGTAAGTCCCTATTGTGGATTGGGAATCAGAATAATGAACACTGGTTTCCTGTCGTAAGTGATGCATGTATCGCAGTAGGCAATGAATAAGATACAGATGTTGTGTCACTGGCGATTAAACTTTTATTAATGTAACATTCTAAGAGAACTATGTTTCATATTACTTCGAGCAACAGACTATTTAATGCAGCAGGTCAGTCAGCATTTGTGAAGAGAAAATGCAAGTAAACCGTTTGGGTGTATACCGTTCATTAGAACATCAGCATCTTTAAGTATCAGCAACTTAAGGTAAATGCAAGTGAATGGAAACAAGGATTAAAACATTGTGGCCCCTGAGGCTACATGTCTGTGCTACCTACGAAGACAAAAGTTTGGACATGCTTGACTATAGTAATCTGGGATGTTATGATTAAGGTTATCCACCAGGTGGTGCTGTAGCCAATGTTGCTGCTAAGGTCAGGGGTTTGCTTCCTGTTAAGGTCAGGGGTTGGCTTCCTGCCAAGGTCAGCAAAGGTGCAATGCCTGGATGCAGGCCTGCCTGGTTGTTTCACAGTC
The DNA here is from genome assembly GCF_052327205.1 of Somniosus microcephalus. NCBI lineage: Eukaryota > Metazoa > Chordata > Chondrichthyes > Squaliformes > Somniosidae > Somniosus > Somniosus microcephalus. Next base: position 36,963,780 of record NC_141013.1, read on the forward strand.
GTTTAATAAAGTACTCGTATTAATCCTAATACCTCGCCTCTTCGAGTTCCTTGTCTCACTACATGGATTTATCACATTGACCTTAGTGACTTTCATGACATGTAGTTGTCTTGGTCAGGTGACCATCTCTTCCCAACTGCGTCACATAATTCACGCTGATCAGTTCTTTTCCTCCCTTTGTTTGAAGTATTGTCTCTTCCTACTGAAAACGATTTTTTGTCTCCCGTTGCATGCCAATTGTTTTTTTTTATAACTCCATTTACCTCCCTACATTCCAAGAGTTATAGTGCAGTTTGAAGTCTTGTAGAGGTTCAGTTTTACTTGATCATTGACAGTATTTTGTTTTGGCTGATATCTGGCATTGGCCCACTGAGATCCACCTTTTGGCTCTGGTAAATGTTATCTTTGGTCTTCTGTTGAAACCAAGTTTCAGTTTCAGAATATGTATGGAGCATCATGGATCTTATGGCCTGGAATTTGCGGTCAGCGGCGAAGCAAAGGTGTTCGCCACTGGCCCCGAAGAAAGCTGCCCACTCTGTGGCGAGAAGTTTGCCTTTCTCGACGCGCAAGTCAGATCAATGTAGAATAGTGGGGAATCCCTAGTGCGAGCTGCTGTGATGTCAACAAGCTATCTAAGCAACCAAACATTTAAGTTGTGTTCTGTCGTGCCACAACATTCCAAAGTATGAAGCCAATCCAATGACCACCTCAGTTGTTAGGAGGCTACCTTGGTTTCAGTCAAGCCCAAGCTCCATTACTACAGGTTCAAAACAACCCAGGGAGGTAGCAGAAGCAGCAATGGAAGCCACCACGACCCGCTGTAGCACGGTGGCCGGCAGCTCCTCGGCGGGAGGCTCGGCGGTCGAACCGGTAGGAGGGGAGGCGGCCAGCGGACCGAGGGCGGGAAAAGCAGGCCCTGGAAGGTCGGACACCGCGGGAGGCTCAGAGGTCAGACCGGGTGGAAGGAGAGCCAGGGAGAAGCAGGCCCCGGGACGTCGGTACCACGGCGGCTGAAGATTGTCGGGCAGGAGTGCGGGAAAGGCGGAGCGAGGCGAGCGCGGACCCTATTGTGATGGCGCCGATGAAGATGGCTGCCGTCCTTGCGGGCTCTGTGCGTACCAGGCAGCTAAGTGTCCTTTGCTGCTTGGTGCGCTTGGCTCGTTAAGGAAAAAGCATTTCACTGACTGGATTTCACTTGTTGTATTTGGTTATGTGACAAATAAAATTGAAATTGAAATTGAAATTTTGTTTCTGTGAAGAAACATGTTACCAGCTCCGAAGTCAGTGAGTTAAATGTGCAAAAAAAGTGATCCCTATCCACCACAGGTGGCCAAGGAGAACATTCAAACTGATGGGAGGAACCAGCTGCTGCTGCTTTGATTTAAGCCTTTTGACAACTACCTGGTTGAAGGGAACATGTTGCCCTGAACCAGCCCATTTACTGTCTAGTGATTGATGCTATATGAGCACCCAAAAGTAAATATTGGATTATCCTTAAGGTTAAAGTGAAAAATTAATTAGTGCAGTTGGCAGTAAGTAATGGTCCCATTCTTAATGGTGCTCTTGGACCAGGTAAAATGGAGCTAACACTAAGAAGTCCACAAATTAACTTTTTATTTAAGTTCCCAGGTAGTTAAGCTTGTTACCAGTGTGAAGCCGAAACAGTGTGGGTCACTGCTTGCCAGATTTCAATGCATTGTCAGATCATTAACTTCACTGCCTAGTTTTACTGATGGATTTTGTGAAAATCATGTCAGATTGACACATAACTGGGCACTTAAACATTTGGGTAAACCTGGGTCAGCTTCTTGTGTAAAAGCTGAATGGGGTAATTATAGAAACTACTTATGCTTCGGACAGAAGGCTCAGTTCATTGTGTGCTGCCACATTGACATGCAGCACACAGTTAACAAGGAAGTGATATGAGTGAGCTGCAGCCTTTCATTCAGTACTTAGGACAGCTGTCTGGCTAATGGAAGCGATATCATTTACTATTCGTTCTCTTCCCATGGTGACACCCGCTATAGAGAGTACAGAATCTCAATGATCGAATCAAAGGTACTCTATAGTACTGTGCTGTTCCCATAGCTAGCTTGTTAAGATGATTCATCATTTCGATTTTTGTTGAATTAAACACACTCATTTTCAGATATTTTTAAGTGTGGATTGTTGCATTTTTATTTACAGGCATCAGATGATGTATTTATGACTAAGATCTCTAAACCCCATGGGAAAAAAGTCCAGCTGTCCCAGACACCTCGTGGGTGATTACAAGTACCTGGTGTACTGCTGAGCCATACAGAGTGTAAAGTCCCAGGTTTGACTCCTGATCTGTGCAGATTTAGCTGGTAGCTGATATAGCTGGTAGCTGAGCTAGCAATCGGGGTGCTACAGTTGATCTCCATACTCCGGTGATGCTATGCTGTGATTCCTGCTCAAAAGTGGCCCATGAACGGCAGAGCAGTCAAGCCCGACCAGCGCTCTTTGGGTGAGGAACCCAGAGCTGCTGGTGCTTGTAGAGCCAGGGTCCCGAATAAGTCAGTGTCCTCAGGAAAAATAAAAACTAATTGTTAAAAGTAAAAAGTTGATGTTAAAAATAAGAAGTTGACGTGGAAAATCTATGATCATCTGCCAATTGAAGGTACCATCAAGGGTAATATTTGTTAACTTTTTTTTGAAAAAAGGATTGTATCTGGAGTTAATCAGAATAAAATGCCGTGCTTAATGCTTGTTACTGGACTAAGCTATTTTCACCTAAGCCAGTTGAATCTGTGGTTCAGAGAGCAGAAAACAAACCGCATGTGTTGGCCTGATGTGAGCTGGCTTTCTACAAACAAGAATGCATGTCAATATTGTAACAATATGGCTTTCATTTCATTATGACTGAAGTCAGAATGTGGAATCATTCCTCAGTTGAACACGATAATAGCAGTATGGACTTGGTTTTATTATTTATTGGACCCAAATAGACACAATGACAGCTGCGTACTCCCATCACCGCCTTAGTGTAGGTGCATAGTTTATTGAATTGCCTCATAATCCAAAATGCTATAAAGGGACCAATCTGTAAACTTCCAAGTGAAGGACCTTTGGCCTTCCTCTGAAAACCTGGCCTGCTATTGCAGTTTTAGACACTGGCCTGTAATATGGTAGTTGCTAACAAGCCCAATTGAATGCTTGCTACTTCTTTTGAACTGCAGGAATGGGGAGCAGTGAACATGAATGCACAAACTGTGATCCTGAAATTTAACCTCCATTCTGAATATTATCAATGAAATAGTATGAGCAAGAAATGTTAACACCTTACTGTCTTTTGGCACATCTCTCTGCTGGGGAACTGCACATGGAGAGTAAAAACCCAGTGTAGTTTTCAGGTGAAGTGTAGTTGGATGTCGGGACGTAATTGCAGATGTAATTCAGTGGCCATTTTGAAGTCCTACACTCTGACCTTAATTTTCTATAATTACACAGTTAAAGAGAAAAATATTTGTCAATTTGAGAAGCAGAGAAATAATGGTTAGTGCATAGGAATTTCTCTTCAGTGCAGGCTGAGAAGCTAGGAAATCCCAAGCTGAAGCTCGACAGCACTGCCATTGGTGAGAAGGTGTAATTGCAGCGTGACTAGTTTACATAGGCAGTTTTCATTACATATGTGGACATAGGAATTTATAATGGAAAAGCTGACAGTGCATAAGATTTTCAACATTATATGAGGGAAAATATTATTACAGTTTGGCTGTGCCACAGCATTGAATGGGTTGTCATGCCAATATGGAATTGTTAGTGGCAAAATGGTATTGATTCTACTGTACTGCTACTAGTTTAAAATGCTACAACTTTTACGTTTAAAGCCTCCCCCCCACCCCCACAATTCAGCACATGTTGGTGTACCCAAGGAGAGTTAATCATCTTTGGATAGAAACCGCCTTGCAAAGGCGTAACGCGGCCACATCAAATTCATCTTATTTTAAGAGTTATTAACCTGCTTAACATAAAATATATCGAATAAATAAAGGAGAGAGGAATTTTGATACAAGCACATTAGATGTTAGTACAATAACCTCACCAAGAGTAATTTTTAACCTTGGGAATGAGGTGACGTTTTTGTTCTCTGGACGTGGGCAGTGCTGGTAAGACTGCTTTCTTAGCTCATCCCTGCTCTGAGAGGTGGTGGTGGGCCTCCTGCCTCACCATCTGAGTGGTTTGTTTGGCCACTTCAATGGGAACATGAACTACAGTGTTGGACTGGAGTCAGGGGCTGCTCCCCAATGGGAGTATGACGGGATCAGTGAACTTACAAGATAATTGCTGTGCCTGTGGATCCCTTGTGAAAGAAAGAAAGACTTGCATTTATATAGCGCCTTTCACGACCCCCGGACGTCTCAAAGTGCTTTACAGCCAATGAAGTACTTTTTGAAGTGGAGTTACTGTTGTAATGTGGGAAATGCGGCAGCCAATTTGCGCACAGCAACTCCCCTGCGCTTCTTCCAAGTAGTGCCATGGGAGCTTTTAGGTCAGCCTGAGAGATCAGTGAGGGCCTTGGTTTAACGTCTCATCCGAAAGACGGCACCTCACTAGCCTAGCTTTATGTGCTCAAGTCTCTGGAGTGGGACTTGAACCCACAACCTTCTGACTCGGAGGCGAGAGTGCTACCCACTGAGCCACAGCTGACGTGCTGTATACATTGCTTTAATAGAATGTTAGAGGATCTGCTCCACTGGATCACTGACTGCCTTTTATGAAAATGCGGGCATATGTGGCAGTGGGTGAGATTGACGATATGTTCCAAATCCTTTGTACGCTGTTCCAGAGTGAATGATTCCAACCATTTCTTTGTATTTGCATAGTGTTTCTGATTAGTTAGTTTAATTCCTGTGGATCTGGACACTTCTGTTGCGAACCAAATCATAAGTTTGTCACAACAGAAATAGAGTGCAGTGCAGTTGTAGAAAAGTTTTAAACATTTTCATGCATGCTTTCAAATCCAGTGTAATAAATAAAATCAATTGCATGTAATGGGGTTTATGATTCAGAGTCCACTGGCAACAGTGATCTTTAAGAAAACGAAATGGATCGTGCCAAAATAAATGATGAAAGCTGGTTAGAAATATCTAAAATAATAAATGTTTCAACTGGAATATATGCATAAAATGCTGCCACTTTGATAGATGTGCCTTGGATCTCATCTATCATCTAACACGTTGATGATAAATAAAATCCTTATCCAAGAATAACACATTTGTAGTCACGCAGCAAAAAAAAATCATGAAGTGTTCAGGAGGAGTAGGTGGAGGGAATCTTGAGTTGACATAACCACTGGTTCCAGCGAGCACCCTGTTCTTATTATTTGGACAAATCTATGTGCTTGTCGACTGCAATCACTTTTCGTTTCATATTACAGCTAGCTTCTGTGTGGAATTTTCCTTTTGTGATGTTTTCAATGACTCTCTGCTTTCCTTGTGAAAATGGACAGATTAAGAGTGGGCTGTTTAAGTCGGTGGTCGTGGCCAAAATTTACAGAATCGTTCAGAGTGGGACGAGCACCCGATAAATGAATTTGCCCTGAAATTCAACCCCACCATAGATTAGTCCAACTATGAGGTACAAGGTGCTCATTGTTAGTTATACATCCAGTGCAAGGCACCTTGTTTTACCAGAAGTGATCTGGTGAATGCACTAATCGCTGTAATAAAGCAAGCTCTTCTGTGTAAATATGTGAATATCTGAAAATGTAATCCTACTGAAGAGGTGCATGTTAAGAACAAAAAAGTTCTTTAAAAAAAAAACAATTGTGATTGTTAAATGAGCTGTTTGCACAAACCCAAATCAGATCATGAATACCATGGTTAATAAGTTAACATGAAGCACAAAGCCATTGAAATGAGGGGCACTGGGCGTACTGGCATTTGGAATTGAGATGTGCACCCAGCCTTTCTGAGACTTTGTTTTAAATCCTTAACATCTGTTCTGGCAGAACTTGAAACCTCACCTTTACAAGTTTGAAGATGACTAATCAACAATCTCTCCCAAGGATTTTTTAAAAACTTTTTTTGGTGTAGGGACATAAAGAAGGAATTTGTGAAACAAGATCCTGCGAATAGGCTGCCACTTGTGAAACAGTTTATTACTGTCAAGGCATGTGCCACTCCATCTGAACGTACCACAGACTCCGCTGAGAGCTGCCCATTCCCAAATGCAACCAAATTAAAGTGGAAGAGCATGTCTTGATGTCATTCATCCGAGCTAAAATGCTATCATACCACACATTTAGCATCAAATTTGTGCCATCATGGGCATGAATTTTAATTGTACAATGCAAAATAAAATCCAGCATCAGCACATCTAGTCTGCTTCTGGGTGAATCAGAACCTAAATAGCCAAACTGATGATGGAGTAATGCTTTGGTGGCTGCAGTATAAAATCATAGCATGCTTTGAGTCTGCCATTCAGGTATCTGTTGTTGAATTATAATGTACCTCATATATGTTTGGTAACAAACATTGCATACACTGTTTGAACCCTTACACATTGAATAAGAACATTTTATACAGCTACAAAAGTTGAATAATTGTAAAACAAATGTATGTGGGCTGCTGTACTGTTTTTTCACAGAAATGCTTTTTGATTGATACAAGCCACTACTGCACTCTCTGATCAAACTTATCTTTCTCTCTACACCAGAGGCCAAAGAAATGTTGAAGTTCAGGTTTTTAAGAAAAAGCGAATCCCTGAAACAAAAAATGCACTTTCATTGAACATTTGCACACACTGCAAGACAAAATGATCTAAATCATCTCACAGCTGGCTGTCATCGACCAAACAAAGGAGATAATCTAAACCACACCCTGCACTGCATGAAATGCACATGAAGTCCCTATAATGTCCACACACCATGGGGGACCCAGCCACTGAATAACAACAGACTGCCTCCTGCTGTTTATCCTTTGTTATTGGTGCACTAACAGCTAATAAATCTCCATGCTCATTTAAGCTGCATTTAGAATTGGATAAGCAAAACATCACATGGGTCCTGGTGTGATTTGACATTTTATAACTCAGGAACCCATGACCTTAACACGTTGTCATTGGCATGCTGTGCCATCAAGACCAGGACCCTGTGTGCTGCCATCTTCTGTAATATTTGTTTTGTTTTATTGTCACTTTACAATGCTTAGATATGGTGAGCAATGAGTCTGTTAACAACCCCCTTGTCAACCTCTGTCCCACTTGTGGAGTACACCAATCTCTCACTTTCACTTCCTAATATGCTTTGCAATTGTTTGTATTGAACTTAATTTGTCACTGATTAGCTCAGGTACGAACCCATCATAATCATAATCATAATCAACTTTATTGTCATTGTTAGTGCACAGGTGCAGTACAACGAAATGTAGGCTTGCGGCTCCCGAGAGTGTACATTTAGATTAAGACATTTAAACATTCAACATACATTTGGCTTGTAATACATTAACATAAACATAACCATAATAAAGTACATTGGCAGATGTGCAGGCTTTAGAGTTTATTTGTGGAGTTCAGTAAGATGACAGCCCTGGGAAAGAAGCTGTTCCTAAATCTGGTCGTACGGGTGCGAATGCATCTGTAGCGTCTCCCAGATGGCAGGAGGGCGAACAGACTGTGGCTGGGGTGGGTAGGGTCTTTGATGATGGTCCGTGACCTCGGTAAACAGCGTTTCTGGTATATGTGCTCTATGGTCGGTAGCCGGGTGCTGGTAATGTGTTGGGCAGTTTTGATTACCCACTGCAGGGCTTTCCGGTCATAGTAGCTACAGCTGCCATACCATACTGTGATACAGTTCGTCAGGATGCTCTCTATAGTGCAGCGGTAAAGGTTAGAGAGGATACAAACCCATCAATGATTAGCTCAGGTACAAACCCATCATTGATTAGCTCAGGTACAAACCCATCATTGATTAGCTCAGGTACAAACCCATCATTGATTAGCTCAGGTACGAACCCGTCATTGATTAGCTCAGGTACAAACCCGTCATTGATTAACTCAGGTACAAACCCATCATTGATTAGCTCAGGTACGAACCCATCATTGATTAGCTCAGGTACGAACCCATCATTGATTAGCTCAGGTACAAACCCATCATTGATTAGCTCAGGTACAAACCCGTCATTGATTAGCTCAGGTACAAACCCGTCATTGATTAGCTCAGGTACAAACCCGTCATTGATTAGCTCAGGTACAAACCCGTCATTGATTAGCTCAGGTACAAACCCGTCATTGATTAGCTCAGGTACAAACCTGTCATTGATTAGCTCAGGTACGAACCCGTCATTGATTAGCTCAGGTACGAACCCGTCATTGATTAGCTCAGGTACGAACCCGTCATTGATTAGCTCAGGTACGAACCCGTCATTGATTAGCTCAGGTACGAACCCGTCATTGATTAGCTCAGGTACGAACCCGTCATTGATTAGCTCAGGTACGAACCCGTCATTGATTAGCTCAGGTACGAACCCGTCATTGTTTAGCTCAGGTACGAACCCGTCATTGATTAGCTCAGGTACGAACCCATCATTGGTTAGCTCAGGTACAAACCCATCATTGATTAGCTCAGGTACAAACCCATCATTGATTAGCTCAGGTACAAACCCATCATTGATTAGCTCAGGTACAAGCCCATCATTGATTAGCTCAGGTACAAACCCATCACTGATTAGCTCAGGTACAAACCCATCATTGATTAGCTCAGGTACGAACCCATCATTGTTTAGCTCAGGTACAAACCCATCATTGATTAGCTCAGGTACAAACCCATCATTGATTAGCTCAGGTACAAACCCATCATTGATTAGCTCAGGTACAAACCCATCATTGATTAGCTCAGGTACAAGCCCATCATTGATTAGCTCAGGTACAAACCCATCACTGATTAGCTCAGGTACAAACCCATCATTGATTAGCTCGAGTACAAACCCATCATTGATTAGCTCAGGTACAAACCATCATTGGTTAGCTCAGGTACAAACCCATCATTGGTTAGCTCAGGTACAAACCCATCATTGGTTAGCTCAGGTACGAACCCATCAATGATTAGCTCAGGTACAAACCCGTCATTGATTAGCTCAGGTACAAACCCATCATTGGTTAGCTCAGGTACGAACCCGTCATTGATTAGCTCAGGTACAAACCCATCATTGGTTAGCTCAGGTACAAACCCATCATTGATTAGCTCAGGTACGAACCCATCAATGATTAGCTCAGGTACAAACCCGTCATTGATTAGCTCAGGTACAAACCCATCATTGGTTAGCTCAGGTACGAACCCGTCATTGATTAGCTCAGGTACAAACCCATCATTGGTTAGCTCAGGTACAAACCCATCATTGATTAGCTCAGGTACAAGCCCATCATTGATTAGCTCAGGTACAAACCCATCATTGATTAGCTCAGGTACAAACCCATAATTGATTAGCTCAGGTACAAGCCCATCACTGATTAGCTCAGGTACAAGCCCATCACTGATTAGCTCAGGTACAAACCCATCATTGATTAGCTCAGGTACAAGCCCATCACTGATTAGCTCAGGTACAAGCCCATCACTGATTAGCTCAGGTACAAGCCCATCACTGATTAGCTCAGGTACAAGCCCATCACTGATTAGCTCAGGTACAAGCCCATCACTGATTAGCTCAGGTACAAGCCCATCATTGATTAGCTCAGGTACAAACCCATCATTGATTAGCTCAGGTACAAACCCATCATTGATTAGCTCAGGTACAAACCCATCATTGATTAGCTCAGGTACAAACCCATCACTGATTAGCTCAGGTACAAACCCACCATTGATTAGCTCAGGTACAAACCCATCATTGATTAGCTCAGGTACAAACCCATCATTGGTTAGCTCAGGTACAAGCCCAGTTGAGGTCAGTTAAGGACTTGGCTGCCTCCTCTGTGTCCATGGCCCCCCTTAGCTTGGTGTCATCTGTAAATTTAACTACTTTGCATTGACATTGCAATTCCAAGTCATTTAACTGTGCTAGATACATGCAGGGTCCCAGCACAGACTGTTGGGACACCCCACGCAATGCCTTCCTCACCATTATACCCTGCTTCCCATATGACTACTCTTCACTTTACTGATTTACTGATCCATATCTTGCCCATCATTCACTGACCTTATTGAGTCTCACACATAGCATTTTAGACTTTTGGAAGTAAAGGTAAACTGTATCAGAATAATTACTCATGAATAGATTTATGATATTGCTGTACATAATGACCAGACCAATCTTTAAATGGTGTAACCTAGTGGCTATGTGCTGGTGCCCAGCATCTGCCTCACCAAATCATTCACATTCTCTTAGTCTCTTCATTGGGCATTTCTGGATAATGCCCATGTATTGGCATTCTTCCCTATTGAATGCCACCTGCGACGAGAGCAAAAGGTCAGCTTTTACATGCCATGCCATGGCCATTGATGGTGTGTGCCTGTACCTGTATTATTCTTCTGTACACTTTGCCTACCCTTATCACCCTCATTTGCTCCTATTGGGTATCCTTTGTTAAAGTAAGTCATCTTGCATGATGATGATGGTCATGCGTGCACATTGGCAACCTGAAAAGCACCTTATAATTTGCATATCTAGTGAAGCTTTGCTTCTCCTGCTGCCTGCAGAGGACATGTGATGACCTTTACACCGTGTATTGACTTAATTGGATACTTGCTCTACATTTAGTAAATCACTCTTGATTCTTTAAGAACTTTTTCCACACTTCCAAAACAAGGGATTCTGTACAGAGCATTCACACTGTCTGTTGCTGCTTCCATGCTCCTTATCTGCGCTATGGTGTTGTCACCTGGCTGGTAGACCAAGTATCCCTGTTTTGTGCTGCATTATAAATGCCTGGAGATCTTTATTGGAGTACCACATTGTGTGCTGTTGCCTCACAGTTGCCATTGCTCACTGACCATGCTCGCTCCTCAGCCATTTCCATAAACCTTTCAGGCATTAAATACGACTGAAGTGCCTCAATAGTACACCAAGAGGTAGTTATGAGCCCTTATTGCAGTCACATTCTGATTGGCTGCTGAGAATTTTGTAACCAATAATAAAAATATTGGAGCAAGTACAACTTCATTGCTACAAGCAGCACTTTATCTTCACGATGGATTTGGCACGTGCTAAGAGTAATTTGTAGGCTCTTGTTTATGTAAAGGACACCCAGTTAGGGTGTGTATAACATCCTGCTCATTCCCCAAGTTATGGAGGTCATCTTAGTACATGGAATAAATTGGACAGTTCAATGTTTCTTTTTATTCATTCTCGGGATGCGGGCGTCGCTGGCAAGGCCAGCATTTATTGCCCATCCCTAATTGCCCTCGAGAAGGTGGTGGTGAGCCGCCGCCTTGAAGCGTTGCAGTCCGTGTGGTGAAGGTACTCCCACAGTGATTTTGTCGTAGCGCTTTGGTACAACTGAGTGACTTGCTAGACCATTTCAGAGGGCAGTTAAGAGTCAACCACATTGCAGTGGGTCTGGAGTCACATGTAGGCCAGACCGGGTAAGGACAGCAGGTTTCCTTCCCTAAAGGACATGAGTGAAGCAGATGGGTTTTTACGACAATCCGGTAGTTTTCATGGTCAGCATTACCGAGACTAGCTTTTTATTCCAGATTTATTTAATTAACTGAATTTAAATTCCCCAGCTGCCGTGGTGCCATGTTTCCAGATTATTCGTCCGGTAACATAACCACTATGCTACCGATCCCGTACAGTTCTACACTGCATATTCTGTTTATACAGCTTGCACAGACCACAGACATCATTTTATTTAAAAGCAAAGCTGAACGGTTTGGTACCAAACGTGTAGCTTTTCCATTTATTGTCAGTATTGCAGAAGTCAATCTGCTGCAAACAAAAGGCCAAATGCAATTCATTGAACGCAATATGGATTGTGTAAGGAAAGTCAATTTGTACTATAAAGATTCTTTCAGGGTCATTTTAGAACAATTGAAGGTGTAATTACTGGAATTTGAAAACATAGACCAAGAAGTGATAGCACATTAAACTAAAAAAAAGTAATGTCATGGTTGTGTGCATAGATATATTGACACACACAAATGCTTTATCAGAAAATACAGACAGAAGTCGACACTTAACATTTTACTATAAGTGGCAAGAATTCAAATTTTGGATGTTGCCTGCAGTTTGTTCTGCCTGTATGGCGAGGCAGACAGTATGCCATTGTTAAGGGCTACAGTGGTGACATTGATAAGTTTCTGTTAGAAATAGAAACTGACAAGTGCTGAAAGAGTTGAAGTATTTACTGTACAGCCCTGTGGACATGATGTCAAGTCCATGGGTGAGTTTACATTTCCTGCTTCAGCTTCCAGGGTTGTCAGAGTACACATTAAATCTTCACCCATAAACCTTTTTTTGCTCATTGATGCAGATTCTTGGGATATTTTGTATTGATTGTTACTTGTTTTGAAGGCGAGAAAGCCCTGTTTGAAAATTGTCATTTTTAAAAAATTGTTTATAATGCCACCTCTATGCAATGATGCGTTTTCTATTTTTGCTACATTTTGCCAAATTATAACCAAAATGAGTTTTGTTAAATAACGACAGAAATGAAGGCGAATACCGTAGTTTTGGAACAAAGCCGTGCTCGGCAAAAATACAGGTCTGTTGCACGTTTCGAAGCTATACTGATGGCTGCCAGGGCCCTGTGAATCAAAATCGAGGTATGATTATATTGGGGTCGTGCAGCTAGTTGCAATGATTTGAGGTGATTCATCAGCAGGAGGCTCTATGCCTGTAGGTGTCAGTCTGTATTGAGGTTTACTGAATATTAAGCAATAGAAGATCAAGGTTCACAACTCAAAGCTGTAGACGGTACAGAATAATGTCAAGTGAATTCAGCATCGACCTGCATTTCCTTGGGATAAGAACAAACTACATCGGCAATGATAATTGATTTTCAGCAGCATAACAAGAGTTAAATATCATTCAGATAAATTCAAAGGCAAAGCTGCAAATATTCTATTGAAACACTTTGGCCCTGAAATTGCGCCATGTAATTACTAGTGTGACGCGCCTTGTGATGTTTTACTGCGTTAAAGGTGCTATATAAATGCAAGTTGTTGTTGTGAATGAAAGTGTAATGATTGGGCTGAACTTTCTCTCCCTGCTATTTTAACAAAGGTGTTAATCCATTTATTTTAAATGGGTTAATGTTTCTGCTAAAATAGTGAAGAAACGGATTTCAGACGAACGCATTAAGCATTTGTAAACTAGCATCTCGGCATAACTTCAGCGCTTTTATTTAAAAGATGCACACTGATTTTGAGAAGTATTCACTGATTTACACTTAATAAATTGAACACTGTCTCTGTTCCAGTTCGCCATAGCGCAAGGAAAACCTCCCAGCTCTGGAAACGGTGCAAAGAAGGGCCACGTGGTGCCTAGTGTCAGAGCACTGGCTTACGAGGGGAAGATTGGACAAATTTGGCCCCCTTAATCTTGAAAATACGCAAACAAGATGAGACCGTGTACACAGGAATATAGGGGCAGGAGTAGGCCATTCAGCCCCTCGAGCCTGTTCTGCAATTAGATAATAGCTGATCTGTACCTCAACTCTATTTATCTGCCTTTGCTCCATAACCTTTGAACTCCTTACCCAACAAAAATCTATCAATCTCAGTCTTGAAAATTTCAGTTGTCCCCCCATCCAAAGCCTTTTGGGAGGGGCAGGGGTGAGAAGAGTTCCAGGTTTACACTACCCTTTGTGTGGAAAAAGTGCTCCCTGATTTCACTCCTAAAGATCAAGCTCTTATTTTTCAGTTTATGCCCGCTCGTTCTGGATCCCTCACCGGAGGAAATAGTTTCTCTCTCTCTCTCTCTCTTTTATTTATATATTTATATACCTATTGAATCCCCTTTTATTGATTTAGATGACCCTTCGACTGTCTAAACTCAAGAGAATACAAGTCAAGTTTATGCAACCTGCCCTCATAATTTAACTCTTCAAGCCCTGGTCTAATTCTAGTGAATTTGTGCTGCACCCCCTTTAAGGCCAATCTATCTTTCCTGAGGTTTGCTGGCCAAAACTGAATGCAGTACTTCCGATGGGGTCTGCCCGAGGCTGTATACAGCTGAAGCATCACTTCCTCACTCTTTAATTTCAACCTCCTTGGGATAAAGGCCAATATTCCATTCAGCTTTTTGATTACTCTTTGTACCTCTGCGCTGGTGTTTAGCGATTTGTGCACATGGACATCTGAAGCGTTTCGCTGCTACACAGCTGCTAGTTGCTCACCATTAAGAAAATATTCAGATTTGTCTTTCTCAGATCTGTGATTGAGCTCACACTTCCCCGCATTGAACTCCCATCTGTCACAATTTTGCCCACTCACTTAGTCTGTCTGTGCCTCGTAACTTTCTGCTCCCATCCACACAACATACTGTGCCTCCGAACTTATTGGCGTCTGCAAACTTGGATATACAATTCTCGATTCCTTCATCCAAGTCATTAATATATATGATGAAACGCTAAGGCCCCAGTACAGATCCCTGGGGAACACCACTTGTCACGTCCTGCCAATCAGAGAACATTTTCTTTACCCCTACTCTCTGTCTCTTACCTCTCAACCAATTACCAATCCATGTCACAAGGTTACCTCCAAATCTGTGCAATTTCATTTTTGCTAATGATCTCTGTGCGGAGCTTTAACAGATGCCTTCTGGATGAAGATCTATAGACACTCCACTATTCATCATGCTAGTGACCGCCTCTCAAAATTCAACTAGATAGTCAGACATGACCTGCCCCATCACAAATCCACGCTGACGCTCTTTGATCAGCTGATACTCCTCCAAGTGCTCAGTCACTGTGTGCTCGATCTTACCTTTCGGTGTGAGTTGGGAGCGGGTCAGCTGACTTGCGGGTTCCAATCCCGCCCCCAACGACGCCCGATGCATAGACGTAATTTTACGTCACTTGGCCTTGTTAAGCTCGCCCTGCGGGCTTGCCAGCCAATTAAGAGAAAGCCGGCGTCAGATGACATCAGCTGATGACGCGTCATCTGCCTGTTTTCTTAAAGGGGACACGCACATTTTTTTTTGACAGATGATTTTTCAGTGTTTGACAGCATTGAGGTGCTGCAAACACTGCCAATCGCTGTACAAAGGTGAGCCCTTTCACCCAGGCTCTCCAGAGACTCTCCCTTAGGATAAAACAGATGGCAGCTGCAGGTGAGATTACAGAAGCGATCTGTCACTGGTGAGAGAGGTTCTCCCAATGAGATGGGAATACACAAACACTTCAAACCTTGTCACCTACAGAAAAGTCTAAATACATTAAAAATGATTTTCCCAGCATTTTCTTACCTCTGAAACTCACCAGTGTACCATTGGATCCTTCATGCCACTTCTGCAGCTGTCATCAATGCACAAACCTTACAGTAGACCCACATCACACCACACTTACCCTGGCGTGGTGTCCAGACGTCGGGAAGCCCACAGTTGACCTCTCAAAATTGAAAAAAGCCTCTTAACTGCCTGTTAACTACCTGTTAACAGGCAGTTAAATGCCTATAATCCTCTTCCCGCCACTAGGTGTCGGGTCCCTGTGCAAATCGGGGATCCGACACTTGGGAAAATTGTATGGAGGCGGGTTGACAGCGGGTTCGGGACCGGCTGTCAATCTTTGCAATTTTGCCAGCAGTCCCGCCTCCAAACCCGCCCCCTGAGTGCCGGCAAAATTCCCCCCTGTGTCTCCTTCACAGGTTCCAGTAACTTCCCCCGGAATTGATGTGGAGGTGTATAAGGCACTGAGTGAAAAAGAAAGGTTAATCTTGAGCACTATTTCAAGACACACAATGACTGCAGGACAAGGAGACATGGCTTCAAAAGGCAAGTTCAGGAAGCATTTGTTTGCACAGTGCTTAACACCTTGTATGGTCTTCTGGGTAGGGTTGTGCATGACAAGATCGCTAATCAATTGATACAGTTGGATAGGAGGATGGAGGGATCAGAGAAGAAAGTGTTAGAGGGGCTGAATGGCCTTTCTCATCGGCACTTTGTGAAATTGCACAATTTTATTTCACCATTCTGTAGTGCATCAACCTAAAGCATATCTGAACACTAGTTTTTAGTATGTAGAAACATAAAATGCTAGGAATACTCAGCAGGTTGAGCAGCATCTGTGGAGAGAGAAACAGAGTTAATGTTTAAAGTTGATGACCTTTCATCAGAACTGAAGTGTTTAATGTCTTCAGGTACAAAAATGTTTTAATCGTCTCGGCAGAAAAGATTTTTATTTGGGGGAAAAAAAGAATGAACAAAAAAAAAATCCTCGTTCTTATACTGTCAGAACTACGATTGGCAAAAAAAATGGAAAATGTTTAATCTCTGCTCTGCCTTTCACAATTCATTCACAATGGCATCTCTTGAGAGTTAGGTAGTTGGACTGTTCACTGAGTAGGCCAAGTTCAGTCATTACCCGATGTGCTTTCGCCATCCACTAATATATCAAACAGTTATCGTGCCCTTGGGAAATAGTAGGCTCCCTAGACTGGATTTACAATTCTTTTCAAATGCCATCTCTTGGAATGAACAGATTCAAATGTATTTCTTCATTAAATGTATTATGCTCCTAGTTGGTTAAGGGATACTCTGTGGTTATTTAAGATTAAATCTGAGTTTGACAGCTAAATCAAATTGTAGCTTAGAAAATACGGTTAGCAATTATTAGTGGATGACGCTTAACAATGTTCATGTGATGTTCCTCTGTCTATTCTAACAGAGCCATTAACCTGTTTGTTCTGAAAGGGTTAATATCCGATTTAAAGTGGTGGACAAAGGAATGTCACACAAATGTGTTAAGAACTTGTCTGCTAATATTGTCGACGGGATAGACTAGTTGAGCCGAATGGCCTGTTTCTGTGCTATATATGCTATTTCATTTCTATGCTGTACTTTTTAAATGTTCATTTGATAGAGTCGCTCAGAAATCAACATTGAGAGGTAGTTTTAGAAAGCACATCTGATGAATCCGATTGTTTGGAGGTGTCTGCTGTGCAAGTATAATAAAGCAGTTGTATTTTTAAATCTCGATTTATTTCAGAAATAAAACCTTCTGAAGATTTGTGCTGCTGGGCCATATGTCTTAATGAAGTCAAATTACTTCCTGTTGACCCGGCTCATTTCCTAAGGTTATGGGTGATTGTGCACAAAATGTCAAATCCATTTCTGTAGATGGGGCTAAATGACGGTTTCTAAATTGTCACTTGTACATTCAAGAATCATCAGGTCCAAAGTTGGGATGTTGTGCTGAGAATGCACAAACTGCTCCTTTCTGAAGTTGACTATTGTTGCATGAATTTCAGCATATCTTTTCAAATTTTTTTAAAATACAGATACTTCTTAAAAACAGATTGGACTTTTTTCTCCGCTGCTCTCTGTATCTTAGGAAGAGTTAGCCGGAAAGGAACTAGGGCAGGTTCTAGCCAATGCCAGAGCCTTGCAGTACTTGGCATTTTATTTAATGTGTTGCTGTTTTCTTCTTTGGTAACTGAATTGTACACAACAATGAGGCAATTGTTTTGAATGCAAAATGTTGTGTACCCTATTTCTGTTGAAATCAATGGATCAGTTCAACCCATACTCGTTCTTTAATTTCAACAGCATTACTTGTAGTAGAATAACCAACTAGACTACAAGAAATCTTTGTCTGACATCAGCCATCAGTTTTTTTTCAATTGCTATAAATTGAGTTTTATCTATTTGTTAGATGCTATATAATTAATGTAATTGAAAGTCTGCTTAAAACCCATCTTTTCGGCCCGGCTTTCAGTCATCTCTTGATTTTCTATGTCCTGAGGTCTGTTTTCCCTTTCTATTTCCATTCTAGAAGCACCTTGGGACTCTTGTACTGTCAGCTGTGGCTCAGTTGGTAGCACCCTCGTCTCGGAGTCAGAAGGTTGTGGGTTCAAGCCCCACTCCAGGGACTTGAGCACAAAAATCCAGGCTGACACTCCAGTGCAGTGCTGAGGGAGTGCTGCACTGTCAGTGGTGCCGTCTTTCGGATGAGATGTTAAACCGAGGCCCCGTCTGCGCTCTCAGATCCCATGGCACTATTTCGAAGAAGAGCAGGGGAGTAATCCCCAGTGTCCTGAGGCCAATATTTATCCCTCAACCAACATCACTAAAGCAGATTATCTGGTCATTATCACATTGCTGTTTGTGGGAGCTTGCTGTGCGCAAATTGGCTGCTGCGTTTCCCACATTACAACAGTGACTACACTTCAAAAGTACTTTGTAAAGCGCTGTGAGACGTCCGGTGGTCGTGAAAGGCGCTATATAAATACAAGACTGTCTTTTTTTCTTACATTGAAGGCACTATACAAATGCAAGTTGCTGGTAGCTGGTCGGATGTTTATCCGTGTGAGTGAGTGAGGGAAAAGAGATGCTCCAGCAGGAAGTTTTGTGCTTCAATCACTTACTTTTATCAATAGTAATCCTAATTTGTAATAGAGCAGATTTTTTTTTTTTTTAAGAAAGCTGTTTGACACCCCACTGGGAAAAATTTGCAAGACAGAAGTGTTCTTTTGTGTGTTGAAGGAAGATGATTCATTACCTTGGTCTTGGATCTTATGTTAAAATATACTGGATCAAATAGAACTCGTTGATGACTAGTATTCTAAACATGCACAGTCCTGCAGAGGAGCAGTGTGATGAGGCTCGTCCGCTTACCAGGAGTGCAGTTGAAAGGGCTGTTGGTATGCTTGAAACGATTCTTGGGTGCCTCCACCATTCTGGAGTGTGCTAAGGTATGATTATTGTAAGGTTTTTTATATTTTAGTGCCTGTTGTCCTCCACAGCCATATTGAGGAATTGTAGTGCAGCGACCCAGAAAGAGACCAATCCACATCTGCAATTGATTTATTTAACAGCATGTGCCTATTGTGGCTTCGGATCCTACTGTGGGAGTCAGGGAATTGGATCAAATCAAGTAGCATTTCTTAAGTTTATAGTTAATGCTCTCTTTTTGAACATTAACTACTTTCAGCAATTAATTTTCACCCATTTTGCCTCGATCCAGTCTTTGTATCTTTAGGGGCGTGGGGTAGGTCATCCTTGAGAAAAACAGCTGAAAAGACATCCCAGTTTTGCGGCAAGATGAATATATTTGAACAAAATCAGATTGTTGTGGTCCTTGTACATTGTGAAAACAATCCTGTGGTTCCTGGAACGCGAACTTTTTTCCCCTGGTGGAATAGCTTGATGTGGATTTCCAGCTTCTGGTGCTTCCATCGCTAACTGGTGTCAGACTCCCATTTAGAGCAAGACCCCTATCCCGTCTACTGAAAAGCTGCTTGCTTTGATGCAAGGTGATGTTTGATGGGATGTATCTGTGAGTTGATTCACAATAGTAATAAGAGTGGTGTTATTCTGGTTCAGTTCAACAATGGAATTCCTCATTTCCCGTGACTGATGGTACCTTTTATAACTGTTCTGTGATGTACTTGGCTGGCTTCCATGTGGAGCTAGATTGGGCCAAAATTTAAAATGGTAGTTGTGCCAGTCCGTACTGTGTCTTCCAGATGCTTAGGCTCAGTCTAAATTTCAGATTACCGGAGACTCCTTTAATTCTGAATAGTTGACTGACTTGATCATTCCAAGCTCTCTGCAAATGTGCTAAGTGCATGTACATCAATTCAGCCTGCTTTTGGACACCGAATAACAGTGCAAAGAACATGAGGCTTTTGTGCGTGTGCTGCTTTAGAGGATTGAAGATGTGGGTTCTTCATGGTGGGTTTTTGTTGAATGATGTCCTCCACAACACTACCAGTTATTGTAGAATTCTAGTCAAGGCGGTGTTTGTTCTGTCTTCTGAACCCACTATGGGAGGCATGGAGTTAGGGTTACAGAAAATGCTGGAAATACTCAGCAGGACAGGCAGCATCTGTGGTGAGAGAAACAGAGTTAATGTTTCAGAAGGGTCATCGACCTGAAACCTTAACTCTGTTTCTCTCTCCACTGATGCTGCCTGACCTGAGTATTTCCAGCATTTTCTGTTTTTATTTCAGATTTCCAGCATCTGCAGTATTTTGCTTTTGTATGGAGTTAGGGTTGATCAGAGCAGATATATTTCTTAAGTTTATAGTTCACTTTCTTTCTAAACATTCACTACTTCCACTAAATAATTCTCACATGTTTTACTTAGATCCAGCCTTTGTATCTTTAAGGGCACTGGCTAGGTCTCTGTTAGTTGCATCAAGATACTGCTACAAATGAAATCTCAGATATGCAGAAAAACGAAGACTTTTGTCTCAGCTCTTGAGCTGAGCACCAACACCCAAGTTCATTCTCCCTCCGGTGTGTTCTGTGTGGGGAAGATTGAGTCAGCTGGCTTTTTTTATTCGTTCATGGGATGTGGGCGTCGCTGGCAAAGCCAGCATTAATTGCCCTCGAGAAGGTAGTGGTGAGCTGCCTTCTTGAACTGCTGCAGTCCGTGTGGTGAAGGTTCTCCCACAGTGCTGTTAGGGAGGGAGTTCCAGGATTTTGACCCAGCGACAATGAAGGATCAGCGATATACTTCCAAGTCAGGATAGTGTGTGACTTGGAGGGGAACTTGGAGGTGGTGGTGTTCCCATGCACCTGCTGCCCTTGTCCTTCTAGGTGGAAGAGGCCGCGGGTTTGGGAGGTGCTGCCGAAAAAGTCTTGGCGAGTTGCTGCAGTGCATCTTGTGGATGGTACACACTGCAGCCATGGTACGCCTGTGGTGGAGGGAGTGAATGTTTAAGGTGGTGGATGGGGTGCCAATCAAGCGGGCTGCTTTATCCTGGATGGTGTCGAGCTTCTTGAGTGTTGTTGGAGCTTCACTCATCCAGGCAAGTGGAGAGAATTCCATCACACTCCTTACTTGGGGCTGGGGGTTCTTCATTGGAGTTTTTTGTTTCCACTGACTTGCACTAAAGCTCCCATTAAGGAGAAGGCCCGTTGAGAATAACCCTCTCCTTCTGTTGGAGAATAAAATAATACTTGAGTACAATGGATAATTGTTAGGTAGTAGACAATTATGACACCCGGTAAATAATTATCTGTGTAAGTTCAGTATTTTTCTCCAACCTAACAAATTGGAGTACAGTAATCTGGATACCATGGGTTATCCTGACTTTAAGATGTGATCTATAGTCAGAAATGGTGATCGCAGTGCAGGCATTTGACAGATGTAACTGGTCATTAACGAATGTATTTCAGAAAGTCAAGGCTAATATTACTGCTTCTAAAAGTGAGTGAATAAATAGTAAGTGAGAATGTCATTCCCAACTAATCGGAAAGGACAGGTATGTGTACAGGAAGACATATGAAAGACGGGGCAGTGTAAAGCATTTGAAATTTTAAAAGTTGGTATTTTATGTGTGCTTGATAAGGTGGGTGTGGAGAAAATTGCTTCCACGTGTGGGTGAGTCCAGAACAAGGGAGCATAAATATAAGTGTACTGGTCTCGCTAGACGTGCTCCTATCTAGTTATCCAGCAAGTTAAACACTTATTCAAATAATTCCTCGAGAAGCCGGTTTGCTGTTTTGAAGCTTTACTTGAACAAATTTGTGAAACTGTAAACAAAGACAAAGTATGTTTTGTACATAGAACTGAGTACTATACATTAGATATTAAATAAGATATATACATATTTATAACAATAGAATAGACTAATTGTATAACTAACTAACATTTGAGCTGGACTTCTGTAACTACCTTCTTATAATGTAATTAACTTCTTATAAACAAAGTATTGTCAAATACTACACTGACAAAGTTGCTATCATGTTAACAAACAAAGATACTCACAGATATTGCATCTGGCCTATCAGATGAGATGAGATGGAACTGGATTGAGAATGGAATCCCTCATGGAAGATTCTCCATTACTCTGCCAGGTTCTTTCTGGGAAACTACTTCCAGGGTCAAACAGGAAGAAAGGTCAACTGACCTCTGCTGTATACTAACACTGCTAACACAATAACCACCACCAGAGGGTGCTATCTGCATGTGATAAGTCCAGAACAATAAGATAGCCACTAGCAGATCAATTAAAAACATTTAGGCGGTATTTCTCGATCGAGTGGTTGAGAATGTGGAAGTGGCTGCCACATGGAATGGTTGATGCAGAGAGCATTGATGTGTTTGAGGAGAGGCGAGAGACCTGATGCATGAGGGAGAAGGGTGTAGAGTCGTATTGGGACAAGTTGGGAAGAGACTATTCGAATTAATCAGAGTGGGAGGAAGCTTGTGTGGAATATAAACACGGGCATAGATCAGTTTGGTCAAATAGCCTAGTTCTGTGCTGTAGATTCTATGTGGACTGTATGTGTGAGCTATGCTGTATGCGTGCTAACAGTTTGAATGCACGAATTAAACCGTAGCCAGAGGGCTAGGTAATACTGGGAGTGAAAAATAGGAGCATTAAAGAGCTGGTCCCTGCAAGATAGACTTCTGCAGCTTTGTACAGTAAGGTTTTGGACCAGCCTGCTCTTTAGTGTGTGGGAGGTTTTTAAAAAAGAAAAGAAAGATTTGCATTTATATAGCGCCTTTCACGACCACCGGACGTCTCAAAGTGCTTTACAGCCAATTAAGTATTTTTGAAGTGCAGTCACTGTTGTAATGTGGGAAACGCAGCAGCTAATTTGCTCACCGCAAGGTCCCACAGACAGCAATGTGATAATGACCAGATAATCTGTTTTTGTTGAATGATAAATATTGGCCAGGACACCGGGGATAACTTCCCCTGCTCTTCTTCGAAATAGTGCCGCGGGATCTTTTACATACACCTGAGAGAGCAGATGGGGCCTTAGTTTAACATCTCATCTGAAAGATGGCACCTCCAACAGTGCAGCTCTCCCTCAGCACTGCACTGGAGTGTCAGCCTAGATTTGTGTGCTCAAGTCCCTGGAGTGGGAACTTGAACCCACAGCCTTCTGACTCAGGCGAGTGTGCTACCCTCGGAGCCACAGCTGACATTAACTTTATTAATACTGACCTCTTTTGACTCTCTCCACCATGCTATGGAACTAGCTATGGTTCTGTATTGCCAGGGCTAGTCCAGAGAAGATACCACCAACATAGAGGTAAAAACCTCCTAATGTGCATATAAACTGCATGTGTAGGTTTTCCTCATGTTCGATCACTTTTATCCCTGTATCATTGATTTTTGTATTGAATTATTATGTTTTAGTCATTCATTTACATGTTACTTGTGATTGGCTTTATCTACCTGTATTTGTAATTTCAAAGAATTAAGTTTTTGGGCTCTTAAATCTCCCTGTTCATTCTTACTCTTGAGCATCTTTGCAGTGAGTGTATAGTCTTATTCTTTTCTCTTCCCAAAATATATTACCTCATACTTATCGACCTTGAATTATATCCTCTATTTGTCTTTCCATGCTGTTAACCTGCCTGGGTTTGCCTGAAGTCTTTTACAGTTTTCCTCGCTGCTTGCCAAAACCACAACGCTTTCATGGTTAGCGGCAAGTTTTGAGATTGTGCTTTACATGTCCAAATCCAAATCAACTAAATATACCAAGAACAGACGTAGACCCAGCACTGACCCCGGGGATACACCAATTCCGACCCTTCTCCAACGGAGCAAGACCCGAGCTCTTTGTTCTCTGTCTGTGAACCAATGTTCTATCTGTGCTGTTACATTTCTTCTTGTACCACATGTCTGAACTTTTCTAACAAGCCTCTTGTGAAGCATCTTTATGAATGCCTTCTGAAAATCCATAGACATTACATGTGGTGCATTCCCTTTATCTATCCAATGAGACAGCTCTTCAAAACAAAGCTCTCTTTTAAAAAAAATTTGTCAAACATTATAGAGTCAAAGTTTTTTTTAAATTTCAGTGCTGAGCTGGAGCTTGGCTCCTAATGTGATGTCCTCAAGCTTTTTATTTGAGTTTTAGCTGCATTTGGGGAAAAAAAATCGAACGCGATATGATCACTCATCTCTGTTGTTAGTGCATACCTGCTGTAACTTAATACTTTGGGTTGTATAGATACTGATCACCTTTAAACTAACAATTTTTGACATTTTGTGACTTGTGTCTGATTCACTTTTCTCGTTGAACCCTTCCCACGCACTTTCTCTCCCTCACCACCTCCTCTTCTCCTACCTGTTCCCTTTGTCTTCACCTATTTCAGTTGGTGTCGAATTCTTTCTACCTTTCTTGCTGTTCACTTACATTTACATCACTGTGAAACAATACCTCCTCCCTTCACAATGGGTACTGAACGTTCTTAGGAGACAGGCAAGTAGCAACCCCGTGGTACTCCGCACTGTACCTTGATAGAGTGGTCTGAGGAGTCACCTCTGCGGTGCTAGCAAAGAGAGAAAGGACAGTGAGGAAAAGAGAGGGTATTCACACCAAAGGATGAATTCTTTACTGAAGGGAGGGGCAATCCTACTAGAAGGAGGAATTTCGGAGGCACGGAATTTGCGGTCCAGATATCGGCGAGCTGACAGTGTTTGGCGTCATTCCGCCTTTGAAACTGACCGCACCTTCGGGATTTGGCACATGCAGAAATCCTGAAGTTGCGGACTGTCATTCACTGCTCCGACACGGGCTGCACTGTGCCCCCACCCTCCCCCCACAGAGCCGGCAATCAGTGAAATCTCTCAAATCAGGGAAACTGACAAACTTTGGCTCTTCCGCAGTAACACCGCTGTTAAATTCCCCACTAAAGGTTAGACCCAAAGGGATTAGGTGTAACTGGGGTTTTGACAGTGCATTGACTACTAAACAAAGGTTATGGGCCTCTATAACTAATTTAAATTTTGTGCAGTGTCAAATTTATCCATTTTAATAAAAATAAAACATTTTAAGAAACTTTAAAAAAAAAGTTATTTTTTAAAGTTTGTTCATCTTTATTTCAGGTTTGCCTTTTCCCCATGTGAGAGCCCCAATCTTTGTTTTGTTCTCTCTCTAACATTTTTAAAAAGTTAAAATTTTCAGAGCTTACCGACTTCCTGGTTCACTGTCTGTGAGAATTCTACGTTTTGATTGGTTGCTTAGGCAGCTTGTTGACGTCACAGCAGCGCACGCTCAGGGATCCCCACTATACTCTGTTGATATGAATTGAACGTCGGAAAACCCGAACTTCTCGACACAGGGATCGCGAGATCTTTCCGCAAAGCTTACTTCGAGGCCGGCGGCCAACGCCTTCGTTTCGCCACTGACCGCAGATTCCGACCCGTAGTTCTTTATGCTTTTCAAACCTTAATGCTAGTACCAGCTGTGGCTCAGTGGGTAGCATAATCACCTCTGAGTCAGAAAGTTGTGGATTCAAGTCCCACTCCAGGGACTTGAGCACATAAAGCTAGGTTAACACTCCAGTGCAGTGCTGAGGGAGTGCTGCATTGTTGGAGGTGCCGTCTTTTGGATGAGACGTTAAACCGAGGCCCCGTCTGCTCTCTCGGGTGGACGCAAAAGATCCCAAGGCTTCTATTTGGAAGAAGAGCAGGGGAGTTATCCCCGGTGTCCTGGCCAATATTTATCCCTCAACCAACATAACAAAAAAACAGATTATTGGGTCAGTATCACATTGCTGTTTGTGGGACCTTGCTGTGCGCAAATTGGCTGCCGCATTTCCCACATTACAACAGTGACCCCACTTCATCGGCTGTAAAACGTTTTGAGACATCCGGTGGTCGTGAAAGGCGCTGTATAAATGCAAGTCTTTCTTTCTTTAATACTTTAGGCAAGCGTGATTGAGGAAGTCTGTGGAATCGCACACAAAACATTTCACAGAATAAAACCTTTGGTGGTTATGTCGTGTTGGGCAAAGTCGCATGTGTTCCCACTCCTGTGTCATATGAAACCCCAGGACTTTAATTTGTTAACTTTCAGTCATTAGTTAAAAGGTTTGAATTACTGTAATCTGATTGCAACATAGCTGAGCTGTATGCTCATTATTAAATGAGCATTGAATCAGTGGAAAGACTTACTTTCGAATCATATACACAAAACTTGATGACCTTTACCCCCTTCAAAACAAAAGCTTGCTCACTTTCATTATTGTTAAATTTAGTGCTAATGGGGTTAGGTTACTTTGTATATTATAGTTCTGAAACAATTCTGTTAGTATCCTGTATAGTGATACATTTTCTTTTACTGAGAATATTTGACTTCTTTTATCCTAAACTGCTTTTTCATAGTTGCCTTGGATTTCTGTTATGATTCTCAAACTCTGGACAAAACCATTTTTCTCCTGTACTGCAGGAATTTGATAGTTACGCTAATTCCTTGTCTAAATCTTGTTCTGAGGGTGTGTTTGACTTTGTTTATATTGGATAGTTGGGGATTGGAATCAGCACAATGAAAACTCTTCAGGATTTATCGCTGAACGTCTCTGGCATGCAGTGTTGTACTTGGTGCACTTGTCACTAATATTGTGAGACCTTATTGTTGGCTGAAGTTGAGGAGAAATATTGCAAACTTATTACTTTCTGACTCTGTAAACTTAGTCATATGGGAAAATGTGCAATGTGCGGTTAAAATTGGTAATCATCATTTCTTTTTTGTATCATACTTGCCTTGGCTCATCATCCTGCTTTCCAATATTTCCTTGTCAGGGGAACTGATTATATGAGCTTGATCAGTAAATTGAAGATTGCTCACTATTGGGTGGTAAGTGTGATAATTCCCTTATATTTCTCTCTCTCTGTCGCTCCCTCCCTCGCTTTCTCTCTTTTTCCCTTTCTCTTTCTTTCTCTTTCTCACTCTCTTTCTCTCTACCTCTCTTTCTCCCTCTCCCTCTCTCTCCCCCTCTCTCTCTCCCCCTCTCCCCCTCTCTCTCCCCCTCTCTCTCCCCCCCTCTCTCTCCCCCCCCCTCTCTCTCTCCCTCTCTTTTTCTCTTTCTCTCTCTGTGCTGCCATTTGGTAGATTCACCAGCGTGTGAGAATGATGCTGAAACGGATCCGCTATCTACAGTTTAATCTCCTCCAAATGTCTTAAACTGGCAAATTTGCAAATACAAACTTGAAATTGTCATTTGAACTAAGTATTCCCACTTACAAGTCCAGTATGTCATTACTGTTTTTATTTCAATACGCTTCTTCTCCAAAATAAACAAACAATGGACGTGCCTTTACTTGCTCTGCCACCTTTCTCCATGCCTGCTGACTAATTTGTCTTGGCACCTGTCTCCCATCGGAGGGGAAGAGGACCTCCTTCCTGATGTTTGCTTGGTCAATGAGCATGTCCACCACTGCGTCCGAGATCCTGGGGGCCCTGATTAAAGTCATCATGCCTGCTGCTGCACAATTTCACTGTCCACTATTGAAAAATGCACCTTCCTTTTAAGGTGCTGCAGGTTGCTTTCAAGTAGCGGCTGCCCAGCTGGATTTCCTACCCTCCCGATCAGTGAGCTACCTGTAATGAGCGCGTTTCATGCTAGCAGCTCTTAAATGGGATGGGCCCCACACAATGTTTCCTCTTACTTGTTTTTGGTTGTGCGGCCCCTTTAAGGTGCCGCGCGGCCCGTTTAAAATACTGCGCATGCGCAGTTTTTCACATTGAAAAGCCGGCGAGCTGGCTGCGCGGGAGGTCCCGAAAGCTACACGGCCGTGCAGTTTAAAGGGAACTTTAGTCCCACACCGGTTTCTTAGGGCGGGTGGAGCATACTCTTCGCCTATTGCCTGCCTGATGTATGTACGAAAAATGCCCCCAATGTTACAGTAACAAAGCTACATGTGATTTTTAAGTTTTGTACTGTAATTAGTGTACATTTTCAGCTCCCACAAATCACACTCTATATAACAGTGGTCCACTGAGGGAGACGGGTTCACCTATTGATCTCTCCGCAGTCTAAGGGTTAAAACTGCACACTAAGTTTGAAATAGACTAGTAAATCTAATTTATTTTTTATGTGACTAGGAACCGAGAGGATGAAATTTGTGGCATGCCTATTCTCATTGCAGTTGTCTCCAGCTACACAATGTTCTACTGCACGATCTATCAAAACAGAAATCTGGTAAAAACATTATAATGAGAGACCGAAGAAAGTTCTGAAAGCGGGGGTAGAATAACAGGAAAACTGAATAAATAGTAGCTCACAGGGAGTGTGTTAAGATGTTATAACATGATTGAGAGTTTTTGTTGGCTTCATAAGTCACAAGGGTTGTGCTTGAAAAGAACTTTGTAAAATTATCAGAGCCCTGAGATTCTGTGACGCTTACAGTTGTCAGACTGCTGATCTGAATATAAGATAGTCAGTCTTGTGACACTAGTCAAACTTAAAATGTTTACTGTATATATTCTGCCGCTACTATTGGGTTTCCTGTGTGAATACATCTTTTGTTAACGTCACTGACGGTGCTTCTTACAATAGATGCTCTGCGTATTTCAAGATGATTTAAAATATAGTGATAGAAACATAGAAAAATAGGAGCAGGAGTCGGCCATTTGGCCCTTCGAGCCTGCTCCGCCATTCAATATGATTGTGATGAAATATTTCCATTCATCACTGCCTGTGACTGAGATCGGTTTCAGTGTCATTTCCCTTCCCCCAGACCTCATTGTATTGTGTACTGGAATGTGCTGTATTGTATACTGGAATGTGCTGTGTGTAGGGCTCTGCCCATACCTGGCCCCGTTTGTAAGCTAGCTTCAGTCTAGCCACAGTTTCCAGAAGGACAACATCTCTCTCGCTTACGTGTTTCGTTCTAAGTTAATAAAAGCCTCGTTTTGTTCTGCTACCTTCGAGTCTCGGAATTATTGAGGCACATCAATGATCATGGCTGATCCTCTATCTCAATATCATATTCCCGCTCTCTCGCCATACTCCTTGATGCCTTTTGTGTCTAGAAATCAATCTATCTCCTTCTTAAACATATTCAGTGACTTGGCCTCCACAGCATTTCTATGGTAGAGAATTCCACAGGTTCACCACCCTCTGAGTGAAGAAATTTCTCCTCATCTCAGCACTAAATGTCCTAAATGATCTGCATTAATTAGATACTGTTCGTCAACACTGCCATGAGATCCCTTTGAGGTAACTTAGAGCTCACTGTGCTGTAGATAGTTGTATTTTTCCTTGGTGCCTTTGTAGGTTTGTGTTGAAATATTTCACCCTGGTCTGTACGAGAATATTGATGTAGAGAGTGAAAGGAATGTTATATAAGGTAGGTGAAATAACAGGTAATATAAGCACGGCCAGTGTGGCAGCATGGACCAGTTATTGACTGTTCAGAGGTCGGAGAGAATTTTTCCAGATTTCCTCCCCGCGCCTCCCCCAATGGCCTTTGGTTTTCATGTGTTTTTTTTGGCTCTCCCAGGTGATTACATGACTGCTGGTTGGACCAGATGGTCTTTTCCTTTTATGCCATTTGCATTTCTGTACGTTCATAAATGGTGTGGTGATTTTTTGATTTTTGTTCAAATACATGTTTTAGTGTAGAGTAAACATGTCCTGAAACAAAGATTTTGGTACAGCTGCCCCATCACAAAATCATTAGTGACACAATGGACAACATTGATGCAGTTTGTCAGTGAAGCAAGCAGCAATATAGGGGACAATTTTAACCAAAATTGTCGACCGGGTGCAACGCTGAGTTAAAGTCAATGGAGAGCAATATTGGGCGGAATGTAAAACCGCCATTCCACCTGATCCCGTGAGTTTCCCACCCATTGAGTTAGATTAAAATCACCCCTCTGGGGCTGGGATTTTGTCAATGGCGACGTGCTGGAGGCGGGACTTCTCGTTTCCGGGTTTCAGTCCCGCCCCTGGCGACATCTGACCAACCCACGCTATTTTCCCTTGATTGGCATTGTTAAGCCCGCCCTGAGGGCTTACCGGCCAGTTAAGTGAAAGCCAGTGACAGATAAATTGTCAGCGTATGACAGCTTTGAGAAGCTGTCAAACACTGACAATCTCTGTTCTAAGGTGAGCCCTTACACAGAAGGCTCACCAAGACACCTCAGCAGAAAGCAGATGGCTGCTGCATCTGAGAGTGCAGCAGCCATTCTGTCTTCTCTGCTGTTAAGATGAGGCACCTCCGGATCCCCAAGAATTGAAGCCTGCAGGAAGAAACAAAAGTGAGGAAACTTTTTCTAACACTTTACACTCACCTCTCATACTTACCTCTCCACACTTGCAGCCATCACTCACCTCCTACAGCGGTCATTTCGACCCCTCTCACACCCGCAGACCCACTGCTCGCCTCGCTGACCCTGGCGCGGTTCGCAGCCATCGGGAAGCCCGCAATTACAGGCGTAAAATGGGGATAAGCCTCAAAACTGCCTGTTAACAGGCAGTTAATTGGCTTTAATCCCCTTCCCGCCTCGAGGAGACGGGTCCCTGCTCGACTCAGGGACCCACTTCCCGGGAGGATGGCATGGAGGCGGGTTGGGAGTGGGGTCGGTACCCGCTCCCAGTTTCTGCCATTTTCCCGGCAGTCCCGCCTTCATACCCGCCTCCCCAGGGCTGGGAAAATTTCCCCCTCTGTTTCTGTTGCATGATGAAGGGCACAAGATTTTTTATCAGCTTCAGTCAAGAAGTTATTCTAAACCTTTATAAAACACTATTTCGCCACCAACTGGAGCATTGTGTCCAATTCTAGGCACCACACTTTAGGAAGGATGTGAAGGCCTTAGAGAGGGTGCAGAAGAGATTTACTAGAATGGTTCCAGGGATGAGGGATTACAGTTACGTGGATAGACTGCAGAAGCTGGGGCTGTTCTCCTTGGAGCAGAGAAGGTGAAGAGGAGATTTGATAGAGGTGTTTAAAATCATGAAGGGGTTAGATGGAGTAAATAAAGAGAAACTGTTTCCAATGGCTGAAGGGTCGACAACCAGAGGGCACAGATTTAAGGCAAAAGAACAAGAACCAGAGGCGACATGAGGAAAAACATTTTTACCCAACGAGTGATTAGGATTTGGAACGCACTGCCTGATAGGGTGGTGGACACAGATTCAATAGTAGCCTTCAAAAGGGAATTGGATAAATACTTGAAGAAAGAGTTGCAGGGATGTGGGCAAAGAACCAGGGAGTGGGACTAATTGGATTGCACGTCGAAAGAGCCGGCGCAGATTCGATGGGCCGAATGGCCTCCTTCTGTGCTGTACTATTCTATGACTCTGTGATTGCTGGGCAGACTGGTGATAATGGCACTTCAGAGGTAACTCAGTGGTTTGTAACATTGCCACAAATTATAACATTAAATAATATCCCTGCTGCAGCGAGTGCAGAGTGGTTCTTTAATATTTACCGCTGTAAGGGTTTTTTTTGTACTTGTGTTAGGGGAGCTGGGTATTCTTTAACCGTGAAACTATATAAACCCTAAAATTGGGACGCTGTGCTCTTGCTGCAGGGCCCTGCTTGACAGAGGTCACTGCGTGCGATTTTCCACCATTGATTTTAATAGACCGGGAGGCACCATAATGATTCTCCAATCTCCGCTCCCTACGAGTGCATGGAAAATGAAATAATGGGATTTGGGAACCGAGTGGGCACCTGGGATCAGAACTGCTGCTTCTGTGGAGTTTAAACACCAAGACGGATCATTTGGATCAAACCGCCTGTTTCTGTTTTGTAATTTCTATGCAATTGTTTGATGTTCCTGCACCCGGAGGATCGGAAAGGCTGCCGTCTGATGGGAGCACCCTGCTCCAGACATCCGCATCCAGGAACCTGAGAGCTGAAGATCCCAAATTTTTCGGCTTTGGCGTAGATCAAGTAGCTCAAGAAATCCAATCGGGAATTGAGAAGAAACTTCTTTACCCAGAGTGTGGTGAGAATGTGGAACTCGCTACCACAGGGAGTGGTTGAAGCGAATAGTATCGATGCATTTAAGGGGAGGTTGTACAAGCGGGAGAAGGGAATAGAGGGTTATGCTGATGGATTTAGTTGAGGAAAGTCGTGAGGAGGCTTGAGTGGAGCATAAACACCGGCATGGACTGGTTGGGCCGAATGGCCTGTTTCTGTGCCGTATATCCGATGTAATCCTGTGTAATGATTTGAGCAAAAAGAAAATGGGATCTTCATTTTTATGTATATGGAGATCTCATTTTTGGGGGTTTTGGTTTTTGTGTGGAGGAGATCTTGCCACTGGGGACAGGGGGCTCACTTTGCGTGTGTGTGTGCGTGTGTGTTTAATTTTTGTGTTTGTGAGCTTGCATTATTGCATCATCATGTGTTGCCCACTCACTGGTTTTGCCACACAGCTCCAGCCCAGCTCTAAAAGGTTGGACATTCCTGCTTTAAAGCGTGATCCTGTTGTCACGTTTCCATTCCGCCCAATATTAACCTTAAAATTAATTTGAAAAAATATATGTTTTCAATTATAAGATTAAAAAATGCTAACATTGTTTCATGTCAGCTGTGGGTTCAATTCCCACTCCAGAGACTTGAGCACAAAAACCTGGGCTGACACTCCAGTGCAGTTCTGAGGGAGTGCCGCACTGTTGGAGGTGCCGTCTTTTGGATGAGACGTTAAACCGAGGCCCCGTCTGCTCTCTCGGGTGGATATAAAAGATCCTATGGCACTATTTTGAAGAAGAGCAGGGAAGTTCTCACCAGTGTTCTGGCCAATATTTATCCCTCAACCAACATCACTGAAAACAGATTGGCCCAGAAATTTGGGTTGGGGGCTTCCCACAGGTGCCAGCCCCCGATCTACACTTACCTTGCGCGCCGGCCGTTGAGCTGTAGGGCCCCGTGGAATTCCGATCCGGGGCCTGATCCAGCTGCTGGCGCGCAGTGCTTGCGTATCCCAGGGGCGCAGTTAGTTCGATGCGGCCCCTGGGATCACGTGGGCCATGGGGAGCCAATCGGAGCAGGGAATGCTCCATTCATAAGTCTGACAGGAAGTGCTGTCAAGACTTATAAATACTACGGTCCCAAAATAGCACTAAACCTTCAAATAGATTTTTTTTTTAAATCACATTTTTAAAATAAACTACAGGTAGACTATCCTTTATCCGCACTTGTGAAAACCGAAAACCTCTGAAAACCGAAAGTTTTTTTGTGGAGCGTAAGTTGTGCGCACGACATAACCCGAGTGGCGCCAAACATGACCCGACGCGGCAGATGCTTTTCTGACCTGATTTGCAGGCCAGCTTAGCGTAGGAGTCAGCCAGTATCCGGCTTTCCCACAACTGGCGGCGGCAGTCGAGCCCCAGACCCCCGCTAAGTCAAGGAATTCAGACACGGAGCAGGGGGAGCTGTAAACAGACTGGGAGCGGCAGCACAGAGAAGCAGGAAGGGGAATGAGACACGCAACAGTCGCAAGAGGTAGCCTGAACTTTTAAAATTTATATTAAATACAAATACTAATTACCAAATTAATTTAATGTTCAGAGTTTCCCAGTCTGAAATAATACCTTCTGAAATCCGAAAATTTCCGAAAACCGAAACACAGCTGGTCCCAAGGTTTTCGGATAAGGGATAGTCAACCTGTATAAATTACATTAAATAACTTTTAAACAATAATTTACATTTTTGAAAAAACAATTTTTATATTCTAACGGGGCTAAAAATAAACTTACCTTGCTTTAAAGTATTTAAAAATAATAAACCTGTGGAAAAAATGTTTTAATTTTAATTAATTCACCACTTACCTTGTAAAAAGCAGGCCTTATGCCTGCTTTTTATATTTCTAAATTCTGCAGGCTTACAATCCCGGAGAAACCTGTAAAAAAAAAACCTAAGTTTGATGCGCATGTGCAGCCTCCCCCACGCACGCGTTCGACCTCTGAACCTCTTCGTTCAGAGGAACGGAAGTGCCGGTTTCCCGCGCATGGCGCAGTGCATGCAGGAAACCGGCACTTCCATCGGGCCCACGGGTGAGTACCCCGTGCGTACTCACCTGTAGAGACCCGAATTTCTGGGCCATTATCTGGTCATTATCACATTGCTGTTTGTGGGAGCTTGCTGTGCACAAATTAACTGCTGCATTTCCCACATTACAACAGTGACTCCACTTCAAAAGTACTTAATTGGCTGTAAAACGGTTTATGGCGTCCGGTAGTCGTGAAAAGTGCTGTATAAATGCGAGTCTTTCTTTCTTTAAATAATAATTGTTGCAGGAAATAATACCATTTCAGCCACCACCACGCTAGTACTTGAGAAACCGTTTTCTTTTGAGCAGTGTTAAAAAATTAGTCTTCACTCTGATTCGCAGTATGCATGTGAACTTGATTGTCAGCGTAGGGCTTTAATGTGCCCTGACATCTGTTTTTAAATGCTTTCATCAATTTTGGACATGTGCCTCCCCATCCCTATAAAGTGACTGGGAGATCAGCCTCTGGGCCAGCTACAACGTAAGTTAATGCAACATCTGGTATCTGAAATGCAGTTGGATCTGTTCTTAGCTGCACAGTAATAATAATTCAGTATTTGAGCCTGAAGCACAGTAATGGTGTGAGTGAAATGACAGTTTGCTTTGTGAGCAGATTCTGTTTGGAAAGGAGAAATCTGTTCTTGGCTTGCCTACTCTTGTCAGGAAAATGGAAACTGCTCGGAAAGTTTAGAAATGGTGATTTGATGATACTGTGGGCAGTTGTGGAATCATACACTGTATCTTATTTTATCAAACAAACCTCCAGGGCTCATGTTCTCCTCGGGGGAGATTCTCTCCACTGGCGCAGAAAGGAAACTATTATGCAGAGACTAGGACAAATAGCTTTATACCCGACCCAGGCTTTTAATAGGCACCAAATGGAATCTCCGCTTAGCTGCTGGGAGTCGCACCAGATGCACCTGCAGCTTGTGAAACAGCTTACCGTATGTTTAAGCAAAGCAATCCTGGACAGTAGTTACTCATACGGTGCATGGATTGATGATTCATTCACATGCATTGTCAACTATAAGCTTTTACTCGCTCGCACTTTTGTCTCTGGACTTTCGAGAAGCTTTTCCGGCTGAGGGTGTTGGGGCTTCTCCAGAAACATTCCTGATCATGCTCAGCCCAATGTGCTGCACTGGATCTAAGTGATCGGGGAAATTCCAATAAGGTGGAACATTTCTGTCCTTACACTGCTAAATAGAACTAGTGTTGGATAGAACTTTCTTTGGGGGAGTTCTAGTTCTTTTGTTAAACAAAACGATTAAAAAGATAGCTATTAAAATTATGTGGAATATTTCCTGAGATGTGGAATTATGGAAAAAATTGCTATTTGTATGTTGTACATAAAATAAAAAAGGTCCTTTTTTATATTTCAAAATAGTTAGCTCTACCCTAGTGGATCTCCTGTGGCATTGCTTAGCCAGGGTCAGAAATTACATAAATAACAACAGAAAATGCTGGAAACCCTCAGCAGGTCAGGCAGCATCCGTGGCGAGAGAAACAGAGTTAACATTTCAGGTCTGTGACCCTTCGCCAGTTCTGATGAAGGGTCACAGACCTGAAACCTTAAGAAGGACACAAATAACCTTCCAGAGATGTCGGGGAACATAGGGTCTAATGAGAGGGAGGAACTGAATGAAATCTGTATTTGTAGGGAAATGGTGTTAGGGAAATTGACGGGATTGAAGGCCGATAAATCCCCAGGGCCTGATAATCTACATCCAAGGGTACTTAAGGAAGTGGCCCTAGAAATAGTAGATGCATTGCTGGTCATCTTCCAAAATTCTAGATTCTGGCGCAGTTCCCATGGATTGGAGGGTAGCTAATGTTACCCCACTATTCAAAAAAGGTGGTAGAGAGAAAACGGGGAATTATAGACCGGTAAGCCTGACATCGGTAGTGGGGAAAATGCTAGAGTCCATTATAAAAGATGTAATAGCAGAGCACTTGGAAAACAGTGACAGGATCGGACAAAGTCAACATGGATTTATAAAAGGTAAATCGTGCTTGACTAATCTACTGGAATTTTTTGAGGATGTAACTGGTAAAATAGATAAGGGAGAACCAGTGGATGTGGTGTATTTGGACTTTCAGAAGGCTTTTGATAAGGTCCCGCATAAGAGATTAGCGTGTAAAGTTAAGGCACATGGGATTGGGGGCAAGGTACTGACTTGGATAAAGAACTGGTTGGCAGACAGGAAGCAAAGAGTTGGAATAAATGGCTTTTTCCGAGTGGCAGGCAGTGACTAGTGGGGTACCGCAGGGATCGGTCCTAGGACCCCAGCTATTCACAATATATATAAATAATCTCGACGAGGGAACTAGATGTAATACAGGTAGACTATCCTTTATCCGAAAACCTCGGGACCAGCCGTGTTTCGGTTTTCGGAAAGTTTCGGATTTCAGAAGGTATTTTATAAGACTGGGAAATTTGTCGGCGGGGGGTCGGGGGTCGGTGGGGGGTCGGCGGGGGAGAAAAGAATATCGGACAGGCCGCTGCAGCTATCGGACGGGCCGCTGTATTGTTGGGTTCACTCTCCCGGTATACCTCCTTCACACCGCCCGGCTCGGCCTGCAATCTCCTACCCAGGAGGGAACTCAGTGACCCTCTGCCCTGCTCAGCGTAAGTCGTGCACCACTCTGGTCATGTCGTGCGCACGACTTACGCTGAACGAAAAAACCTTCGGTTTTTAGAGGGTTTTGGTTTTCGGAAGTTCGGATAAAGGATAGTCTACCTGTATCTCCAAGTTTGCAGATGACACAAAGCTGGGTGGGCGTGTGTGCTGTGAGGAGGATGCCGAGAAACTCCAGTATGATTTGAACAGGTTGGGTGATTGGGCAGAAGCATGGCAGATGCAGTATAATGTGGATAAATGCGAGGT
Source organism: Somniosus microcephalus (assembly GCF_052327205.1). NCBI lineage: Eukaryota > Metazoa > Chordata > Chondrichthyes > Squaliformes > Somniosidae > Somniosus > Somniosus microcephalus. Next base: position 37,000,489 of record NC_141013.1, read on the forward strand.
TATCCACTTTGGTGGCAAAAACCGGAAGGCAGATTATTATCTGAACGGCAATAGATTGGGAGAAGGGTAAGTGCAACGAGACCTGGGCGTCCTTGTGCACCAGTCGCTGAAGGTAAGCATGCAGGTGCAGCAGGCGGCTAAGAAGGCAAATGGTATGTTGGCCTTCATAGTGAGAGGGTTCGAGTACAGGAGCAAGGATGTCTTGCTGCAGTTGTACAGGGCCTTGGTGAGACCACACCTTGAGTATTGTGTGCAGTTTTGGTCACCTTATCTGAGGAAGGATGTTCTTGCCATGGAAGGAGTGCAGCGAAGATTCACCAGGCTGATACCTGGGATGGCAGGAATGACGCATGAGGAGAGTTTGGGTCGATTGGACTTGTACTTGCTGGAGTTTAGAAGAATGAGAGGGGATCACATTGAAACTTATAAAATTCTAACAGGACTAGACAGACTAGATGCAGGAAGGATGTTCCCGATGGTCGGGGAGTCCAGAACCAGGGGTCACAGTCTAAGGATAAGGGGTAAGCCATTTAGGACTGAGATGAGGAGGAATTTCTTCACCCAGAGAGTGGTGAACCTGTGGAATTCTCTACCACAGAAGGCAGTGGAGGCCAATTCATTAAATACATTCAAGAAGGAGTTAGATATATTTCTTAAGGCTGAAGGGATCAAGGGGTATGGGGAGAAAGCAGGGACAGGGTACTGAATTTGGATGATCAGCCATGATCTCATTGAATGGCAGAGCAGGCTCGAGGGGCCGAATGGCCTACTCCTGCTCCTATCTTCTATGTTTCTATGAAAAATATCACATATAAGAACTGATTTTCTGAGGGTGTGCTGCCAGTACAGAGTTCTGCTCAGTGGGCCCACACATTGGGAAATGGTGTGTGCGCTGCGCACACTTCCCGTTATACGTGCGTATCATACTTGGCCAAATGTATTATTTCATAAATTTATGCTAAACAGCTTTTAGAAATGTATCCGTACTTCTTACAACTGATTAGGTGACATAAAAACCTATTCTACTGCAAATCTTGTTTCCTCCAGCTGGTGATTTGTAAATGTCATTCGGGCATGTTAATTTGTTGGAAAAAAAGAAAGACTTGCATTTACATAGCGCCCTTCATGACCTCGGGACATCCCAAAGCCCTTTGCAGCCCAATGAAGTACTTTTTGAGGTGTAGCCACTGTTGTAATGTAGGAAACACGGCAGCTAATTTGTGCACAGCAAGCTCCCACAAACAGCAAATGAGATAATGACCGGATAAAGCAGAAGTCTTGCTATGCAAGCCAATCAGTTCACTTAAGAAAAAAAATCTCGTGCTTTTTTGGGTGCCGTTTTTTTTACCACAGTAATTGAAAATTTCTAAAGTAATAACCTGAAAAAATTACATGTTTCAAAATAACCTTGCCTCTAACATTGTCTTTTGAGTAGCTTCATTCATGTTTTACTTTTAGACCTCAGCTTCTTTCAAAAGTCTGAACTTTAAATTGATGTTATGACCCATGGCTACCACGCTGAGCTTCAGTGAGATGCTTCAGTCTGAATGTTTGTGGCGTCCACAGTTTCCCACCATACATCATTAGGATTTTCTCACTGCAGTGAGCAGCTGTTTGTCCTGTGACAGGAGTTCTGACTGACTTTCTTCCAAATGATCCCAAAAACACACTGGGGAACAAACTTTCAATTTTTTTCTTTATGTAATATTTACATTTTAACTGCTAACAGCTGCTGAATGAAACTACCAAAACTTTACCTCAGAGCAATCCAGACGAGAGAGACGGGCAAACAGCGGTTGTCCATTCCGTCACTTGCACTTACAAAGTCGGGCAATTAATTTTTTTCCTCAATGGAAAGCTCCTTCACTCTTCGTTTCTGCTTCTCTGTCGTGAAGGATCTTTCTCTTTTTTTTAGTCCAGTGAAGACTCATATCGTGTTTTGTGGTAAAATATTGCGTCAGAGGCGAGTTTAAAATCTTTCTGACCCATAGTGTGTGTGACAGAAAAGAGGCTCACAGTCTGGGAGAAGGATAAAAAAAAAGACAGTCGATGAGGGAGTGAGACACGGCATGAATAAGAGCAGAAAACCAAGTCTGCTTGTTCAGGTGGGCGTAAAATATGTTGTGGTAATATTATCTGAAGAGCAGAGGAGTTCTCTGTGTCCTGGCCAATACTTATCTCAACTACAAATGGATGAGCAAGATAAACTAACAGAGGAGGATATTGAAATGGCAGGGATAGTGAATAATACTTTGCCTCAGTGTTCACTGAAGATGCTGACCAAGAAATGACAGCAAAAGTCAAGACTGATATTAGAACAATTCAGATAGAAAGAAACAAAATATGGGCTCCATATTATAAAAAAGTTATTGAAGCACTGGAGATAGTGCAGAAAAGATTTACAAGAATGTAATCAATCATATTTTGAGCCTATGACTTTTTTAAACCATTGATTTTATTGGTTCTTCAAATAAATTTGCATATGATCAAATTCCAATTCGTAAATTCGAATCAACATTCTTAAATTTGCACACCCAGCAATCATGTGGCAGAAACTTGAATTGAAGTAGGTCAAATTTGTTAAGAATGACAGAGCAACTTGCAAGCTTCGCAGTGGTTGGCTATTCGGTGGACCAATCCTTGACCCCCAGAGTCCTTGTTTTCTTTCTGCCTGGAGAGGTAGAGTCAAAGACAGCTTGAGAAAACCGTTTACACAGGCTTAACAATGGCAGTGTGAACCTATGCTGCTTAGAACCTAAAGTTAGTACCAGTTAGGAATACAGGAACAGGAGGAGGCCATTCAGCCCCTCAAGCCTGTTCTGCCATTCAGTTAGATCATGGCCGACCCGTACCTCAACTCCATTTAGCTGCCTTTGATCCATATCCCTTAATGCCCTTATCTAACAAAAATCTAACTCAGTTTTGAATATTTCAATTGACCTAGCCTCAACAGCTTTTTGAGGGACAGAGTTCTGTTAGAGATCATCTAGCTAACAGTGACCACAACATAATTTGGTTTAGAGTAATTATGGAAAGAGACCAGAAAATATTGAAAGTAAAAATGCTAAACTGGGGAAGAGCTAATTTCAGTGATTTAAGAAGTGACCAAGCACAGGTCCAGGAAACTTTCAATTTACCGACACCTAAATAACCGGAAATCTTGGTTAACCGGCAAAATTCAGGAGTAGGTTCAGGTAACTTTTATTACTTTTTTTTACTCCATTTGTTGCTGTGCAAGGGTGTGGCTGCAGCTGTTGCTAAGCTACAGAGACGCTTGCAACTTGTGCCCATTGTTCTGAAGCTGTTGCTAAGCAACAGGGTTTGTTGCTTTATACGGAGCTCTCAGCTCCGTATCTTTTACTATAGCGTTCGGTTATCGGAATTTTTGATGAACCGGCACCACGTCGGTCCCGTCCGTGCCGGATAAAATAAAGTTTCCTGTAGATCGGAAAAGGCAATTTCAGGGTAAAGTAGTAACGGAGCAATGGAAGGCATTCAGGGAAGAGATAGTTCAGGTACACACTAGGCATATTGCTTTGAAGGGAAAATATAGAGCATCCAAAGCTAAGGCACCCTGGACGACAAAGGAAATAAAAGTTAAAATAAAGGAGGCTTATGACAAATGTCAGGAAGAATATGGAAAGCACAGGAGGGAATTGAAAAAGTTAATATGGAGGCAAAGTGAGGTTACGAGATAAGATTAGCAGGCAACATTAAATTGAACCATAAAACATTTTATAAACGTAAAGTATAAGCGGTTAGTTAGGGTAAAAGTTGGGACGTGTCTATTCGCAACACCAAAGTTCTGATTGGTCACCTTGGAGGACAAGACACACCCAGCAGTTTCTGTGGAATGTGTAATTAGATCTTGCCTGCCTGTGTAATCAGTTACATAGGATTACATAGGATATGCAGCACAGAAACAGGCCATTCGGCCCAACCAGTCCATGCCGGTGTTTATGCTCCGCTCGAGCCTCCTCCCATCTTTCCTCCTCTAACTCTATTAGCATAACCCTCTATTCCCTTCTCCCTCACATGCTTGTCTAGCCTCCCCTTAAATGCATCTATACTATTCACCTCAACCACTCCCTGTGGTAGCGAGTTCCACATTCTCACCACTTTCTGGGTAAAGAGGCTTCTTCTGAATTCCCTATTTGATTTCTTGGTGACTCTCTTATAGTGATGGCCTCTAGTTATGCTCTTCCCCACAAGTGGAAACACTCTCTCTGTATCCACTCTATCAAAACATTTCATAATTTTAAAGACCTCTATTAGGCCACCCCTCAGCCTTCTTTTTTCAAGTGAAAAGAGACCCAGCCTGTTAATTCTTTCCTGATAGGTATACGCTCGCATTTCTGGTATCATCCTCGTAAATCTTCTCTGCACCCTCTCCAGTGCCTCTATATCCTTTTTATAATATGGCGACCAGAATTGTACGTAGTACTTCAAGTGTGGTCTAACCAAGGTTCGATACAAGTTTAGCATAACTTCACTACTTTTCAATTCTATACCTCTAGAAATAAACCCTAGTGCCTGGTTTGCTTTTTTTATGGCCTTGTTAACCTGTGTTGCTACTTTTAGTGATTTGTGTATTTGTACTCCGAGGTCCCTTTGCAAACTGTAATTTGAGCCAATCTGACTGCCAGGCTCCAGACAGAACAGAGTTCACATAGAACATGGCTCACCCTCACTGGTTAAGACCTTCTCCCACCCCCTGCCTAAGTTCCTAACCTCCTCCTCCCCCCACCCCCCCAAGTCTCTGACCTTCACCCCTAAAAGACCCTGATGTTCCCTCCACGCCCCCCCCTCCCCCCACCATAGATGGGGCTTAGGGTGTGGGTCACGGATTGTTAACATGTTTATTGGGTATGAAGTGAATAGTGACAGTGTCATGACTTCCGGATTTCGTCCAGTCCAATGATGTCACTTGCCACACACGCACCGAGCATTCTGAGAAATCAACCAGGTCTAGGGGGAGGAGAGGGAGAACGTGGTGCGGGTGTAGAGGGTGGGATTGGAAGAACGTGATCTGTCTTCCCATCTGGATCACGTTCTCGCTCTCATTCCTTCCCCCCCGCCCCCTTTAGACCTGGATCACGTTCTCCCATCTCCACTGTGCTCCTTACCTGCCCCCCCTGCCCCGAGTGCCTGACCTCCTTTCGCTCTCCCACCCCCCAGTTCCTGACCTTCTCTTCTTACCCTCACTCCAGTTCCTGACCTCTTCCCCCCCCCAGTTCCTGACCTTTCTTCCCCCTCCCCCAGTTCCTGACCCCTATCTCTCTCTCTCTCTCTCTCTCTCTCTCTTTCTTCCCCCAGTTCCTGACCTCTCTTCCCCCTCCCCCAGTTCCTGACCCCTATCTCTCTCTCTCTCTCTCTCTCTCTCTGTTTCTTCCCCCAGTTCCTGACCTTCTCCCCTCCCTCAGTTCCTGACCTTTTCTCCACCCCCCCCTCCACTGGTTCCTGAAGGTTACACTAAAAGAGGAGAGGGAAGTTATGGGCAGGATAGTAATAGATAGAGAAGATGTACTAAAAAGATTCGCATTACTGAAAGTTGGTAAGTCACTTGGTCCAGATGGAATACATCCTAGGTTGCTGAAAGAAGCAAAGGTAGAAATAGCAGAGGCATTGGTCACAATCTTTCAATCTTCATTGGATACAGGAGTAGTACTGGAGGGTCGCTAATGTTATACCACTATTCAAGAAAGGGGAGAGGGATAAACCAGGAAACCACAGGCCAGCCAGCCGAACATCGGAGGTGGGGTAGTTATTGGAAACCATTGGACAAAATAAACTTTCATTTGGGTTAATCAAGGAGAGCCAGCATGGATTTGCTGAAGGCAAATCGTGTCTGACTAACTTATTCGAATTATTTGATGAGGTAACAGAGAAGGTTGATCAAGGTAGTGTAGTAGATGTTGTATATATGGACTTTCGGAAGGCATTCAACAAAGTGCCACACAGGAGGCTTGTTCAGAAGATGGAAGCCCGTGGGCTTAAGGGGAATGTGGCGGTATGGATACAATATTGGCTCAGTGACGGGCAGCAGAGGGTGGTGGTGGTTGGATGTTTTTCAGACTGGGAGGTGGTTTGCAGTGGTGTTCCCCATGGGTCAGTTTTGGGTCCATTACTCTTTTTTTCAATTTTTATAAACTACCTCGACTCGGGTGTAGGGAGCAGCATTCTAAAGTTTGCAGATGATACAAAACTTTTCAACGTGGTAGTTAGTGATGAGGATAGTGTAGACTTCAGGATGGTGAAATGGGCAGAAGCATGGCAGATGGAGTTCAATGTGTGAAGTGATGCACTTTGGGAGGACTAAATGGAAAGACATTATACTATAAATGGCATGATTTTGGAAAGTGTAGCTGAGCAGAGAGACTTTGGTGTCCATATACTGTTTACAAATCCTTAAAGGTGGCCGGGCAAGTTGATAAGGTGGTTTAAAAAAAGAATATGGAACATAGGAGTCGGCCATTCTGCCCCTCGAGCCTGCTCCGCCATTCAATGAGATCATGGCTGATCTGCAACCTAACTCCAAATACCCGCCTTTGGCTCTTTCGTTAACAGAAAGCTTAAATCTCTGATTAAAAATTAACAATTGATCTAGCATCAATTGCCGTTTGCGGAAGAGAGTTCCAAACTTCTACCACCCTTTGTGTGTAGAAGTGTTTCCTAATTTCACTCCTGAAAGGTCTGGCTCTAATTTTTAGACTCTGCCCCCAGTCCTAGACTCCCCAACCAGTGGAAATAGTTTCTCTCTATCTACCCTACCTGTTCCCCTTAATATCTTGAAAACTTCGATCAGATCACCCCTTAACCTTCTAAATTCTAGGGAAGACAATCCTAATTTATGTCATCTTTCCTCATAACTTAACCCTTGAAGTCCGGGTATCGTTCTGGTGGGTTATTTGGGTTTATAAATAGAGGAATAGAATATAAAAGCAAAGAGATCATGTTAGAACTTTATAAATCACTGGGTAGGCCTCAGCTGGAGTGTTGTGGACAATTCTGGGCTCCACATTTCAGGAAAGATGTAAAGGCCTTAGACAGGGGACAGAGGAGGTTTACCAGGATGTTACTAAGGATGAGGGACTTCAGTTATGAGGAGAGGTTGGAAAAGTTAGGACTGTTCTCCTTGGAACAGAGACGGTTAAGAGGTGACCTAATAGAGGTTTTCAAGATGATGAGAGGTTTTGATAGAGTAGATAGAGAATAAACTATTCCCTCTGGCCAGTGGTCATACATTTAAAATCATTGGCAAAACATCTAAAGGGGAGATGAGGAGAATTTTTTCACTGAGTTGTCGGGACCTGGACACTCTACCTGAAAAGATGGTGGAAGCTGACTCCATAAATAATTTTAAGAGAGTTGGACAGGTACTTGAGGATGAGGAACTTGCAACGCTGTGGAAAAAAAGCGAGGGTGTGGGGCTAAGCACGACTGCTCTTTCAGAGAGTCGGTACAGGCACGATGGGCCGAATGGCCTCCTTCTGTGCTGTAAGTTTCGATGATTCTATGAAACCGGTTTGTTGGATTAGAATTGGCCTGATCTCATTTGATTTCTTGCAGGAGTCTGCCTTCCATGAAGATAGAAGAATGCATGTGCTAGCACATGGGAGGGCATGGTATCCAGTGTGCACAAGTGGTCTATTTTATCATCACTAGATCACACTATCATTAAAGTAGATATTGGGCAGTAAAGGTGTCCTCTTGATTGTAGAGGATGGGAGATTTGCTTACTGATGTGAGCCACGATGCTGAACCTGAAAAGAATATCTACTGCAGACTCGTGAAATTTAGAACAGATACTTCAATAAAATTTAGATTTTTAACTTAACTATCAATTTTTGCATCTCTTGGAATGTGCCATAATGGGTGGATGTGGTGGGGGAGGGAGTCCTCTAGAAAACAGCTTCAACTAAAATTTCCAAAATTTACAGAAAAGACTGTACTCTCTCTGCCTCTCTCTTTCTTCCCCTCTCTCTCGGGGTCTCTCTCCCTTTGTCTCTCTCCCTTTGTCTCTCTTCCTTTGTCTCTGTCTCTCTTCCTTTGTCTCTCTTCCTTTGTCTCTCTCCCTTTGTCTCTCTCCCTTTGTCTCTCTCTCTCTTTGTCTCTCTCTCTCTGTCTGTCTCTCGCTCTCTGTCTCTCTCTCTCTGTCTCCCTCTCTCTGTCTCTCTCTCTGTCTCTCTCTCTCTCTCTCTGTCTCTCTCTCTGTCTCTCTCTCTCTCTGTCTCTCTCTCTGTCTCTCTCTCTCTGTCTCTCTGTCTCTCTCTCTGTCTCTCTGTCTCTCTCTCTGTCTCTCTCTGTCTCTCTCTGTCTCTCTGTCTCTCTCTGTCTCTCTCTGTGTCTCTCTCTGTCTCTCTCTCTCTCTGTCTCTCTCTCTCTGTCTCTCTCTGTCTCTCTCTCTCTCTCTGTCTCTCTCTCTCTCTGTCTCTCTCTCTGTCTTTCTCTTTCCTTGAATTACTTGCTGAAGAACAAAAATAAGTTATATGAAGCGTTAGCTGAAAACTTCGAGTTCATGGTCCAATTGCATTCAATTCACTTTGAAAACACACAACCTGCGATATTTCCCTGTTGAAAGCCACAATTGTTCTTTTTCCATGGAAAAAGTTAATAATAGATTGTTTTGAAGTTCAAAGATAAAGAAAAGAAAGCACAGTTTGTGCAGTGACTATTGCCCGTCATATTTGATCTCTATCTGGTTATATTCCTCTCAGGCAATCCTTTGTATTCCTTTTTGTTTTATGAGAGTGTTGGAAATTTGTGCTCTTCACAATTTTGGAAATGCAAAAGAAGCAAAATCTGCTGACGGATACATCCTGGAAACTGTGCGCACGGGACACGCTCTGGCTGAGAGATTGAGCTTCGGCAAGTAGATTGATGGCTCTGGACAAAACGAGCAAGTTCAAAGCCAAGCTTTTTGAGAGAGGCAGAGAATTTCACGTAACCACGTTGATGATGGTCCTCAACAAGACGCAACTTTATATTTAAGTTAAATCACGTTATTGTGTGTTTTTTAAAAAAAAAATTAGAAACCTTATTTTAAGCCTGAGAATATTGGTATAGAATTTTTTTAAAAACGGGCAGTTGAAATTTGAAAGCAGCTATTTTTAAGTGATTTCCCTCGTTGCCTTGGTTCAATTGTCAAAGAAATTTGCTTATGATAAAATCACAATTAATAAATGCACGCGCCTGCCAACCAATTTGAAGTACAGGAAACTCTTTTTTATCCGGTACCAACGGGACCGGCGTGGTGCCGGTTTATCAAAAAGTCCGGATTACAGAGAGGTATAGTAAAAGGTACGAGAGCTCCGTACACAGCAACAAATCCAGGCTTCCCTGTTGCTTAGCAACAGGTACAGGAACCCGGCCACAAGATCCAGGCGTCCCTGTTGCTTAGCAACAGGTGCAGGAACCCCAGTTACACAGCCACAGATCCAGGAATAGCCACTAATATGAAGTAAAACTTACCTGAACCTACTCCTGAATTTTGCCCGTTAACAGAGGTTTCCAGTTATTTAGGTGCCGGTAAATCGAGAGTTTCCTGTAAGTTGAATTGAGCTGGAATAAATTTCCATATCGACTATCAACTGCTAGAAATTGGGATGTAATTAATTTACATATTTTTGAAAAGAAGAAAATGTGACAGAGGTGTGACGGGTCTGATGCCAAGATGTGACACAAAGTGTGACGAAACCAAGTGATGGATGTGTACCATCTTTACTATATGAATAAATTGATAGATATGGAACGGTCTTATGTTTAACATCTGTATGCTTAATTCCAGATATTACACTTTGGATAAGATAATCTTAACTGGGCTTCTTTTTTGTATCCTTCATTTCCTGTTGTTTTTCTGACCTTGAGATAACCTGGAGAAGTTATTGAGATAACCTGGAGAAGTTATTGAGATAACAAGGAGAGGAGCCAAGCAGCTGCCAATGTAGAGAAACTTCCAGCAATAATATTTCATTTTTAATTAAGCCAGGGGTGGATCTATTTATCCCTCTTCCCTGTAGGGAGTAACCAAGCAGTTCTCTTAAAGGGACAGGCCATATTAAGAACTAAAACCTGATTACCTGTGAACAGAAGATTAACTAGTCTATTATGCGAAAACATAATCTTGTATCAAATGATTTTCTCTGCTACTTTAATAGAGGCATTAACCTATTAAACTCTTTGCTAAAGTATCACAGAGGTGGATTTGACAGGAGTGTGTCAAGTGTTCATATGATAACAGTAACCCTCAGGCTTTGTTTGTTGAATGTACCTGATCTTGTTTGCTTTCTCTCCATTGCTACAATTCAGGTTTAGATGTGTTTTTATTGCGCAGGCTACAGTAAACCTAAGAATACCTGGAGCAGCAGAAAAATAGCTTCTTGTTCAGCCCATTTCATCTGGTGAATTGTTGCTCTGCACATGGATCCACTAAAGCGTTTGTTATAACTCATGTCAGCAGGGTGAAGCGCATCGAATAATGTTGACTTAACTAAACAATGAAGTCGTATTGTTTTAGGTATGAACAGTTTGGAGTACTTATCCAAATACTATTGGAGGTAGACAATCTCGGCAGCTGCCACCGCATATTGGAGGGTCACTGGCACACTGCCTGATGTGCACTGATGGTAGATGAGGTTAGATGCAGACTCTGAGCATTTTTGTCCCAGTGGCTTAAAGTGCACCTTGACGTTGTAACGTGCAGTGGATGTATGGGGGGTGATTTTCTCAATGGGGAGCTTTTGGAGGCGAGACTCCCACTTGTCGGGTTTCAGTCCCGCCTCCATCAACTTCTGGCCAACCCACGCTATTTTCCCTTGAATGACCTTGTTGAGCCCACCGAGCGGGCTTAGCAGATCAATTTAAGGGAAAGCCGGTGACAGAGAACGTCAACGTATGACGTTTCATCTGTCAAAAATTTTTGACAGTTGAATTGTCATCGTTTGACAGCCCTGTGAAGCTGTCAAACACTGACATTCTCTGTAGTTTGATGAGGTCTTGAATTCAAGACCTCATCAAACTTCTTTCTTTTACAGAAATGAGATGGTTGTTGCATCTGAGAATGCAACGGCCACCTGTCATCTCCAACACGGTGGTCCGAGACTCTCCGCATACAAACCGACTGAAGCCTGCAGGAAGAAACAAAGGTAAGTACACTTTTACTAACACTTTGCACTTACCTCAGATACTCACCTCTCCACACTTGCACCCATCACTCGCCTCCACAGCGCACTTTTGCACCCCCCCAACCCGACCCCCGCAGACCCACTGCTCGCCTCGCTGACCTGGTGGGTTTTGGAGCCTTCGGGAAACCTGCACTTGTGAGGGCAAAAAGGGAATAATCCTATTTTCTGCCTGTTGACTACCTGTTAACAGGCAGTTCATCGGCTTTAATCCCTTCCCGCCTCTAAGGAGATGGGATCTGGCGCGGGACGGCTACCCGCCTCCTGGCAAGATGGCATGGAGGCGGGTTGGTGGCGGGTTGGGCACCTGCCCCCAAATTTTGCCATTTTCCCGGCAGTCCCACCTCAAACCCACCTCCCCAGCACTGGCAAAATCGCCCCCCTGAGCTACATTAGCTTCAGTTATTGGACTGAATCTGAAACTGTATTCCAATGTCAACCAACTATCTTGGACAGGGGGTTCTGTGGCAATACAAGTCCGAGCTGCGTTGGCTTTGGTCAGAACCTGGCTTGCCTTTTATTCTTTGGGTATAAATGTACCATCATTAAACTTCAGTTCATTAAAATATTAACCTAGATTTAAATTTAAAGCTTCTTTAGTCCTGCAACAGAAATGTATTGAGCTCTTATAAACTAAAAAAAACACTTCTCAGTTTTTATTGTAGCAGAAAGTGACCCTTGGCTGTAATAGTGAATGTGCAATGTAAAAAAAAATGCTCTTGAATTAATGGAATGCATTTGGACTCCGTTCAAAGGATTAACAAGCTTCCAGCTTACCTTACTTTAAAATCTTAAATAATATCACCTGTCAGTCTCCCTTTTCTAAAGAAAACTAGCCTACCATTATCGAGCGTAATAGATCAATGTGCTCCTTCTACAAATCCTTTCAATTTGTATATGTATTGCTCTGGAGTGTGATCTTAGATTATGAGCTCAAACCCACAACCTTCTAAACCAGAGGTGACGGTGCTGGCAACTGAGCCACGCTGACTTTTTAAAGTTTTTAGTTAAAGAACTTCATTTCCTCAAGATATCCCAATGAGCTTCACAGCCAATGAAAGTAACTGTGGTGTAATCACTATTATGTAATGGTAATTGGTAAACCTGCCAATATGCGTACAGCAAGATCCCACAAACCGCAAATAAGTTGATGACTAGATTATTTACTTTTGGTGGTGTTGGTTGAGGAACAGATTTTGACCACGCTACCAGGAGAACTCCCTGCTCTCCGCCTAGTGCCAAGGCATCTTTTAAACCCACCTAAACAGGCAGACAGGGCCTTCCTTGCTTCAACGTCTCATCCAGAAGACCACACCTCTGACAGTGAAGCACTCGTTCCATACTGCACTGAAGTGTCAGCCTAGATTATGTACTCTTGTCCTGGAATGGGGCTTGAATCCATCATTTTCTGATTCAGTTGATGCTATGGGCCAGAATTGGCTGTCCAAATAACGGCACGGCTAACGGTGCGCGTTGTTATTTATGGGTAAATAGTGCGCCACCTTCAGGTGTGGGGCAGATGAGCGGTTAAATGTGAATATATCAACATTGTTGTCCGTGTCGCGTCAGCCTTGCTGTTAGCTTTGCAAAAACACCATCTCGCCCTTAGCCTCCCGGTTTTCTTTAAGGGACTTGCTTTTTTTGCAAATTAATTGCCCATTATCTCGTCAAAGAAAGTTAACTCTTGTCATTACAAGTGCAAGTACCATTTAGACACTGTGGTGTGTATTAATGACTGCCAATCAGCCTCTCTGGCACCAAACATTAACTCTTCTTGGAATCATTTAGGGTCATTTATTTTTTTTAAATCTTTCTTTTCCTTTTTTTTTCTTTCTCTAGATCCCACCTTTCTTTCCCTCTCGCTCTTTTTCTCTTTCTGTACCTGATTTGACATTGAATTCACCCACTCTAATTCACCCTTCTTCTCAGTCCTTCCTGTGTTTATTTCCCAATCTTTAAATTTCATTGGTTAAGGAGATACCCTGTTGGTTGTCCTGTTCACCCAAGTCCCAGATGCCCTGTTTCCTTCACCGCACCGTTATCCGCTCGCACTTCCAGCAACTTTATGGGCAAAATGTTTTGGAGCTGAAGGTTACAGGCACAAACCTAACCAATGGCAGATGCCGTTAGATGCCCTGCCACAGCAAATTCTGGCCCTATTTAACGGGCATTTATGGTGCAGCTGCCAGTGTTGGACCAGTAGCTGCAGTATTGCTACCAGCCAGCCAATACCTCTTTTTTAAAATATTAAATAAAAGCAGAAAATGCTGGAAACACTCAGCAGGTCGGGCAGCATCTGTGGAGAGAGAAACAGAGTTAACGTTTCAGGTCGATGAACTTTCATCAGAACTGGAAGAAGTTAGAGATTTAACAGTTTATAAGCAAGTACAGGGAAGAGGGGGAGTGGCGGGTAAAGAACAAAGAGGAAGGTCTGTAGTAGGGTAGAGGGTAGGGGTGATTAAGTAGCAAAAGACATGATGGTGCAAGGCAAAAGGGGAAGGTAATGGGACAAGTAAATATACAAAAGGTTGGTCGAGAGGAGGTGTAAATGATTACAGAACCATTACTAGCACCTGTCTGAGAAAATAGGAGCAGTGGTTGAACTCAGTGTTGATGCCAGAAGACTGTAACGTGCCTAATCGAAAGAAGCGGTGCTGTTCCTCTCTTGTATTGCTTGGCTGGAACTCCACTTCTCCTGCAATGTTTACAGAGTTCAGGTAGCAACATCAGCACTCTCGAAGCACTCAAAACAACTCCGGATAGGCTTAAACTCTGCCCAGAGGCTCATTGTGACTTCTGAGCACTTTTGAAATCACGGATGGCGCTGCACTGCAGATATGCATGGGGTCTCTGGCCTCGAGAGACAGAGTGGTACATTGACTAAGATGCCAGAATGAGCTTAATTATGTAATAAATCTCTAATTACAAGCCAATGATCTAGTAGCTGTGGTACTTACCGCTTGTTGTAGTGTGGCATGAAAGTGGAGCCAGGCAAGTAGCTGTTTCACAGCATCCCTCCAAATAATGCAGTGTCACCAATGTTTAGATGCTGATACTAAATTTGTAGTGGAACTGCAATTTGAACTTATTAGCCCTCGTGCAATTTAAAGTTAAGACCAATTTTAAATTATTTGGGAGAAGACACAATGAAAGTTGGAGGGGGCTCTGTCCATGTTGAGATTGTGTTCTACCAGCTCCTTCATGTGCAACAGAACTGCAAAGTGTCGACTGAGCTATTTTATAGCTTGTACGAGAGAATCTTATCAACTGACTCAAAGTTTTTCCAAAGCATTTGCTCAGCCAGGGAGTGCCAAAAATGTTTTAGTCACAATGGGCTGTATTTTGTGACCCCTACTGGTGCGTACGAGGTGCGCACGCGCCCGTACGGACCGCGCAAGTTCCGGGTTTAGGCATGCAAAGCGCATGCGCAAAAACCTGGAACTTGCGATCTGTCAACTTGACAGATCCTCCGCGTCCCCGGGAGATGGGCCTCCGCGGGTGGAGAGTTGCGCTATTTGCCCAACTTCCGCCTGCTGATACCTGTGAAATTCTTACGCCTGTTTAAAAAAAAAGTTATCACTCATTTATACATTAAAAACCCTGTCCAATAAGGTAAGTTTATTTTTAGTCCCGTTAAAACATTTAAATTTATTTTTCAAAAAATTAAATTTTCGTTTAAAATATTGAATTAAGTGGCATTTTAATTAATTGAAATATGTAATTTTTATTTATTTATTTCATGTGTTGGTGTATTTGTTAAGTGATTCCTATTCATACTTATGGGGATTCCGTACGTACGCCACTCGCATAAACATGAATGGGGATTCCCCTTCTTTTATTGGTTGGGTCGGCCCACGTGGTCCCACGGGCGCATGCGATCCGCCTGCACCCGAAGAGGCCCAGGATCGCGAATCTCCGTACTTCCCGGACCACCAGGTAAATGCCTAGATTCTTTACAGGTCGGAGACGTTACCTCTTTGAATCATCGGCATATTAGAAAAAGAAAGGAGTGATACTTTGAGGTATGAAAGCATTTCTTCCAATGTCAGTTCTATGCCCATAAGGCACATTTGATGTAGGTTTTCAGGATATCGAGGAGTGAACCTGCGGTAATTACGCTACATTACTGAATGAAAATACAAAGCCATTGAAAGTATTTTTTTAAACTGCTGAAGGATGGAGCCATTCAAGAATATTAGTGCCTGTGTTTTTCAGCCCTCGGCAATATTTGGGGTGGCCCAGTGATTGTGTAATTTGTCCTTTTAAAAAGGGTCTGGCTACATGCTGCTGTGGTTAATGCGAGTTTCACTAATCTTGAGAGAAACTATTTACTTGCCCTGTTGAGGCCTCTCCTGAAGGTTCTAAGTGATATTTTTTATTTTGATTCGAGTTAGAATTTTTTTTTTTAAAGTTCAACACGTTTTGTATATGAAATAACAGCAGAAAACGCTGGAAAAACTCAGCAGGCCAGGCAACATCCGTGGAGAGAGAAATAGAGTCAACGTTTCGGGTCGAAACCCTTCTACAGAACTGAGGAAAAAAAGGCAGGAAGTTTTGTATATGTATTGATTTAGCACTTAAGCGACTTTCACAGATCGAACTTCTATTGAGTCTGATGTAAAAAGACTACTGAACACTTAGTTTGAGTATAAAACAAGGCTTTAATCAACTGTTTCAAAACCATGAGATTCTAGTTACATCACTAGTTCCTGGTTACAGAAACATCCTGAGCAAGCTGGGCTCACGCCCGAGTATTTATACTCCTTGGACGGCGCCACCAGCTGGCTGCCCAGTGTTACTTCATGAGTCATGATAAGATTCATGACAGAGTCTGTTAAGTATCGATTTAAAATATCACCCAGGTGGTTGTGGATATGGGAAAAATGATTGCATAGAGAAGCCAGTAAAAGAATCCAGTAAAATGCACGAAACGGTTAACATCCCAGGATTAATACAGATAAGTGGCAAAGTTTTTATTTGCCAAATCGGATGGTAAATCAGATGGGCAAGCTTATTGTTTACAATAATTATCAGGAAGCATTGGTTAAGAGGTTTGCAGTTGTCAGGGATGCCTGGTTTTTGGCTTTCGCAATTGGGGCTTAAGAAACCTACTGGAACAGCTGCTCAACCGTTGTAAAGAACTTACAGCTGAGAATTCCCTACTTAGGCAGAAAGTTCACTGTGGAAAAAATGCAACTGTTAAAGCTTACAAAGTATTTCGAAAAAGAAGTTTTAACGGCCGTTTACTGGTGACCAACACACAACCTTTTGTGCACATACATTTACTGCCTACATTTACTGCCATTCTATTGGCTCTCGCATGGCATTGCTCACAGAAACTCGGGATGATGTGCTGTTTTCTCAGGATTAGCGTGTTCTGTCTTGTCATGCACATTGTAAGCTAAGGTAGTTATATCCCATTAAAGATACCAAGTGTAATTACTGTTGAGTAAGCACAGGCTCGGGTTGCTCAGTATTTCATTGTTGTTTGGTCAGGGAACTTTGTGGAGTGGAAAGTGCTTGTCCATTTCAGGTGCCCATTCCCAAGTGCCCAGTTTCCGAAGATAGTCTTGCTTCTGTAACAAACTGATGCCTGAAGTGTGACTTTTACGTACACTGACATAATTTATAACATTTATTATTGACCCATATCTTTAAAATATTAATAATCTTGCATAGGGTCTGCACTTCCTGTCTGGTTCCTGCTGGTGTGTTGCTGGAGCCAAGTTATACTGCTATCTACTATGCTGCGTTCAGTCCAGGGACAAAAGAGTTTTGCTTTCGGCCTGCAAACGTGCAAGTGGGGAATTAATCTTTATTGGTAACTGAACACGTATTAAACTTGGCACTATCTCTTCCCTTCTCTTATTAAAAACATTAAAAGTTAACTTTAAAATGTTCCTGGGTGGTCCAGTAGACTGTGTGGCAACCTTTTAAACTTGGCTTTGCATGGTGCTGCAGTTACAGTGCAGTGAACGCGAAGCCCAAGCTGTTTTGAGACTAGCTCCTAGAGGTGGTCTCGCACCTCTTGCTTATTGGTACTTCAGGTGGTGATGTTGCAAAATGATTTGACGCGTTTTGGCTGCGATTTCGACAGCCGCGGCGAGAGCAGACAGCGGCCGCAAACTCTGCACCCGCCTTCATCCCGCCTCCTCGGAGTGATTTTTTCCCCTGATTGGGCTTGTTAAGCCCGTCCTGCGGGGCTCACGGCCAATTAAAAGGAAGTGTGTCTGATGACATCATCTGGCGTCATCATCCGGTTTCCTTAAAGGGACCATGTCCAAATTCATATTAACAGTTGTGCTGTCAGTGTTCTACTGTACTGAGGTGCTGCAAACACTGACAATCACTGCACAGAGGTGCGCGGCTGCACCCAGGCTCTCGCATGACTCTCTCCATATGCTTATGGAGGGAGTCAGAGCACACAGGGAGGTCCTCTTCCCTTCCAATGGGCGGAAGAGACCTTCCCAAGAGGCGGAAGAGACCTCCCCAAGAGATCAATGCAGCCTGGTTGCCCATTGCACAGGAGGACACGAGCAGGGATGTGGTCAGGGGTCCCAGGCTGCAGTGGCGCAAACCTTTCAATGATCTCAGTAGATCATGAAACGTTACTACAAAGCCACACTCAACCTCATCCTCCAATGCCACTCATCACATCCCCATCATTCTGCCTTCCCTACCCTACCCTACCCCTGCACATCCTTACTCACACCAACTTACCTTGCACCTCCACCTATCCCTCCCTCTCTATCTACATTATCACTTCCTCATCTCACTAGCCACCCCTCATACTCGCCTTCATCCTTGTCCAATCATAACAACTAACAACACACAAGGGTAGGCACATAAGAACATAAGAAATAGGAGCAGGAGTAGGCCAATCGGCCCCTCGAGCCTGCTCCGCCATTCAATAAGATCATGGCTGATCTGCTCCTAACTGCCAATCTACTATCACAGAACTATCTCCTGAATCTAACAGAATTAGACACATGAAATAGGAGCAGGATCAGGCTACACGGCCCCTGGGCCCGCTCTGCTACCCACAGGGCCATGACCGATCCGAACCTAGACTCATGTCCAAATTCCTGCCCGCTCCCCGTAACCCTTAATTCCCTTTACTTCTAGGAAACTGTCTATTTCTGTTTTAAATTTATGTAATGATGTAGCTTCTACAGCTTTTTGGGGCAGCATATTCCATGGACCTACCACCCTCTGAGTGAAGTAGTTCCTCCTCATCTCAGTTTTGAAAGAGCAGCCCCTTATTCTAAGACTATGCCCCCTAGTTCTAGTTTCACCCATCATAGGGAACATCCTCCCCGCATCCACCCGATCCAACCCCTTCACAATCTTATATGTTTCAATAAGATCGCCTCTCATTCTTCTGAACTCCAATGAGTAGAGTCCCAATCTACTCAACCTCTCCTCATATGTCCATCCCCTCATCCCCGGGATTAACCGAGTGAACCTTCTTTGTACTGACTCGAGAGCAAGTATGTCTTTTCTTAAGTATGGACACCAAAACTGTATGCAGTATTCCAGGTGCGGTCTCACCAATACCTTGTACAACTGAAGCAATACCTCCCTATTTTTATATTCTATCCCCCTAGCAATGAAAGCCAACATTCCATTGGCCTTCTTAATCACTTGCTGCACCTGCATACTAACCTTTTGAGTTTCGTGCACCAGGACCCCCAGATCCCTTTGTACTTCAGTACTTTCCAGTTTCTTGCCATTAAGATAATTTGCTCTACGATTTTTCCTGCCAAAGTGCATAACCTCACACTTTCCAGTATTGTATTCCATCTGCCAAATCTCTGCCCATTTACTTAGCCTGTCTATGTCCCCTTGCAGGTTTTTTATGTCCTCCTCACTCACTACTTTCCTTCCCACCTTAGTATCATCTGCAAACTTTGATATGTTACACTCGGTCCCCTCCTCCAAATCATTAATATAGATTGTAAAGAGTTGGGGACCCAGCACTGACCCCAGCGGAACACCACTAGTTACTGATTGCCAGTCTGAGAATGAACCATTTATCCCAACTCTCTGCCTTCTGTTAGATAGCCAATCCTCTATCCATGCCAGAATATTACCCTCAATCCCGTGATTTTTTATCTTAAGCAATAATCTTTTGTGTGGCACCTTGTCAAATGCCTATTGGAAGTCTAAATACACTACGTCCATTGGTTCCCCTTTATCCACCCTATATGTCACTTGGGTGTTTTAGCCAATGGTCGTGTAAACTTTCTGTTAATGTGTTGTCAAGCATCGAAATCCTTATTGTCACCACTTTGCCTTCTTGGACAGATTTGTGTGCACCTTTGAAAGTGTGTTAGTGAGTTCCAGTGAATGGTGAGACATAACGTCCCCCCCTTCCCCACAATGGTGCTGAATGTGAAAGTAATGGCTTGGACATTGTAGGGATGATTTATGGTGCTGGTGTGGGGTGGTGCCAACCTGGTGAGTCATGTGGCAGCCAGGGTGTACAGTGTTAAGTGAAGCAAATCTGGACATGGTGAGGCCATCGCTGGCGTCCCGGGCAGCAATGTGCATGGGTGATGATGCCCTTTGTCCAGTGCAGCATCAGGCGATTGCGGAGAAGGTTGGTGTGGATGTTGGTGATGCTGGTGTGCCTGGTGATGCTGGTGTTGGGGTTGATCGTGTTGGGATTCTGAGGACCAAGGTGAGATTTTTTTCAAGGGCACCGATGCTGATGGAATAGATGGCAGGTGAGGTTGAGATGACAGAAGTGATCTGTCAATGTTGAGATAGGTTGTTCCAAGGAGGTGACCGTGGATGGAGAGATTACTCCAAATACTTCAAAAGTGCATAAAGCTCAAAAGTGGGTTCCAAATTCTGAAGGCTGAAGCTTCTGAGATTGGAAAGTGACCAACTGTAAAATGGCAGGTTTTAAACCACTTTTGCAGCTGTCACCTATTGAAGGAAATGGAGAGTTGCTCAGAATCCGACATACTTACCTGGCGTGATCCCCGAGCAACAGGAACCTCGTGGAAAACTTGGCAAATTGCTTTGGAATTGGGAAAATGGGGATTTAATGACTTTAAACACCCTCCTAACAAGCAGAATTGAATGACCCGCCGCTTAGTGCCATGTCTGTAAAGTGCAAGCAGAAACGGCACTTGGGAAACTGACAGGGAGGCAGGTTCAGAGCGGGATACTGGCCCGCTGTCGAACTTTTTGATTTTGACAGTGAACCCGCCTCCAAACCTGCCCTCTGAGCGCCGGCAAAATTCAGCCCGTTGTGTCTGCAGGTGCTTTTACAGTATTTCAGAACCGCTAACTCAGGAAACTGTGCTCCCTCACATGGCTGCACTCCATAGTGTAAATGACGGCATTATCCTTACAGCATTCTAGACCCGCTAGAATGTGGATTTTTCAATTCTGCTGTCAGGAGATGGGAGGTGATTGGAGCAATGTAAATGAGGGAGGGGGGAGTGCTGGAGAGAGGGGCCAGGCAAGGGAAGGAGAGTCCAAAAGGAGCGCCAGTATATCGACATCAGTCTCCCGCAAATTCAAATTCAGCAAACCGCCAAGTGTGTAATTTAACAAGATTTTATGGTTTTTGTAAGTAATGAGCAGTAAAACTACTATGGCTCCCTGATGGCTCAGTGTCCTTTCCAGTGAATTGTTGAGCCATATAGACCATGATGTTCTCGGGTTCAACCTTGGGCAAGGCACCCAAGGGGCAAATAGAACACGTGGAACGTAATTGAAATGGGAATCAATGCTTTCAAGAGGGAAGAGTAAACGCAGAAATAGTTACCACTTTTCTGTTTGCCGTAAATAATAATGCCATAGTAATACATAGCACGACAGAAGATAAGCACTTGTGAATGCATTCTACTTCACAAGTAAATGTGCCAAAACTAAAGTAATAGATGGCACCATTAAATTACAGTTTAAATGCTTGATAAAACTTGTCCAACAAATAGATTACCCAGAAAACAAGTATGTTCCCTCTGTCGTGCTTTCTTAATGCTGAAAGGAACTTAATTTAGAAATAGGACCCAAACAATAAATATTCAGTCCCAACTTAAGACTTTTGCATAAGAAGTGTATTTTGTCCTTCCTTCCTTGCCTCTCTCTTTCTGAAGCCAGCGAATTACATGCTGATACTGGGATACTTGGCATAGACAGAGGCAGTTATGCTGCAACTATATCGTCGCCACCAATCTCAAATTAACCTTGTTTGTACTGGCTGGTTGCAATTGGGAGTGTTGGCTCCAGGAAAATGTGTGCTCATATGCACCGAGAGCATGGGCGGGAGAGTACACATACTCGGTACATTTAAATAACCTCTGAGTAAATTTGTAAAGTGAGCAGGAGCCTTGCTCATTCTGTAAATTATATTTCATGTGCTGTGAAACCCAAGTGGCATGACATTATCTTCTCCAGGGGTTGTGCTAGCACTCCTTCCAAAATCAGATCAGTATCTGACTCCAGAGTTATACTGCAACTTTAGCATTGGTGCAAAGTATTAATATGTTCTTTATTAAGTGGCTGTGTCCTTTTAAAAACATTCATTTGTAAGAGAAGCTCCATTTCTTTTTAACAGACTAAGTTTGAGCCAAGAACTTGATTGCGGCTTCTGTTTTACCCCATTATCGTCTGAGACATCTCTAGAAAGCAGTAGATTTAATGTTGTATTTGTCTCTTTCTTTAATGGCTTTTTGTGATTTTGCTATTGGTATTTTCAAGTTAAATGCACAATAAGCCTCAAATATATAACTGGTACATATATAATTTGACAACTGAAAGATTTCAGAATATACTATAATGGATAATAAATATTGCAACCGAATGTAATAGTGAATAAGAAGCCTGAACATAAAGTGTGTGGTTCCAGTATGTTGCCACATCTTGGATAAGTTTTAGGCAAATATTCTTAATTAAAAACTGGTGCCATTGGCACTTGGCCTCTTCCTTGGCAACACATTTTCAGCCCCCTTCCTGATGCTTTCCTGTGAGATCCTGAAACAGCCAACGGCCATTTCACGGAGTGTCCAGAATAAGTTGCCAGCTAGTTTAACACTCATGTTTTTTGTACCCAGATGTTTCACAAAATGTCAATTAATTGTGTTTAGACTCTGCTACTAAGCGAATGTGTAACAACTTGCAACCATAGGTTGCTTTGCTTCTTTTGTTTTAAGAAAATCTTCTATAACTTGTACATTAAAAAAATTATTCAAGTTATTTGCGCCCATCTCCTTGGGTTGTTTTACATTAGGCACCATTACCTGATCAGGTAGGCTCCCAGATCCCAGGGCTCTACCTCCGTCTGTCATGAAGTGGCTGCTAGGATTATCTCCCTATCAATTTTCTTCTTCTCCTTCTGGGATTACCCCTTGCCCCTGACAACTGTGGCTCGGTGGGTAGCACTCTTGCCCCCGAGTCAGAAGGTTGTGGGTTCAAGTCCCACTCCAGAGACTTGAGCACAAAAATGCAGGCTGATACTCCAGTGCAGTGCTGAGGGAGTGCTGCACTGTCGGAGGTGCCGTCTTTTGGATGAGACGTTAAACCGAGGCCCTGTCTGCTCTCTCAGGTGGACGTAAAAGATCCCGTGGCATTATTTTGAAGAAAAGCAGCGGAGTTATCCCCGGTGTCCTGACCAATATTTATCCCTCAATCAACATCACAAAAACAGATGACAGTATCTGGTCATTATCACATTGCTGTTTGTGGGAGCTTGCTGTGAGCAAATTGGCTGCCGTGTTTCCTACATTACAACAGTGACTACACTTCAAATAGTACTTCATTGGCTGTAAAGCACTTTGGACGTCCTGAGGTAGTGAAAAGCGCTATAGAAATGCAAGTCTGTCTTTCTTTCTACTGGATAAAGTTGGTGCCTTGCACTGGGAGAAAAAAACCTCTGATTACTTTGCTGCACATTACACTTGTGCAC
This sequence comes from Somniosus microcephalus, assembly GCF_052327205.1. Taxonomy (NCBI): domain Eukaryota; kingdom Metazoa; phylum Chordata; class Chondrichthyes; order Squaliformes; family Somniosidae; genus Somniosus; species Somniosus microcephalus. Next base: position 37,023,592 of record NC_141013.1, read on the forward strand.
TCACAGTAATGTAATCAAGTGAACTTTAGTCAGCACTTTTTACTAATCGAATCTGTTCTGTAAAAGATATTAAATATGGCCAAAAAATGGATTCATCCACGAATTGAGCTATTTCTTTCCACTGCAACATTGACATTCAGTTGACCAAATGCAACGACATTATTGCATCCTCAAGGATAACTAAATTTGAATAACGAGTAACAGAATCATCTGGTTAACATGTCTGAAGTTCCTTCATTAAAATTCGTTTTATGCATTCTGGATAATGATCCAGCCAAGAATGTCCAGGGGATTTTGCCAAGTTTCAGTGAGCAAGTCATTTCAATTTAGCCATGTTCTCTAGTTATCTGCGCGGTCAGTGGAGTTGAAGAAGCCTTTAATTTCTGACACAGTCTCGGGGATAATTACTATCATCATCTCTGCCCAAGGGGAATTAAACCTATTCTGAATTTTCTTGGCACTGAATGCGCAATGTGAATTCTTCAAATGTTCCTGATTATATGTTGACCCATTAGAAGAATTGCCACTGCCTGTACTGTTTCTGTCGGAAGAATGAAAGTGGAAGATGCCTTGAAGGGAAATATCTTGTTAATGGATAGCGATATCTAACAAATTATCTGAATCCCTAATAGGACTTATCAAGCCAGTTGTAAAAACTGTCAAAATTATATAACATGTTTTCTGTGTCTGCATTTCTTAACCTAATGTTTCAGGAACGGTATTGGGATTGAGTTAATTTCTTGGCAAAATTTCAGGCTGAAGTTGAGTGGAATTTGCAGTGTTTGTTCAAAGCAAACAGCTGCATGACATTTAAATAAAAGAACCTACAACTGTCGAATAAAAGCAGCTTCAAGTAAAATTTTAAAAAACAGCCAGTCCACCAAAACATAGTTTCAACACTTTCTGCTTGTTTTTTTCTCCCAATGACTGTGTATCTGACACAAATATTGCCGTGTATTAGGGAGCACCACCAGTCCCAATAGATGGCACAAAGAAAGGAAAGGTCAAAGTAGTACTATCCAAGCACTTTCTCCACAAAAATATGGAATCAAACCTGAATTGTTCTGATCATCTTTTGATTTTGGTTTGCCATTCCTTTTTTTTTAAATGTCAGATTTGTATTTTTGGTTCATTTTTGTGCTCCTCAAGCTGAGCGATGTACGTGCTGGGGAAAGAAACACTTTCTACATTGGCCACCCAGTGTCAGCATCGCGCACTACCAGATCGAATATAACACAGGCAAAATCCCTCGCAAAACTCTCTGAAGTCTACACCAGCAATTGGGTTGACATTTTGGAGTTTGCTAATCTACCTGGGCGGTATATTAAAACGTCTCGATGTGTGCACATTATCAAATAATACAGGACAAAGCAGCCCGCTTGATTGGCACCCCATCCATCACCTTAAACATTCACTCCCTCCACCATCGGTGTACTGTGGCTGCAGTGTGTACCATCTACAAGATGCACTGCAGCAACTCGCCAAGGCTTCTTCGGCAGCACCTCCCAAACCCGCAACCTCTTCCACCTAGAAGGACAAGGGCAGCAGGCGCATGGGAACAGCACCACCTAGGGCAATTAGGGATGGGCAATAAATGCTGGCCTTGCCAGCGATGACCACATCCCATAGACGAGTAAAAAAAAATACTGCGGATGCTGGAAATCTGAAATAAAAACAGAAAATGCTGGAAATACTCAGCAGGTCAGGCAGCATCTGTGGAGGGTGAAAAACTCTGCCTGACCTGCTGAGTATTTCCAGCATTTCCTGTCTATCAAATAATATTTCCTACAACACTTTCCTTCTACACCTGTTTCTGTTGTGCTTTTTCTGCTGCACTGTATCCATCTTACTGACCTATTGTGCTTTTATGCAGTGAATAAACTTACCAACTCATATTACTTGCCTCTGATTTCATCCTGCAAGGTTGGTTTCCAAGGTGGGAATAAAGGTTGCTCACTTAGTTTGGACCCCTACCTCCTTGTCACCTGCAAGCTCTCCATAGTGTCACCCACCTCCGAACTAAAAACCTCCCTCCTCCATGTTGAGACTGTTCTTCCCCATGAATCTCAGCCCCATTCCCCCCCCACTTTTTTTTTATTCGTTCATGGGATGTGAGCGTCGCTGGCAAGGCCAGCATTTATTGCCCATCCCTAATTGCCCTTGAGAAGGTGGTGGTGAGCTGCCTTCTTGAACCGCTGCAGTCCGTGTGGTGAAGGTACTCCCACAGTGCTGTTAGGGAGGGAGTTCCAGGATTTTGACCCAACGACGATGAAGGATCGGCGATATACTTCCAAGTCAGGATGGTGGGTGACTTGGAGGGGAACTTGGAGGTGGTGGTGTTCCCATGCGCCTGCTGCCCTTGTCCTTCCAGGTGGTAGAGGTTGCGGGTTTGGGAGATGCTGCTGCAGAAGCCTTGGTGAGTTGCTGCAGTGCATCTTGTAGATGGTACACACTGCAGGCACGGTACGCCAGTGGTGGAGGGAGTGAATGTTTAAGGTGGCGAATGGGGTGCCAATCAAGCGGGCTGCTTTGTCTTGGATGGTGTCGAGCTTCTTGAGTGTTGTTGGAGCTGCACTAATCTAGGCAACTGCAATCTGGAACCTGAGCCCCCAAGCCTACACCCTAATCACCGAGGAGATTAAGGCATGGAGAATTGACTTTAAAGCGCTTTGGCACATCATGAGGTTGTGTAAGGCGCTATATAAATGCAAGTTCTTGTTCTATTTGAGTTTCCTTCTCAGTGTGATGTAGTGTCAAGGGACTGCTATCTTGCTCATTGAAGGCTAATTGCAGTTCATGTTGGTGTGGGGCTGGTAGGTTGAATGCTTCCTCTGTGAAGGGGAAGGGGGAGTCTTGAGGGTTGGAAACTTGCTCAATGTGGGTATAGGATGGGGGGTTGGGGTGAGTGAGAAAATCGTGTTTATTGGGGGTGAGGAGACACCTTTTAGTCTCCTCCTTGGTGTCTTTGGGTGACTCATTCTCTCACGGAAGTTGTCTTCAAAATGCTTCATAGTTTATTGGGGCTTTAAGGGCCTGGACAATAGAATATGATTTTCTCTTCCACTTTTTAAGCTTTATTCTACTACAGTTGTGCACGCTGCACTTTGATTAATGAACTTAGCAAGATTTATACCGATACAAGTGGCTCATCAGCTGCTCTGCAGCTGTTGAATGATCGTCATTGTAGGCAGTTTATAACCGTACACGCTAATTATAACGTCACAGAACATACTTTAACATAATTAAATTTACATATAGAATTCCCATTTATATCCTTGAGTAGAATTGTTAACTGATTTATTCAGAATCTGTGTCTAAGGAGCTCCACTCTCGCCACACATCTTAATCCTTTTCCAGACCCCAAGCCTCCCTGCGTGCTGCTCCCCACACTGAGATTCCTCACCTTCTACTGAGCCCAATTTGCTTTTCATTGCTCCAGTACAATCGCACCATTTCACCTGATTCCTGTGCGATCTTGTGCCCGTTTGCTGCTGTCCCGTTGTGTTCTCTCGAGCTGAGCCTCCTCCTAATCCTGCTACCTCTTCCAGATTCCCCGACTCACTTTCCCAGGCTTCCTTTGCTGCCCATAGTAGTTATTCACCCCTCTCCTCACTGCAGCAAGGGTGCTAGCCCACTCCTCAACCCTACCAGACCCCCATTTCTGCCATACCTCAGAATGCCCACCCTTAATCTACAACCCTGAGATGTTCTGAATATGACCACACTCTGAAGCCTTCTGCCCCCTATTAGGAAACACTGAAAACTCCCTCACTGTCTCCAGACCCAAGGACTCAACTTCCTCATCAGGACTCTGATACCCTAGGACCGATCTCCAATGACAACGATGATGATAGCCACCACGTGACCAAAGACCACAATTACAATAACCACGACACATATAGCCCCTTTAATGTAGAAATATGTCCCAAAGCGCTTCACAGAAGCGCAATCAGACAAAAACCATGGCTGAGCCAGAGGAGATATTAAGAGAGGTGGCTAAAAGCTTGATCCACAGAGGTTGGTTTTAAGAAGGTTCTTAAAGGAGGAGAGGGAGGTGGCGAGTTTTAGGGAGGGAATTCCAGAGTGTGGGGCCAAGAGGAGTGGAGATGGGGCTGCCAAAGGTGGGGCCAGTGGAGTGTGAGATGCATAAGGGGCCAAAGTTGAGGAACACAGACTTCTCAGAGGATTGTAGGAACAGGAGTAGGCCATTGAGCCCCTTGAGCCAGTTCTGCCATTCAGTCAGATCATGGCTGATCTGTACCTTGACTCCATTTACCCGCCTTTAATCCATATGCCTCAATACCCTCCCCTAACAAAGATCTATCGATCCGACTGTTGCAAATTTCAATTGACCCAGCATCCACAGCCTTTTGGGGAGAGAGTTCCAGATATCCACCTTTGTGAAAAGGTGCTTCCCAATTTCATTCCTAAAATTCCTGGCTCTAATTTTAAGATTGTGCCCCCTTGTTATGGATTCCCCACCAGAGGAAATAGTTTCTTTGTATCTGCTGTATCGAATCTCTATCATTTTAAACACTTTTATTAGATCACCTATCAACTTGTCCTTGTAATTTAACCCTTTAAGCCCTGGTACAGGAAACTTTCGATTTACTGGCACCTAAATAACCGGAAATCTCGGTTAACCAGCAAAATTCAGGAGTAGGTTCAGGTAAGTTTTATTACTTGCCTTCCTCGATCTGTTGCTGTGCAAGGGTGTGGCTGCAGCTGTTGCTAAGCTACAGAGACGCTTGGAACTTGTGGCCATTGTTCTGAACCTGTTGCTAAGCAACAGGGTTTGTTGCTTTATACGGAGCTCTCAGTTCCGTATCTTTTACTATAGCTTTTGGTTATCCGGAATTTTTGATGAACCGGCACCACGTCGGTCCCGTCGGTGCCGGATTAAAAAAATGTTTCCTGTATCATTCTGATAAATCTCGACTCCACCTCCTCCAAGGCCAATTTGTCCTTCCTGAGGTGCGGTGCCCAAATCTGAACACTGTGCTCCAGATGGGGGTCTGACCAAGACTCTGTACAACTGAAGCATCCCTTCCTCCCCGGTATTCCAGTCCCCTTGAGATAAAGGCCAACATTCCATTCGCCTTTTGGATTACTTTTGTGCCCAAGCACCAGTTTTTAGTGATTTGTGTACCTCAACACCCAAATCCTTTTGCTCCTCCACAACTCCTAGTTCTCACCATTTAGAAAATATTACGATTTGTCATTCTTGGAATCAAAGTGGATGACGTTACACTTCCCTACATTGAACTCCATCCGCCCACTCACTTAATCTGTCCATGTTCCTTTGTAGCTTCCTGCTCCTATCTACAGTGCCTCCCAACTTAGTGCCATCTGCAAATTTAGATGTACAACTCTCTGTTCCTTCATCCAAGTCATTGATGTATATAATGAAAAGCTGAGGCCCCATTACAGATCCCTGGAGAACGCCACTTGTCACATCCCTCCAATCAGAGTACATTTTATTTATTCCGACTCTCTGTCTCCTAGCTCCCAACCAATTAACAACCCGTATCACAATGTTACCCCAATTTTATGTGCGCTCATTTTTGCTAATAATCTCTTGTGCAGAACCTTATCGAATATCTTCTGGAAGTCCATATAGACAACATCTGTTGACACTCTCTTATCCACCATGTTAGTGACCTCCTCAAAAAATTCAACTGGATTATTCAGTGTCCTGCCCTTCCACAAATCTATGCTGAGTCTCTTTGGTTAGCTCACACTCATCCAAGTAATCAGCAGCTCTGTCCCTAATGATAGATTCCAGGAATTTTCCTACAACTGATGCTAAACAGACAGGTCTCTCTTTTTCCAGTTTCTCCCTCCCTCTTTTAAATACTGGAGTGACATTTGCAATTTTCCAATACAAAGACACAATTCCCAAGTCTAGCAGTCCTCCATGTTGAACTGAGTGTAGCAAGGGCACAGAATGTACATTGGATGGGGGACTTCAATGTCCATCACCAAGAGTGGCTCGGTAGCACCATTACTGACTGAGTTGGCCAAGTCCTGAACGACATAACCAACACGAGGGAAAGACCTTCAGGCCAATCATCTCAGCCCTAGGACATGCTGCAGGAGTTCCTCGGACCTTAAAGGAACAGAGCTCCATCTTAGCAGAATAATGTATTATGCATTACATGGTATAATGCTTCTATCCTTCCAAAATAATATATTTTCTAATTGACTCTGAGCAATGACATGCAAAATTCACTCTTGTATCTATATATAAAAGTTTTGCGTCTATCACAATCCAGTGTCATACTTCAGATGTCACACTTCAATCCGTAACAGATGCAGAACAATGTTTTTATTAAATGCCAATCCTGCTGATTTTTCTGACCTTCGGGTGAAGCCAGGAATTTACAACCACCTGCCAGTCTACAGAGAAATAATACCCTCTCATTGACCTTCGGATGTGCCGAAGTGGAATTGGACTGTCATTGACTTGAGTATTTAATTAAATAGACCTTGTGACCTTAAAAGGGGCACTGCTCAAGCTTACCAGCAGAATAATACATTGTGCATTTCTTGGCACAGTGCTTCTTTCCTTATGGAACAGTGTATTCTCTAATTTATCCTAGACAGTAGTTTTAATTAAAGGAATGTCAGCTGGTGTGCTTGAATTCTAACCTAAAAAACGCATCCCTATTTCACTGCAATGATTTTTTTTCCAACACCAGCCATCCTTAAGGGTAAATTTTATGAGTTAACGCTGCCAATGCAGAGCTTTGCATGATATTGTAGTGGTACCACCGAGTGTCTCTTACTTACTGTACATAATTCCCTTTAACTATGTTTATATAGAGTTTGCATGTACGGGGCGTTGCCCCTTTAAGAACGCGACCTAATGCGATGACGTCACGTCGCACATCACGTGACTGCCCCAAGCGCGGGCAAACATGATGACGTCACGTCGCACATCAGGTGACCGCCCCAAGCGCGTGCAAACGCGATGACGTCACGTTGCACATCACATGACCGCCCCAAGCGAGGGCAAACGCGATGACATCACGTCGCACATCACGTGACCGCCCCAAGCGCGGGAAAATGCGATGACGTCACGACGCAATCCACGGGACTGACTTCTCAGTCCTCGTGGCATCCCCGTCGGGTGAAGACCTGCTCCACGGCTCTCCTGCATTGATCTCTGTTCTCTGCAATTCGTCGAATCTTACATTAAAGACCTATTTGATTCTTCTCCTGAGTCGACCTCAGTTATTAGCTAGGAATACATCAATACCTACATTGGTGACCCCGAATTCCTACATCGGTGACTTTCGACATTGGTGAATTCCTACAATATCGCATATTGGGAATTTGGCTGCAGAAGTCCGTGCAAAGATAATAGTTCTGCCGGCACTGGGGTTCTTTCATGATTTGGCCGTGGCCAGTTTTGATGAATCCGCCTAGACTGTAGATCGCAACGTTTTCAGCTACATAATGGGTATTGATGTCGTCACCGTGAGCACTTTCTAGCGAGGTTTGCTATAATTTAGGAGCAGGAATCCTGGCTGATTTATTAAACACTCCAACAACACGTAAACAAGGCATTGGAAATTTGAAAAATATTAAGATAGGTGGGAGCGAAGACTCTGATAGGTTTGTTGAATATCTACAGGTGTTGTACATGCTTGTCATTTTTTTAAAAATGCATTAGAGAATTAAATATTTATATGGAATGTTTATATTTTTCTCCATAAGACTAATGTTGAATTCACACAGGCAGTAACCATACAGAGATAGCAAAGCATGATGGTGTAGTTTTTGTGATGCTGCTCAGATCTAAAGGCGGTTCGGGATCTTGAGAGATAAAGCCACAGTTTTGCTCACAATAACACTAATACATGACAGAAGAACAGTCTGTTGGTTCTCGAGGGCAGGAGTGATTAAATGACATAAGCGATGATGGTGCAAGGCAAAAGTGAGTGGGAATGACAAGTATAGAAACAAAATATGGGTCTAGAGGAGGTGTAAATGGCAACACCAGAACCATTACCAGCACCTGCTGTCCGACAGAATGGGAGCGGTGGTTATGTTTGTGTTTTAGTGCTAATGCAGCCCTGAACATAATGCCTCAGTAATATTTACATTGCTCCAGTAGGGTGAGAAATAACCGCTGCTTTCTTTTTTTCCTTCTCTCCCTCCCCTTCTCTCTTCCTTTTTCTCTCCCCCTCTCCACTCTCATCTTTCCTACACGCTCTCAAACATACTCTCTCTGTCTCAAACTCTCTCTGTCTCAAACACTCTCTGTCTCAAACACTCACTCTCTCTCTCTCTCTCTCTCTCTAACACTCTCTCTCTCTCAAAAACACTCTCTCTCTCTCTCTCTCTCTCTCTCAAACACTCACTCTCTCTCTCAAACACTCTGGGCAGGGTTTTCATTGGGCCGTGATGGCGGGATTGGAGGCGTGTGGGGGGTTAAAATCCTGAAATCGGGGGGCACGAACCCAACCCGCCTCCATGCCAGTTTCAAAGGAGGCAGGTACCCGACCCACACTGGGACCCGCCTCCCCAAGGCGGGAAGGGGATTAGTGCCTATTTTCATTGTTGAAATGTGGGATTCCCGACGGCTCCAAACCATGCCAAGTTAGCGAGGCGGGCCGTCGGGATGAAGGGCTTGGAGGGGTCGAGATGTCCGGTGTTCAGGTGAGTGATGGGTGCATGAATGCAAAGGTAAGTGTGTTTGGTGTGTTTAAAGAAGTTTTACTTACATTTACTTACCTTTACAGCCTTCCTTCCCTTAGGTCTTGGGAGTCCCTCATCTCACCAGCACAGAAAGTAGAATGGCCGTGAGCTGCCAAATTGTAGCATTCAGCTTTCTGTTCTGGGGAGATCTCTAAATCATCCCGAGAGGAAGGAATTAACCTGGAGTACAGATTGTCCGTGTTTGACAGCTTCAAACAGCTGTGAAACGCTGATATTTCATCTGTCAAAAGGTCTTGACAGATGAAATATGAATCTGTGACGTCACCTGTTGCCGGTTGGCCCTTAATTGACCTTCTGAGCCCACTGGGTGGGCTCAACAAGCTCAATCAAGTCTAAATCGCGTGGGTTGGCTAGAACTCGATGGAGGCAGGACTACAACCCCGAAAGTTGTAGTCACGCCTCCTACCTGACGACTCAATGAAAATCTCAAACATTCTGGGCTGGATTTTCATTGGGCCATGGAGGCGGGAGTGGAGGCGTGTGGGGGATTAAACTCGCATAAACTGGCAGGCAGGCCCAACCCCGCCTCCATCCCGCCTCCAAGCAATTTTAAATAATTCGTGTCTAGTGGTCCCGTCTCCATCCTGCCTCCAAGAGGCGGGATAGGCCCTTACGGCCCTTAACAAGCACTAAATTGGCTCTATAATGCCATTTTGATATGCCTTTGCAAATTTAACCCTTTTCCCACGTGAAACACGCCTGTTCTGAAACACGACGGTGAAACCTGGCGGGAGCACAATTGGATTGCTGACTATCAGCTGCAGGTCAACCATTAAATAGTGGATTTGATCAGCCATCATTTGCAGGTGGTAGGACTTTGTAGTCTCAGGTCTGGGGGAACTTTTAAAAGGCATAATCATAGCTGTGGAAGTTTGGAGCCTGACACTCATCTCCAGTGTGACCTCCTGGGAAACCCTTCTCACCACCTTGACAGAGCGCTTCCTCAACTGAGGCATATACCAGAAGCATGGGAGCCATTTATTTCCTTCCCTTCTGGACATTAGATGAGGACGAAGACCAGCCGCGGCACCAGCAGAACCATGAACAACAGCAGCAGCAACAACAGGAGCACCAAGCTGCTGCTCACCCACCTGAAGCTGCACAGGCCAGAAGGTGCCAGCGCATGGAAGCCCATCGGCGCAGGAGATACCCCGCAAACAGGGTCTACAGACACAGGGTCAGCTACCTCAACATGTCTGAGCAGCAGTGCCAAAGGCGGCTCCGACTTTCGCGAGAGGTAGTGGGTGACATCTGCGCAATGCTGCAACAACACCTGCAGGCCAGAGGACCAGGTGGACAACCCTTACCAGTGGCCGTCAAAGTCACCACCGCACTCAACTTTTTTGCCTCAGGCTCCTTCCAGGGATCAGCAGCAGACATCAGCGGCATCTCCCAGGCGGCTGCACACAAATGCATTACGCAGGTAACTGATGCCCTCTTTGCCATCGTGCACAATCACATCCATTTCACCAAGGATCAAGCAAGTGTCACGGCGCGTGCGGTTGGATTTGCTAATCTGGCAGGCTTTCCAAGGGTGCAGGGCATCGTTGACTGCACACGTGTGGCCCTTAAGGCAACCCATCGCAATCCAGGTATTTTTGTCAATCACAAGGGCTTCCACTCCCTCAACGTTCAACTGGTGTGTGACCACAAGAAGGAAATTTTGCATGTTTGTGCCAAGTACCCTGGCAGTTGCCATGACTCCTTCATACTGCGCCAGTCTAGTGTGCCTCCGCTATTCAGTCCACCAGACCAACTTAACGGATGACTACTTGGAGACAAGGGCTATCCCCTGAGGACGTGGCTAATGATGCCGTTGAGGAGGCCATCCAACGAAGCTGAGGAGAGCTACAACTCCAGCCACATGTCCACCAGAACTATAATTGAGCAAACCATCGGTTTGCTGAAGATGCGATTCAGATGCCTGGATAGATCAGGTGGAGCCCTGCAGTACTCAGCAGCCAGGGTCTCCAGAATCGTCGTGGTTTGCTGTGCACTTCACAACATGGCACAGCGTTGTGGCTTGCAGATTCCTGAGGACCAAGTGGCTCCTCGCATCTCCTCCTCCGAGGAGGAGGAGGAGGAGGAGAGCGAAAACGAACATCTTGCAGAGGCTCATCAACCAGCGGCAGCAGTACGTGAAAACATTGCTGCCCGGGATGCAAGGAACGCACTCATCTTGGCCAGATTTGCTTAGCCTAGCCACTCAAGCACTTTTACCTCGCAGCTTCTTACCTGAGCATTGACTGGTCAAGAACCAGCTGATTCCCAGCAATTTGACCACCATACTGACAATTGCAAGTAATCCTAAGACCTCAATGTGGAAGTCCCATTCGCAAAATGACACACGCCACATCTACAGCAGTAGCCATCAGATTTTTTATTTACATTTCATCTGATGGCTTTTCCACATAAAACATCAAATTCCACCCAAAAGGCTACCCTTGTGATTATTTGTGCAGTATCTTTCTCTTACGCGTGCTCCTACGTGGTGCTTACCCTGTGGCTTCAGCAGATGTGGAGGCTCCTTGCTCACGGTCCTGCTGCTCCTGTCTCGACACCTTTGGCGGGCGTCCTCTGGGGTTGCGAACCTGTGAGGGCTCGGCAACAGTCTGCTGTTCCTGCGGCTGTGCAAGGGTTGAGACGCCAATCTCAGATGGGTGTGGACTCTGGTGGGGCTCTGACCGAGGGCTCTGCAGTGGCATGGAAGTGTGAGCGCTTGGAGAGGAGCCCCCACTTGCTTGATGCCTGCCACCAACTTTCCTCTCATGGGTCAGGTCCCCCTCAGCGCTTGCAAGTGGCTTGAGAGCACCTTGCTGCACATCAGGGGGACCATGGGGACCCGTATCTGCACTGGCAGTCCTACTTAGAAGGACTTCCATGAAGGTCTGGTTTCTCTGTTCAGTAGATGACCATCGCTCCTCCAGAGATGTCATTCTATTCTGAACACTCACCATGTTTTCTGCACTCTGGCGACTTATCACCTCCATGGAGGTTGCCATCCTTTCCATGGTGATGCGTTCATACGCCAATGACTCCACAAAGGCTCTGCTCATGTTCGCAACGGACTCCTCCATTCGCTCCACACTTGCAACGACCCTGGAGACAAAACCTGCCAGAGACTCCTGCACCTGTTCCTGGAGTTCCAGCACCGCTGATCTTATGGATGGACCCAGAGGCAGAGGGTCAACATGCAGCTGAGCCGAACTGGCAGAGTCCTGCGCCCTCCGACTAGAACTCTCCACTGCTGTCCCTGTCTCCACAATCTGCTGATGCTCACTTGTGAGCTGTGATACACCAGGTTGTAGTGTATGTACCCGTCTACCTTTAAGAGAACTATTATATGTAACCGTTCACCTTTAAGAGAACTATTTTAGGTGTGGCACTACTTTGTTTGGCTTCTGTATACGGTAATACCGACGGTGACCACACCAGTATATAAGTGTTGTGCCAGGAGTTATTGGGCAGATTCGCCCTGACCTTCGAATAGTAAAGTCCTGTTTTAAGTTACTCTTGGAGTCTGTGTATTAATTAACTAAACAACCCACAGACTTTACAGTGGCGACGAGTCCGATCGTACCCTGCGGCAACAATAATTCCGAAGCAGTTAACGAGCGTCGAGAAGAGGCAACCGCCCTCGTCATTCTGCTGGGAGAAAACTCGAGTCTGCAGAGCTGGAAAGGAGGAAGAATTCAGAGACAAAGACTTCCGTCAGCAACAGGCACTGACTGTCCCTTCTGCCACGGTGAGGAGTGAGCCGATCAGCACGAGAAGCAAGGCGGCCACGGTGACTGTGAGTAAGGGAAAAGTAAAAAGAATAACCGGAGGATAAGGGCGGTGCACTCGACCATGGTCGAGGGGGAAAGGAGCTGGACAGAAGTCGGGCCCAGAGGCGCTGAGACTGGGGCAGCGTGGAGCAAGGAAGCCGCGGTACAGACAGGCTGGGGACGCAACGGCGTCGTGAGACAGCTAGACCGCGACCGGCGAAAAAGGCCGGGCAGCGACCGAAGCCACGAAGCGCTGCGACCGGGAGCGTAGGCGCGGGAAGATATAAAAACTCAGCCGCAGCCGGGGAGGGAAGCACCGGACTGCGAGACGGCTGGGAGAGGCGTTTGGGAGCCGAGCGAGCGGGAGAGGCAGAGCCGACCAAGGGAGACTGCGCGAGAGCCAGTCCAGCGGCTGAAACTGTTCTCCGTCAACGGGGTGTACGCAGCGCCGGTAGAGCCGAGCGAGCGGGAGAGGCAGAGCCGACCAAGGGAGACTGCGCGAGAGCCAGTCCAGCGGCTGAAACTGTTCTCCGTCAACGGGGTGTACCCAGCGCCGGTAGAGCCGAGAGAGCGGGAGAGAGACCGAGCCCGAGCAAGGGGAACTGAGCGAGAGCCAGCCCAGCGGCTGAACCTGTTCGCCGTCAACGGGGTGTACCCAGCGCCGGTTGCCTTGCCGAGAAAAGGGAAAGCACTGAAGCCGACGCGCAGGCTGTGAATCTGAAAGCCAGCAGCCGTCGCCTGTGGGGGAAAGTGTACCCCTCCCGCTAGGGAAGAAACGCGGGAAGCCGCCATTAGGCGGGGAAGAAGACAGATGCGGGAAACCGCCATTGAAGTGGGCGGGGAGAGAAGATAAGCGCGGGAAACCGCCATTTTTGCGGGAAAACCGCCATCTTAGAAAAAGAAAAATAAGTTAAAGAAATAATTCGGGGTGTTATCAGAAAGAGAGGAAGATGCCTAAGTGTGGTAACATCAACGATTTTAATGCCGAGGTAGAAGACTGGGCCACGTACGTGGAACGCATCGAGATCTATTGTGAGGCCAATAAAATAGAAGAAGATGACAAAGCTATAACCTTGCTAAACTCGATGGGCGCGAAGACATACGGGCTCTTGAAGCATCTACTATCACCAGCTAAACCGGCGGATCAGACTTTCGATGATATTGTGGCTGTTCTGAAGGATCACTTGAACCCCACACCGTTGATGTTGGCGGAACGATTCCAATTCTATGCGAGAACGCAACGGAAAGACGAAAGCAACGCAGAATACTTGGTCGAACTGCATAGACTAGCGAAATACTGCCAGTTTGGAGGGAATCTGACAGAGGCATTGCGAGACAAGTTCGTGTGCGGGTTGGCAAAGGAAGGAACGCAAAAGCGACTACTCGAAGAGAACAACCTTACACTTGACAGGGCTGTCCTTATTGCAGCATCGCACGAAGCCGCAGCGAAGGGAACTGCGGAAATGCAGCTAAAGACAGCAGCACTAAGTGTGGATCAAATTACCTCGGCAACAACAAAATGCTATCGTTGTGGGAAGACAACACACGACCAGAACCAATGCTGGTTTAAGAACCAGGAATGTAGGAAATGTGGCAAACTGGGTCACATAGCTAAGGTATGCCGGTCAGGGAAGAAGACCAACAACCAAAGGACCAACAACCAAAGGAAGCCATCACAGGAAAAGTACAACAAGGTACACAAGGTGGCTGAGAAGAGTTCAGACGAACAGAATTCAGACTCAGATCCAAACGGCCAGGAGCTGGGTAGTCTGAGAATTCACAATGTGAGTAAGGAAGCTGACCTACAAACTATCTGGGTCATGCTAAAAATAGCTGGAATCCAAGTGAAAATGGAGTTGGACACTGGATCAGCTCTATCAGTCATAAATCGAAGGGATTACCACCGGCTATTCTCACATATACCCTTAAGAGATACCAAGTTCGTATTGCAGACATACACGGGGCATAAGGTATACCCCATGGGAAAGATAAGAGTCAAAGTGAGAGATAGGGGTAAAGAACACCCAAGAATGAACTTATACATACTACATGAGGGAGGACCACCACTTCTAGGACGGGAGTGGATCAAGAAAATAGACATGGAATGGCACTATCTAAAAGCCATAACGAGTGAGGACTCGGTGCAGACAATCAGCTCAGATTCTGAAACGGATGACGATAAGACCAACCCAAATATGAAAGACAAGGCTGAAATGGACTTGCCGACGAAGGTTGGAAAAACGAAGGCATGCATAAAGGCTTATGCTCCAGAGAAGAACAAAGTTTCAGAACAGAACTCCACCGAACAACGACAACCTAGTTTGACAGAAAATTCTGAGCCTGTTCAAGTTACGGACATATCCGTGACGGAAGAACACCGAGCTCGGACTCAACTTTATTTCAAATTACGACAACAATTAGAACAATTGAGTTACCGTCTCGTACAAGAGATGAAAACAATGAAAAAGTTCTATGACACCGAATGGGAGAATCTGGAAAGACAACAGAAGCAGCTAGCTCAAGCAGAGAGCGACCATAGAGCCATCGTGACCAATTACCGATCACATCTCCCTTATGCTGTTCAGGAGTTAGAATATTTGCAGGAAGAAGCAAATGAAGAGGAATCTTCAGGAAGCCAGGATTTTATTCCAGTTCTTCTCTACGACTCCTTACAAGCAGAGTGTGAGAAGTTGAAAGAACAGTATGAACAGGCCCAGGCTACAATTCTGGAAGGGGTTAACTCGGCAACCTCCGAAAAGCTAGTTTCAGTGGAAGCATATGAGCAACTGAAGGTTGAACATGAGCAAGAAGTCCAAAGGCTGCAGGAAATTCTTGATGAGCTCAAGGCCAAGACAGACTCATCGGTAGAAGTTCCATCCATAGATGAGAAATTAGAGGTGAAAGACATGGCAGAACATGAAAGACAAGATGTACAAGAACTCATAAAAATATTAAAGGAAACCCAAGACAAATATGGGGCGGCAATGACCGAGATTCAACAACTTGAAGAACAGATTCAACTGGGAATCCGTTCAGTGGAAGAAAAGGGAACTGTAAGAAACACAGAGACTGTAAGAATGGCCTCTGAACATGAGCTAGAGAGCATCAAGGCGCAACTTCTCCGAGCGCTGGAAGCCAAAGTACAAGAGGAAAAGAAGGTGAAAGCATTGGAGGAAAAGGTGGATGAAATGGAGAAGACTCTGACCCACAGTGTTCCCGTGGAAGAGTTAACGGTCAGCCAACTCCTTCATATGCTGAAGGACAAGACTCTACAATGGGAACAATCTGAACACGAGCTTCAATCTTCAAAGGGAAGGAGTTCGGAGCTCTCAAAAGTTATGGAAATAGCTGAGGTTGCAACACAGATTTTACAGGGATGCCAAAAGTACGCTCAATCACGTCAATGTGAACAGCAGAATGTTGAAACAGCTGCTCCAGTAGAAGGATTGAATAGCCTGATCAATCAATCCCCGAGGGAAGGGGAAGTGTTGAAATCACAAACGAGGTCATTAGTGAAGGATTTGCAGGAAACCCAGGAAGAGCGGGATGAATATGAACGCATGAAGAAGTCTCTTCAGGAAAGATGTCTAGGGAGGGAACAACAGTCGGCTAACGTCCAGTTGGGTACGGAAGAAGTAGCAGGCCCTCTCGCTAGACTAGCTCAGGACGACACCGAATATTACCATGACCTGTTGAGTGACACGGAATATTACGATGACTTGGTCTGCCCAGCTTGTGATGAAAACTCCCAAAGTGCAGAAATCAGGATGAAGCACTTAAAGTCTAAGGAACATAGGGAGATGGTGGTGCTACAGCTGGCAGCGGATAAGGGAGCCCCGAGAGTCTCCAAGAAGCAGAAAAGAAAAAGACGAAGCAGAAGACGATAACCATCTAAATCATTATCACTTCTATCAGATCATGCATGTGGGCCCACGAAGGGGGCCAAATCAGTTGGAAAGTAGGAAAAATTACCAAGGCAGTCCAGCTGTTTGTAAAAGTCAGCACTGCTGGTTCAGCAGGACGGAAGTTCAAGCTGTTAAGCCAAGGGAAAGACTATTGGATGAGTCACGCTAGAAATGTGAACCGGCTACACCACAGAGATGTTGTTCGGACCGAGTCAAGACCAGAGACTGAATCTGTGAACTGTTCCCGCAGAGACTGAATCTGTGAACTGTTTCCCGCAGAGACTATATCTGTGAATTGTTTTACATGAAGTTGATTATATGTTATGTTTAATGGGGAATAAGTATGTTGTAAGCTAAAAAGGGAGGATTGTAGTGTATGTACCCGTCTACCTTTAAGAGAACTATTATATGTAACCGTTCACCTTTAAGAGAACTATTTTAGGTGTGGCACTACTTTGTTTGGCTTCTGTATACGGTAATACCGACGGTGACCACACCAGTATATAAGTGTTGTGCCAGGAGTTATTGGGCAGATTCGCCCTGACCTTCGAATAGTAAAGTCCTGTTTTAAGTTACTCTTGGAGTCTGTGTATTAATTAACTAAACAACACACAGACTTTACACAGGTGACAACACTACTCTATGTCCCGAAGGTCCCACCGAGCTGTGAGTGTCTGCGCTGGTGCTGGGTGCGCTTAATTCTGCTGACGCTGCACCCTCTGAGGTTGCAGCTTCCTCTGAGGAGTCTTGATGTTCAGGCTCTTCCTCCTGGCTAGTGGGGACGGGTGCTTGCGATGGTCCTGTGGGGGAGTAAAGGAAAGAGTCAGAGATGTGATGCCAAGGTTACATGCACATTGCATATTGCAGATGATCATTAGTCCATCTGTTAGAGCTTCAGAATCATTATCAGCGACTCATGCAATGTCAATGAGAGAGATGGAAAACTAGTCTGTCACCAGCTTGCTGTGATGCACCCCTCTGTCCGTCCTCCACTTGTGCATCATCCTCCACTCCTACGATCTCCAGGACCGCCTCCTCCCAGGGGGTGAGGTGGGCTACTGAGGGTGGCCCTCCTCCTGTCCTCGCTCTTTTTCGCTTATTGTGTGCTCTTTTTTTCCTGCAATGAGGGAGACAAGTGGAGTTTGAGAGAGAATGAAGGAGTGAGTGTAGAGATTCCATAGCATAGATACTTAGAAGGAGACAAAGATGGAGTGAGGCGGCAAGACCAAGGGCCCTCCCTGTGTGTTGCCAGTTGTTTTCATAGCATCACAGTGATAGGGAGTGTGAGGGCTGCATAGTCAAATAGTTAGGTGAATGTGAGCATAGAGAGAAAGGGAATGGTAAGGGTGCATGGATGTCAGTGTCAAATGGGATGTGGAGGAAGAGATTGCTAAAGCTGAGTGCTGGTGAGGAAAGGCAATGGGGCTCAGATTGAGGGTAATGGGAAATTCATACTCACTTTTCCAGTGCGCAGAAGTTCAGGAAATCTCTTCCTGCACTGAATCCAGGTTCTGCGGGTTACCGATAAGGAGTTGACCCCCTCTGCCACTTGCAGCCACACAGCCTTGGTCTGCTGGGGAGGCTCCTTCCTCCCTGATGAAGGGAAGAGCACCTCTTTATGAGCTCTTGCTCCCTCAACCAGAGCCTGCAGGGCAACGTCGTCAAATCTTGGAGCAGACCTAGGTCTTTCACTGGCCATTCTGCCTCCAGGTCCCTGTAGCATGAAAGGCCAAAAGGTTGGCAGTCTGCAAAAAAAGCAAGGCTTGTTGCAGACCTTAACTGCAGCAGCAATGATGATGTCATCGGAGGCGACTTTCAGACTGGAAAACTCATTGGCCATGGGTTCCCACACATTGGAACTCAATTGGCCAATTAAGTTAAATTTGCATCAATCTCCCACATCGATTTAAAATCGTGTGGATAACACGAAATGCGGATTACACGACCCCAGCCCGCCCCTGAATTAAAATCCAGCCCTCTCTCTCTCAAACACACTCTCTCTCTCTCTCTCAAACACTCTCTCTCTCTCAAACACTCTCTCTCTCTCTCTCTCTCTCTCAAACACTCTCTCTCTCTCTCTCTCTCTCTCTCAAATACACACTCTCTCTCAAACTCTCTCAAATACTCTTTCTCTCACACCCACTCTCACACCCACTCTCTCACACCCACTCTCTCACACCCACTCTCACACCCACTCTCTCACACCCACTCTCTCACACCCACTCTCTCACACCCACTCTCTCTCAGTCACACTTCTCTCACACCCACTCTCTCTCACTCACACTTCTCTCACTCACACACTTCTCTCACTCTCACACACAATCCCTCACTCTCTCTCACACGCACTCTCTCACTCTCACTCTCACACACACTCACTCTCTCAAACACTCTCTCTCACACACTGGCGAATTGAATAACTAGGGCTGTAGAGAGGGCTTTAAACTAATTAGTGGGGGGGAGGTTTTAAGAGAACGAAAAATAAAAATGACAGCGGAGAAGGCAATAGAGCAAGGTAGTAGTGGGGAAATTAAAAACCAGAGCGTGTCAGGAAGGGACAGAATGTATAATGATAAAGGTAAAGTAGTAAAAGGGGTAAAAGCAGGAATGAATTGTCAGAAAACATATTTGAAAGTTCTTTATCTGAATGCACGCAGCATTCGTAACAAAATTGACGAGTTGACGGTGCAAATAACTACACATGGGTATGATCTGGTGGCCATTACGGAAACATGGCTGCAAGATAATCATGAATGGGAACTAAACATACAAGGGTATTTGACAATTAGGAAGGACAGACAGGAAGGAAAGGGAGGTGGGGTTGCTATGTTAATCAAGGATGGAATCACTGCAATAGTCAGAAATGATATTGGGTCAAAGGATCAGGACAGTGAAACAGTTTGGGTGGAGATAAGGAATAATAAGGGGAAAAAGTCACTAGTGGGCGTAGTCTATAGGCCTCCTAACAGTTGCAACTCTGTTGGTCGGAGTATAAATCAGGAAATAGTTAGGGCTTGTAATAAGGGAACAGCTATCATCATGGGGGATTTTAACTTTCATATTGACTGGACTAATCAAATTGGGCATGGCAGCATTGAGGAAGAGTTCATAGAGTGTATTAGGGATGGGTTCCTTGAGCAGTATGTAACTGAACCAACCAGGGGGCAGGCAATCTTAGATCTGGTCCTGTGTAATGAGACAGGATTAATAAAAGATGTCCCAGTAAAGGATCCCCTTGGAATGAGTGACCATAATGTGGTTGAATTCCAAATTCAGTTTGAGGGTGAGAGAGTTGGATCTCAAACCAGCGTACTAAGCTTAAATAAAGGAGACTATGAAGGCATGAGAGTAGAATTGACTAAAGTGGACTGGGAAAACAGATTAAAGTGTAAGACGGTACAGGAACAGTGGTCTACATTCAAGGAGATATTTCACATCTTTCAAGATAAATATATTCCACTGAGGAAAAAGGGGAGTAAAAGAAAAGACAGCCATCCGTGGCTTAGTAAAGTAATAAAGGATAGTATTCGACTGAAAACAAGGGCATATAAATTAGCCAAATCTAGTGGGAGGATAGAAGATTGGGAAGCATTTAAAAGCCAGCAAACAATAACTAAAAGATTAATTAAGAAAGGGAAGATAAATTATGAAAGTAAACTAGCAAAAAATATAAAAACAGATAGCAAGAGTTTCTACAGCTATATAAAAAGAAAAAGGGTGGCTAAAGTGAACGTTGGTCCCTTAGAGGATGGGACTGGGAAACTAATGGTGAGAAACATGGAGATGGCAAAGACGCTGAACAAATATTTTGTATCAGTCTTTACAGTAGAGGACATTAAAAATATCCCAACACTGGATAAACAGGGGGCAATGGGGGGGAGGAGCTAAACACGATTAAAGTCACTAAGGAGATGGTACTCAGTAAAATAATGGGACTTAAGGCGAATAAATCTCCCGGACCTGATGGCCTACATCCTAGGGTCTTGAGAGAAGTGGCGGTAGGGATTGTGGATGCATTGGTGATCATTTTCCAGAACTCCCTGGACTCAGGAAAGGTCCCGGCAGATTGGAAAACTGCTAATGTAACACCCTTATTTAAGAAGGGAAGTAGACAAAAAGCTGGAAACTATAGACCAGTTAGCCTAACATCTGTGGTTGGCAAAATGTTGGAGTCCATTATTAAGGACACGGTAACAGAGCATTTGGATAAACATAATTTAATAGGACAGAGTCAGCATGGTTTTACGAAGGGGAAGTCATGTTTGACAAATTTGCTCAAATTCTTTGAGGATGTAACATACAGGATGGATAAAGGGGAACCAGTGGATGTAGTGTATTTGGACTTCCAAAAGGTATTTGACAAGGTTCCACACAAAAGATTACTGATCAAGATAAAAAATCACGGGATTGGGGGTAATATACTGGCATGGGTGGAAGATTGGCTATCTAACAGAAAACAAAGAGTTGGGATAAATGGTTCGTTCTCGGGCTGGCAATCAGTAACTAGTGGTGTTCCGTAGGGGTCAGTGCTGGGACCCCAACTCTTTACAATCTATATTAATGATTTGGAGGAAGGGACCGAGTGCAACATATCCAAGTTTGCCGACGATACAAAGATGGGAGGGAAAGCAGTGAGTGAGGAGGACATAAAAAACCTGCAAAAGGACATAGACAGGCTAAGTGAGTGGGCAGAGATTTGGCAGATGCAATATAATGTTGGAAAGTGTGAAGTTATGCACTTTGGCAGAAAAAATCAAAGAGCAAGTTATTATCTAAATGGAGAGAAACTGCAAAGTGCTACAGTACAAAGGGATCTGGGGGTCCTGGTGCATGAAACACAAAAAGTTAGTATGCAGGTGCAGCAGGTGATCAGGAAGGCCAATGGAATCTTGGCCTAGAAATTCAGTGGGCCTTGCGCCCACTTAGCGCCTAAAGAGGTCTTTTGCGCCGGCGGGGTGGTAGCGCTGAAATTGAGTGCAGCGGTATTGGCGGCGGTAGCCGTTAGCGCTGCGCCGGGACCGATGACGTCATCGGTGTGCGCGGTGGCCCGTAACGCCCCGAAACCGCGCCGATCCCCATATTTATTTGCGCCCGCCTCCTCCGAAGCGGGCGCAAACAGCGAACAGAAAACGGGGCCGTCCTGCTGCCATAGTGGGGCGCTTTAAAGCTGAAGGTGCGGCCGGCCGCTTTTTCGGCGGCCGCCTGCCCGCACCTCCTTCCCCGGCCTCCTCCAACCCCCCCGCGGCATTGCCGGCTGGTTTCCGTGGAGCCCGGCACTTCTCCGTTGTGCCGGGCTCTTTTGCCGGCACTCGCGATCGGAGCTCCGGCCGTTGCAGGCACCTCCCCCTTAAGAGAAGGGGGAGGCCTGCAGTACCGCAGCCTGCCGCACCGCATCGGGTGGCGCTGCGGCAACTAGCGCGCCGATATTCAGTTGCAGCGCCCCAAACGGAGGCGGGCACACCCTGGTATAGCGCCCGCTTCCGAATTGGGGCGCAGAAGACGAATATGCGGCGTGCGCTAATGCCTCCCTGCCCAGCGCTAACTTTTGGGCGCGAGCGAACTGCCCGCGCCCAAGTGAATTTCTAGGCCCTTGGCTTTTATTGCAAGGGGGATGGAGTATAAAAACAGGGAAGCCTTGCTGCAGTTATACAGGGTATTGGTGAGGCCACACCTGGAATACTGCGTGCAGTTTTGGTTTCCATATTTAAGAAAAGATATACTTGCTCTCGAGGCGGTTCAGAGAAGGTTCACTCGGTTGATTCCAGAGATGAGGGGGTTGACGTATGAGGAAAGGTTGAGTAGGTTGGGACTCTACTCATTGGAGTTCAGAAGAATGAGAGGCGATCTTATCGAAACATATAAGATTGTGAGGGGGCTTGATCGGGTGGATGCCGTGAGGATGTTTCCACTGATGGGTGAGATTAGAACTAGGGGGCATAATCTTAGAATAAGGGGCTGCCCTTTCAAAACTGAGATGAGGAGAAACTTCTTCACTCAGAGGGTAGTAAATCTATGGAATTTGCTACCCCAGAGAGCTGTGGAAGCTGCAACATTAAATAAATTTAAAATGGAGATAGACAGTTTCCTAGCAGATAAGGGAATTAGGGGTTACGGGGAGAGGGCAGGGAAGTGGACGTGAGTCTAGATTCAGATCAGCCATGATCCTATTGAATGGCGGAGCAGGCCCGAGGGGCCGTATGGCCTGCTCCTGCTCCTATTTCTTATGTTCTTATGTTCACTCGCACACCCTCACACACACACTCACTTCCACAAAATCTCTCTCTCTCACACTCTCTCACTCACACACACTCTCACGCGCACACAGTCTCTCGCACACAATCTCACTCTCTCACCCACTCTCTCTCACCCACTCATTCACAGTCTCTCTCACTCACACACTCTGACTCTCACTCTCACACTCACACTCACTCACACTCTTCTCTCACTCACACTCACACTCGTGCACACTCTCACTCTCTCAAACACTTTCTCCCTCTCACACACACTCTCACACTCACTCGCACACACGCACACTCACTCATACTCACTCTCTCACTCATACTCACTCTCACTCATACTCACTCTCACTCATACTCACTCTCACACTCACTCACGCACTAGCACTCACTCACACTCACTCACACTCACTCACTCACTCACACACACACACTCTCACTCACACTCTCTCACACACACACTCTCTCACACACACTCTCACTCACACACACTCTCACTCTCTCTCTCACTCTCTCATACACTCTCACGCACACTCTCTCTCACACTCGCACACAATCTCTCACTCTCACACACACTTCTCTCACTCACACTCTCTCACACTCACTCTCGCGCACACTCTCACTCGCGCGCACACTCTCTCACTCGCGTGCACACACTCTCTCACTTGCGCGCACACACACTCTCTCGCACGCACACACTCTCTCCCGCGCACACACTCTCTCTCTCGCGCACACACTCTCTCACACACGCTCTCTCTCACTCTCTCACACACACTTCTCTCACGCACACGCTCACTCGCGCGCACAATCACTCGCGCACACATTCACGCGCGCATGCACTCACTCGCACACTCGCGCACACTCTCACTCGCGAGCGCTCACTCGCGCGCGCGCACACTCACTCGCACGTGACACTCGCGCGCACACTCACTCGCGCGCACACTCTCACTCGCGCGCACACACTCTCGCGCGCGCACTCGCGCGTACACACTCTCACTCGCGCGCACTCACACTCTCACTCGCGCGCACACACTCTCACTCGCGCGCACACTCTCTCACTCGCGCGCACACTCACTCGCGCGCACACACTCTCACTCGCGCGCACACACTCTCAATCGCGCGCACACACTCTCTCGCACGCACACTCTCTCACTCGCGCGCACACTGACTCGCGCGCAGCTGCGCACTCGCCTGCACACTTGCGCACACACTCTCTCTCTCTCTCTCGCGCACACACTCTCTCGCGCGCGAACACACTCGCGCACACTCTCTCTCTCACTCGCGCGCACACACTCTCACTCGCGCGCACACACTCTTTCACTCGCGCGCACACACTCTCTCGCGCGCACGCACTCGCGCGCGCGCGCACACTCACGCGCGCACACTCTCTCTCGCGCGCACACACTCTCACTCGTGCGCACACATTCTCTCACTCGCGTGCACACTCTCACACACTCACACTGTCACTCACAGTCTCTCAGTCACACTCACACTCACTCGCACATACTCTCACTCACATACTCTCTCACACTCACATGCACGCTCTCACACTCGCTCTCACACTCGCTCTCACACTCACACTCACGCACACACTCACTCTCACACGCGCTCCCTCACTCTCACACTCTCTCTCTCTCACTCACTCTCACTCTCTCACACACTCTCTCACTCTCTCACACACTCTTTCCCTCTCTCACTCACACACACACTCTCTCACTCTCACACACACTCTCTCACTCTCACACACACTCTCTCACTCACAAACACTCTCTCACTCTCACACACACTCTCTCACTCTCTCTCACACACACTCTCTCACTCTCACACACACACTCACTCTCTCACACACACACTCTCTCACTCTCACACACACTCTCTCACTCTCACACACACACTCTCTCACTCAAACACACACTCTCTCACTCTCACACACTCTCTCACTCTCACACACACCCTCTCACTCTCACACACACTCTCTCACTCTCACACACACTCTCACTCTCACACACACTCTCTCACTCTCACACACTCTCTCACTCTCACACACACTCTCTCACTCTCACACACACTCTCTCTCTCTCACACACACTCACTCACACACACACTCTCACTCTCACACACACTCTCTCACTCTCACACACACTCTCTCACTCTCACACACACTCTCTCACTCTCACACACTCTCTCTCTCACACACACTCTCTCACTCTCACACACACTCTCTCACTCTCACACACAATCTCTCACTCTCACACACACTCTCTCACTCTCACACACACTCTCTCACTCTCACACACACTCTCTCACTCTCACACACACTCTCACTCTCACACACACTCGCTCACTCTCACACACACTCTCTCACTCTCACACACACTCTCTCACTCTCACACACACTCTCTCACACGCACACACACTCTCTCACTCTCACACACACTCTCTCACTCTCACACACACTCTCTCACTCTCTCACACACTCTCTCACTCTCACACACACTCTCTCACTCTCACACACACTCTCTCACTCTCACACACTCTCTCACTCTCACACATACTCTCTCACTCTCACACACTCTCTCACTCTCTCACACACACACTCTCACTCTCACACACATTCTCTCACTCTCACACACTCTCTCACTCTCACACACACTCTCTCACTCTCTCACACACTCTCTCACTCTCACACACACTTTCTCACTCTCACACACTCTCTCACTCTCACACACACTCTCTCACTCACACACACACTCTCTCACTCTCACACACACTCTCTCACTCTCACACACTCTCTCTCACTCTCACACACTCTCTCACTCTCACACACACTCTCTCACTCTCACACACTCTCTCTCACTCTCACACACTCTCTCACTCTCACACACACTCTCTCACACTCACACACACTCTCTCACTCTCTCACACACACTCTGACTCTCACACACACTTTCTCACTCTCACACACTCTCTCACTCTCACACACTCTCTCACTCTCACACACACTCTCTCACTCTCACACACACTCTCTCACTCTCACACACACTCTCTCACTCTCACACACACTCTCTCACTCTCACACACACTCTCTCACTCTCACACACACTCTCTCACTCTCACACACACTCTCTCACTCTCTCACACACTCTCTCACTCTCACACACACTCTCTCACTCACACACACTCTCTCACTCTCACACACACTCTCTCACTCTCACACACACTCTCTCACTCTCACACACACTCTCTCACTCACACACACACACTCTCTCACTCACACACACACTCTCTCACTCTCTCACTCTCACACACAGTCTCTCACTCTCACACACACTCTCTCACTCTCACACACACTCTCTCACTCTCACACACACTCTCTCACTCTCACACACACTCTCTCACTCTCACACACTCTCTCCTCTCCCACACACACTCTCTCACTCTCACACACACTCTCTCACTCTCACACACACTTTCTCACTCACACACACACTCTCTCACTCTCACACACACTCTCTCACTCTCACACACTCTCTCACTCTCACACACACTCTCTCACTCTCACACACACTCTCTCACTCTCACACACTCTCACTCTCACACACACTCTCTCACTCTCACACACTCACTCTCTCACACTTCTCACTCTCACCTCTCACTCCACACACACTCTCTCACTCTCACACACACTCTCTCACTCTCACACACACTCTCTCACTCTCTCACTCTCACACACACTCT